>NC_138874.1:13613467-14247217 GCF_965194805.1 Balaenoptera borealis | reverse complement strand
TGCATTGGCAGGCAGACTCAACCACTGCGCCACCAGGGAAGCCCCCCCCCTGCTTTTTTTATATAACATACATAAAACATTTAAAAATGCCTCCAAATAAAGGCTATAATGGATATCAATGTCTAAAAAGCAGCAAATTAAACTTGAATGGTTTTAGAGATGATGTCTTATATTCAGTGGCATTGGGGCACCAAAGTCAGGATTGAGGGAAGAGAGAAATACAGTTTGTGACTGTGTATATGATTACATAGTAAACTGGCTGGTTAGCCACCTTGGCTGGAATACGGTGCTAATGAGGACACGGCCTCAGATTTCCTTACGAGCCAGAACTGTCCTCTGTTCCAAGCCGTGGGCTGTGATCTGGACCCCAGCCAACTCTCTGTCTCATCAGATCAAGCAGTGTCTCTGGGACAATGCGTACAAATCCACCTGTGCCAGAGACAAGTGTCTGCCTGCTGTTCAGTATCTACTCCCCCCTCCTCCTAACACACGTAACCCTGACTTTGTCCAAGATAACGTGCCCAGCTAAGACCAGCCATCTCCCTAGGTTCCAGGAGACCTAATTCTGCTTGAATCACTGTTGGACATCCCAAAGAAGGGCTCTCAAGAATTTGGCCCTTTCCTCCTCTTCCTTCCTGGATGTGGATACAGTATCTGGAGGTTTTGCAGTCAACTCTTGACCATGACGAGGCAGGCCTCACTCTCAGGAAGGGGAACAGATAGAAGAAATCTGGGACACTGAGCGAACCCATGGGGCTGCTGCTCTCTCACTCTCTCTTTTTCTCCTCCCCCACCATTTCTTGCAGTTTTATTTGTTAAAGAAACTAGGTCATTTGGCCTTCATGGTTTGCCACGGTTTGGATGTTGCTAATTGCATCTGCGCGCTATCAGTATGTGCTTTGCACCCTGTTTCCTGTAAACTGATAGCTCTCGAGTCCTGCTCTGATTCAAGCTGGAGTCTTTGGGAGGATGGGAGGAAATAACCTCACAGGTACTTCCATCATGAGACACACAATGTAGTTATCTGTCCTTCTGTGACGTTAGCAATCACTGATGATCATTAGGGGTTCCAAATATATGATAATCTATAATTTTTGTATTCTTTCATTTATAGGCAGTTGATAAAGGGAGACTTTTTCTCACCAACTGTTTGGCTGCTTTGAGGAACAGTTCATACAGAAAAGATAATATAAACTCTTGATTCTTTTCCTTTATTCACCACTTTCCAAAATAATAGGTTAGTTTCCTAGTGGCCTCAAAGACCACTAATGAAGAGGTTTTTTTTTTTTTTAATTTTTATTTATTTATTTATTTTTATTTATTTTTGGCTGTGTTGGGTCTTCGTTTCTGTGAGAGGGCTTTCTCTAGTTGCGGCAAGTGGGGGCCACTCTTCATCGCGGTGCGCGGGCCTCTCACCATCGCGGCCTCTCTTGTTGCAGAGCACAGGCTCCAGACGCGCAGGCTCAGTAGTAGTTGTGGCTCACGGGCCTAGTTGCTCCGCGGCATGTGGGATCTTCCCAGACCAGGGCTCGAACCCACGTCCCCTGCCTTGGCAGGCAGATTCTCAACCACTGCGCCACCAGGGAAGCCCATGAAGAGGTTTTTAATATGCTCGTTTGTGTGTTTGTTTGATCATGAATTACTCCTGGACTAAAATATATGTGAGTGTTTAAACCCGTAGCTGTTATTATTTTTGGTAATGCTCAAACCGTCCTACCTTTGGCCCCAGTGAATCTCTTCAGGTGGCTTCTGGGTCCATGTTATGCAACCCCAGCAGTTTTGACAGCTTCCTTGATGCCTGGTCTCACAAGATGCTACAGTCCCATCTTGTGTATCTCCTGGAATCAGACATTTCTCCAAGGAGCCCTGGTTCCTGTTAGTAGGAAGAGGCACTGAAGAACCTCAATCTGGTACTTGTAGTACTTATTACTAGTGGGCTGGTCATGGTTCAAGACTTTTTCAGTGGACAGAGCTAAGACACGTGCATTTTAAAAAGATTAAATATTAAGTACATTGTGAGTTTGTGAACTTCCTTGATTTTATATTTGACACTGAAATCTTACTTCCTAACCACGTTGACATAATTATTTACTTGCTTTTGCTCTCATCCACCTATCTTGGTTTCAGAATACCAATAGCAGTATTATTACTAACAATGTGATTACACATTTTAGAGTTCTTAGGATATATTTCTTTAGAAATGCAAAATCAAATTACTCTGTTTTAAAGTCAATTAGAATAATTTTCTCTATGTGGTTATGCCAAACAACTCAATATACAGTTAGATTTGTTTCATTTTGCTTTAGATTTTTAGGGATTAATATGTAATTTTGTTTCACAAAACATTTACATAGTTTCAAAATTAACTCTATAGAACAAGTTGTATTCAGAGAGGTCCAGCTTTTATCTCTTTCTTTTCCATCCTGTTTCTTTCTATCCCTTAGAAATAACCATTCTATTTTGTCTTTTAATTCATCCTTTCATGTTTTATTTTAATATAAAGGGACATATTTATATACTCATATCCACCCAATGGTAGCATAATATACACACTTTTTCACCTTGCATTTAGCAGGGTATGGGGACATATTTCACAGCAGGGTATAAAGGCATACCTCATTCCTTTTTTTAACTCAACTTTGTGGATACATAATACACAACCACTGTATTCAACCAGTTTCCTGCTTTGGGACAACTGGGTTATTTCCATTCTTTTGGTATCACAAATAGTGCTGCAATGGATACTCCTGTGTGTACTTCTATTCATTTTACTGTCTTTGAGATATATTAATAGAAACAGGATTGCTTTATCAAAGAGAAAGTGCATATGTAATTTTGCTTCCCTCCATTGGGGAATTTTGTACATTGATTTTTACCTAGCAGGCTTGTTAAATTCTCTCATTAATTAAAATAACTTATTGATGGCTTATTCTAAATTATCTATTTATACAATAATATCATCAGCAAATAATGACAGTTTTATTTCTCCTTTTACATATTTATATCTTTTTCTTGCCTCATTGCTCATTCTAGCACATCCAGTAAAATGTTGAAAGCCAATTACTTTTGTTCTTAATCTTAAAAGAAATGCTTTCAACATTTTACCATTAGTTATGATGTTTG
This sequence comes from Balaenoptera borealis, assembly GCF_965194805.1. Lineage (NCBI taxonomy): Eukaryota > Metazoa > Chordata > Mammalia > Artiodactyla > Balaenopteridae > Balaenoptera > Balaenoptera borealis. The sequence continues at coordinate 14,244,094 of NC_138874.1, read as the reverse complement.
TTACAAAATTTTTAAACGCTCATCATTAGGTTATGGAACTTCCCTTCTCATTACGGTTTGCTAAGAGATTTTATCATGATTAGAAATGAAATTTTGCCAACTGTTTTTCTGTACTATTGAGATAATCATATGGTTTTGTATTCCTTATTATTGTGGTGAATTTAATAAATCACTTTCCTATATTAAACTAACCTCTCACACCCAGGATTAGACCTTCTTGGCCATTCGTCTTCTTATATATTGTTGAATTTCATTTGTTCTGCTGAGGTTTTTTGCATTTACACTCACAAGTGAGATTGACCTACAGTTTTACTATCTCGTATTGTTCTTATCAGGTTTTTGGTCCTAAAGTCATAGCTCACAAATGAATTGAGGATTTTTTCCTCTTTATACTATCTGGCAGTTAAGTAATCATTTCTTCCTGAGTGTTTGGTAAAACTGGTGGTGAAGCCATCTGGGACTGGTGTTTTCCTTGAGAAAATATTTTTAAACTACTGATCCAATCATCTTAATCATTTTAAGACTGTTCATCTTTCCTATTTCTTCTTGATAAACTGCATTTCAAAGGAATTTGTCCAATCCATTGATTTTTAAAATGTATTGGCATAAAGGTGTTAATCATATTTTCTTATCTATTTTATTTCAGCAGCATGTGTCTCCTTTTCTTTTCCAGTATAAATCCCTCGGGACTTTGTTCTCTCTCTCTCTCTCTCTCTCTCTCTCTCTCTCTTTTTTTTCTCTCAGCTTTCTTTTTTTTGTTTTTCTTGGCCACGCTGTGCAGCATGCAGGATCTTAGTTCCCCTACTAGGGATCGAATCCGTGCACCCTGCAGTTGAATCACAGAGTCTTAACCACTGGACTGCCAGGGAAGTCCCTCTCTTTTTCTTAATAAATCTCAACAAATGTTTTCTATGCATTTAATCTTTTCAAAGAACTAACCTTTGTTTTGGTTGATCCTTTCTAAGGCAAGTTTGTTTACTTTATCATTACCATCTACTTTATCATTCCTTCCTTCTACTTTCTCTGGATTAATTCTCCTGTGTTCTTGAAGTTAAGCTGGATGCTTACCTTATAGAGTACTATTTTGGCTGTCCCACAAGTTTGGTACAGAGTATTCTCATTATTTTTTATGTCTAAATATTTTCTCATTTCCATTACAATTCTTCTTGGACCAATGGGTCATTAGAAGTCTATTTTTAATGTCTAAGTGTATGATTTTCTATAGGTTTTTGTTGTTGCTATTGTTGTTAATATTCTCTAGCATAATGTCTGATACCAATCCTTCTAAATTTGACGGCGGTAGCTTTATAACCTAGAAAAATGGTCAGATTTTGCAGGCATTCCATATGTGCTTGAAAAGGATGTATATTCTATAATATTTAGGTATAATGTTATATATTATCTACATACTCATTACTATTTGGTTTGCTTGATTTATCAATTATAGTTTGTCAACTACAATTATCTGCAGAGAGAAATATTAAAATCTCCCATCATTAAGATGAATTTTTATATTTGTTCTTTTAGGTATTTTGAAGTTAAATATGAATTTCCTACAAATTCATTCTTATGCATTGAAAATTTTATCATCTTTAACACTAGTAAATCTGTAGCAAAACTTATTGTTTTAAAAAAATAAGTTTATTTGTCAGCTTTTGGGGGGTTAATATTTACCTGGTACATGTTTTTCCAGTCACTGACTTTCAATCATTTAAGATTCTTGTGTTTTAGGTATACCTCTTGTAATCAGCATATGCATAGAATTCTTTTAACTCAGTCTCATACGCTCTGCTTCTCACTGCAGAGTTTAGTCATTTTACATTTATTATAGTTACTGATATACTATATTTGGAGTCATTACTATAATCTTTTATATGCTTTTATTAGTCTGCTTTTTCCTATTTATATTTTCCTCCTTTTTTGCCTTCTTTTGGAATGATGGAGGGTTTTTTACCCCCTCATTCCATTTTTTTCAGTCTACTTAGTTTGGAAATTATTTTTTTTTTATACAACTCCACTGCATGGATGTATCATAGTTTATTCAACCACTCACCTACTGATGAACATGTGGGTTGTTTTCAGTACTTTTATACATAGTACTGCAATGAATAGTCTTTTACCATTTCTATTTTTTTAGAGTGGTTTCTAGTCTTATGATAGCTACCCTAGATCTTCAAGTACATGTGCATAGCTTATAAAGACTAAAATTAAATAATATCTTTAACCTCCTCTTGAATAATACAAGGACTTTCAAAAACTTTAATAATGGCCAACACTATTCCAACTTACATTTCATGTTGTTCAGAATTTTAATACTCCACTGTTTTTTTTTACTATAAATCAAATCTTATTAAATTATTTTATATTGTAAGTGTACATTAGATTTACCTACATATTCATCATTTTCTTTGTTTACCATTTTTCCTTGTATAACACGTCTTCCATCTGCTTCCATTCCGTTTTAGAATTCACAAGGTTCCTTGGATCTGAAAATTGGCGTCCTTCCACAATCCTGGAAAAATTTTCATCCACAGTCTCTTAAAATATGGCTGAATTCTCTGTCTCTCATGCTGATTCTCTGTTAAGACATGTCACACCCTATCATTTTAGCCTCTCTGTTTCCCATCTCCTCTTTCACATTTTGTTTTCTTTGCCTCTCTAGGCTGCGTTCTGGAAAGTGTCTTTGACCTGTCTTCAAGTTCACTAAATTTCTCTTTAGCCACATCTAATCTGCTGGTTAATCCATCCATTGAGTTTTCATTTCATTTATTGCTTTTTAATTTTGATTGTTCTTCTTTTCAAAAAAATCTTCATCGTCATTTTGTGTGATCTGTTGTTCCTAGCTCATATTTTCAAGTTCTCTTTAAGGATTTGTTTCTTCTTCTTTATTCTGCTGGTTCTCACACATACTACCTTATTTCTTGTAGATTTTTGTGATTTGTGCTATGAGCAGCTTATTTCCTTGGACCACTATCTCTGGAAATTCTTTGAGTTCTGGGTTGATGTTAAGCTCATCAAAGAGGATTTACATTTAGTTTTCACAGTAGCCTGAAGGTGCTACCAACCTGGGACCACCTTAAATAAAATTATCTACTTGTGATTTTTGGTAGCTACAGAGCTTATTTGAATTTAGTCTGAAAACTTGTATAATATCTTATTTAGAGTTATATATTGCAGGGCAGTGTCTCTCTTTTCCCAGCTCTGAGTCTGGACAAGTAAGTTTCCTTGCTTTACCTTCTGCACATTAGGGTTTATTTTCTGGTTCATCCTAAAGCTTACAATCACAGGCCTTTGGGGGCCCAGTCTTATGTAAGTCTTTTGCGTCAGATTCCTTACTAGGGGTGGTTGCCAGGATTTTCACCTGGCCTCACATCTATGTACTCTTCAAAGCAGAAGCCCAATCCAGTTTTCAACAGAAACCCTCAAAATGAAAGCTAGCTTTGTACTTGCTTCACTCCTAAAGTTTGTGATTTTGCTTTGTCTTGAGTCTCTGTGGATTTCTTACTTTGGTTTCATCCATCAATGCATTTAAAAGGAAAAAATGTAATATTTATTCAACAATGTAGTCATTTCAATCAGAAGGGTTGGACAAGGTGCCCAAACTGCCTGAACTGCCAGAAAGACAAGTTTACTTTTGGTTTTGACAGAAACTCTTTGGTGAGTCGGGGACTAAACACAAATGGCCCATAGAAAACTATTCACACTACACCTCTCCTCCATGACGGGTCCCTTAGATGAAAGTCAAAACAATGAATCACCAATTTATAATAAATTACTAATGGTGGCGTTCTTGGCATGTTACCTGTCACAGATGAAGGATACATTTTTCTAAGCGATTCTCTTGAGGAAAGAGTGGATTGCTCTTGTGTGAAGGTTAAAGAAATCTGATAAAACTCCTCCAGCTCTAAGATGAACTTTTCAGGACCATTTCAAAATGTTCCAAAGAGAATGATATCCAGGTTTATAATGAGTCCTTAAAGCAACACTTTAGCTGCCAAGAATAGCTCAGAGCATTTTGAATCCTACAGTTACCGTCTCTCCTGAGACTCAGTGTTGTAGCCATTCACAACTTGAAAACCATGATTTATTCATCCCCCAATACTGTGAGAACCAAAATGGATTGAGCTCATTTAAAATGCACATGTCACTGCACTTCAATTACAATTGCCCCTGTGATTTTTATTGTGAAGCACAAGCCCGCAAATAGAGATTAGACAGATCTGGGTTACAGCAGCAATGAAATATTGTGGCCTAAGATTGAAGTGAGTTTTAAAACACACACAAAGAAAAGGGGGAAACATGCCCAGAACAAACTTGGCTGACATCAAATTTTTTTCTCCCCTTTGATAAGTATCTTGCTTCAGACCCCATGGAGGGAAGTTCCTCATGACCTCAGGTGGAAGAAGGAAGGGGGTGTGTTAATTATTCCATGGACAGTGTCTCCTTCAAGAAACTAGAAGAAGCTGGTGAATATTTCTAAAGGCTTCTTAGAGGCACAAAACTAGCTCCAATTCATGGAAAATGTCATTTCCTTTAGAGACAAGGCCGCATCTCCTTTTTGGGAAGCATGACCTATTTAAATGAGATACCAAAGATGCGATTGCATCCAACTCACCCTTGATTCTCACACCCAGACCGCGGCTCACGTTTCATACTTGTCAGAGATCATTCCTGAGCCACACACACCCAAGAAAACCAACAAAAAACCCAAAATAAAATCCACACCAACTGTTAGAAATAACTCAAGGAGGCCACGACAGCACCACTTTACCCTGAGGCCCTCCGGATCATAGTGGTTCAAATTTTGTGACATCTTGGACTAATTTTGTCTTGTCAGTTTGCTCCTCTTCATAATGATGCCTACATCACAAGAGGTCATGAGGCTAAATGCATGTGAAGATAAAGCCTGTCCAAATGTTGGTTGAGATAAAGCATGTATATATACAAAATCATGGCTAAGTGAATTTTAGAAATGGAATGTAGAATGCAGAATAGCAGGAATCCCATGCCCAGAATGAATAGACCCAAAGTATACTCCTCTTTTGATCCTGCTGACAGCTCCTTTTCAAGTTACAATGTCCACACACCATCATGACAAAGAGTGGGAGGACAACAGCTTAAATGTCTTTGCTCTGTTGGAGTAATGGATCCTGGGACGGGCAGGGACAGGCCCTCAAACCAGAAACTCATGTAGATTCAGACAGCCCTCTCCTGTAGGGGTTCCTCTATTCAAATGTTAGTGTTTGGGGGGCAGTATTTTTTTTTTTTTTTCTGCTCTGGGTCTTTGTTGTGGCATGCGAGCTCTTCACTGCAGGCTTCTTTCTAGCTGCGGCATGCAGGCTTCTCTAGTTGTGGCATGCAGGCTTAGTTGCCCCACAGCATGTGGGATCTTAGTTCTCCGACCAGGGATCAAACCTGCATCCCCTGCATTGAAAGGTGGATTCTTAACCACTGGATTACCAGGGAAGTCCCGGGGGGAGTATTTGTTAACAGGGATGGTGATGGGGAGAGGTTGCCACTGGGGAAATCTTATGACCAGCTTTGCCCCCCAAATCCTGAACTAGCCTGTTTAAGCCATGGGCCACCTTCTCAGAGCCAGGGAACACCTATCCTGTTGGTCCGTGTCTGATACATGTGGCTCCAGCACCTGGTCAGATGTAAGTGGATCGTGGTGGTTGCCTTTCCCAAAGCCAGCTATGGGCTGGCCTGTAACCTATGAGGTCAGGTATCACAGACAACTCGGTGCATCTTGGATGATGGGAACTAACTGAACCAATCGTAGCTTTTTTCAGAGCTTCTGAACATGAGCTAGACCCCAGAAGAGCCCACTTACAGGAAGCAGGAGCAGTGGAAACAGTGACGCAGAGGAAGTGATCCACAACTTCCTCTATGGGAAGAAGGGAATAGTGGAGGTCTGGGGTGTCCCCAGGGCCACTGGCAGTCTGTGAAAGCCACCGTGATCTGGAATGGTGCCTCAACCTTGAACATTTGAAATTACTTCTACTCCATTGGTTTTTTTTAGTAGAGTTGTTTCTTCAAGAAAACTGCTCCCTGATCTTGGCTCTCCCTTGCCTCTCAGACCATGTGCGTGTCTTAACACATCTGGTCATGGTAGTCCAGTTTTCCTAATCACGTTGTTACTGTGCTGTGAAAAACGGAAAATGTGAGTATGTAGGATGTATGGTCTTACAATGTGAATTACTGAGACTTGCAATGTAAATGCTTATCAATCCTTGGAGGTATTGTTATTTGATATCTTCTTAGGGAAAACTTGTCTGTGAATCTTAAGCTGGAAAGTCACTAGAAAACTGTTTAGAAATGAATTAAAATCACATGGCTTCTTATTTTTTTGGTATGTGCATTAAGAATTGCTGTCAAATTGTCCATAAAGTCTGTGTACTGATCCTCAAAACAACCGATAAAATCTCGATTATGAAAGGGAAAAGATCTGAACAGACACTTCACCAAAGAATACATACAGATGGCAAATAAGCATGTGGAATGATTCTCAACACTATTTGTTATTAGGGTACTGCAAATTAAAAAAAACAACAACAATGAGATACTACTTCACACCTATTAGAAGGACTGAAAGTCCAGAAAATCGACAAGACTGACAAGAATGTAGAGCGACTCTCATCCATTGCTGGTGGGAATGCAAAACGGTACAGCCTTTGGAAGACAGTTTGGTAGTTTCCTATAAAGCTTAACCTAGTTTTATCATACAATCCAGCCATGTCACTCCCAATTTACCCAAGTGAGTTGAAAATTTATGTCATACAAAAACCTATACATGACTGTTTATAACATCTTTATCCATAATCATTAAAAACTGGAAGCAACCAAGATGTCTTTCAAGACAAATGTATGAACAAACTGTATTACACCCTAAAATGGAATATTATTCAACGATAAAAAGAAATGAGCTATCAAGTCATGAAAAGACACAGAGGAGACAAACTTACTGAGTGAAACAAGCCAATCTGAAAAGGCTACATACTGCATGATTCCAACTATTTGACATTCTGGAAAAGGCAAAGCTGTGGAGATAGTAAAAAGAGCAGTGGTTTTCAGGGGTTTAGGGTATTAATTGTAGCAAATGTACCACATTAATGTCAGATGTTAATATTAGGGGAAACTGTGGGGTGCTATTTCATATACTGTAAGCAATTTAGTGGATATTGATGCAAATGACTGTTGACCACAGACATTAAAACATTTTTTTTCCCAATGGAAGTATAATTAATTTCCTTTCTACCACAAGAGAAGCCAGTGTTGCATCTATTAAGCCAATTCATGTTAACATTCTTATTGCCTCTATATGTATCTGCTCTTGGGATTTTCCTTTTAATCAGTTGAAACCAATTATTGTTTCTAGGGAGTGAGTAAAATTAACTCTTAGACATGTGTTCACTTTATATTAGTATGAAGTCACGATATTATACTTAAAAAAAGGACCCTTTAACAATCCTATAATATACAAGTATAATATACAAACAATTGGTTTAATATAACTAAAACATAAAGTTTGTTCATGAAAGCCTTTATAACGTTAAGCTGCAGGGCTTGGCTGTCATTATGTACATGATAAAATGTTATTAAAAAGAAGTTTGAATCCAGGCGGTGACAGGGGCATATTCAGTGTCAGCTTCACAGAGAGGAACCTGATGGGACCAGACTGGAGGCAGGACAACCGGGTAAAAAACCACCATCAATGTCCAGGTGAGAGATGACAGGGGTTGAATATGAGCAGCTGTGCATACGAGGTGAGAACTGTTTAGCAGGAGCTGATAACTGATGGGCTGGAAAGGTCCAATGAGCACCAGGTCTCTGGGTTCTGTGAGCAGGTGGAATTAACATTGGAAATGCAGAAGGCAGAGGTAGAGAACAAACGTATGGATACATTCATACAGAGTGAAGTAAGTCAGAAAGAGAAAAACAAATACAGTATGCTAACACATATATACGGAATCTAAGGAAAAAAAAAAAAAAAGCCATGAAGAACCTAGTGGCAAGACGGGAATAAAGACACAGACCTACTAGAGAATGGACTTGAGGATATGGGGAGGGGGTGGGGTGAGATGTGACAAAGTGAGAGAGTGGCACGGACATATATACACTACCAAATGTAAAATAGATAGCTAGTGGGAAGCAGCCACATAGCACAGGGAGATCAGCTCGGTGCTTTGTGACCACCTAGAGGGGTGGGATGGGGAGGGTGGGAGGGAGGGAGATGCAAGAGGGAAGAGATATGGGAACATATTATATGTGTATAACTGATTCACTTTGTTATAAAGCAGAAGCTAACACACCATTGTAAGGCAATTATACTTCAATAAAGATGTTTAAAAAAAAAAAAGTATGGATACCAAGGGGGGAAGGGTGGGATGAAATGGGAGATGGGGATTGACATATATGAATTATTGATGCTATGTATCAAATAGATAACTAATGAGAACCTACTGTATAGCACAGGGAACTCTACTCAGTGCTCTGCGGTGACCTAAATGGGAAGGAAATCCAAAAAAGAGGGGATATATGGAACACCCCCTCTCCCGTGAGCACCTCCTCTCCTATGAGCATCCTGCCACAGAGCAGTGCGTTGGTCACCATCAAGGAATCTACATGGACACGTCATGATCGTCCATAGTCCAGAGTTTATGGTCAGTTTCACTCCTGGCATTGTACCTTCTCTGGGTTTTGACAAGTGTATCTCATACATACTCGTGAGAGTATTGTTGGGGAGGAAGAGATTATATTCAGCCTTTCTAGGTTCTTCTGGCTGCTCTAAGAATTAAATTGATGGGAGACAACAGACGAACTGGGGAAAATCAAACAAAGTTGAATAACACGTATACGTGGGAGAGACCCAGGAAAACTGACTGACTCACCAAAATGGCTGAAGCCTTCCTCTTCAATACCATCCTCACCTAAAGGCAAAAGAGGATGTCTAGCCAGTGTGGAGAGAGTCTGTTTGGGGAGGTGACCAGGAAAAACACAGTAGACAAGGGTGATTGTGAGGCAGATTCAAGTCCCTGCCTTCTCCTCTCCATCCCGTCAACGTCCATCCTCTTCCTTGATAAGATTTTCTAGAGAACAGAGACTGGTGGGTCATCTTCCTCTTCCAGGTCCTGACAGGGAGTCACCCTTACCAATGGAAAGGCAAAGGTTCAGCAAACCAGTGTGTGCTGTGCCACCTAGGGATGATGGATGGGACCCAGCGGTGTGGCCCCAGATCTCCAGGAGTTTCCCCCACCACACCCAGCCCTGTATTCTTTGCCCACATCTCTGGCGATCTCTATTTCTGTCATCAAACACCACAACCCACCCCACCCCACCCTACCCCACCCTGCTCTAAATTCTAATTCAGGCAGCTAAGGTCCTCGCTGAGTTCTTGCTGGGCCTTGATTGTTTTCAGCTCGAAAGAGTCCGCATGCTCAAGAGACACTTGGGGAGGAGAATTGGGTTCCCCTGCAGTCCTGCCTGTAAAAATTCTAGTATGAAGTTTCACGGTCCAGAAGCTGAATCAGTAGATGGTTCCATCTCAGGAAACCAGTCTCTCGGTAAAGGAAGACAAAGGTTCATGGGTGGAGCACATGATAAACCCGGGTTCTGAGTACTGAGTGCTGCCCGTCAGGAAGATTTCTAGAGGTCAGGGTCGAAGCATCTCGGGCAGTTTGAAATATCTCTGATGCTGCATATTCAGGTCAACTTTCCGAGTGGCTTCCACAGCAATAGGCATGAGGAATACATATTTTGCTGTACAGTAGAAACTAACACAACCTTGTAAAACAACTATACTCCAATAAAAATTTTAAAAACCACACAAACAAGAAATGTAGAAGGAACAGTGTCTTGGGGTGGGGCAGGTGATGAGTGCCATTTTGGACAGGCTTCATGGGAGGAGGTTTGGGACCCCCAGGTGGAGAGGTCTAGAAGGCAACTGTGTGTACTGGTCTAAAGCTCGAGGGAGAGCTCAGAGCTGGAGTCACACTTAGGAGATGAGGGGTCAAGACCAAGTGAATGGGTACAACAGCCCAGGGAGAATGAAAATGGTGGGCCAAGCCACCTCTCTTTAAACACCAGCGTTTACGAGGCAGGTGGAGAAAAAGCTAGCTCTGAAGGAAACCAAGAAGGGACAGTCAGAAAAGTAAGTAGGAGGAAGCAAGCAGGAAAGGATTTCCGTAAGAATGGAGAGGTCAGGAGAGTCTAATTCTGCAGAAAAATGAAACAATTCAAAGAATAAACACACCCCTGCACCCCACTGCACTGGGGAGTGTGCAGGCCACAGAGGGAATAAAGCTGTGAATGGGAGGTGGGGGTTTGGAGGATCAAGCTGGCACGTCTTTGGAGGAAGCTTTAATTTGAGAACAAGAACCCAGTGAAGATGTGACTGAAGGTGCAGACGGGGGAGACTTTATGGGTGGAGAACCCACTGGAAGTAGGCAAAAGGGAATCCAGAACTCGGGGGAAAGAAGGGTCTTGGGCAGGAGGAAGAACACTTGTGCTCTGACCTGCAGGGGAGGATGGGCAGAGAAGAACACATCCTGTTCATCAGGAAGTGGGGCAAAGAGGAAAGTTAGACCCAATGGTCTCAACTTTCTGGATGAAGTCAGGGGCAAGTTGGCAGCAGAGTTTGAACGTGTAAAAGTAGAGCTTCTCAGGGAGCTTAAGGAGAGGGAGACAGTTGGAGCTGTCACCGAAGGGAGTTGAGGAGGGATGGACCGAGCACAGATAAAGGGGCTCACTGAGCATGCGCTCTTCAGCGGACCTGGTCTGCGGCTCCCTGATGTCTTCCCGCAGAGCCCAACCACTCAGCAGAGGGACACAGATGACACACAAGGAGTTCACTGTCCAGGGCTGAGGTATACTTGGGCAGGGGCAGCTGGAAACCTTCATGGCCAGAAAGAACTGGAATTAGAGGGAGGCTGGAAAGGAAAGGTAAACAGCGGGAGCTCTGGGGTGAAGATTGGAGGCGTCCATCCACCATGAGAAGGATTTCAGAGTGTACGAGCCTCCCTCAGAGTGTGGGTTTATTTCATGAAAGAGTAGAAAGAGTAGACAGAGTCAGGAGGTCAGGGGGCCCCTGTGTAGCTTTGAGAAAATTCCTTAACCTGTATCTCAGCTGCGTCATCTGTCTAATGAGAACGCTGGGCTAAAAGGCTCCCAAGGTTTCTCTAGCAAGTAGCCTGGTATTTGTGTCCTGTCGGGTATTTAGTGATGAGTGGTCAGTATCTCAGGTCCTTTCTACCCTCTTTCTTACTGGAAAACTACCAAACTTCTACCACAGTCCTTGGTCTTTCCGACAAGTCTTATCTCCAGGTATCCTTCCATCCAGTGCTGTCTCTGACCTGGCTTCAATAACCAAGCAGTTGTTCATCCTATAGTTTCCACTTATGCTTCCAATACCAGATCATCTGCATCACCGGTGGGACAGTGGTTCCCGCCACACATGCTACGTCTTGCAGAGGCTGACTTGGGTCAGCCAGTTAGATGCTCTCCCACAGTGTGACCAACTTTGTTTTGATCAGTAAACATAATAACTCCTGTTGATCTCATCTAAATTTTTCTTCCCCTTAAACATTTATTTAAATTTAAAAAATTGTGGTTAAATAGACATAGCATTTAACCATTTGTAATGTACAGTTCAGTGACGTGAAGTATATTTACACTGTTGTACCTCCATCACCACCATCCATCCACAGAACCTTTTCATCTCCCCAAACTGAAACTCTGTCCCCATTAAACACTAACTCCTCTGTCCTCCTCCCTTAGCCCCTGGCAACCACCATTCTACTTTCTGTCTTTGTGAATTTGATCCCACTATGTACCTCATATAGGTGGAATCATACAGCTTTTATTCTTTTGTGATGGGCTTATTTCACTTAGCTTCACACCTTCAAGGTTCATCTACGTTACTGCATGAGTCACAGTTTTCTTCCTTCTTAAGACTGAATAATATTCCACTGTTATTTTTGTTTATCTATTCATCTGTTGATGGACATTTGGATCATTTCTGCCTTTTGGCTATTGTGAATAGTGCTACCATGACCCTTAAACATTTTTAAATTGACAAATGTAGGATAAAGGGGAGAGAAAAACAGGAGTATATGTGGATGTCAATGGGACAGGAGCTGGTTACATCTCTGTGTAGAGAGAGGGCTTCTCAGGTCAGAACACATCAATGATTGGCTTGGAGGAGACTGTGCTTCCTGACTGCTTGGCTGAGGGAGCATTGGTTGCACCCCCTCAGCCTTCCGGGAGAGTGGGCGGAAGGGCAGCCTGACCGGCGCTCATCCTGCACGTGTAGGAATGTGTTTCTCTCTGCATTTGTAGAGGTGGTGCAGAAATAGCATAAAGTACAAATAATCCTTCTGCTTTCTGGCATGTCCTCTCCTGCCCACAGAAACTTTGTGTCTGCGGAGGGGCTTTGTGTACGGTAGGTGCTTAGGAAATCTGTGAAGTGATGGACTGAACAGCTGATGTATTCACTGACCACGGAAAATGACCCACCTGGAGGGGTCAATGCGTGGACGTGCAAGATGGATTCCATACTAGACCCCTTAGCTGACAGCCAGGAGAAGAAAAGGAAATATCTGATGGACAATTCAGCACGCAGGTGACCCTTCTCCCAATTATTGATACTTTTTATTTGCTACCAGCATTCACTGGAGTGTCTTTTTAAGAATGAGATGTGATATGTATTTTGATTCCAAGTGTCTGAAGGGATCATAAGTTGGCTTCCATGAGAAGTGGTACTGAGGCGTCACGTGATGAGGGTCTCCCTGCAGGCAAAGAAGAAGGAACTAGCACTTACGGGGGTTCTGCTAGGTGAGAGGTGCTGGCTTGGTTCACAGTGATAGCTTTCGTCACTGGGTACAATTTTGGGAGGTGAGGGTGAGCTACCCTTTAAGGAAAACTGAGAACACAAGCTGATGCACCAAAACTGATCTTTGAGAGAGCGTGGAGCAGGGCTTTGCTCCCAAGGTCAGCTCAGAGTAGGTGTGGAAGGGCCGGCTGGGATGGCTGTGGGAGTGTGGAGCTCAATGGACTCGAGTGTTCCTTGGCCTGGCTCTGCGGTGGCTGCAGACGAATTGCAGAGCATGTGCTCTCCCTCCTCCTGGCAGGCGGACGTGGAGCCTGCGGTTGGACTGCTATGGTCAAGAAAGCCCTGGTGATGGGCAGGCAGAGGCTGTGGTGCCACAGGGCCTGCGGGCAGCACCAGACCCCAAAGTTAGTTGATGAATGTCATGAATTTGCATATGAACAAAGCCAGGGCCATCACCATCTAGGTCAAAGGGATAGATTTGGACCAAGACATTTCTAAAGCTCCAGTCCTTCCTGTTGTCAAGTGGTGGGATAGTATCGGGAGAGATGGGAGGAGTGGCCTTTCCCCCAGTTTGTTCAGAAATTTTATCTCATTGTGAGGCTTGGGCATCTTATGACCCATAAGTCCCTCCCATGAGTAAGAAAATTATTCCATATAGATTCAGATTTTCTTGACATCTAGGAATCAACCATATTGAATAGATTTGCCCTTCGTCCCATATCAATGGCTAAGAAATGGTAATAATTTCAGCCAATATTTACTATCCACCCACTTCTGTCCCTCCCACCACTACCAGCCCAGCACCGGCTGCAGTGATCTCTGAACTGTACTATGGCAGCATCCTCTAACCTTCCACTATCCACTCTGGGAACCTCCAATTGGCTCCAAACTGATGCCTGAAGGATCTTCTAAAAATGAATATCTGATTGTGTGTCTCTCCTCTGAAAGCCCTTCATTGACTTTCCATTGCTCAGAAGATAAAGACAGGGTCCTTGACTTGGTTGATGAAGGCTTGCATGGTCTGGCCCCACCACCCGCTCCAGCCTCACTGCCCAGCTGGGTGCCCTCATTCTCTGAGGCCCAGCAAACTGGCCTTCTTTTAGTCTCTTGTATTTGCCAGGCTCTCATCTGCCACAGGGACTTCGCACATGCTATATTTCCTGTCTGGAACCATTTTCCTCTTTTTATCTAGTTAATTCCTACTCATCTTGCTTCAGCAATCACTTGCTCAAGGAAGCTTTTTCTGATGTCTATAACCAGTTCAAATCTCCCTGTTATAGACTGTCATAGAACCATGAGCATTTGTACTTAGAAATAATTGCAATTTTATATTTATTTGTATTTTTAAAATTGATGTTTGTCTCCCTTCCGAAGTCAGCTCCATGAGGGCAGAAACAATATTGCTTTTGCTCATCACTGTATCTCAATGCCTGCCATTCACTCAGCAAATATTTATTGTTCACCTGTAATGTGCCAGGCACAGTTCTCGTGCTAGAGATGCTGGGATAAACAAAATAGACAAGGTCCCTCTCCCCATGGAGCGTGCTTTTTAGCACATATTGGTCTACTAATACTAGTGTAATGAAATTATTCAATGCCTATAATGGGTGTGGATACCAAAAATCATGTAAATCTTATATATTAATTGAGAAATGTAAAGATAAAACATTCAACATATTTACTAGATAAAGAAGTAGAGTGTTTTAATTGTGTCTAAAACTAAAGAAAAAAGGGAGGAAATATTAGCCAAGAGGGTTTGACTCTAGGCCCTTACTGCTCAAGTAAGGAACCAGAATGTTCTGATGGCAGCCTCTTCAAAGCTCTAGTGATAATGGACACAGACAGCAGCGTCCAGGGCATCACATCTGGTCATGGCCAAAACCAGTCAGGTTCATTGCACACTGGACATGCAGTAATGTAGTGGAGTTTCATGCAGGGAATTGAACATGAGGACATCTGACATTCCTCACAATTTTATGATGCCCTTGTTTGGCTTGTGAGTCTATACGCCAGCTCCTTAATTCAACATTTACTGTGAACAGAGATTGAAGACACCGCCACTACCCTCAAAGAGCTCAAGGCTTAGTTAGGAGACAGACAAAAGAAAAACTATTAAATATGGCAGGATCTTTGCATTAACACAGACCCACACAGACCTTTATTGCAATACAGACATGAGATTACTAACTCAGGCTGGGAAAAGACAGGGGCTTTCCAGAGAGGGTGATACTTGGAAGGAGGAGTAGCAGTCAGGTATGCGGACACATAGAAAGGCTTCCATGTGTCTGGAACTGCATGTGCAAGAGTACACAGGTGAAGTAATAAATGATTTTATCTTAATGAATGGTAAAACAGTACTCTTTACAATAGCATTAAAAAATCAAATATCTAGGAGTAAATCTACTAAAAATGTGCAAGAGTTTTACCCTGAAAACTACAAACATTGTTGAGAGGAATTAAAGAAGACATAAATAAGTGAAGAGTTATACCATATTCAGGGGCTAGAAGACTCACTATTTTAAAATGTTTATTTGCTCTAAATCGATCTATCATTCCAATGAAATGCCTATCAAAATTCCAGCAGGGTTTTGTTTTGGGTGGGGGGAAGAAATAGAAAAGCTAATTCTAAAATTTTAATGAAAATTTAGAGAACCTAGAAGTGTCAAAACTATCCTGACCAAGAAGAAGAGCATTGAAGAAATTACACTACTTGCTGTAAAGTATAATAATCAAGACACTGTGGTGTTGTGTACAGACACGAGGAATAGACACACAGGTAAATGGAAGAGAAGGGAAAATCCAGAAATAGAGCCACACTTTTACAATCAACTTATTTTTGACAACAGCACCAAAATAATTCAATGGTGCAAGGAAAACCTTTTCAACAAATAGTGCTGGAAATACTGGATATCCTTATGGAGAAAAAAATAACCTCAATTTCTGTCTCACTACACACATAAAAATAAAATTTGAGATGACTCAAAAGTCTTCATTAAAAAAAAGAGAGAACCAAAAAGGTTTTAGAAGAAAATATAAGAGAAATTCTTTGCAGCCTTCAATTAGAAATAGATTTTTGAGATAAGACACAAAAGAGGACTAACCTTAAACAAAAAATAAGTGATAAATTGGACTTCATTACAATTTAAAATATCTGCCCATCAAAAGACGCCATTAAGAAAATGAATAGGGAATTCCCTGGTGGTGCAGTGGTTAAGAATCCACCTGCCAATGCAGGGGATATGGGTTCGAGCCCTGGTCTGGGAAGATCCCACATGCCACAGAGCAACTAAGCCCGTGCACCACAGCTACTGAACCTGCACTCTAGAGCCCGCGAGCCACAACTACTGAGCCCATGAGCCACAACTACTGAAGCCCGCACGCCTACAGCCCATGCTCCGCAACAAGAGAAGCCATCACAATGAGAAGCCTGTGCACTGCAACAAAGAGTAACCCCCGCTCACCACAACTGAAGAAAGCCTGCGTGCAGCAACAGAGACCCAACATAGCCAAAAAAAAAAAACACAAATTTATAAAAAAAAAAAAAGATGACAGACCTTCAAGATGGTGGAGGAGTAGGAAGTGGAGATCACCTTCCTCCCCCTAAATACTTCAAAAACACATCTACATGTGGGACAGCTCCTATAGAACACCTACTGAACGCTGGCAGAAGACCTCAGACTTCCCAAAAGGCAAGAAAATCCCCACATACCTGGGTAGGGCAAAAGAAAAAAGAAAAAATAGAGACAAAAGAATAGGGATAGGACTTGCACCTCTGGGAGGCAGCTGTGAAGGAGGAAAAGTGTCCGCACACTAGGAAGCCCCTTCACTGGCAGAGATGGGAGGTGGGTGGGGGGGAAGCTTCAGAGCCACGGAGGAGAGCGCAGCAACAGGGGTGCAGAGGGCAAAGCAGAGAGATTCCCACCCAGAGCATCAGTGCCAGCCAGCACTCACCAGCCCGAGAGGCTTGTCTGCTCACCCACCGGGGCGGGCAAGGGCTGGGAGCTGAGGCTCGGGCTTCAGAGGTCAGATCCCAGGGAGAGGACTGGGGTTGGCTGCGTGAACACAGCCTGAGGGGGCTAGTGCGCCACAGCTCGTTGGGAGGGAGTCCGGGAAAAAGTCTGGACCTGCCGGAGAGGCAAGAGACCTTTGTTGCGGGGTGCGCGAGGAGAGGGGATTCCTCCCCATTGTGCCCACAGAAGGCAGAGCATCACCTAAACGAGCTCCAGAGACAGGTATGAGCCACGGCTATCAGCTCAGATCCCAGAGACGGGCATGAACTGCTAACACTGCTGCCGCTGCCACCAAGAAGCCTGTGTGCAAGTGCAGGTCACTATCCACAGCCCCCCAGGGAGCCTGTGCAGCCCGCCACTGCCAAGGTCCCATGATCCAGGGACAACTTCCCCGGGAGAAGACACGGTGCACCTCAGGCTGTTGCACTGTCATGCTTGCCGCTGCCGCCTCCAGCTCACCCTGCATTCCAATTATGACTACCGTACCCCTGCCTCCCCCTGGCCTGAGTGAGCAAGAAAGCCCTAATCAGCTGCTGCTTTAACCCCCTCTGTCTGGGAGGGGAACAGAATCCTGAGGATGGCCTACATGCAGAGGCAGAGCCAGAACCTAAGTTGAACCCCAGGAGCTGTGCAAACAAAGAAGAGAAAGGGAAATTTCTCTGTGCAGCCTCAGGAGCAGCAGATTAAATCCTCACAATCAACTTGATAAACCCTGCATCTGAAGAATACCTGAATAGACAACAAAAGTTCCCAAAATTGAAGCAGTGGACTTTGGGAGCAACTGTAGACTTGGGGTTTGCTTTCTGCGTCTAATTTGTTTCTGGTTTTATGTTTATCTTAGTTTAGTATTTAGTACTGTTATCATTGGTGGATTTGTTCATTGGTTTGGTTGCTCTCTTCCTTTTATATACATATATATATATATATTTTTTTCTTTTCCTCTTTTTGTGAGTGTGTACATGTATGCTTCTTTGTGTGATTTTGTCTGTATAGATTTGCTTTTACCATTTGTCCAAGGGTTCTGTCTGTTCGTTTTCTATTTTCTTCCTTTTCTTCTGAGCCATGTGGCTGGAAGGATCTTGGTGCTCCAGCAGGGTGTTGGGCCTGAATCTCCGAGGTGGGAGGGCTGAGTCCAGGACATTGGACCACCAGAAACCGCCTGGCCCCATGTAATATCAATCAGCGAGAGCTCTCCCAGAGATCTTCATCTCAACACCAAGACCCAGCTCCACCCAACAGCCAGCAAGATCCCATGCTGGATGCCCCATGCCAAACAACTAGCAAGACAGGAAAACAACCCCACCCATTAGCAGAGAGGCTGCCTAAGGTCATACTAATTTCACAGACACTCCAAAGCACACCACCAGATGTGGTCCTGCCCACCAGAAGGACAAGGTACAGCCCCACCCACCAGAACACAGGCACCAGTCCCCTCCACCAGGAAGCCTACACAAGCCACTGAACTAACCTCACCCACTGGAGACAGACACCAAAAATAACGGGTACTACAAACCTGCAGCCTGCAAAAAGGAGACCCCAAACACAGTAAGTTAAACAAAATGAGAAAACAAAGAAATATGCAGCAGATGAAGGAGAAAGGTAAAACCCCATGAGACCAAACAAATGAAGAGGAAATAGGCAGTCTACCTGAAAAAGAATTCAGAGTAATGATAGTAAAGATGATCCAAAATCTTGGAAATAGAATGGAGAAAATACAAGAAACTTTTAACAAAGACCTAGAAGAACTAAAGGGCAAACAAACAATGATGAACAACACAATAAATGAAATTAAAAATACTCTGGAAGGAATCAATAGCAGAATAAATGAGGCAGAAGAATGGATAAGTGACTGGGAAGATAAAAAAGTGGAAAAAACTACCACAGAGCAGAGTAAAGAAAAATGAATGAAAAGAATTGAGGACAGTCTCAGAGACCTCTGGGACAATATTAAACACACCGACATTCAACACACCAACATGCAAATTATAGGGGTCCCAGAAGAAGAGGAGAAAAAGAAAGGGTCTGAGAAAATATTTGAAGAGATTATAGTGGAAAACTACCCTAACATGGGAAAGGAAATAGTCAGTCAACTCCAGGAAGCGCAGAGACTCCCATATAGGATAAATCCAAGGAGAACACACCAAGACACATATTAATCAAACTATCAAAAATTAAGTTCAAAGAAAAAATATTAAAAGCAGCAAGGGAAAAGCAACAAATAACATACAAGGGAAACCCCATAAGGTTAACAGCTGATCTTTCAGCAGAAACTCTGCAAGACAGAAGGGAGTGACAGGACATATTTAAAGTGATGAAAGGGAAAAACCTACGACCAAGATTACTCTACCTATCAAGGATCTCATTCAGATTTGACAGAGAAATTAAAACCTTTACAGACAAGCAAAATTTAAGAGAATTCAGCACCACCAAACCAGCTTTACAACAAATGCTAAAGGAACTTCCCTAGGCAGGAAACACAAGAGAAGGAAAAGACCTACAAAAACAAACCCAAAACAATTAAGAAAATGGTAATAAGAACATACATATTGATAATTACCTTAAATGTAAATGGATTAAATGCTCCAACCAAAAGACACAGACTGGCTGAATGGATACAAAAACAAGACCCATATACATGCTGTCTACAAGAGACCCACTTCAGACCTAGGGGCACATACAGACTGAAAGTGAGGAGATGGAAAAAATATTCCATGCAAATGGAAATCAAAAGAAAGCTTGAGCAGCAATTCTCATATCAGACCAAATAGACTTTAAAACAAAGACTATTACAAGAGACAAAGAAGGACACTATATAATGATCAAGGGATCAATCCAAGAAGAAGATATAACAATTGTAAATATTTATGCACCCAACATACGAGCACCTCAATACATAAGGCAAATGCTAACAACCATAAAAGGGGAAATCAACAGTAACACAATAATAGTAGGGGACTTTAACACCCCACTTTCACCAATGGACAGATCATCCAAAATGAAAATAAATAAGGAAACACAAGCTTTAAAAGACACATTAGACCAGATAGACTTAATTGATATTTATAGGACATTCCATCCAAAAACAACAGAATACACTTTCTTCTCAAGTGCTCATGGAACATTCTGCAGGATAGATCATATCTTGGGTCACAAATCAAGCCTCAGTAAATTTAATAAAATTGAAATCATATCAAGTATCTTTACTGACCACAACGCTATGAGACTAGTTATCAATTACAGGAAAAAAATTGTAAAAAATACAAACACATGAAGGCTAAACAGTATGCTACTAAACCACCAATGGATCGCTGAAGAAATCAAAGAGGAAATCAAAAATTACCTAGAGACAAATGACAATGAAAACATGATGACCCAAAACCTATGGGATGCAGCAAAAGCAGTTCTAAGAAGGAAGTTTACAGCAATAAAATCCTACCTCAAGAAACAAGAAAAATCTGAAATAAACAACCTAACCTTACACCTAAAGCAATTAGAGAAAGGAGAATAACAACAACAACAAAAAACAACAACAAAAAATCACCCAAAGTTAGCAGAAGGAAAGAAATCATAAAGATCAGATCAGAAATAAATGAAAAAGAAATGAAGGAAACAATAGCAAAGATAAATAAAACTAAAACCTGGTTCTTTGAGAAGATAAACAAAATTGATAAACCATTAGCCAGACTCATCAAGAAAAACAAGGGAGAAGACCCAAATCAACAGAATTAGAAATGAAAAAGGAGAAGTAACAACTGATACTGCAGAAATACAAAGGATCATGAGAGATTACTACAAGCAACTATATGCCAATAAAATGGACAACCCAGAAGAAATCGACAAATTCTTAGAAAAGTACAACCTTCCAAGACTGAACCAGGAAGATATAGAAAATATGAACAGACCAATCACAAGCACTGAAATTGAAATTGTGATTAAAAATCTTCCAACAAACAAAAGCCCCACACCAGATGGCTTCACAGGTGAATTCTATCAAACATTAAGAGAAGAGCTAACACCTATCCTTCTCAAGCTCTTCCAAAATATAGCAGAAGGAGGAACACTCCCAAACTCATTCTATGAGGCCACCATCACCCTGATACCAAAACCAGACAAAGATGTCACAAAAAAAGAAAACTACAGACCATTATCACTGATGAACATAGATGCAAAAATTATCAACTAAATAATAGCAAACAGAATCCAACAGCACATTAAAAGGATCATACACCATGACCAAGTGAGGTTTATCCCAGGAATGCAAGGATTCTTCAATATATGCAAATCAATCAATGTGATACACCATGTTAATAAACTGAAGGATAAAAACCATATGATGATCTCAATAGATGCAGAAAAAGTTTTTGACAAAATTTAACACCCATTTATGATAAAAACTCTCCAGAAAGTGGGCAGAAAGGGAACCTACCTCAAGATAATAAAGGCCATATATGACAAACCCACGGCCAACATCGTTCTCAATAGTGAAAAACTGAAAGCATTTCCTCTAAGATCAGGAACAAGACAAGGTTGCCCACTCTCACCGCTATTATTCAATATAGTTTTGGAAGTTTTAGCCACAGCAATTAGAGAAGAAAAAGAAATAAAAGGAATCCAAATTGCAAAAGAAGAAGTAAAACTGTCACTGTTTGCAGATGACATGATACAATACATAGAGAATCCTAAAGATGCTACCAGAAAACTACTAGAGGTAATCAATGAATTTGGTAAAGTAGCAGGATACAAACTTAATGCATAGAAATCTCTTGCATTCCTATACACTAATGATGAAAAATCTGAAAGAGAAATTAAGGAAACACTCCCATTTACCATTGCAACAAAAAGAATAAAATACCTACAAATAAACCTTCCTAAGGAGACAAAAGACCTGTATGCAGAAAACTATAAGACACTGATGAGAGAAATTAAAGATGATACAAACAGGTAGAGAGATATATACCATGTTCTTGGATTGGAAGAATCAACATTGTGAAAATGACTATACTACCCAAAGCAATCTACAGATTCACTGCAATCCCTATCAAGCTACCAATGGCATTTTTCACAGAACTAGAACAAAAAATCTTAAAATTTTTATGGAGTCCCAAAAGACCCTGAATAGCCAAAGCAATAGTGAGAAAGAAAAACGGAGCTGGAGGAATCAGGCTCCCTGACTTCAGACTATACTACAAAGCTACAGTAATCAAGACAATATGGTACTGGCACAAAAACAGAAATATAGATCAATGGAACAGGATAGAAAACCCAGAGATAAACCCATGCACCTATGGTCAACTAATCTATGACAAAGGAGGCGAGGATATACAATGGAGAAAAGACAGTCTCTTCTATAAGTGGTGCTGGGAAAACTGGACAGCTACATGTAAAAGAATGAAATTAGAACACTCCCTAACACCATACACAAAAATAAACTCAAAATGGATTAAAGACCTAAATGTAAGGCCAGACACTATAAAACTCTTAGAGGAAAACATAGGCAGAACACTCTATGACATAAATCACAGCAAGATCCTTTTTGACCCACCTCCTAGAGAAATGGAAATAAAAACAAAAATAAACAAATGGGACCTAACGAAACTTAAAAGCTTTTGCACAGCAAGGGAAACCATAAACAAGATGAAAAGACAACACTCAGGATGGGAGAAAATATTTGCAGATGAAGCAACTGACAAAGGATGAATCTCCAAAATATACAAGCAGCTCATGCAGCTCAATATCAAAAAAACAAACAACCCAATCCAAAAATGGGCAGAAAACCTAAATAGACATTTCTCCAAAGAGGATATACAGATTGCCAACAAACACATGAAAGGATGCTCAACATCACTAATCATTAGAAAAATGCAAATCAAAACCACAATGAGGTATCACCTCACACCCGTCAGAATGGCCATCATCAAAAAATCTAGAAACAATAAATGCTGGAGAGGGTGTGGAGAAAAGGGAACCCTCTTACACTGTTGGTGGGAATGTAAACTGATACAGTCACTATAGAAAACAGTATGGAGGTTCCTTAAAAAACTAAAAATAGAACTACCATATGACCCAGCAATCCCAATACTGGGCCTATACCCTGAGAAAACCATAATTCAGAAAGAGACACGTGGAACTTCCCTGGTGGCTCAAATGTAAAGAATCTGCCTGCCAATGCAGGGGACATGGGTTCGAACCCTGGTCTGGGGAGATCCAACATGCCGTGGAGCAGCTAAGCCCGTGCGCCACAGCTACTGAGCCTGTGCTCTAGAGCCTGTGAGCCACAACTACTGAAGCCCACGCACCTACAGCGCATGCTCCGCAATGAAGAGTAGCTCCTGCTTGCTGCAACTAGAGAAAGCCTGTGTGTAGTGTATAGGAATGCAAGAGATTTCTATGCATTAAGACCCAACGCAGCCAAAAATAAATAAATTAAAAAAAAGAGAGACATGTACCACAATGTTTATTGCAGCACTATTTACAATAGCCAGGACATGGAAGCAACCTGAGTGTCCATCGACAGATGAATGGATAAAGAAGATGTGGCACATATATACAATGGAATATTATGCGGCCATAAAAAGAAATGAAATTAAGTTATTTGAAGTGAGGTGGATGGACCTAGAGTCTGTCATACAGACTGAAGTAAGTCAGAAAGAGAAAAACAAATACCGTGTGCTAACACATATATATGGAATCTAAAAAAAAAATAAAAATGGTTCTGATGAACCTAGGGGCAGGACAGGAATAAAGACACAGACTTAGAGAATAGACTTTTGGACATGGGGAAGGGGAAGGGTAAGCTGGGGCGAAGTGAGAGTGGCATGGACATATGTACACGACCAAATGTAAAATAGATAGCTAGTGGGAAGCAGCCGCATAGCATAGGGAGATCAGCTCGGTGCTTTGTGACCACCTAGAGGGGTGGGATAGGGAGGGTGGGAAGGAGACACAAGAGGGAGGGGATATGGGGATATATGTATACATATAACTGATTCACTTTGTTATACAGCAGAAACTAACACACCATTGTAAAGCAATTATACTCCAATAAAGATGTTAAAAATAAATAAATAAATAAATAAAATGAATAGACAAACCACAGATAGGGAAAAACTATTTGTAGAACATATTTCTGACAAAATACTTGTATTCAGAATAAATTATTAATTAATACATTAATAGGAAGATAAACCATCCAATTTTTTAAATGAACAAAAAACTTGTACAGGTACTTCACAAAAGAAGATATGCAAGTGGCCAAAAGCAAATGAAAAGATGCTCACATCATTAGTTGTTAGAAAAATGCCAGTTAGAACCACAATGAGATGCTGATATCCACTAGAATGGTAAAATAAAAAATATTGACAATAGCGAATGTTAGTGAGGAACTCTCAGATATGATGATGGAAGAGTCCAGTGGTGCAATCAGTTTGGAGAACTGTCCAGCAGTTCCTAGTAAAGTTAGACATATAACTACTCCGTCACCCAGCAATTCCACTCCTAGGTATTAGCCCAAAAGAAATTTAAAAAAAACCTCTTCACAAAAAGACTAGCATAAAAATATTCTTAAGAGGCTTATTCATGATAATCTCAAACTGAAAACGGCTCAAATGTCCATCAACAGAAAAATAGACTTTTAAATTGTGGCATGTTCACACAATGGAACGCACAAAAGAATACATCCTGTATGATCTCACTTATGAAGTTCCAGAACAGACAAAACTCATTTGTGTCAACAGATGTCAGAAAATGGTTGCCTTGGGTTGGGGAACAGTAGATTGACTGAAAAGGTGCACGAGAGAGCTTTCCAGAGTGATGGAAATGTTCTATCTCTTGCCTTGCATATATAATTGCTAAAACTCATAGAACTGATCACTTAAGACTTTTAAATTTTATTGTACGCTAATATATCAAAAGGAAGAAAGGGAGGGTGGGAGGGAAACAGGCAGGCTGGCAGGCGGTCTGGTCAGAGAATCTTGAGTAGCTGCATATGCCTGGAACAATGGTCCTGTGAAGGAAAGGGATAGGAGAGGAGTCCTGCGTGTGAGGACCAAGCTGACTGTGAAATTTTTTTCACGTAGTCAAAGAGGAAGCCTGAGTGAATTCCCTTTGTGCCTTAGAAAGGTTCCTTTGATGATAGATGGGATTTAGGGAGTTTGGCATCTGCAACGACCAGGGGGATGTTACAGAAGGTAATTTGAAGATCCTAGTTGGTTACAGTGGCACATGCAATGTTATTTTTAACCCCTCAACAGGTGGGAGTAGCATTTCTCTGGTTGCTAGGAAAATTGTGTTCCTGGCAATTACATATTGGTTCCTAATTTTAAAAGTCCTGTGGGAAAGAAAAGTCTTAGGGAAAGTAGAAAGCTTTATAAGCCAGTACTGGTATGTCATGCTAGGACTGTATACCTGTTAAAATGGAGCTATTTTTCTCTTAATGTACTCATGGGTGACTGTCACCATAGCAACAACGATGCTGGACAACGCTGGGTCATTAATGGAGGACTCTTGCTGGCTGTGTGATGGAGCAGTCCAGGAAGTCTGGTTCAGGCCTGCAGGCAGGTGTTGGAACAGATGGGGTGCGCTGGTAGCTGATGGAAGTGCCAGGGCACAGGGTGAAGTTGTGGGCTGAGGGTCATCGGACAGGAACATAGGATTTCTGCCAGCCTGTAATTACTACCAGGCAAAATCCTGCATCCCCCTCGGCATTAGACCAAAGCTTAGTGTGGTTTCTTGGGCAGAGTAAACTGAAAGTGCATGTTTGTCAGATGAAAAGCACATCCTGCTGTCAGTAAGAGAAGAATCCCAAATTGCCCCAGGCTCTGGAGCCTGCAGCTGGAGCTCTAACTTCCCCATAATCTCCACCTTGTAGCATGGGCAGTTGGCCCAAATCTTTTGTAAAGTGCTAATAAGACTCAGTTTAGCGTGCCCTCCTCCCACCCCTGGCCTCTGAAAATACACAGGACCATCTCTGGCAGAGCCCAGGGCTGTGTCTCAGCACCCCTGACCCATTTCAATCCCAAATGCAGTGTTCTTTCCACTTTGCCACTGGAAAGCCATTTTAGGCAGCTTGTCAGTGTTTTCCAGAGGCCATTCTGTGATGAGATGAAGGGGCTTCCCTTTCTTCTGGCCTTCCACGTGTTTGTGCAAGTGCGAGTGGGTGGCACACCACCATCTCTGTCTCCACCCTGCTCCCAGGCCGGCCCTCCCCTCCCCACTGCAGGTCAGCAGACAGCCTTCAGAAATTATCCAGACCAACAAGTTTCACCATTTTTCCCCCCCTGCCAACGTCACACGTGATAGATGAAGTCCACATGCTTGACAGGATTCAATGGATGCACTTCGATTTTGATGGAACAGCAAGAAAATGGATGAAAAGGTCCTGCAATGATGCACAGTAAAGAGCGCTGTCCTGGGTACCGCTGGAAAGGACGGTTGCCTTGACTCTGGGCTGGGACTGCAGGGTGCCCTCCGCCCCGTCCCTCCCACTCTCGATGTATTTTGAATGCGGGAAGTCAGTGGGCATTTCTCTTGCGGTAATCTGAAATCAACTCTAATTCCTTTTGCAACGTTAAAGCATCCACAAATCTTACAGGTGACTGAGAATCACTGAACTGTCTGCTGCTGCCACCCCCTGAGACCCATTTGTCGTTCCTGCCATCCTTCTGAGCCACTTCACTTTGCGGCTCTGTGCTCCTTTCCCTCCACGTAAGCTTCTCACTGTTCAAAGGCGTGGAGGAGAGGCACCCCATCTGCCTAGATTTGCAGGGCATTGATTTGCAGGGAGAGAGAGGTTTAGTCTTTTGCCCCACCCCTTCCTGTAGAAGGTGGACTTTTGGTGCCCGTCTCAACATCTGCGTAAGAAGAATCGAGAGGTGTGGACTTCGATTGCCTACACATTTTCCCCAACGTGTCCTAGAGTAAGAGGCTGAGGGCAAAGGCAAGTCCCCACCGCATGCATCGCTGACCACCTGCAGAGTCCTCCCGTGTCCCACCATGCCGAAGGACATGCGGGTCCTCCCTGGAACAGTGGCCAGAAGCAGTCATTTTCTAAGGAGATTGGGGGGAGGGAGGTGCCCCAGGGGAGGAGAACCAGAACCTTCTAGAAGGAAGGCGGCCCAGGGCTTCATATTTAATTAGAGGCAGCACTCTGCCCTCTCCACCTCATAATTTTGAGAGTCATAGCTCTCTCAAACCAGCAGAGGGGCAGTGCAAGAGTGACTTTATTTTTAAATTTTTTACTGTGTTTGTATCTGGAAAACTGGGAAACCCAGGATTATGTGGGAAACATCAGGCAGGGTAGTGCCCAGTGCGGGGCTGTTCTCCAAAGAAGTTCAAGACCACCTGACATCCAGGGGGAGGTGGGAAGAACTCTTACTCGGCCCAGGATGACCCGTGTCAGCCGTGACCTTGCAGAGATGATTTCAACAGTGTGGATCTGGCTAGAGTATGCGAATCAGCATCAACATCTGTCCCTGGGAAGATTGTCCCAACAGCCCCATGAGTGTCCGTGAAGTTCCCTGGAAGAGGGCTGGGCCCAGAGAAGAATTAAACTTGAGTTTGATGCATCTTGGACAATTTCTCTCAAGGTCCATGTAGAAAACAAGACTTTATTTGTTCTTTTGTTTTGTTTTCCTCCTCTCTCCAGGGTTAAAATATCCTGGGTGCCCTCCTCCCAGGAGAGAAATGGAGAAAGTTCAAAGGATGGAAAGAATGAGATTTGGAGGAGCCTCCAGGCTTGGTGCCCCTTCAAGCTGTACGGGTCCAACGAGACAGAAACATTTTGTTTGGATGCTAAATTAAGTGGAGAGGAAACCTTATAATGGGAGCTGGGCAGAGGAATAAATCAAATAAAATAATAAGGCAAGCAGTTATCCAAGTGAAATGGGCTCCCAACCCTGGATATTAATGAGGCTTTTACTTTAAACGGCTGTGTTTCATCAAGCAGTGTTGTTTCATATTGGGAGCTGGGGGAATTGTGGTGATTGTGTTGGGATCATGCCAGAACGATGTTTGACTGTGTTATCTTGTGCAGACAGAAGCGGCCAGCGGAGCGAAGGAAGCCTTGAGCCAGGCTGAGGGATGCTGAGGGTGGCGGAGGAGGAAATGAACACACGTCCTGGCTCCTTCACGCTGTTGGTGAGGCTGCAGGTCCTGGAACTGGATTGCCTGCCTTTGCATCCAGGGGCCCAGGAAAGCAGACAGAGGTGGGGCTGGAAAAGCCTCAAGGGAGAAGGAGAGGAGGGGCAGAGTGACGGGGACACAGGCCACCAAGAGCAGCGAGATGCTGCAGCATCGTCCGGCACGTGTTTGTCTGTCTCCTTCTGTGAGTGAGATCTAATGGTGGGCTGGGGAGGGCGAGGCGGATCCCCGAGAGGGAAGGAAGCCGGAGCGAGAAGCTATACAGGTCACAGTGCTTGACGCCGCCCCCCGCCTACTATGGGAGGAACTGCGCTGTACATGACCGCACTTACAACGCTCGGCAGATGTGTGTACTTGTCACGTTAGTGACGTGGATAGTAAGTGCTTGCAGCCTGCGCTATTTCAGAGGGAAAACATGCCTGAACAACTTTCTGGCATTTCTTTCTCAGAAAAAGTAAGCCAGGATGGCATTTCAGAATCTTGTGTTTGACAGTATGACGCCAATGGATAAAATACAAGGTTCAAATCTAATAATGAGATGTGCTATTATCATACATTTTATGTCACCTACGGAATAGGTGTATTTTTCCAGGTGCTTTTTTTTTTAAAACATATATTATTCATGTTTCTATGTAACAAGTTCAGTATTGTTATTTTATTTATTTATTTATTTTTAAAATAAGTTTATTTATTTATTTATTTATTTATGGCTGCCTTGGGTCTTCGTTACTGTGAATGGTCTTTCTCCAGTTGCGGCGAGCGGGGGCTACTCTTTGTTGCAGTGCGCGGGCTTCTCATTGCAGTGGCTTCTCTCGTTGCGGAGCACGGGCTCTAGGCGCGCGGGCTTCAGTAGTTGTGGCTCTCAGGCTCCAGAGTACAGGCTTGGTAGTTGTGGCACACGGACTTAGGTGCTCCGGGGCATGTGGGATCCTCCCGGACCAGGGCTCAAACCCGTGTCCCCTGCATTGGCAGGCGGATTCCCAAGCACTGCGCCACCAGGGAAGCCCCTTTCCAGGTGCTTTTAAACATCAAAGGCTTCCACTCTCCTGGGTATGCCCCCTCGGGGTCAGGAGTACCAGGGAAACTCAGCAAAAACAGACGGGGCGGGGCAGGGTCCAGTGGACCATAGTTTCTGACACCAGGTAGCGCACCTGCCCTGGGGGACGGGGAGGTGCTTCCAGGAGGGCTGGCCCCAGAAGACCAGAGAATGGAGAGCCTTTTAGCAGAGCTGGGTAGTTGCATGGAGAACCTCAGAAGGGGACCCCAGAGGTCTAAGTCTGATTGACTTGATGAGGGGGTGGTGAGGAGAGGGGTTGTAGAAGGAGATCTCTGTGGCACCGAAAAGAATTTCCAAGATGAGAAGAGCTGTGAGTGGCGGTCCGCATGCTGCTACACCAGTTCAGCTAGAATGATCCGGAAGAGATTTTCACTGGGCAAATCACAGGGGTGGGTCTTGACAGAATCTTAGATGTTTAAAGTCAAAGAGGAGTTTAAAGATCATCCATTTCAACCCCTTCATTTTACAGATGGTGAAACTGAGGCCCCAAATAGTGGAGGATCCTGCATATATTTGGAAGGAATAAAATAATGCATTTAGTTCCCAGTAAAGGGGGTCAGAACTCATTAACATCTGAGTGTCCTCCCCTCGGTCCCCAAGGCAAAGATGGCGGCAGCCCTTCTTTCTCCGTGTCCTGGTCCACGTCTCCCTCCATCTGCCCAAGGACTCTGTGGTGGTTTATGAAAAATGGCTGCAAATCCTTGGGCTCTCCCCCCATGGGAGTTGGGGTCTCTGTCCCCTCCCCGTGAATTTGAGCGAGCCTGTGACTTTCCATCTACAGAATGGCAGGGGTGGCCGGATCACGAAAGGCCTTGCTGTTTCCACTTCGGTGTTTTGACTTGCTTTTGGAGCCCAGGGGCTGCTCTGCTCTGGGAAACCTGGGCCCCTTGGGGACTCCCTGTCCGGGTGCCCCTGTCAACAGCACTCACTGAGCTGAGAGCTTCCCTGGCTACCCAGCCGAGGTAGGTTCCCGGCAGGGAAACTTTCAGGAAGAGAAGACACATATGCACATTCCAGTTCCAGCTACTGAAGCCTGCCCCCTCCCCATCGCTGAGGCTGGTCCTCGGGGAGCAGAGACAAGCCATCCCGAGGGCCCTGTTGGTGTCAGCAGCGCTGGGCGCTGTGTGTTGGGATGATCTAGAGTGTCCTTAGGCAGGGCAGTTAGGGGAGTAGTCTGGCTCAGCAGTTCTGGAGGGAATTTTGGCAACAAGTTGAAGAATCACAGATAAATTCTGCATACAAAGATGTTAGAAGGCAAGAGGAGAGGGAAGGTACTTTCAGCCCTTGCCCTGAGTGCTTTAATTGCTTTACAAATATCTCATTTGGTCTTCCAAATGGCCTCAGGAAAGGATGATTTTACAGAGGGGGAAACCAACTCTGAGATCAAGTCCCAGTTGCCCAGGGTTGCACGGTGACAACTGGCGGAGTTCAGGTTTGCCCCTGGCCTGGCAGTGCCGTGCTCAACGTTCCCGCTGCCACACTGCCGGTCTTTGGTGGGCTCTGTGTTGGCTTTGTCTCATATTTATGTTTTAGAAATTGGAAACAACCCCAAAGCGCAAGAGTGTGTTATGGTATACCACTTCCTTAAAAAAAAAAAATGCAGCTAAGTTGCCAAAGACAATTTGAAGTCCTTGCAGATGCAATAATAATAATAATAATAATGATAATAATACAAAAGAGTGTTGATGAAAACAGTGAAACACAGAATTCTAGATAAGCCTGTGTATGGACAGAGAAACATATAAATAGTTCCTTTTACGTGAAACGTCAGTTTTGGTTGGTGATATGGGCTGAATTGTGTCTCCCGAAATACATATGTTGAAGTTCTCGGCCCCAGTACCTCAGAATGTGACTGTATTTGGAGGTAATGTCTTTAAAGAGGTAATTAACTTAAACAGGTTCCTTAGGGTGGACCCTTATCCAATACGACCAGTGTCCTTATAAGAAGAGATTAGGACACACAGACATACGGAGGGAGGACCATGTGAGGACAGAAGGAGAAGACAACCATCTACATGCCAAGGAGAGAGGCCTCAGAAGGAACTAACACCTTGATCTTGGACTTCCAGCCTTCAGAACTGTGAGACAATAACATTTTATTGTTGAAGCCACCTGGTCTTTGGTGCTTTGTTATGGCAGCCCTAGTAAAGCAATACAGCTAATATTGTAGAATGGCTTTAATTGTTTAAATTCAAATTGAACCAGGAATCGATAAGCCTCTTAGCTTCAGTGAAAAGCATTTTTTGTGACCTCACTGCAAAGGATGGTCAATGCCTGTTCAGGCATTAGAATAACGTTATTGTTTATGAGTTGATTTGAGCAGCCCAGAAGCCACAGGGGTTAAGTCTAGCGGGCTTTGAAAAATAATACAAGGAAGGCTACCTGCTATCACAAGCCCTTTATTGTTTCTTCTTTTGAAAATCTGCAGAGCATATGTGTGAAATTTCCTCTCTGTTTAGGGAGCTGCTGCCTTCCAAAGGCTCAGCTGCTCTCCTTTAGCTGGTGGGGAGCAGGGAGAGGGGGCAGGAAACGCACCAGCCGAACTGCAGCATTTCCCGCCTCTTCTAATCACCCTCCCCACGGCCTCAGGCTGTGGGTGATGTGTGAAATCAGCCGGTTATAGGTCCCCTTCTCCCAGGGGGAATGTGAATTTTGCATTGCTTTCTACCTTCTCTTCAATCTGGCCTTAATCCCTCTGAGCACCCAGGTTCCTGCATGGCCACAGGTGCAGAGGGCACTGGACTTGGCCCTATGGTGGGGAGAGAACAAATATTAATGCCAAAACATGTTAAAGTCCACCTTACCTGTGGAAATGGTCTCAACGTGAAATGGAATTGTCCATTAAAATAAGCCAAAACACAAAATCTTTCCAAAAATGACATTGGAGTGATTCCGGGGAGGAAAAGTGGGCCTCCAGGAAATGACTGCAGCCTGACGCTTTCTCTCTGCTCCCATCCTGGTGGGCTGGGGAGGCAAGGTCAGCTGGCAGCGCGTTTTCCCTCCCGAACGTCACTGTGGGCCCTTAGCACCTGCACTCTGGGACCTGGGGGAGGAGGACTGTCGGGTATTCACGTGTATCCCCGGGACGACGCTGGCAGCAGTGAGCAGTGGATGAACGGGCCAACGGAGGAGTGCACACACCCTGGCGCCCCTCTGTACACAGCCCTGAGCCCTGTGACACCCTGCCCACTCTAAGGATGCCACAGGGAGGGAGCCTGGACTTGCCTTCTCACCCAGCTTCACTGCTGAGCTTGAGCTTGTTTTGTGGTTTTCCCCAAAGCTCTGTGTTTCAAGGAATGAACACTCTGTAAACGATACCGCCTGCACCACGCCCCCCAGTCTCCGGCCCCCAAGAGGTATTTCTCTGTGCAGCCCTTCTCTCCCCTCCCATCTGGGGTCGTGTCTCAGACTGTGTGTGGTCCACTGCGGTGGGGAAGGGGGCCTAGGGGCAGAACTTACCGGAGTCAGAGGAGTAATGAAAAAAAAGGAAGCCAGGTTGGAACTTCGCATCAAGCCATAAATGAGCTTGTTTCTCATTTCAGCGATTTATAATGGAATGGCTACTTTAATTAATCTGATAGTAAATGCTCCACTGAGAAAGCTAACTACCTTAATTCTCGGAGCCTCAGTTTCCTCATTCATAAAAAGGAACCAACCTTGCGTTAGTTTTGTGGTGAGAATAAGAGAATGTGCTTGGAATGACTTTGTAAACTATGGATCATTACGCAGATAGAAATAATAATACTACTAATTATTATTATATAAAGAATTCACTACTTTTGATCTTGAGAAAAACCTAGGGTGCATATGAAGAAAACTGCCTTCATATTATGAATTCATTGATTTTTCAAAAAATAATTGAAACCCCCTTTCCTTTCTCATTTTTTGGCCCAACTCAGCCAGAAAGCTTACTTTGATAAGTAAGTAATCTTAAACTTTGATAGTAGAATCATCTACCATTGCTTTGTGTTGCTGCACAATTGTTTTCCAGTTGTTTCCTATGGATGAAATGAGACCGTATGTAGGAGAGGTCTGCAAACTGTATAGGGCTGTACACATTAAAGTGGAATTTTAGTGGCTCAGTGCATTGACGCCCAGAAACTGAGGAGAAAGCTGCTTCAACTGCAGTGTGGCATCACCCAGGTCTCAAGGTGGGTGTAAATCCTTTGGCTGTAGAAATGGAGAGCACGTCCTCTGATTGTTGGGTGTGTAGGGTCTGTGCCTGGTGCTTCAAGTTTCTGTGACGAATATGGACTCATTGATGGCCTAACAAGGTAAGTCCGCAGTCCTGCTGACAACTTGAAGGTCTTGAGATGTGTGAGGGAGCTGATCCCACCTGGGGCGACTCCCTGCTTTACCATGTTGGGTGCTGTCTGAGCAGATCTCAGGACCTTTGAAGAAGAACAGTGTGGGCCCAGTAGAGGGGCTGTGTAAGGATTTGCAGCTCTGATGGAGGGTCCAGATCTGCAAACCTAAGGTGCCAAGTGCAGAGGTAGGAAGGGGGGTGACAGTGTCACCTCATTATTCCAAGCAAAAAATGATATGGAGGCACAATTCTACCCAAGACTTGAAAAGGGGCTTTGGCCTCATTGCAGAAGCAGAAGTGATGGAATTCAACTCCAGGAAGAGACTGACGTGCCATGGATGACGACCACCACTACAGATGACGGCTGCAAAGCTGTAGCCAATCCGAGTTCACTGCTTTGGCCGAGCCTGCCCATGTGATGACAAGTGTAGAGTTCAGTGTCAAAAGCTCTTTAGGATTGTGGGAACAGAGCAAGCCTTTGGCATCCGTCTTGTGTAGGCCAGTCAGGGAAGTGGGGGGCAAAAGCAGTCGATAACGCTGTAACCGATGGTCTGAAGGGCTGAGGCCAAAGTTGGCGGGAGCATTCGGGGGATTAATGCACTGTGGGTGTTTTAATATAGGTTTTATTATGATTTAGGTATAGTAAGGCCAACAGATCAGGAGACGATTGCCATTGAAAAGATAATTTGTTGCTGATGGTTCCTGAGAAGAGAGGACGTACCATGCCATGAGAGAAGGGTACATGGGGAAGCTCCAGGGTGGCCAGGAGGCAGAGGGAGAGGGTAAACGTGGGCAAGAGCCTTTACTGTGGTTTCCGGGGGAAGGAACAGGTGAGGAGGGTCAGCAGGCTAGGATTGGCTAGTTTGAATCATTTCAGGGCTCTGGGGGCATAGGAGCTGCCCCTGGTTGTCTGGTACCTGGCCTGGGTGATTAGGACAGAGGGACAGCGGTGCCGAGTGAGAGCCCCATAGAGGAGGTGGTGGGATGTGGCCTCTAGATTGGTTGGTTTGCGTATGTAGGGCGTGTTCACAGGCTAGCCATTTTCCATCACTTGGAGTTGGGTGACCCTGGAAAGGTCGGTTCCCCACAGAGTCAGCAAGGCCCTGGTGTACAAGACGTCAGAAAACAGAAAATAAAAGGAAATGTTAACAGAGTGGGAGTGTACATTTCTTTTAGGGAAGATAAGGAGAAACCCTGGAGACAGTGGGCAGAGAGGAAATGACAGAGGGAGTGTTTCCAGAATGAAGTCACTGCCCAGCCACTGTATCTGCTCCTTGCGGCAAGGCCCGGGCACCCTCTATGCAGCACCCATCCCGGCTGGCTGTCGTTTGTCCGGGACTGCTGTTTGGAAGCAGAATGGGCAGAAGCAGGACATTTCATGTAGCCGTTTTGATTAAATGGCCCTAACAGAAGATAAACACATTTTTGTGGTTGTCGTTAGTAAGATTTCAAACTCAGGCTAAGGCATATTTTGTGTGCAAGTGAATTAAGGTTCGTGTGGCCGCAAAGACCTCTACGTTTTTAAAAACTAGAATCTGAATACAATTTATGAAATTTTAAAGCTAGAAATACCTTACACGTTGCATCATCCAAGCCCATCTTTTTTACATGAGGAAACTAAGGCTCAGAGATACCATGTGGAATGCACTACATTTTTCTTACTAACAACTGCAGCAGATGACCTTGACGCTTACCCGCCTTCCAGCTCCATCTCATCCGACAAACTTTGCAGGGTTGTGGGGAGGGGATCGGCAGGGAATGAGTAAAGATAAATGCTCTTCCCATTATTTAATAAAAATAAACCTGGAAGGGGAGTGCTTTTGGAAATTGTAAAATAGCTAGTGGGAACCTGCTGTATAGCACAGGGAGCTCAGCTCGGTGCTCTGTGATGACCTAGAGGGGTGGGATGGGGGGGAGGGAGGGGATATATGTATACATGTAGCTGATTCACTTCGTGGTACAGCAGAAACTAACACGACATTGTAAAGCAACAATACTCCAATAAAAAGAAATAAACTAAAAAAAAATAAAATGAGCATTCTCACTGAAAAAAAATTGCATAACAATCCATTTAGATGAATTATAGAAAAAATTAAGGTGAGGAAGAGCTTTCTAAGTATGCCACCAAAGGTTAGAAAAAAAGGCCATATATATGAAGACAGAGATTTGCCCACTGGCAGTAGGGATTTGTCACTTTTTTAGGTGCCCGGCATCCAAAGCCCCTTGTCTCCAGGGAATCCCTTGTTGTGGGTGCCTCAGTAGGAGGCTCTGGCTTCCGCTGTGGGAACCAAAGTGAATCTCATCCTTTTCCCCATGCCTTGGGAACCTGGTGTGGCCGCATCCCCCAGACACACCCCTCCTCCTCCTTGAATGCTTCCCCTGGGGCTGCTTAAATGAGTGGTGCAAAGATGAGAGGTCTGTCTGTCCCCGAGTCACGCAGGAGCGGCTCAGGTAGTCCAGACTGGCCTTACAACAGAGCCAGCCTTATATGACCTGATTCTCCCGTCATGCAGGGGGTCTGGGCCTCCCCTTGGCTGGTTCCCTGTGCAACCGGATTGAACTTAGGTGGAACTTGCCTGAAGAAGCTCACCGACTTCTGAGGTCAAGATGCTCCCAGCTGGAAAAGCATTCAGTGCCTTATGAGGGGACCTTTTCTTTGTGGCCTCAGCCCCTTACCCTCCACACTCAGGGCCTCACACAGAAGCCACTGGCAGGGACAGCTCCCATCAAAAATGTTGGGAACCCCTGGTCATCTCCAGGGAGAGCCCAGCTCATGGCATAAGGAGCAAAATGCTAAGTATGACATCCATAAAGTAGTGTGCACAGTATGATATTACTTTTTGTTTAAAACACACACACAGGGGCTTCCCTGGTGGCGCAGTGGTTGAGAATCTGCCTGCCAATGCAGGGGACACGGGTTCGAGCCCTGGTCTGGGAAGATCCCACGTGCCGCGGAGCAACTAGGCCCGTGAGCCACAACTACTGAGCCTGCGCGTCTGGAGCCTGTGCTCCGCAACAAGAGAGGCCGCGACAGTGAGAGGCCCACGCACCGCGATGAAGAGTGGCCCCCGCTTGCCACAACTAGAGAAAGCCCTCGCACAGAAACGAAGACCCAACACAGCCAAAAATAAATAAACAAACAAACAAACAAAAAAACACACACACACATACACACACACACACGTATGTATATACATAACCCTAACCCTAACCCTTGTAACCCCATTGTAAGTCAAGGAAGAGCTGTATGTATATATGTACATATACATGTATATATATATATATATATATACACACACACATACATACACATTTAGAAAAATAGAAAAAAATCTGGAAGAGTATACCAAATATATCTGTTAAAGAAGTTATCACTTTGGGGGAGGGGGTAGCATTATAAATGCTTCTTCACCTTCTTTTTTAATAAATTTGTTTATTTATTTACTTTTGTCTGTGTTGGGTCCTTGTTGCTGCACGCAGGCTTTCTCTAGTTGTGGCGAGCGGGGGCTACTCTTTGTTGCGGTGCGCGGGCTTCTCATTGCAGTGGCTTCTCTTGTTGCAGATTACGGGCTCTAGGCGCATGGGCTCAGTAGTTGTGGTGTGTGGGCTTCAGTAGTTGTGGCATGCAGGCTCTAGAGCACAGGCTCAGTAGTTGTGGCTCATGGGCTTTGTTGCTCCGCAGCATGTGGGATCTTCCCAGACCAGGGCTTGAACCCGTGTCCCCTGCATGGGCAGGCCGACTCCCAACCATTTCACCACCAGGGAAGTCCCGCTTCTTCACCTTCTTAATCCCTTTTTTTTTGTTTTGTTCTCAAAATGTACAGTTTGCAGGTATTTTATCTCTAAATCTGTTTTCATCTGGGTGAAGCACAGAAGTTCATTCTTAGCTTATTAAAGTGGTCAGTTTCCTTATGCTCCAACTGCAGCAGCAGAGTGCCCTGGTCCCTTCTAGCCAATGCAGGGGCTCCAGTTCTCCGCCCTGCCCACCTGGAGGAGGTGTCACTGAGCCGCAGGAGGCTGGGGGCTGGTCCCCTTTACACCCTTGGTTCGTCCCCTCAGTGCCCATTTCTTCAGGTGGTTAAACTGCTCGGACACAGGCTACATGAAGAGCTGAAGCCCTTGGAGGGAAAACCTGCACGAGCCCAGCAATGCAGGTACAGCTCTGGATGCGCTGCTGGAAAGCCTGCTCCCGGCCGTGGGCATCAGCACTGGCCTTCTGTGCACCCAAGACAGAGCATTGCAGCAGACGGGAGCAGGGGCCAGAGGCGGGCCAGCACCGGTCCAATGCTGGCCACGTGGGTTACACATGTGAGGAACTCCTCTTGTGCATCTGCGAAAACGAGGAGGACTTCATAGGATTATCGCAAAGTCAAATGAGACAATATACACTTAGTATGGCTTCTGGCATGTAGGTGATTAATAAAAGTGAGCTGTCTTGGGCTAAATTGAGAGAAGTGGAAAATACAAAGCATTGGCCAGGATTTGGAGTATGAAACGCCCATGTGCTGCTGGGTGGGGGGGTCAGCTGGCATAGCCACTTTGGAAGACTGATAACATGTACTGAAGCCGAACTGATGCAACCCCATGACCCAGAAATTCCATTTATAGGTGCAGACCCAACAGAAATGCATACGAACGTGCACCATATAAGAATGTTCTAAGCAGCATGATTCATAATGGCTCAGATCTGAAAACAACTTAAATGCCCATCAGCAAGAGAATGGGTAAATTGTTTGTGGTTTATTCCCATAAAGGAATCCCCACAGTGTCCAGGATGAACAAACTACACCCACAGAGAACATGGTGACTTTTACAAACACATTCTGGGTGAAGGAGCCAGACACGAACGGTTACATCACATACAAAAGTGGGTGAGGTGAGCCAGGTGTTCGAAGGCCTCACCATGAGAGGCCACCCACGCTGGGAGAGGTGCTAGGGATGGGGCGAGCCCACGTGGGCTTCTGTTTCTCGAGGTGGGCGCCAGTTACACAGGCGGCTCCGTTGTAAGACGTATCAAGCTGTACGCGTGTGATATATGCACGTTTCTAGATATATTGTAATTGTAATTCAATAAAATCATTCAATAAAAAAGATTTTAAAAGGAAAGCATGGTTTGAAAGTTTTAAACAATCATTTAGTTATTATTATTATCTCTATTGTTACTGGTTGGAGCCTGAACTGAACTCAGGTTTAGGGGCTCATCACTCAAAAGTCAATGTTCGAGAGGCAAGAGTTGGTGGACAAGAAAGACGTCTTATTCAGGAAGCTGGCAATCTGGGGAGATGGCAGACCACCATCGGAGTCACAGATCAGAGGGCAAGAGCTTTTAAAGGAAAGCTTGCAGGCTGTGCCGGGGTGCTGCGTGCAAAGCAGCAGGTCAGCTCCGCCAGTCATCTTGAAACTGGTCAGCGCCATCTCGATTGTTTTAAGTGCGCTTAATCTTCAATTCCAGGGTCAACTTTTTCCCATTTTCTTAAGGCCAGTTCCTGGCATTGTGCAGGCCACAGATTCAGTACCGCCCAAGATGGAGCAGCCTATGTCATGGCTACAGTCTGGTCATCATGCAGTTAGCTTTTTCCCTCTGGTGGTGGTTTTAGTATCTGCAAAACAACTCAGGAATGTGCATCAGACACTGTTATCTATGTCCTTCAGGGAGGAACTAAAGATTCTGTGACTGCTCTATGGCCAATTCACTGTTGAAATTGTTACCAGTTCTCCAGGCCTAACTGTGCCTCTGTTACTCCGTGTTTACATCCTGTCAATCCTTAATTCTTGAGCCAGGTTTTTAGGGGAGGCCTAGGAGACTAAAGCCTTTTCCTATGAACAAGAAACGGGGGACAAGGAGGGGCCTTTGTCCCTGGGAGGGCCTCGCAGTGTCCTGCTTGGTTTCACTACCAGTGTCATGCAGCTCAGGGTAGGACGGTGGTCTTGTTCCTGTGGAGACGTTCTTTAGTAGTTCATTCAGTTTAGTTACACAGAATGTCTTCTGAAGGAGACTAGTTGCTTTGGGGTGATCAGTGCAGGTTATTGAGGAGAGACAAGAGCTGTCACATTTGACCTTCTCACCCCTGTGGCCCCAGGATGCAGAAGCCCAGCTGGGGAGAGGAGAGGGCTGTGTGGGTGGGCTTCTGCCCCGCTGGCCCTCCCCAGGGCTGGGAAGCGCCCTTCAGAGCCTCACGCTTGGCAAATGGTGCTCCATGAGGGACCCACAAAAATGCAAGATTTCACCAAGTTTAAGGGAAGCCAGGCATTTCAGAGACTAACAAGAAAGACGGGTGACCCCTGAAGTGACTCATCACCTGGAATCCAGCATGAACTTAGAGAGCTGTCCCACTGGCATGCTTTGGGTGAAGAAACCTAACTTAAAAAGGGAAGCTGGTGTATCATGACAGAAGGGTCTTCCGCTTTACAGAAGGCTGGCTTTTCTCTCCCCTCCCGCCCCCCTTTCCTCCTTCTCTTCCCCCTTCCGCTCCCCCATTCCCCTCACTGGCTAAATGAATGGGGCAGGAGACC
This sequence comes from Balaenoptera borealis, assembly GCF_965194805.1. Lineage (NCBI taxonomy): Eukaryota > Metazoa > Chordata > Mammalia > Artiodactyla > Balaenopteridae > Balaenoptera > Balaenoptera borealis. Next base: position 14,204,243 of record NC_138874.1, on the reverse strand, counting down.
CTCAAACTGTGCTAAAACAACATCGTTCTAAGTAAGCCTGTTTTTTTTTTTTTTCTTAAGACATTTTTTGCTGTTATTTGTTTGGCATATCACAGTCTTCGGTAAAATTCTTTTTGAAATTTCAGGAGGTTTCACCTTACTAAAGGAAAAGAGAAGTGATTGACCCATGGCTTGATGATAATAGGATTCAAAGAGAAATGGTGGCTTGAAGAATCAAAGGGAAAATGTTGGAGATATTTTCTTACATAAACCTTAAAAACTCAAGGATAGCATGCACACAGTAAAGGGCACAAGTCACAAGTATGTTTTGAGAAATTTTCATGTAACCACCACCTAAATCGACTATTATCACCGTGAGCCCCTCATGTGCCCTGCAGTCCCATCCATATCCTTCAGTATCATAGATTAATTTTGCCTTGTTTTAAAATTATAAATTAAAAATCGAATCATACAGAATGTATTCTTGTGTGACTGTTTTTTTTTTTTTGGCTCAATGTTATGCTGGTGAGATTCATCCATATTGTTAAGTGTGGCAATATTTTGTTCACATTTATTGCTGGAATAAGAGTGTATTTTAAACAAGCATCCTTGGTGATCCCAAGGCAGGCAGTGCCCAGCCTCATTTTGAGAAATACTGCCCCAGACCCAGTCAACACAGGTACACAGTGACCCTATTCCATTCCCCACACTCCTAGAATCACAAGTACAGGAAAAATAAAAAATAGTCCCGCGAAAACCAGAGCCAGGTGCAGATCTTAAGTTAATTGAGGTCAAGAGCAATTTTGTGACCCACCCCGGGTATAGCATCTGAAGTAGTGCCATGGATAGACTACAGTTCGAAAACTACTTTTTCTTTCTTTTTGTAAAATTTTTTTTAAAGATTTTTTTTTCTGATGTGGACCATTTTTAAAGTCTTTATTGAATTTGTTACAATATTGCTTCTGTTTTATTTTTATTTATTTTTTAAATTTTTTGGCTGCGTTGGGTCTTCATTGCTGCGTGTGGGCTTTCTCCAGCTGCAGCGAGCGGGGGCTACTCTTTGTTGCGGTGCACGGGCTTCTCCTTGCAGTGGCTTCTCTTGTTTCGGAGCACGGGCTCTAGGCTCCCGGGCTTCAGTAGTTGTGGCACGTGGGCTCAGTAGTTGTGGCTCACGGGCTTAGTTGCTCCGCGGCATGTGGGATCTTCCCAGACCAGGGCTGAAACCCGTGTCCCCTGCACTGGCAGGCGGATTCTTAACCACTGCGCCACCAGGGAAGTCCCTATGTTTTGGTTTTTAGGCCGCGAGGCATGTGGGATCTCAGCTCACCGCCCAAGGATCAAACCTGTACCCCCTGCATTGGAAGGTGAAGTCTTAACTGCCAGAGAAGTCCCCCAAAACTACTTTTTCTCCCATGGAGTCAGCAATATCAAAATACTTGAGGAAAGAAACATGTGTGTGCGTGCATGAGTGTGGTATGGGCTGAATTATGTCCTCCCCACATTCATATGGGAAGCCCTAACCCCCTGTACCTCAGAATGTGACTGAGTGTATTTGGAAACAGGGTCCTTAAAGAGGTGGTAAAGTTAAAGTGAGGTCATCAGCGTGGCCCTAATCCAATGTGACTGGTGTCCTTATAAGAAGAGGAGATTAGGACACAGACAAGCACAGAGGGAGGACGGTGTGAAGAGACACAACAAGAAGACGGCCATCTGCCAGCCGAAGACAAAGACCTCAGGAAGAGCCACCCCTGCCCACGCCTTGATCTGGGACTCTGGCTTCCAGAACTGTGAGAAGATAAATGTGTGCTGTTAAAGCTCCCGCGTCTGTGGTACTTTGTTAGGGCAGCCCAAGCACACCAACACAGCGTGTGTGTGTGTGTGTTTGTGTGTGTGTGTGTGAAGTGCTGTGTGCAGGAACAGAGGGCAGCAAGATGACCACCCTCCCACACCCACCTCTGCCCCACTTGGTTGGGGCCCCCCCAACGACCCCACCTCGCCTCTTCCTTCCTCTGCTACCTGGACCAGGCTGGCCCAGCTGTGCCCATCTGAGTGGCAGCTCTAACAGACGCGAGGCCAGACAGCCTCTCTGGGGGGATCTGAGAGGTAGGACAGTTGTGAAATGGCAGGAAAACTTTCTCCCTGCAGCTCAGAGCAGGTGTGGGTGAGGAGATTAAAAACTAGGCTTAAAGGAAACAAAAGATGCTTCATGCAACTCCATTCAAGAAAAAGGAACAAAACTCATGCATTTTCCTCACCATCAGATCCTTTGAGAAATTGCATCAACGAATATAATTTTTATCCTAATTTTGAGTCCTTTAAGAATAGCCAGGAAGGGCTTCCCTGGTGGCGCAGTGGTTGAGAATCTGCCTGCCAATGCAGGGGACACGGGTTCGAGCCCTGATCTGGGAAGATCCCACGGAGCCGCGGAGCAACTAGGCCCATGAGCCACAACTCCTGAGCCTGCGTGTCTGGAGCCTGTGCTCCGCAACAAGAGAGGCCGCGATAGTGAGAGGCCCACACGCCGCGATGAAGAGTGGCCCCCGCTCGCCGCAACTAGAGAAAGCCCTTGCACAGAAACGAAGACCCAACACAGCCGAAAGTAAATAAATAAATAAATAAATGTATAAGAATAGCCAGGGACTTCCCTGGCAGTCCAGTGGTTAAAACTCTGTGCTCCCAATGCAGGGGGCACGGGTTCCATCCCTTGTCAGAGAATTAAGATCCCGCATGCCGCAGGTTGCGGCCAAAAAAAAAAAAAAAAAAAAATAGCCAGTGAGGAGAAGGGCAAGCAGAATCCCATTGGAGGTGCTGAGCATCAAGGAGCCTGACTTGTAAGGAGAGAGAAGCCAGGAGCCAGGGGGAAGCTTATCTTCCCTCTGATGCCTTAGTTCTCTATGTGGTGATGAACCACCCCAGTGCTTGAGACTGAATTTGCAGGTCTGCAGGAGGTTTTGTGAGACAGTCCGCGCCCTCCGCTGATGCTGCCCCGGGGTCACTCCACCAGCACTGCTCTCTCAATAAGCCACAGCGGCTGCTGCCGGGCTCAGCCACTTGTGATCGGGAAGCACTACATCATCACCTTTGTTTCCCACTTAGGGTGGGCTTTGGCAGGGTAAAAATCTCTGCAAAACCGGGAATTTCTGCATCACAGTTGATCCTTGTGAAGCATTCCACTCTCCTCTGTACTCCCACAACTCAGAATCATCTATACCTCCACATCCGACCATCAGGAAAACATTTGTACTGCCTGTGTGTGCATTCTGTAAGGGCTCAAGGAGTAGAAAGGTCTTTTAAAAGTAGTTGTGTGTTGGGACTTCCCTGGTGGCGCAGTGGTTAGGAATCTGCCTGCCAATGCAGGGGACATGGGTTCGAGCCCTGGTCTGGGAAGATCCCACATGCCGCGGAGCAACTAAGCCCGTGCGCCACAGCTACTGAGCCTGCACTCTAGAGCCCGCGAGCCACAACTACCGAGCCCACGTGCCTCAACTACTGAAGCCCGGGCGCCTGAAGCCTGCACACCTAGAGCCCTTGATCCACAACAAGAGAAACCACCGCAATGAGAAGGCCGTGCACCGCAGCGAAGAGTAGCCCCCGCTCGCCGCAACTAGAGAAAGCCCGCACGCAGCAACGAAGACCCAACACAGCCAAAAATAAATAAATAAAAGAAATAAATTTTAAAAAATAGCTGTGTGTTTGTGCCTAATCCAAAACACTGACGACACCAGATGGTGGTGAGGATGTGGAACAACAGGAACTCTACAAAACCAAACATACATCTGTGCTATGATCCAGCAGTCACGCGCGCCTTGGTATCTATTCGAATGAGTTGAAGACTTATGTCCACAGAAAAACCTGCACACAGATGTTTACAGCAGCTTTATTTACAATTGCCCAAACCTGGAAGCAACCAAGATGTCCTTCCGTAGGTGAATGGATTAATAAACTGTTGGTATACCCAGGCAATGAAATCTATTTAGCACTAAAAAAGAAATAAACCATCAAGCCGTGAAAAGACATGGAAAAGCTTAGATGCATATGACCGAGTGAAAGAAGCCAATCTTAAAAGGCTACATACTGTATGATTTCAACTATAATGACACTCTGAAAAAGGCAAAACTATGGAGACAGTAGAAAGATCAGGGGTTGTCAGGTGTTGGGGGGAGGGAGGGATAAATACGCATAGCATAGAGGATTTTTAGGGCAGTGAAACTATTCTGTATGATGTTATAATGATGGATACACATCATTACACATTTATAAGACCCATAGAGTATACAACATAGGTGATGAGGACGTGTCATTGTAGTTCACTGTAACACATGCACCACCCTGGTGTGAGATGTTGGTACTGGGGGGCTGGTGGGGGGTGGGGGGTCTATGGGGTCTATGGGAACTCTCTGTACTTTCTGCTCAATTTTACTGTGAACCTAAAACGGTTGTAAGAAATAGGCTGTATAAATAAATAAAATTAAAAGAAAGTGACGGGAGAAACCATACCTATAGAAGGAAATTACAGCCTAATTTTAATTGAACTGGGGAATAGGCAAAACTGTTGTGATCTGGTGGCAGTGGCAGGGGGCGGTAGCAGGACAGGTCCCTGGCCGTAGAGATGATGTTAATGTGGTTTGACAAGAAACCACAAAGGGAGAACACGGGGCACCCACCCCTGAGTGAATGAAACCCCCTGGGGTCTCGTGAAGGGGTCCAAGATGCTGTGTGAACAAGGAGTGCCTAAGCCTGACAAATCTGGTTCTTTGAAGGAACCGTGACTTTCCTCTGAAGTTACAGACGGAAAAGGGAGACAGTGAAGGGAAGAAGAGATTAGAGGAACAGAAACTTGAATGGGACTGGGTCCTTAGAACTATACTGGAGAGCAGAGAAGAGAGGAGCAGGAAAAGAGTGGGGGGAAAGGCAGAGAGTAACATGCGGGAAACCGATTTTAAGTCTATAGTCCTACTCTTAGAAGTTCTGAAAAGAAGAATAGATTATATTAGTAAAGAGATTTAATTATCCAAGCAATCTTGTGAAGTGAAAAGGCTATTACTACATTTCATCAAATGTAAGGTGTCAATAACTGAAAAGGCACATTATTTTTGGTGTTATAAAGAAAGAAAAAAGCTTGCCAATTAGACTGTGACACTGTTCTGCTTATCCATTGCTGCAAAGCAAACAAGCGAACTACCCCCAAAACTTAGTGGCTTGCTATAATCACCATTTGGTGGTTTCTCTCAGTTCTATGGGTTGACTCCACTCATCTGGATGACTATCCCTCGGGGTATCCCTTGTGGTACACTCAGATGTCAACTGGGGCTTGAGGCATCGGAAGGTTTGATGGGCTGGACATTTGAGATGGTTCCCTCGTGTGCCTGGAAGTTGATGTGAGCTGTGGGTGAGGAACTCAGCTGGGGCTATTGACTGAAGCCCTGTGTATGGCTCTACATGGGGCTTCTTCGCAGCATGGCGGCTGTGCTCCCAGAGAGGGCATCCCAAGAGTGAGTGAAAACACCCAGGACGAAGTCCAAGGCTTCTTACCTTGTGACCTCAGAAGTCCCAGGACAACACTTTGGCTGCCTGCTGCCGGCCCCCAGACTGAAAAGGAGAGGAATTAGATCTTCATTCTGATGTGAGGAAAAGCAGGCACACACGGGGACGAAGGACTTGGCCCTCTCTGGCTGCCATCGTCACTACCTTAAAGGTTGACTCAGGGGATACACACGTGGGTCATACCAGCCTCTCATTGCTCTGAGATATCGTTCATCTCCTTGAAGGGATTTGGTAATTTCTCCCACTTCTCACTGTATTGCTTGGTGAGTGAAAGGCAAGACTGTCACACGGATCACAGTACAGAACGTAACACAGCTTTCCTGACTGTGGGCATCCTCATTTCTTAGGACCTGTGAAGCACTTGGTTGTTGCTTTGCAAGAAACCACAGAATTGTGAACGTAACTGCAGGGATGGGGTCGCTACATGGTACCAGTCAAGGGTCAATCAGGGAAGCAAAACCACCAAAGAGCAGGGAATAAGACCCTTCACGGATCTGGGAGACACTGAAGAAGCCAGGGTCCAGAGAGGGAACTGGAATCAGAGAAGATTCACTAGACAGCCCACCTGAACACTGGTGCAGGAGGACAGGTTGAAGCTTTCGGCTGGCTACGGAAGGGAGCTGCTGCAGAATCTGGGAAAGCTGTCACCTCTGAGTGTACTCATGCTTCCGCAGGGCTGAGCTAAGTGTCTGGTGGTAGACTGGGGCTGCTGTTGCACAGCTTGTCAGCAGCAGGGAGAAAAAGACAGGAATGGAGCTGGGAAAGCAAAGAGCGGGCTGGAATCTGCAGCCCCCTCAGCATCCGCCTCTCACTGCATCTGACCACAAGGGCCATCTGACAGTGATGGCAGCTTCTTTGTTTCTGTGTTTTAAATGTCATGCAGAGTCCTCTTTTGGTAATTTCTAACCTCAAACCTCACAGGTTTAGAGATTCTAAGAAACATACTTCCAGCTTAACTTGATACAGCTCGCTGCTCATACACGAATATCAAATCTACACGCCACTGCTCTTTTCCAGGCTTTTCTCCATTCATGATGACTTTTGGTTTCAGTGGTAAAAGAAAGTGTTTTATCTTTCTGAAGATTTTTTTTAAATGGCAATTTAATTCAACACGGGTAGTTCCAACACAGGTATTATCAACCACAGTGTTGACTATGAACAGCTGTGACCAAGTTTGCACACGCACAGGTCATGACAACAATGTCACAACTGGCTGGCCGTGTTTATGAGATGCTGTCAGCTGCAAGACACATCTCACTACAGAGACATTGAAGTGTGAGAAATGTGCATCTTTATGAGTTATTATTATTTCCATTACTTTCATTTACAGGTGAGAAAATTGAGAAACAGAGTCTAAGCAACTTTTGAATTAAGGAAGGTGACAGAAAGATGGATATCACGGAACATTTTATCCAAATTCTTCCATTTGTAGATAAACAAACAGGTCAGAGAGCTTAAGTGTCTTGTCTGTTTTAACATAACTCGGTCAACATTGAGTCAGGATGTAAATCTTTTATTCCAAGGCCAGCTACTGCATTTGCTTGTATGATACTGACTATAAAGCACAGAACCCAAATTTTGATATGGCTTAACACAGAATTTTTCAGTTTGTTTTGATGATGACTCATGCTAAGAATTACATTTTACTTCTCAGCCTGGTACACGATACATAAATAAATACATAACTGAAACAAAAGTTTTATGAAGCAATGTTAACACTTCTACACATTATATATTCTAATATTTTCTGATTTGGGGGTAATTCTTTTTAATGTTAAAAATATGCTGGGTACTTCCACTTCTGGCAAAAGAAGAGAGCTTGTTTCAGACCAATCTTCCCAATGAGAAAGAGCAGAAAAGCTGGAAAAAATATTTGTAAGAGATTTGATTGCCAGAATAAGAGATATAAAAGCAGTGAGGACTTGAGGGGTCAAAATACCAGAGAGAAGGGAAACCCAGAAAGATGAGCCCTATGTTTGGTGCTGCACCTTCCATTGAAGCAATTAATTATCCCCAAGTAAAGCTGCAGCTCAGAGACTGAAAGGCTGAGCAGAGCCTTTGACTGAGGCTGGGGCAAAATCTGATGTTAACAACCACCAAGGAAGAGGGACCATGGTGAACACCCCAGATTTTCAGGTGAGACACTAGAAGTAAGAGTGAATCAGAAATAGACCAGCTCTCATAAGTGCTAAAGTTCAACTTCAAATCAGCTCAGTCCCAAATTATTTTAAAGTCATCCACCCCTTGCCCGACTGCTTGTTCCAAGCACAAGTAAATGGAAGCTAGCATATTGCGCCTCAAAATATTTTTCACACAAAATGTGAACATTCGGTTAATAACTACCTGACATGAAAAAATATAAGAATAGACCAAAAGCCAAGAGAAAAAAAATCACACAATAGAAACAGTCACATAGGAGATACAGATTTGGAAATGATTAAAATAAGACTTTAATATAACTATGATACATATGTTCAAGAAGTTAAAAACAGTATGGAAAATTTAGTCCAGAGAAATGCAAACTACAAAGGATAAAATGGAAATTTTATAACTGAAAATTATAATAACTAAAATTAAGGATTCAAGGAATAGGTTTAACAGCAGATTAGACACACCTGAAGAGAGAAATAGTGAATTGGAAGACAAACCAGAAGAAAAATAACCAGATAGGAGTATGAAAAGACAAGTGGATTTTAAAAATACAGAAAAGGATACAAAAGTCATATGGTTTATAATATATATGTAAATTCAGTTGAAGAATTAGAAGAAGAAGAAGAAGAGGAAGAGGAAGAAGAAGAAGAAAAGAAGAAGAAGAAGAGGAAGAGGAAGAGGAAGAAGAAGAAGAAGAAGAAAGGGAGGAGGAAGAAGAAGAATAATGGGAAGAAGAAGGAGAGTGGGAGGGAGAGGGAAAGGGGAAAGGGGAGGGGGAGAGGAAGAGGAAGAAGGAGAAGAAGGGGAAATGGACCTATAAAAAATGTTTTAAGATATAATAGCCAAGGATTTTTCAAGCTGAAGAATAACATCAAACCACTAAGATAAGAAGCTCTGTGTAACCCAAGCAGGATAAATACAAAGAAAGACACACAAAGGCAAATCATACTCAAACTACTGAAAACAAAAGACAAAGTCTTCAAAGCACATAGAAAAAACAAGATATATTTCCTTGAAAGAGGCAATAGTAAGACTGACAGTTGATTTTCCCCCCCAAAATAATGGAAGTAGAAGACAATGTCATTAGTCAAATTGCTGAAAGAAAATACTGCCAAGCTAAAATTCTAAGCTTGGTGGAATTAACTTTTAAAAATAAAAGTAAGATAAAGATATTTTAAGACACATACACATAGACACGTACTGAAAGAATTTGTCACCAACTGTCCTACACTAAAGGATATATTAAAGGGAGTCTTCAGGCCAAAAGCAAGTGATCTCGGGTAGAAGTTAACAATGGAAAAAGAACGTAGATAAATAAAAATGAGCTATTACTCTAATGATAATAATGTCTGGTAGGATTTCAATATACAGAGATAGATATAAAAGACTCAATAACAATAGTGTGAAAAGCAGAAGAGGGATAAATGTAGCTAAAATGTTTTAAGGTCTTTGCATTATCCAGGAAGTGACAAAATTAATAACATATTTTAATGAGTCAAGGGCGCATATTTTTTTGTCTTCTTTCTTTTTTTTAAATTTAATTTTATTTATTTATTTTTATACAGCAGGTTCTTATTAGTTATCTATTTTATACATATTAGTGTATATATGTCAATCCCAGTCTCCCAATTCATCCCACCCCCCCACCCCCCTGCTTTCCCCCTTTGGTGTCCATACGTTTGTCCTCTACATCTGTGACTCTATTTCTGCCTTGCAAACCAGTTCATCTGTACCATTTTTCTAGATTCCACATATATCTGTTAATATACGATATTTATTTTTCTCTTTCTTATTTATTTCACTCTGTATGACAGTCTCTAGGTCCATCCATGTGTCTACAAATGACCCAATTTCGTTCCTTTTTATGGCTGAGTAATATTCCATTGTGTATATGTACCACATCTTCCTTATCCATTTGTCTGTCGATGGGCATTTAGGTTGCTTCCATGATCTGGCTATTGTAAATAGTGCTGCAATGAACACTGGGTGCATGTGTCTTTTTGGATTATGGTTTTCTCTGGGTATATGCCCAGTAGTGGGATTGCTGGGTCATATGGTAATTCTATTTTTAGTTTTTTAAGGAACCTCCATACTGTTCTCCATAGTGGCTGTATCAATTTACATTCCCACCAACAGTGCAGGAGAGTTCCCTTTTCTCCACACCCTCTCCAGTATTTGTTGTTTGTAGGTTTTCTGATGATGAAGGGTGCATATTAATTTAAGACACTCATTAAAGGAATATTAAAAGAATGTGTACCCCAAAACTATTAGATGAGGATCCATGGAGTTACAAAAATGCTTAATCAAATGAAGCTAAGGAATATAATAAAAATCAAAGACCATGCACAGCAAGTGTAAACTGTCTGGGGATTCACTTAACAAAGAGCTCACAAAACCTACACAGACAGACAGAACTTCTATGCTCTTGTGAATATGTGAAAGATCAATTCTACCCCCAAAATCAGTAAATTCATTGCAACCCTAATCAAAATTTAAGCTGATTTTTTTCATATATTTGATAAACTTATTCTAAAATTTATGTGGAGGAATAAAGGGCCATGAATAATACAGTTGACTTTGAAAAAGAAGAGAGGGGAGACTTGCCCTGCTAGACCTTGAGGCACAAGTTATGGTAATAGAAATCATCTGTTACTGGCCCAAGAACAAACAAAAGGCATCAATGAAGCAGAAAGGAGCACTCAGAAACAGACTCTTGAGAACGTAATACATTTCAGAAAAGCTGTCACAAATCAGTGGGAAAAGGGCAGACTAACTCACTAAGGACATGAAGAAAATAAAACTGAACGCTACCTGATATTATAACTCGGGACTCCCCTACAAATAAAATTAATAGAAGACAATGTTAGTGGCCTAAGAGGGAAAAAGCTCAAAAGTACAAACCATAAAGCAAAAAAGATTGGTGGGTTTGATTGCACCAAGAGAAAGGATTCCTAGTCAATGTAGGTGGGATACCATGGACAAAATCAACAGATTAGGAGAAGATACATGCAGTATCTAAAGCCAACAAGGGAAGATACCTACATTAAACAAGGGACTGGCAAATCAGAAGGAAAAAGAAAGAACCCTGGTTGAAGAATCAGCACAGAATATGAACTAGCATTTAACTGAAGGAAACATGAAAGGTAAAGAAACATGTAAAGAGATGGTAAACCATATAGTAATTAGAGAAATGTAAATTGAAACATCCATAAGATCTCACTTTACACTCAGCACATTAATACAAACTAGAAAGGTAGGGGGGGAAAAGGAAGGTAAGAAAGTAGAGAGAAAGAAATATTAAAAAGTGCAACAAAAATTGTAACGTAATAAATTTAATCCCACACATATCAGCAATTAGACACTAGATAATTCAATTAAAAAAAAAAGATTGGCAAGTTAGGTTTAGGAAAAAACTATATGCTGCTTATAAGGAATCACTTTAAAGAGGCTAGAGGCTAGAGGCTAGAGGCTAGAGGCCCTTGCTAGTCAGCTGAGCCGTGGCTCTGCTACCCAGCCCTCCAGGGCTCTCTTTTTCCTGACCGTTTTCCAAATCTTGTCCTCTGGCGTCTTGTGGATTCTGTGCGCCCCTATTGTATTTCCAATAATCCCATTTTTGCTTAAGGTAGCCAGACTTGTCATCTGTTGGTTGCAATAAAAAACTCTGATTAACGCATTTCTAGAAGTCTGGCCTTTGATTCCTAAGCTGATAGATACACACACCCCCGCCCGCTGCCATCCAGAAAAAAGAATGTGCTGACTTCCCATTCTTCTCGGTCTGGTATTAGAAAATTGAAGGGGTAGTCAGTGGGGCCCTCTAATTGGAGAACTCTTCTTAGATTTAAAAAAATAAAAAAGTCCTATCCTTTTATTCCCAGCAGGTTCTGCTTTGGTTCAACACACTCGACAAAATGCCTGGACCCGTTTACCTATCACTAGAGAAGCGTCTCCCTCTAACTCTCAGGCACTCTGCTCTCCATGTCTGAGCTGTGAACACTTTGTTCTATAGCATCTTCATCTTATTTGATTCCCCCCTGCCACACACACACACACACACACATACGCACACACACACACTTATTCTGAACTGAAGGAAAAACTGCCAGCTCCAGTTCCAAACCAAAAAAGATGGTCCTACTGAGCAGTGACACCCAGCCCATGCTCCTTCTGTGAGCTTGGTCCCTGAATGCAGCCTGGGGTGGGCAGGGGTGGAGGGTGGGTGACTGTTTAATTGACAGGTTGCAAAAGGATGGTCTGCAGACAGAAAATAACAGCCAGCAGTGATGCTATGTTTGGACTGAACCTTTTTTTTTTTTTTTTAACTTAGCAAACAACTAAAAGCACATTTTAAAAATCCAGATTTTTGACATCGTGACAAACCAAGCATGTAACAACACAAAGCCCACGGAGGGGCATGTCGTCGCCAGTTTGCCTCAGTCCTCAGCGCTCCCTATTATCACCCTGCACTGAGGCTGGTGTCAGCTGGTGTTCATCTGTCCCTCCTGCTGTTCTCTCTGAATTAAAGGTGGAAAGAGCCATTTGTGTGAAGAAGAATGGGGCAGAATATATTAGCAGGGCTGCCTAGTGGTTGGGGAATCTGTGCCGTGCACAGAGGGCGGGAATCAGGCTGATAAAGGGCCCTCACTTGGCCTGCCACACCGTGCCCTGGGCACTGCACCCACCCCAAGGGGGATCATTTTCTAATTTGCTCAAAGACTTCATATAGGCTCGTTGAGGCAGAGCATATATTATATACAATGTATATCTGTGTTGAAAGGGTCAGATTCAGCCTGCTTTGCTTACGTTGCCTGGTCAGCTCCTGTAGACATTTGAATTTGCAATCCTTGGTTTATTTCTTTTACTCCTACTGTTTCATAAGCTACAATTTCACAGGCTTTTCAAGACAATCCAGAACATGAGGAAACATTTCCCAGCTAGGCCTTGACAAGATGATGCCTTGTCTCTTACTACAAATACTCTAAGCAGATTTTGGTCCCCCTGTCCCCCGTCCTTTTTATCCTCTGGGTTATCTGCTTACTAGAATATTCCATGCTCATTCCCATTTCTAGGCCTTTGTCAGTGCGCTTTCCCTATCTGAAGTGAGCTCACCATTCACTACACCTGTCCAGATCCTGGCCACTCTAAGGTTACAGTGGACATCTATTTGTTTTGTCTGCAAAGCACCCTTCTGTGGAACAGTGGTATGGGGGACACTGTGGTTTCCACCCCAGACTCCCTTTGCAGGGCCCATGTATCTATATCTTAGAGTCTGGAACGTCAGCTGCTGACAGCTCACAGCTGCATCCTTCCCAGTCACAGGGAACAGCCTCGCCCAGGGTCATGTCCCCTCCCAGGGCTGCCTGCAACAATGACCTACTGATACAGAATTCCCTGAAGGGTCACCTGAGGCCTCAGTTGCAGCTGCAGGGTGGTAGCTTCTCCCTCTGCCAACCCTGCCCTCTTCACCCCCCAGGTATCTTTGCTGAGAGCACCTACAGAAAATCTTCAGCACAGGGTCTGGTTCTGAGTCTGTTTCCAGAGAAGCCCATCTATGGCCATTGGTACCAGAAGTGGTCGTAGGGAAGTAGACTCTTTAGAGCCATTTCAGTGGGACTGTAGACTTGGACCATTCAAAGTACAGAGTTGGCACAAAGATCCCATCACCAGTGGTAGGAGAAATGTGGATAGGGCTGCATGCTGTAGAGGTGCAGCTGTTATAATGTTCACCAGTGGCAAAGTGGGCCGGGATCCACCAGGAGGAAAAAATGGTAGCAATCAGGACTACGAAATTGGATGGTTGTTGCTAAGTGCCCTTGATTCATTGATGAAAGATAATGACAGTCAGGGTGATTAACCATCAATTCAGGACAAAATGTGGAAGTCAAAAAGTTTCTTTGCAGCATTTAAGGAAACCTTAATCTCTTACAGCTGGAGGGCAGACGGAGTGGAGGGCCAGGCTCAGAACTGAATCCTAAAACTAGAGGAGCTTCAGAGACGTTTGAGTTCCCACCCCCAGGAGGTCTTCTATACCAAGATCAAGGCCTTAATGGGGAAGGAATAGACCTCTGAATCTTGGAATGAGGGTCTCTGGGTAGACGCATTTGAGGGCCTTGAATCCCCAGGCTCCCCTGAGCTAGCTGGTCCTGTAGAATTGGTTCATTTCCCCTTCTTAGAAGATGACTCCACCTCTTGCTCAGAGATTGCGCAGAGTCCTCAAGTGAGTTGGTATCTTCTAAGACACTGCTTATCTCCCTTAAGGTCTTCTCCACCTCCCATCCTGGTAGCCAGACAGATTACAGGAGTCAAATCCCAACTCAGCCCTCTTGATGGGGTGCTGGGCCTGTTAAGGGAAGAGAGGGACAGAGAAGCAGCAGGATCTGGCTGACATGTTCCTGCAGAAGCGGGAGAGTGGACGCATGGCATGGTATCTTGGAGGTGCTCAATCAAAGGGAGACAGAAGATAAAGTTGGGTGAAAGATTGTTTATTAGCATGGGAGTTTTTCCCATGATAGAGGATTAAGTACCCTGGAAAAGATCCTGGGAAACTGTGCTAATATGCTGCTATTAGATTTTTGAAAGTTTGGAAAAAGTGATGGCTCATATGAATCATAACAAATGCCATGACTTCTTTGGCAGATGGTAGAGGAAGGCATCAAAGGGCTCAGAGACATGGGTGTGCTAAGATGGACAGACTATGTAAGGCTGAGAACCCAGAGCTGACTCTGTCCTGTGAGAGGCCTGGAGGACACCTGTTTACCAAGACCGCAAGGATGTCCTTGGGAAGGGGCTCCAGCATTGCTGAGAAGCTCAGCGAAAGCATCCTCTGTCTGTCAGGGTTGATGGTAGCAAAAGGAATGATAGGATCCTGAAATAATAGAGGCCAGAAGGTGATAATGAACCATCAGAAGCAAGATGGGCACAGTTATCACAATGAAGGGCAAGGCTGAATGACAGCAAGGGAGCTGATGTGCAGCAAGCTAAAGAGCTGGTTCATAAAACACAGGGTTCTCAGAGGGGAGATAAATAGGCACCTGACAAGGGTGTGGCTTAACTTACGGAATGGAAAGAAAGCAAGGATGGGTGATCAGAAGGCCAAGGCAGTTGTCGCAATAGAAAGTCAAAATCCTTTGTCCAGTTTCTGGGCCTGAGCCAGTTCTCAGATCTAAAACCCAGTGACTGAAGGAGAGACAAAGTCTCCTTGAGGAAGGGCACTTCAACAAATGCAGCAAATGTGTTGGATAGTAATTGCCCAGATGTATCCATCAAGGTGCTGAAGCAAAACAGAGCCTATGATATAATCCAGTACAATATAATATAATATAATACATCAATAATATAACATAATACAATACAATGTAATATAGGGGGGAGAGAGAGAGAGAGAGATCTGAATTCATTTGCATGAATTTCACTCATGCAGTTGTGGTGGCTGGCAAGTCTGAAATCCACAAGGCAGGCCAGCAGCCTGAAAATTTGGGAAAGAGTCGACGTTGCAGTCTTGAGGAGAATTTCTTCTTCTTCAGTCAACCTCAGTCATTACTCTTAGGACATTCAACTGATTGGCTGAGGCCCACCCACATTACAGAGGGCCATCTGCTTTACCCAGAGTCTACTGATTTCAATGATAATCACGTCTAAAAAATACCTTCACAGTAACAACTGGACTGGTGTTTAACCAAAGATATGGGCACCATAGCATGGTCAAGTTGACATGTGAGATTAACCATCACACCAGACCTTCTCCCAGTGGGATCTACTGCCATTTACTTGGATACTGGACATTGAAGGCAAAGGGAATTCCCAGCCCTTTCAAAGGTCTGGATTGCCACTGATATCTGGGGTCCTGGCCCTGGAATGATTTACAGGGGGTCCATTGGGAAGTGATTTTCTTGGTTCCTAAATGAAAAACTGGAATGGACATTCTAGGTAGGTGGCAGCGCCCTCAGATTGGTTCTTTGGCTTGTAGGCTGAAAGGTATTAAAGCAGGAAAGGCCAAGGAGAAGGTCTAAACCACACCTCCCCTGGCCCATGGTAAGTCAATAAGTAAAAAAAGAATGCCACATTCCATGGATTAGAGCTAAGTTCAAAAACATAATGAATGCAGGAGTGATGGTTCTGTGATAACCCAATGAAACTCACCGGTCTGGCCTCTGCAAAAACCAGTGGATCATGGCCAATGACAGTGGGTAATCAGGAACCTAACCAAGTAGCAGTGCCAACTGCAGCTGCTGGGTTGGATGTGACGTATTTGCTAGATTAACCTCCAGCATGTGGTATGTGGCCACTGACCTGCTGAGCGAGTTCTTGTCCAATCTATTCGGAGAAGGATCAGAAACAGTTCATGCTCACATGGCACAGACAATAGTGTACATTTATGGTCTAGCCCCAGAACTATCCCAACTTTCCTGTTTTCTGTCAGAATGTAGTCCAGAGAGATCTGGACCATCTGGACAGTCTACAGAGTATCACATTGGTCCACTATATCAATGACATAATGTAAAATAGACCAGATGAGCAAAAAGTGACATTGGAAGACGAGATGAGTCATTCACTCCAAAAAGTGGGAGAAAAAACTGTATGGGGATTCAGTCACCTCCCACATTTCAGTGCCCTCCAAAGTAAAAGACAGATGATTACATCTCATACCTCCCACTATTAAGTAAGTACAATGCCTGGTAGACCTCTTGAGCTTCTGGAGGCAGCATATTCCATACTTGGAAAGATGCTCTGACCAATTTACTGGGTAATATGGAAGGATACAAGATCTGAGTGGGGTCCAGAGCAGAAGAGGGCGCTGCAGCAGGCCCAGGCAGCAATACATGCAGCTCTGCTGCTTGGGCCATGTGCTTCAGAAGACCCAGATACCAAAGCTATCTGTGGTGGGAAAGGACGCTTTGTAGAGTTGATGGTAACCTCAATAGGAGAATCACAAGGCAGACCTCTAAGATTCTGGAGCAAGGCCATGCCACCCATACAGAGAATGGTACACCATTTGAAAAAACAGCTGTAGGCACTCTATTAGGTCTTGGTAAATGGATCATCAAGGTGACCACATGGCCAGACCTGCCCATCCTGAACTGGATTCTGTAGACACACCAAATCATAAGGTCAGGTGGCTCAGCAACAATCCATCAAAATATGGAAACGGTACATCTGAGATTAAGCACAAGGAGAGTCCGAAGGTGCATGTAAATTGTGTGCTCAGGGAGCCCCAACCTCCATGGCATCCATCACTTTTGCACTGGCCTTGCCTCCAGCTCACAGTGATGGCTGGATGGGTGGTTTCTTTATGACCAGTGGAAAGGAAAATGTTGAGCTTGGTTTGTGGATGGGTCTGCTTGTCAAAAATAGGTGGCAGCTGCACTGTTTGGAGATGGCTCTGAAGTAGCCACTGAATTTCTGAAGGGGTAGAGATCCAGGCAGCATACCTGGTCACCCAACTGTGGAAAAAGAAGAGGCTCAAAATAAGCGTAGACTGAGACTCATGGGCAATTGTGAGTGGCCCGGCTGGTTGGTCAGGGCCTGGAAAGAGAAGGATTGGAAAGTTGAGGACAGAGACGTCTGGATGGAACCATAAGAGAACATCACCCATTAATGCCCACTAAAGAGTATCCACCTTGGGAAAGGCTCTGAACAACAAGCTAGGCAGAATGACTCAGCAAGTTCACGTCAGCCGCTCCAGAGCTGGTACAAGGGCCAAGTGAACAGAGTAGCTCCGTGGCAGAGATGGAGTTTATACACGGGCCCAACCGCAAGAGCTTCCACTCACCAAGTCTCATCTAGACACTGCTACTGTCAAATGTCCATCCTACCAGCAGGAGGGGCCAACACTGAGCCCCGACACAGCACCATCACTTGCGGAGACCAACTCCCCACTTGGTACAATTGATTTGAGTGGGAGGACGTACATTCTTCTGGGTTTGCCTTTCCTGTCCATGGGACCTTGGCCATTATTTCATCCATTTACAAAAGGATCCTGTAAATGTTATTGCAGGTCGAGGGACTTACTCTACAGAAAAGAAAGTGTGGCCGTGGGCACAAAGAAGCCACTGGTCCTGTTCCATACTGTATCACCCAGAAGCTGCCAGCCTGAGAGAGAATGCGTATCAAAGAGGCAGCTTGTAGATGACACCCTGTGAGGATGGGATCATCCTTCAGGATGCATATACAACCTACATCAATGACCATATGGCGTTGTGTCCCTTTGGGACTGAATAGGAGTAACCACACTTACCAATACTCTCAAGGACCACTTTGGGAGTTTGGGCTTCCCCTCTCCATTGCTTTAGGGTCTGAGGGCAAGGGAAAGAGTCACCATCCTGGCAGGGATTGTTGAGCCTAGTCACCAGGAAGAGGTAGGACTGGTGTTGCACCAGAGAGCAGGGAAGAACACATTTAGCATTCGGGTGACCAACAGGAGTCTCTCGGTGCTTCTACGTCTAGTTTTAATGGTAAATGGCCATCAGCAGCAATGGCCTGAGGAGATCACGGTAACCAGGTCTCAGCCCCTCAAGGATAAGGGTCTGGGTCATCATGACAGGCCCCGGGCAAGGGTGGGTTAAATCTAGAATGGGTTAAGGAAGAGAGGATGATCTATCAGTTATAACCTCAAGAGCAACCTACAACCTTCTCTTGTAAATTTCTGTCAAAACAAGACCAGTGAAAATTCTGGAGCAGCTGTTCCCATAAGGGACAAATTCATCATGAGAAGCAAGTAGGTCTGAGCCATGCAAGGGGTGGACAGTCCTGTGTACTGTGGTTCCCTGCCCCAGTATCCTCTTTAGGGACAGTGAACCCCTTCCCTGATGTCTAGGAATATCAGCTGCTGATGATTCACAGCTGTGTCCCTTCACTGGGCATGATCCTCAGCTTCAGAGATCTGAAGGCTACACACTCTCCTAGAGAAAAGGCCCAGAACAATGGGGACACAGGGGCCTGGCCCCCTTGTCTCAGCTTGGGACAACTCTTGTAATCGAATTAGGTCATATGGACCCTCGCTTGGGTCCTAGCCTGATTGAGATCCCCTGCCTTGGTGGGGAAGGTTCTTTTACCCTTCCGGTTCATGCAACCAAAAGCAAAAAGCAAAGCTGAAGCAGTGCGAGCTTTATTCAATGGCCAGTTGGAACTTAGCGTTCAAATCAACTTCTCACCTGGGGAACGATGAAGACAAGATTTTAAGGGCAAAATTAATGAGGGGGAGGCATATGCCTTGGTTTTCTGGAATAGGCAGGGTTCTTGGAACTGGAGTGCCACCTCTTTTCTGCCCTTTTATGGTCCTTTGGCATCTGGGTTGGAAGCAGGTTGAACCACTGTGGTGCAGACAGGCAGAGATCTTAAACTGATTGATTGGTGGTGAGGTAATAGGGAATCAACATCAGCACCCTTCTGGTTCCCACGTGCTTGTGGGTAGCAGTTAAGTAACTTCTTCCACCGGGTGGAAGTTTCAGTGTCTGCAAAACAGCTCAAAGGACATGGCTCAGGAGGAACTAAAGGTTCTTGGCTTTGTTAAATAACTATTATTATTATTTTGTCTTGCTTGACTGTTTCCCTTTATTTTTGCATTTTCTCATTTTTCTGATTAAATTTATTCTTTGGGACTCAGGGAAGGCCTTAGAGGCTAAAGTTTTTCTACAAACAAGAGGCAGGTAGAGGACATGGTGGGGGGCAGTGTGGTCTGTCCGAGAAGGCCCCATAGGGTCCTGCTTGGTTACACTCTCAGCTCCAGAGCTGCCCAGAGGATCAGGCCAGCCTCAGGTGGAACCACTGCCCAATCCTGCCTTGTTTCGTCCTTACAGGTGTGTCCCAGGAGCTGTCCAATAAGCCTTTGCACGCAGTTTCCCCTCACAGCGTCTGTTTCCAGACCTTGGGAGGGACCTCCCCGCCAGCTGCAGTCATGGCTCTCACTGGAGCCAGCAACCAGAGCTCCCTGACCCTGCTGGCCCAGGGCAAGGTCGTTGCCTCCCACTTGTGGGGAAAGACAGTCTACGATAAATGAAGCAAAAATTAAAGGAAAAGAGTCTGGATTTAGTCACTATTGGGGGTATCCCAGATGTTCTAGTGCCTTCCTTCCTTAGATATATTTGTTTAGTGTTCTTTGAGTCTTGTAGGGGGCTTGAGGGCTTTGGGGTTGATCAAGGAAAAAAGTATGATTAGGAGAGGCAGTAATGCACAAGCTTTATTGGGTGGTGCTTGGACAGACGGGGTTGTGTGGGACAGGGAGCATGGGACCATCCAGAAGGGAGGCGGGGCGGGGAAATTTTGGGAAAGAGCAGGATGGAAGAGGGGGCTCACATATCTAGGTGATGTCGCTCAGCAGCCCAACAGGGTGTCTCTGGCTCAGCGAGCCTGAAGGGCCTCAGAAGCTTGTCTTATAACCATAGGTTCTATTGGACCAATGGCCAGCGATGTGGGATGAGATTCCACAGGGGATGCAAAGCAGGCCATCTCTAAATGGCTAAAAATGTGCTCCTTTGGACTATTTTTAAATAATCAGACGTATAAAAATTTGAGTTTGGTGTCGTTGGACTCTGAGCTAACAGGTCTCAGCCTGCAGTGAAGAAATAAACAGCCTAGGGGCCAACAAACAGGGCATCCTTGGCTCACTTACGGAACAAGTCTGTACGGTCCTATCTATCCTTTTAAAAACATACCCCTGGGACTTCCCTGGGGGTCCAGGGGTTAAGACTTTGCCTTCCAACGCAGGGGGTGCAGGTTTGATCCCTGGTTGGGGAGCTGAGATCCCACATGCCTTGTGGCCAAAAAGCTAAAACAGAAGCAATACTGTAACGAATTCAATAAAGACTTTAAAAATGGTCCACACCAAAAAAAAAAAAAAAAAAAAAAATCCCCAAAAATACAACCGTACCCCTTTGGTGCGCCAGCCGGTTTGAGTTGAAGTTCTGATAGTTGCAGTCGACTATTAGGTCCTGTCTGATACAAAAGTCTAGCTTAAGTCTTCCTGTCTTTATGAAGCCGTGAATGATGATTTATTGCCCTCCCTGGTCGCTCAGGGCCGTAAGCTCACACCGTTTGGCACAAGGTTCTGCCTTGCGTTGTTCTTTCACAGTTTCATGTTTTGTCTTGCCTGGCCTCTCTAGCTGGTTAGCTCTCTGAGGGCGAGGCCTGGCCCGATGGCCCACTTTTCTCAGGGCCCCGGGGCCTGGAGTTGCCCCTTACCTTTTCCTGAAGTTAGGAGTGTCCCCTTCCACCTCCCCGAAGGCCTCAGATTAGCCAGCTGGGGACGGGCTTTATTCACAACAGGAGAGATGTGAGATCCTGAGCTGACCCAAAATGCTGCCTGAGTCACCAAGGCCCTCCATGGTTCTTGCTCTTTCATGTATCTTCTTATCGTCAGTTCCTGCGTGCTCACAGATGCCTGGGACTTTGGGCCACCTGCCTTGTTTAGACCTCTTACCAGCCTGGTACCACAATCAATCAATTGTAAAAAAATAAAGCCTGGATTGGGAATCGGGGGTCCTGGTTCTGGTCCTGGGGCTGCGTGGCCTTGGACAAGTCTCTTGGGTCCTCAATACCTTGGTTTCCCCATCTGCAGCACTACTAGTAACCACGAACACGTGATCCACGCTTCCCATGTGTCAGGCACGGGGCCCGGACTGTCTCGTGCAACACAGCAATGTGATATGAAGTTGTGAGGACCCCTGAGCTTACAAGACGTATGCAACTTGCCTGAAATCACATGCCAGTAACTCCGAAGTCTGCGGCGAGGTCGTGGATGGCCTGCCCCTCGAGCCCACACTGTCTACTGACGGCTCTACTGTCCTACGTTCTCCAGCTGGACTCACTCAGCTGCCCTGTCTCCAAACTCTGCACACGGTTTCTGTCGCCCAGCTCCCAAATGCCCTGATTGCCTGAGAACCTGTTTGGACTCACGGCATTCTCATTAAGCATCAGACAAATTTGTGAGATTCCAGGCAAATTACTGCGTCTGGACGTCCTCGCAGGAGACTTAAAACATTAAAGAGGCGATATTTAAAATGGGTTTGGGGACTTCCTGGTGATCTAGTGGCTAAGACTCCGCGTTCCCAATGCAGGGGGCCCGGGTTCCATCCCTGGTCGGGAAACTAGATCCCACGTGCCACAACGAAAGATCCCGCATGCTGCAACTGAGACACGGTGCAGCCAAATAAATACATATTTTTAAAAATAAATAAGTAAAATAAAATGGGTTTGGCTACTTGCTTGCTCCGTCGAGGGGAGTGTTATTTCAGGGAATGGATCTGATAGCCACTTTGCGCTGCCTGAGGAGGACTGTTTAAAACCACATGTAATAAAGATGGTTGAAAAAAAATAATGAGCAAAATAAAATGGTTTTTGGAGATACTGTGGAGAACAGAGCTACAGAGAGTCCAGAATCACTGTCATTGATTCGCTATTTGTCACGTAGTCATTTCTCTCGGCCGTGTCCATTTCAAGCGGGTGGACGCATGTTCAGGGAGTGACAGCGGGGTCCTGGGTGGCGGGAGGTGCCGGAGAAGGGCTGAGCTTTCTCACCCTCAGCAGCCAGGGCCGGGGAGCGCAGCCAGGGAGGCCTAGTTTTGGAAGATGCATCGGGACAGCAACCTCCTGAGTAGGTGAGAGCATGTTTTTTTGTCTTTTGAAAACACTTTTTTTTTTTTTTAACATCTTTATTGGAGTATAATTGCTTTACAATGGTGTGTTAGTTTCTGCTGTATAACAAAGTGAATCAGCTATACGTATACATATATCCCCATATCTCTTCCCTCTTGTGTCTCCCTCCCACCCTCCCTATCCCACCCCTCTAGGTGGTCACAAAGCACCGAGCTGATATCCCTGTGCTATGCGGCTGCTTCCCACTAGCTATCTATTCTACATTTGGTAGCGTATATATGTCCATGCCACTCTCTCACTTCGTCCCAGCTTACCCTTCCCCCTCCCCGTGTCCTCAAGTCCATTCTCTACATCTGCGTCTTTATTCCTGTCCTGCCCCTAGGTTCTTCAGAACCTTTTTTTTTTTCGATTTCATATATATGTGTTAGCATACCGTATTTGTTTTTCTCTTTCTGACTTACTTCACTCTGTATGACAGACTCTAGGTCCATCCACCTCACTACAAATAACTCAATTTCGTTTCTTTTTATGGCTAATATTCCCTTGTATATATGTACCACATCTTCTTTACTGGGCATATACTCTGAGAAAACCATAATTCGAAAAGAGACATGTACCACAATGTTCCTTGCAGCTCTATTTACAGTAGCCAGGACGTGGAAGTGACTTAAGTGTCCACCGACAGACGAATGAAAACACTCTTGAACGTCTCAGTGTTCCACTTTCCCTGGAACTGAGCGGCTGCTGCCTTTCAGAGGAGCTATAAATAGGCCTCGCCGGTTTGAATAAATAATGCAGCAGAATGAGCGTGGAGAGGGCCAGGTGCACTGGGCAGCCTGACGGTAGCTGGGGGTGAACAGGGCCCGGGGAGAGGAGAGGGCGTCCCAGGCCCAGTTCCCCAAACCCAAGGGGGGCTCCCGGGGGAACGTCAAACAGGAGCCCGGGACCCTGATGCCTCTCTGCCTGAGTGACAAGCGCCAGGCGGAGGGACGGCGCTGTAGCTACACTCAGCCTGGGTGTGACGGGGCCCCAGGCGCTGCCAGGGCTGCTGTCGGCGCCTCTGACCCGAGGGGCCGGTGTGCAGTGGATACGTGCGTGGGCTCTCTCCCTCCTGGCTGGCCGTGCGCGGTGGCCGCCTTGGAAAGGTGCCCTCGTGCCGCCTTGGAAAGGTGCCCTCGTGCATCCAGTGGCTTCATCAGGGGTTGTGATTCTGAGTGTTCTGAGCCATAGGGATGAGTCCCTTCCTGGCAAAGATAAACACAGGATTATCTGAGGCTCGATCCTGACTTGGAATGTCAACACTTCTGCAGCCCCTGCTCCTCCCCTACGCGTGAGCTCCTGTTTCTGTTACCATCAGGACTTGCATGTTCTGGACTCACCGTGTTCTCCTGCATGATGTGAGAAGCTAACAACTTGTTTTGGAGAACTTGCTTGCAACCCAAGGTGACCTCAGCCCAGGAGACAGGGGAGCCTCGCGTCCCGAGGTTGGGCAGAGCCCTCAGGGAAGTCAGTCCCGTTCGATCACGTCTGTGCCAGCCTCCCTTCCGCCTGCTTCTCGGGGGAGCCCGGGGCCGGCCGGCCCCAGGGGCCAGAGCTGTGGCACCATCTCCCCGTCCCCCCAGGCCCGCAGGGGGAACGTGATAGAGCTGGCACTGCCAACAGCATTGCCCGGGACAGATGAGCATTTTTGTCTTCCGTTTCCACGGGTCTCCTGTCCTGGACTTTCTACCACCCGTGTGGAAAAAGACGTCTGATTCTCTGAAGACGTGGACTCCGTAAAAGCCCCTTCAACAGAGCAGCCACATGTACGATTCCAGGTCTGGACTGTTTTAAAACCAGGAAAATGTAAGTGGGCGCAGGGACAAGCTCGGGCACTAACTTGCCCTTTGCTGCTGTGACGTGAGAGTAGTGGGTCCTGGGTGGTTTCTGAAATGAAACTTGGGGAGCATCCATGGTGACAGAGGTCATGGGGGGAATCTGCTGCCTCTGCCCCCTAACCTGACCCCCTCGTCCACACGGACCCACCCCAGTAATTGGTGCTTGTGTTGTAGACTGTTTATAAACACGTGAGGAGAAGAGAAACCAGTCTCTGAGTTTTAGCGTATGGCCCTGTTGATGGTCGACGTCTTCCTGGAGCCATCTTCACAGGGTCTGGGAAAGCTGTGAGGGCTGTGAGTTCTCTAACTAGTTGTAATGGGAAGGGTTGTTTGGGGTGAAGGTACCCCTAGAGAAATAACAGCTTAGACCCATACTGAGGTGTGATGCCAGGTCTTCCCGCAGGATTCGTCCGGTCAGGTCCCTGTTAGGAGGAAAACAGACAAAGCATACAGAAGGGGGTGACTGTATCTGCTTTTTCCCTTTGCTCACACTCATTTTTCTGGTTGGAATCTCCTTTCTTGCCATCTCTACCTAGTCAAATACTCAAATGTCATCTGACTTACTCATCATATTGATTCACATCTGTTCTGTTTTCATCGAGTTCTTACTTTGTGCCAAGAGATTTACACATATTAATTCTGGTCCTCTCAACAATCCCATCAGACAGAGATTATTATTCCCACTTTATAGATGAGAAAACCGAGTCCAGAGAAGCCAAGTAACTTTTTGAAGATCACACAGAACTGACAAAGCTGGGGCTCAAATATATGAATAAATTAATGAATTAATAGGAGTCTGTGCTGCCAATAAGCAAGTGAAAAGATGCTCAACATCCTTAGTCATTAGGGAGATACAGATAAAAACCACAATGAGATACCCCCTCACACCCACTAGGATGGCTGGAATAAAAAACACAGACAATAACAAGTGTTAACAAGGTTGTGGAGAAATTAGAACCCTCAAACATTGCTGCTAGGAATGTAAACTGATGCAGCCACTTTGGGAAATGGTCTGGAATTTCCTCAAAAAATTAAACACAGAGTTAACATATGGCCCAGGAATTCCACTCCTAGGTATATACCCAAGAATTGAAAACATATGTTCACACAAAAACTTATTCTTGAATGTTCATGAGATCATGATTCATAATTGCCCCAAATTGGAAACGACCCAAATGTCTATCCGCTGTTCAATAGATAAACGAAGTGGTATATTAGTCAGCCAGAAAAAGGAAGGAAACCCTGACATAACGCTGCAACAAGAATGAATCTTGCAAACATTACGCTGAGCAAAAGAAGCCAGTCACAAAGGACTACATAGTGTAATAATACCATTTATAAGAAATGTCCAGAATAAGCACATCTATATATAGAGAAAGTAGATTAGTAGTTGCCAGGGGCTGGGGAATGGGAGAAATGGGGAATGACTACAAATGAGTATGGGGTGAGGGAAATGTTCTCAGATTAGATTGTGGTGATGGTTGCACAACTTTCTAAACAAACTAAAGCCCACTGACTTGTACACGTTAAAAAGATTAATGTTATGGTATATGAATGTATCTCAGTGAAAAAAAAGAGTCTATGCTACCTGAATTCACGGAATCATTCATCAAGCATTTTTTGAACACGTGTTATGTTCCTAGAATAGTGTGGCCAAAACCTAGCACATAGTAGGCACTCTAAGATATTTGTTGACTCACTGATTGGGTGGCTGTGCTTAGCCCTAGGAATAAAGAGATAATTAAGATGTGATTTCCCAAGAAGCCATAAAAATTACATATTGTATTATTTCATTTATATGAAATTATATGAAATGCAAACAACTATAGTGATAAAGAAGCAGATCAGTAGTTGCCTGAGGATGGGGAGGAAGACCAAAGAGGGGAGTGAGGGAGAGATAAACACTTAGATAAGATAACTTAGATAACACTTAGATAAACACAAGATAAACACTTAGGGGTGTTTATTTATCTTGATTGTGGTGATTTTGTGTGTGTGTGCATGTGTGGTGAGAACGCTTTTATTGCATCTCATACTTTTGGGGACATGTTTTTTCACTTTCATTTGTTTTGAGATACTTTTAAAATTCCCTTTTGATTCCCTCTTTGACTCAACAATTGTTCAAGAGTGTGTTGTTTAGTTCCCCTATTTGTGAATTTTCTCATGTTCTTGCTGTTATTGATTTCTAGTTTCATTCTGTTGTGGTCAGTAAACGTACTTTGACTGATACAGAGCTTCCTAAATTTGTCAGGATTTGTTTTGTGACCTAACATGTGATCTGTCCTGGAGAATGTTTCATGTGTGCTTGAGAAGAATGTGTATTCTTCTGCTGTTCTGTGGAAAGTTCTGTATATGTCTGTTAGGGCCATTTGGTTTATAGTGTTGTTCAAGTTGTCTGTTTCTTTACTGATTTTCTATCTGGGTGTTCCATCCAGTATTGTAAATAGAGTATTGAAGTCCCTTATTATTATTGTATTGCTGTCAGTTTCTGCCTTTGGATCTATCTATATTTGTTTTATGTATTTAGCCTATGAGTGTCTTTCAGCCTGTGAGTATCTTTAAATTTAAAGCGAGTCTATAGTAAACGGCATATCACTGGATCTTGGGTTTTTCTGCTTGTTTGTTTGTTTTTATTTTTAATCTGTTCAGCCACTTTATGACTTTTGATTGGGGAGTTTAATTGATTTACATATAAAGTAATTGCTGATAGATGAAGACTAACTGTTGTCATTTTGTTAATTGTTTTCTGTCTCTTTTGGAGTTTTGTCCCTCTCTTTCTTGCTATATTCCTTTATTATTTGATGATTTTTTTTTGTAGTGATTTGCTTTGATTCTTTTCTCTTTATCTTTTGTGTGTCTATGATAAATTTTTTCCTCGTGGTTAGCTTGAGTCTTGCATAAAATATCTTGTAGTTATAACCATTTATTTAAAATTGAACTTAACTTCAATTGCATACAAAAAAACTCTCCACTTTCCCCCTGCCCCAATTTTGTGTCCTGGTAGTCAGTTTGCTTCTTTTTGTATTGTGTATCCATTAACAAATTTTTATCTTTTACATGATATATTAGAATTAAAAGTAATTACACCACCACTATACTGTTACGTTTATCTGTATTTGTATATATATTTACCTGACCTTTACCAGTGAGATTTATGCTTTCATATGCTTTTGCATTGCTTTTTAGTATGTTTTCATTTCAACTTGAAGAACTCCCGTAAACATTTCTTGTAAGGCAGGTCTAGGGGTGACACACTCCCTCAGTCTTTGTTTGTCTGGAAAAGAGTTTAACTCTTCCTCATTTTTGAAGGATAATTTTGCCAGGTATAGTATTCTTGTTTGGCAGTTTTTTTCTTTCAGTACCTTGAATATATTTTCTTACTCTCTCCTGTCCTGCAAGGTTTCTGCTGAGAAATCTGCTGATAGTATTATGGGGGTTCCTTTATCTGTGACAAGTCACCTTTCTCGTATTGCTTTCAAATTTCTCTCTTCACCCTTGACTTTTGACAGTTTGATTATGATGTGTCTTGGTGTAGTCTCCTTTGGATTGATACTGTTTGGGACGTTTTCAGCATCATGAATCTGGATTTTCATTTCCCACCCAAGATTTGGGAAGTTTTAGCTATTATTTCTTTACATAAGCTTGCCCCCTTTCTCTCTCTCTTCTCCTTCTGGGACTCCCAAATGCATAAATTGGTTCTTTTGAACCAATACATCTCATTGGCTGATTTCACTCTTTTCACTCTTTTTTGTTTTGTTTTGTTTTCTCCTCTGACTGGATAATTTCCATGATTTCTCTCTGAATATGCAGATCGTTTCTTCTGCCTGATTGAGCCCGCTGCTGATTATTGCATTTTCCATTTCATTCATTGAATTCTTTAGCTCCAGAATTTCTGTTCAGTTTTTTTTTTTTTATGATTACTATCTCTTTCTTCAACTTCTCATTTTGCTCATGTACTCTTTTCCTGACTTTTCTGAGTGTCTGGGTTCTCTTGTAGCTTGCTGAGCTTCTTTAAAACAATTATTTTGAATTCTTTGCCAGGCAATTTATAGATCTCCATTTCTCTGTGGTTGGTTACTGGAAAACTATTGTGTTCTTTCGGGGGTGTCATGTTCCTTTGACTTTTCATCTTACTGTAGCCTTGCATTGCTGTCTGCACATTTGAAAGAGTGGTTATATCTTCCAGACTCTATGGTCGGGCTTCCATGGGGGAAAGACCTTCTTCATCCATGGGTGGGTGTGAGGGCACCAGCTGGGTGGGGTGCAGCAGCTCCAGCTAAAGGAGGTGCTGTGGTGGCTCTGGCTCCAGGGATGCAGTAGCATAGACTTTGGGGAGCTCCATCTGCTGAGGACAGCATTGGTGAAGGCTGCAGGGATCCTCAGTGGCCAAGGCTGGGAGTGTCTGCAGTGGTGGTGAAGGCTGCTGGGATCCTTCCGCTCCCCTTTTCTTCTACAAGGGGTAGTCACAGCCAAGGCGATCCCCCTTGGTCCTGGGATTTAGGGCACAGACGTTCAAAGTGGCCGCAGAGGTCCAGGGCATGGGCACGTGGAAGCTGGCAGTGGCGCCAGGGTCTGTATTCCAAACACTTTTGAGTGTGAATTTTCTTTTCAGTCTACCTATCCTGCAGAGAAATGCTCACATAGGAAATTATTCACTTGACAGATGGCGAGATAGCCATAGTCTTTTTTCCTTAACAACTTAAAGCCCTGATTAGCAATGTGCCTTGGGGAAGAGTTTCATCCTCATCAACACAATATAGGCTGTGGATATGCACATTTTTGTCATTTTTGTGAGTGATGAACAAAGATTCTAAAATAAAACTCTGAAATAAGTAGGCCATTATAAATACTAAGATTAATTTTATGAAGCACCCTGGAGTTGTTACTCTTCTGGAATCTGCTGATGGCACCCAGAGTGAAGCCTTTCATTCTGCTAACTTTTGGTTAAGAAAATCTTGTTATCCATTTATAATACGCTTCACTGAATAGGGTATGACTCAGGGCCTCCCAAGCTCACACTTCCCACATGGAGCTCAGCGTGACATTCAAAGTATTTAACAATCAGCAGGCATGAGCAGTAACCAAGCATACAGACACTGACCAGCATGCCGTACTAGTGTGCACCAGCTAAATGTCACTGCCACTTAGTGCTGACCTCTGGCCTCACTTTTAGGCTGACAAGGTAAAATGATTTAATAGATATCAAAAGGCCTTAACCCAGAAACTCCTTTAACTGCAGCTGTGCATGTGAATTATGGTGTTGCATTTCTAGAAAGCTTTACCTAAGAGAAAGGATAAAGTAAGTGGCAAAGTCATAGGCATTTTTGTTACAAAAAATTATCTCACTGCAAAGTGGCTTCCTATAATAATGAGATACATGATGGAAAATTTTGTTGAAAGGAAGAGTAAAGTAGAGTTGGTGAAAATTACTTTTTATTCTATTTAAAACTCATTTTGTTTTGTTCAAATATATTTAAAACATTCGCAGGGAAAATAACTGGTCTCTTTGGTTAGCTGCCTTAAAGAAGTTGCAAGTAGAAGCAGTTTGGTAAAATGTGAGGCCCGTAACTTAATAAAGAAATCTTTCTCAATGCTAAAATAAGCATAACTTGGTGGTGGGGGAGATTGGAGTGTATGCTGGGAGAGGAGGTGAGACAGTGATTACAGAGCAGGGGATAAAATATCTTGCACACACCATCTGTGTGTTGTGTACAGCAAATGCTGGGATGAACCCTGAAAGCGACCCACAGATTTCCATGTTCATCATTACAGGGTCAGCCTAGTTTCATAGTGACTTCAAAGTAGGGGATCAAATGTGTGATCATAGCTGATTTGATGCCTCCCTGCCCCTCCTCAGCTTAGCCCAATTCCAGGCAAGATGAGGGTGTGGAGCGTGAGGGGACTTGGCAGAGGTCACGTGGCAGCTGCGATTGGCATTTTGGAGGCAGGAAGGAGCCCATATTCAAGGGTGAGACAAAATGAAATTTTGGAATTGATGATAATTATCCAGGACATATTTCCTCCCTCTGCGATGGACATTCCTCTTCAATTTTTTGATACTGGCCGTTTATACTTGTGCAGCACAGGGTTAACTCAGCAGCTTTGGGGGTGTTCAAACCCTGCACATTCCAAAGAAACTAGCTCTTGACTGGTTCCTGGGAGATGAGCTTCAATTCCTTGGAATCTGCTGCCTGATAAGACTGTTTCTGTGTACCTGAAGCTTTGGGCCCTGCCATATAGTTTATGCTAACAGTGTGATTTATGGCGGGGTCCTTGGGCCATGCCATAACCGTTTGAGCCCTGAAGTAGCTGGAGACTGAGAACTAAGGTCAGCCCTTTGGGCGTTCCATGCTTATGTGACAAAACCCCAATAAGAACCCTGTACCCCAAGGCTGGGGGAGCTTCCCTAGTTGTCAGTGACCCACACATGTTGTCACACATCTTTGCTGGGAAAAGTAAGTGCTATCTACACAACTTCGGGGGAGAGGACACCTGGACCTTGAGCCTGGTTTCTCCTGGATTCCATCCCCTCAACTCCTTTTCCCTTTGCTGGTTGTAATCTGCATCCCTTCACTGTAATAAACTGTAACTGTGAGTATAACAGCTTTTCTGAGTTCTCTAAGCCCTTCTAGTGAATCATTGGCAAACTTTCTATCCGAGGGTCGTCTTTCTGTTTCACTTGAGGGTGGCCTTAGGGACCCCTGACCACAATGTTGTTCTCGCACAAACCCAGACGATCTTCCTCCAAACAGCCCCAGGCTGTGAAATACGTTGCCTTCCACTCCCTTTCATCAAACTTGCATTCCTTCTAGCTGATCTCTGAGTCCTGAAAAATCCAAGATGAGCGCCTTCCAGGCCCAGGGTCGCTCTTGGCCAAGCAGCCAGAGTGACTGTGGGTACTTTTGTGATGCAGCCTCATCTCACTCCCAAGTATAATAGTGTGAGGCCGGGGCACTGTGTCCCCACGATGTCCACCCAATCTGTCAGGCAGACAGCTTCTACTTTGATTTTCTGGTTACACTGAAGTCTCACCTCCCCCTCTGAAATGGAGCCCAGCCCTAACCTCCAGCGAATGGTTAAGGCCCAGACCATGTGCTTATTTATTGGCTCCCCTCTTCCCTAGAGCTGGACCCTCTCCTCCATGTCCCCAGGGGCCCCCAGGCCATACTGACCACCCTGATGTAGGTTCTGGCCTAGTCCAGTGCCTCCAGATCACTGCCATGGTTGAAAGCAGCCCAGAGTCCCTCCTCTAAAACATACTGAATCACGGGGCAGGACAGACTAAACCCCAAAAATATATTTTCCAGCCGACTGTCATCCTTACCTCGGCCTCCACCTGTAGAGGACAAAGCACCGTGTCCTTTGTTCCTGGAGGACTTGGAGTTCTAAGCAGTATGTGAGTGTTGTGTCCAGTCACCGTGCACCTCACTTGCTCGGCCACCTCTGGCCGCCCCTCCCCTTCCAACTGAGGCTCGACTCCCACTCATCATTCAGATCCCTGTTGATGTATTAATAATTCCTTGGGGAAACCTTTCCCGTGCCCCAGTCTAGGTCAGGTGCCTTTGGTCTATGCCTTCATAAAATTATGATCTTTTCCTTCCAAGAGTTCACCTGTGTTTGGAATTATTGGATTAATGTCTCTCCCCTTGCAGACTGAGGGCTCTGTGGATGTTATGTCCCATTCTGCTTACCATGTATCCCAGGACTTAGCACCATGCCCGGGCCATAGCAGGGTGCTCAAAACATGTTTCTTGGACTAAGTATGAGGTCGCAATGTCACAATCACCTTGTGCTTTAAAAAAATTATGACAATGTTCTCTTCCATATACGTAAACTCAGTCTTCAAGACCTTGTGCTCTTGTAATTTGGTCATCTGTTCACAACCTTAAAAAAAATTAGAGAAGTGATTGGTTGCCAAGGTAACCCATTTATAACTGGGAAAAAAGTAGCCCTGCAGGAAACAGATGTGCGGGCATGTGTGGATCAGTCATGTTCCTTCTCCACGCCTCTTCCCTCCTCGTAGAAGGGAACAGAGCTAATTCTGGGGCGCTGCACGGACAACTACACAGAGAACCAGTTCTCCTTGAAAAAGTGGCTGGGAAAATTCTGACACGTGCTACAACAGGGATGGACCTGGAGTGACATGAGCCAGACACAAAAGGACACACACTGTAGGAGTCCACTGATATGAGGTACCTGGAAGGGTCAAATTCATAGAAACAGAAAGTAGAATGGTGGGTGCCAGGGGCTGGGAGGGAAATGGGAGTTGTTGGTGTGTAGTTACAGTTTGGGAAGATGAGAAAGTTCTGGAGATGGATGGTGGTGATGGCTACACAGCAATGGAAATGTACTTAATGCCCCTGAACTTTGCACAGAAAGAGTTAAATTGGAAAATTTTGTCACATATATTTACCACAATAAAACAAACAAAAAAAGATGAATGAAGAGATCTTTCTAGTTAATCAGGAATTCAAAGGAGGCAATTGATGCTTTCTTGTTTAAATACTATAATCAAAGAAGCAGAAATTCTGTAAAGACACACAGTGGGAGAACATGGCCCATGAGCAACAGTTAGGAGGTCTCCCTGTGACAGGTCGAGGACACCTTGGACCCGTCCAGCAGTGGCTGAAGATCGAATGTATTCATGTTTATTTAATCTTGTCCCGTGAAGTGTGAGGGAAGAGTCCCTGCTTCCTTTGGAGCGTCTCTGTCAGTGTTCTGTACGTCTCCAGGCTGTACATCGGGACGACCAGCCGACATTGTGAGGAACGCTGTCCCAGATGCTGGAGAAGGGGAGTGGCACATGCACAGCACTTGCTCTGCACCTGCAGCCTCTTTGGACTTCATTAATCCTCAGACACAGGAAGCACACCTTCGACCTATCTCAGGAAGGTTATGAGAGAGAAAGAACCGCCTGGAGTTTACACCTTCTAAGAGGTAGAGACAGATTTAAATCCACCTGATGCTCTCGAGGGCGGCCCCCTCTGAAAGGGGCAGCACGGGTCTGGCTTCAGCTTTCCAGACTGAAGTGTGCTACAACCCCCTGGGGTCCCCTCCCCCTCCGTGATTGCATCCCGGACACTCCCTCCGTGAAGGATGTTGGCCCTTTCCTTGGTTGGTGATGAGGAATCTGTGTAATTCTGGAGATTTCCTACAAGAGGAACTCAAATGACAAGAGGTTGGGCTGAATATCCCCAGTAAAAAGGGTTCACCAGGAGAAGCTAGAAGGGAACCTCCCAAAACAAACATGTTTGAGCAAAAGGCAAAGTTCCCAGCATTGCACCAAGCCCTCCCTTCTCTCCGCCTAAAGTTCTCGCCAGGCTGTCGGGCAATGCAGGTGGTGACGGTGCTCAAAGTGAGCTGCTCTTTGGTAGGACATAAGGTGTGGCAGCTGGGAGAAGCGGGCTTCCTCCTTCACGTAGGGCCTTCTTCAGAACGCCTCTTCCGGCATCCAAACCCCAGCTGCAGTGATATCCACCCTAACAAGTGGCATCATACAAACCCCTCTGATTCTGGAGCCAGACGCGTCATCACCTCCCTTAAGTCACTCCAAGATCCCCACAGGGCCACGACTTCTGGCAGAGGGGACCTGACATAAAGCTCCAGAGCCTCTGTTTCTCCACCACTGCTCTCCAGAAAAACCCGTGCAGATGCTGTTTTTTCCAAGCGGAAGAAAGGAGCTGATTTGACTAGACCGGGGAGAAACGTTGTGAAAACAAGTCCGGGAACTTCCTGTAACACAGAGACTGGATGGTGCCTCCTGGAGGCTGGGGGCTGTCGGGTGGTGGCAGCAGCTACAGTTCACGTTGTCTCAGCAGCAGCAGGGACAGAAAGCAGGCGAGGAGAGCGGACCAGAGCCCTGGGCTGGGCGGCTGGCTCAGCGTGGGTGTGGCTGCAGAGAGCTGGGTCATCAGTGAAGGGCTGAGGTGGGTCAGGAGTCAGGGCTGGGCCAGGCATCGGGGACCCGAGGCGGGGTGGGGCCGGCCGGAGAGTCTGCGGGGGACGAGGCAGCGTGTTCCTGGTGAGATGGGAGGGACTTGGGATCACGCAGAACTGGAAAGCTCCTTCATTGTAAAAAAGAGCAAACGTGATAGATGCTCAATGTCAAAAATTCAAACAACAGAGAGGTGTGAGCGTGAAACTAAAAGTCCCTGCCTTCCTCTTCCAGCAATTTCTCTCCTCTCCCTGGGGATGGCCGCTATGTAAATACACCTCCCTGGTCTTTCTTCTAGGTATTTGGAAACACGTAGACTTCAGTCTTCCAAATCAGATGTCATATGAAATGCTAGATTCCTTTATTAATATTTTAATCAAGTTAAATCTGAATCCAAGCCCCCATCCTCCATCACCGGGACTTTCCCACTCCAGAGTGGCACAAAGATCCCAGGGTCCTGTGCCAGCCAAGGAGTTATCAGCTGCTGTGTGAGCCCACAGGGTCCCTTGAGGTCCGGCGCCTCTCCGGATTCTGTGCCTCGTTGGAGGCTGGGACACTGGCGTCTTTGACAAACAGATACCGGTTCCCTGGGTCCAGCCCCACAGGGCACATCAGGCTCTACCCTCACTGAGGTTTGCCATCCTGGGGGCAATATCAGGTTTCCCTCTGGGCCTAAACCCCTACCTCCTGCTGCTTTTTAGTTGGAGGGATATCTCTGTCTTGTTCTTGCCTCTGATGAGGCATTCTCTCTCTCTCTCTCTCTCTCTCTCTCTCTCTCGCTCTCTTTTCTTACCTTCAAACCACGCCCTAGTATAATCTCTTCGTTGAACGTGTTGACTTCTAAGGACCTGTGTTTTCTACCTGCAAAAATCACTAAAGCAAGAAATTACCAACCGTCCAAGTGCCTTGAGGAAGGGAGTAAACCGCGAACAATGCACAAAATAATATAACACACACACACAAATATTACAGGATTACATAAATGGCTCCCACTGTACATAACAGTCTAAAGCTTGCTTCTTTCACTGAAGAATAGATGAGACATATTTCTTTGCCAGTATATTTAGATCAACATCTCCTTTTTCAAACAACTGAGCAAAATAGTATTCCATGATTTATTTAGCCATTTCACGCTTAATGGAGATGTCGGTTTCCCTTAAAAAAAACCCCACACTATCAGTGCTGTACTTGTACACATATCTTTAAGTGCACATGCACGTATTTCTGTAAAAGAGAAACTCAGAAGTGGAATTACTGGACTTACTGGATTGGCGGCATATGCTCTTTATATTTAAATAAATATTGCCAACTCCTTAAACATACTGAGCCAGTTTATACTTCCACAGGTTCTGAGCACACCTGTTTCTATATCTCCTCACTAATCCTGAGCCTTATCAGTCATTTTCTTTTTTTTAAATCCATTTTGTGGGTGAAGAATTGCATTTCGTCATGATTTTGTTTTGCATTTCCCTAATTACTAGAGAAGTTGAGCATCTTTTGAAGCTTATTGGCCACGTCTATTTCTTCTTCATGATCTTCTCCTAGCTTTAATCTATTAGTTTAAAAAAAATTCTTTTCTTATTGATTCTAAAGAGAATGCACTTTTCTGTTTCACGAAAT
The DNA here is from genome assembly GCF_965194805.1 of Balaenoptera borealis. Taxonomy (NCBI): domain Eukaryota; kingdom Metazoa; phylum Chordata; class Mammalia; order Artiodactyla; family Balaenopteridae; genus Balaenoptera; species Balaenoptera borealis. The sequence goes on along the minus strand of NC_138874.1, from coordinate 14,168,552 downwards.
TAAACCTTTGTCTTAACGCAAGTTACAATTTTTTAAAATTCCAGTTTGTCATTTATCTGTCAGATTTGTTTGTGGTTGTGATTCTGACTTAACTGGTAAAGGGCGGGAAAAGTCGGTAAATATTTCAAAGCTCCATAAGGTAATTCTAATCAGCCAGGGTTGAGAACCACCAGTGCAAAGAATAAAACACACAGGGACTGGGAACCAGAGAAAGCTTCCAGGTGTAGCTGACTTAGTGAGCAGTCTTAAGTCACTGAGCTATAAACATGAGGCCACTTTTATACCAGCCCTATAGCCTCCCTAGTTTTGCCTTACTTTCCATTTTATTTACCATACGGAGGCAAAAGGGAACGACCAAGTTTCTCTCCAGCCGGACACACTTCAGTGGCATCCCATTGCCCTTATAATAAAATCCAAACTTCTTCCCCTGATTCCGTAGGTCCTGCATGATCTGGCCCCTGTCTATTCAACTTCATCCTAAGTCACCCGCCCTGTGCTCACATCAGTCATTTCTTCCTGCTCACTCAGGGCCTTTGCACATGCTGCACCCTCCCTTCCCGACTCCCGCCCACCTCTCACTTGCACGGCGAGTGCCTTCTCCTTCTCTCTCCTTCACAACCCTTCAGAGATGTCTAAGAAGACTACCCCACCCCCTTCTCCATTCTGTGCCTTATTTATTTCCTTCACAGCCTACCACGACTTGTCATTATTTAACGCACTTGTTTATTTTGTTTGGGAAGCAAGTATTCCCACTGACATGGGGACTCCAGGATATTCCACTGCCTGGCGCATTTTGTGGCACATAGAGGTTGCTCCATCACTGTTTGTTGAGTGATGGAGTTACAGCACGACCCCACCAGTGTTTCCTCCAACTCCAGCCCCTCCCCTTGGCATAGAACAATGGCTGAGGAGAAGAGGATGAGGGGCCCCCCTGGTTCCCAGGTGTAACTTGTGCTGACACTATCCTCCCCTGTGGACCGTGCCTCTTGGTCTCCCAGGTGACCGACGTGCTGGCGAATCTCAACAACTGGTGGGTGCCAGGGTCTCTGCTCCTGCTCGGAAGTACCAGAGCTGGGCTCTTGCCCTCCCTGCCTGCCGCCCTTGACACCCACTCTGCAGCACCTGGACTCCTCTGTCCTGGACAAATAGCTCCTCTTCCGGCCCAACATGGCCTCCTTTCACCTCCTGCACATCGAAATGTGGGGAGTGAGGGGTGGGTGAGAACGTTCCCCAGAGGCATTTTGCCTCCCTTCGGAAATGGACTTAAAGCCCCTAATAGAAGGCAGGTATGGTCCCCCCTCAATTTTCCCATTTCCATCACCACATATCTAGGAAAACCCTAGGACAGTTCAAAGGATCCAGATGCCAGACCTTCACTCTGGTCTTTTCAGAAGCCCTAGACCCAGCAAGGGGAGGGGCGGGGCTCGTGGTCTCAGAGGGAGACACCCCACGGTGCTCTGTTATGGGCACAGGGTCTGCCCAGCATTGGAGTGCTATCATCCTGTCCCTTTAGGTGGTTTAACATGCCAGTCTTGCCTGCGACAAGTTGTCACATCTCTTTACAGTGACAGCATGCAACCCATCCGTCTGGAAAACAGGCATTTTACATCCAGGAGGATGCTGAGAAAATTGGCCACCAAGTACTGCTGGCCACACCTGGCCCGGCGGGAGTTCTTGACTAGGAGATGGCATCGGTGGGCGAATCTACACGCCGCTTCCAGGGGACCACAGACAAGGTTGTGGGTATGATGACTGGGAATTTGTCCCTTGACCTGAGGCTTTTCCTGTTAAATCCTGGGTCTTCTGAGGAGGGCATCCATATGAGAGAGCCAAGGTTTGCCCTTTGGGATGTAACCTCTGAAACTTAATCCTTCGCCTTTTACTGAAGCCCAGTAGATTTCCTGGTATAACCCACAAGGCGCCCTAGTCCCCAGGGGACAAAACGTGAATTACCTGGAGAGGCCCTTGGGTATATGGCCTTTGTACAATAGTGAGTAGTATCAGTCACTTCAGCTTATTTCCAATTCTAAACTGTCACACAGTCCTAGGGGAGCACAAAAGAAGTGTCACCGACACACCCTGTACCTCCTACACTCCTATACCACCACCTGCTTAAGTCTTCCTTAGATTAGCTACTCTACAGCCCTTCGCTGGGGCTCTGGAGAGGGTCCTAGCTCGACCTACGGTTATCCTGTGCCCCACTGTGAATAACGTCATCACTCCCAGGCCCCTGCCCCCAAATTCCTGGGCTCCAGTGGGTCATGGAATTTATTGCTTTAAGCCTAGATTCAGTGCTCTGGCTTAAGGCTGAAAAAAATTTTTTTTCATCCAAAATAAAAATAACTTTACTGAGCCTCGTAAAATGCATATCGTTTCAATTGAATTACCTATCTTATTGAATAAAGGGAGTGAAGGAGAAATCTGGGAATGCTCATTAGCCACTAAAATGTCAAAGTTCTGCTTTCTGCGAGAAGCAATAACGAGGAAGCAGTTTTGCTGGGTTTCATACAGAAATTAGATCTGGACTCTCCCAACACTAGGCTGACTGGTGATAGCCCTTCACTGCTTTCCCTGTTCTCTTGGTAATTACATCCACCCCCTTGGAGTCAGCTATTAACTGAAGATGACGGCTGTGATAACTCCCGGTCCTTATCTTCAGCCCAAACCTTTCCAGATTTCCACATGGATGTCCTGTGGAAACATCTGCTCAGCATGTCCAAATGACCTCATCCCCTAAGCCTTTGGAATCTGCCACCATTACAACTGTTGCCTGGGTTCAGACCCTCTACCCTGGCATCCTCAATATCTCTCTTACTGTACCCCCCCCATACGGCATTCTAGCCCCTCGATCCCGCAGCAGGGTGGGTGTCTGTGTCCTCCCTGTTGTCTCCTCTTCTGCCAGGAGCCCCTCCAGGCTGCCCAGGACCCCCATGCTCCCACGTCTCTGCCCCGGGTCACAGTTCACTCATCCAGGGTGGGCACACAAGGCAAGCTGGACCACCTGGACCCCTACTCCAGGATCCAAACTGGGTCACAGAAAGATGATTTCTGGTGGAGGGAGGTGTAAGAATGAAACTCTAGAGAACTTCGCTGCCATGAGGAGGAAACGAAGCCAACATGTAGAGTCAGGAGATGGAAAATCATCTTGGGGATATTTGCATTTCTGAGGCTCAGATACATCCCCTCCCTTCCTTGGTTTTTGTAGGTTTGTGTGTTTGCTTGCTTTGGGGTGGAGAGTTTGTTGTTACTTACAACAAAAAGAGGAGAGAAATGTTTTATTTGTCCCCCATCTGCCCCCTGCCGCAGCACCTAACACACAGCCTGGCACGTATTAAGTACTTGAGTAACATTCTCAACTGCTTGTCTCTCCCTCTAGGATAAATCTTTGAAGACATAAAGCCATGTCCTATTTGTACGCCCTGCACCAAGCACACTGCTTGATACATAGACAATGCTCAAGAATGTTTACTGCCCTTGTCTTCAGGGCAGGAACAAACAGCTGATGTAGAGTAGCCGGGGCCGTGATAGAAAAGAGGGTTGACCTGGAGCAGTATTTGATGGTAGAATCAACCCACCCCATTGGGACAATATGTGTGGTACGAACAGAGAAAAATCAGCAGATCTTCTGGTTTCTGGCTGCCTGGCTTTGGTAGCTGTGTGGATGGTAGCGCCCTGCAATGTGTAGAGAACACAGGGAAGAAGCATGTTTCTTCTTCTTCTCTCAAGGTCGCCTGTGCTTCTCTTTGAGCCCAAGGAATTTTCCGACACTTCCCACTGTGCCCCAGGGACGTAACTGCAGCCATCCTCACGAACAAACACCTATGAATACCTGCTCTGTTTACAACATGAGTAGCTATTTTTGGATTCCTGTCAGTTAAAAAATATAGCCCTCACATTCCAAATTATCAAAATTCTAAAAATGAATAAAAGCTTCTTATTTAACTAAAATTTTTACTGGGAAATAATGGTTTTTAATGTGAAAGTTCAAAATTTTATCACATGAATAAATTCAATCAATTTCATGCACTTAAGATGCAGACTCAGTCCCTGAGAGACGGAGCTAGAGATGGGACTGCAGGCACGTGAGGGTGTGAACAAGTTCCTGCCACCGCATGGCTATGATTGAAACCCATAATTTTCCTGCTTTTAGAGAAAAACGAATCTCCCTGGGTGTATTTTCTATCTTTGTTTCCATCTGTCATTTGGGGTTCTTTGGAGATAAGTCAATCTACCGTCTCATATGAACAGTATCAATGCTAAATTGAAAAATAATCATAGGCTGAAAGGAAATTAAGGCTGTGTCAAGGTGTGTGGGTGTGTGTGCGTGCCTGTGTGTCTTGAGAAAGAAAGAGTGGACCAAGGAGAGACATCCTAAAGAGAGACTCCCATTTCCCAGCCACTTGTGGAAATCTATTTCAGGTCAACTGGGACCAGCTGTGAGTTCTGGCCTTGGGCAAAATTCCTATTTGCAGTCAACAAATGAATGGGTGGCACCTTGAAATGGGTTGGCCTTAGCTGAATCAATGTCTGATATGGCAATCTTTCCTCAGACCAAATTCCCACTGAGGTTCCTAGGTGGGAGCTGACCGAAGGAATGGATGGACCCTTGAACTTTTCAGTCCTCTCATGTATTCATTAAATGTTCATTTATTTAAAGAAAAGACAATATTCTCACAGAGTAGCTCTTTGCGTTATGATGAAAGTCTTGGTTTGTAAGTGTTTTCATATAAATACAAACTGGCTATTACTTTTTATTCCTGAAGTGCTTATTTAACATGCAAGCTACAAAAGTGAGAAAGAATATTAAAGTAATATTTGGGGGGTTGATGCCATGCTTTGCTAAGATTAAACTCTTTCCTTCCCTCCAATTTTGAGGCAATTTTTAAAACCCTCTATGGCATGTAGCTGAACTCAAGCTGCCCTTATAAGACCTGGAGACCCAGGGGCTAGAAACCAAATTATTTTTACCTTAAAGAAATGAACAATCACATAGGTGCACAAGGAGGTTTGTGTAAGGATGGTCTTTGCAGCATTTATTTACAGTAGCTAAAAACAAAGAGAAACCTGAAATTGTAATTGTAAATCATAGGGGAATGACTAAATAAACTTTGACTTATCTATGCCATAGAACACAACAAAACAGTTAAAAAGAAAGAGGTGGAACTCAGGCACTTATTAATAAAGACCCACCTCTAAGACATAGCGATAATAAAAAAAGAAAACCCATATTGAACTCTTTTACACTGTTGGTGGGAATGTAAATGGTTCCTCCTTGTGCACCTATGTGATAAGGAAAACAATATGGAGGTTCCTCAAAATATTAAAAGTAGATCTACCGTACAATCCATCAATTCCACTTCTGGGTATACCCTCCAAAAAATGAAAGCAGGGTTTTGATGAGATGTGTGCATGCCCATATTTATCACTGCATTATTCACAACGCCCAAGATATGGAAACAACCCAAATACCCATCATCGGATGAATGAGTAAAAATGAGGTGGGTTATATATACAATGGAATATTATTCAACCATGAGAAAGGAGGATATCCTTATGACAGCATGGATGGGCCTTGAGCGTATTATACAAAGAGAAATAAGTCAGATGGAGAAAGACAAGTAGTGTATGATATCACTTATATGTGGAATCTAAAGCAGTTAAACCTGTAAAGAACCGAGAGTAAAATGCTGGATACCAGGAGATGGTGGGGAGAGGAATTAGAGTGATGCTGTTTAAGGTCACAAACTTATAACGAGAAGTAAATAAAACATAAGAGATCTAATGCACAGTATAATAAACATAGTATCTTATACTATAATTATGTAATGTGATAAATACCCCTATAGCAGCCACCATACTACAATATATAAATGTATCAAAGTAACACTGTACACCTTAACCTTACACAATGTTACATGTCAAATTTATTCAATAGTAAAATATTACAATCATGCATACTATTTACATTAAAAACACACTTACACACGTAAAACAATACTTTATAGATTCTACGTAGAAGAAGGTCTGTAAAGGAAACTTGGTAAACTGATAGAAGACTCCCTTGGAAGAGGCAGGGGCAGAATTGGGATTGAGAATGGTGGTGACAGGGGACTGTAGCCTTTTATGTAATATTTTCATTTTTCACAAAGAAACTGTATCCATATATTATTTATATAGTTCCAATTTAAGCCCTTGTAAACAATCACAGTATTACGAGGTTAAAACATTTATTTCTTGCCTTGCTCTATTTAGCCAGCCCTTCATATTGTCCTAAAAATCAGCGATTCTTCTTCCTGAGGCTTATTTACTCCGGAGGTTCTGTTCTAGCAGAGCAATGGGAGAGGAAGGGTAAACAAACTAGAATCTGAACTAAATTTCCACGTGGAATAAAACAGTTCAGGAGGAACCAAGTCATCTTCAAGGCTGGGTCTACCCTCCCACAAGATTTCCATAAGGTGACACGGGAGACAGCTTCTTCCTAGCAGATAAACATTTCAGGTACTGATCTTTGTATATTTCAGATCTCCAGACGGAGGAACAATCGGCCACATTAGAGCAGAATGGAAAATGCAGAGACATTCTCCTGGATGTGGGAAGAAAAGGAGGGAATGGAAGTGAGCTTTGCAGCACCAGGTGCCAAGCTGGGGGAATGCCCTCAAACACCTCGGGCCCCAGAACAAAGTGCCGGTGTGTAAGCTTTCACTCCTCACCAAAAAGAGGGGGCCCCAAACCAAGGCCCCTTCTTTTATGAGAAATCTGACCCCTTAAAGGTAACCTTATGTGACTTTTAAAGTAAAGAGATCCGTTGGAAAAAGTTTCTCTGCTGGATTTGCGACTTTTCACCTTGTTTTCATCAGAGCTTGTCAGGAGAGTTCAAGAAATGCTGAGAAGGCAATAGAATTGAATTTTCTGTGACAAGCACGGAGGACCGCCCCCCCCCTCCTCCGTCACTCCAATATTTATCCTGTGCCGTAAAACTCCTTGAAGGAAACATAAGCAGTGAGCTCCTTGACATAGGTCTTGCCAATGATTTTTTTTTAATCTGATACCAAAAACAAAATCAACAAAAGCAAAAATAAATGAGACTATAGCAAACTAAAAAGTTTCTGCTCAGCAAAGGAAGCCATCAATAAGATGGAAAGGCAGCCTACTGAGTGGGAGAAAATATTTGTGTCATATCTGATAAGATGCTGATATCAAAATATATAAAGAACTCATGTATCAATAACTCAACAGCAAAATAATAATTAATAACACTAATAGTAATGATCTTAGTCATCCAATTAAAAAATGGGCACTGGACCTGAATAGACATTTTCCAGAGAAGACATGCAAATGGCCAACGGGTACATGAAACAGGGCTCCACATTATTAACCATCAGGGAACTGCAAATCAAAACCGCAGTGAGATATCACCTCTCACCTGTTAGAATGGCTATTCTCAAAAAGACAAGAAATAACAAGTGTTAGAGAGAATGTGGAGAAAAGGGAACCCTCACGCCCTGTTGGTGAGAATGTAAATTGGTGCAGCCGCTATGGAAAACAGTAAGGAGATTCCTCAAAAAAATTGAAAGTAGAACCACCATATGATCCAGTAATTCCACCTCTGGGTATTTATCCAAAGGAAACAAAAACACTGACTTGAAAGATATCTGTGCCCCCATGTTCATTGCGGCATTATTTACAATAGGCAAGACATAGAAAGAAACAACCTAAGGGTCCATGGATGAAAGAATGGATAAAGAAATTGTGTCATATATTTATAAAACAATGGGATATTACTCAACCATAAAAAAGAATGAAATCTTACCTTTTGCAACAACGTGGGTGGACCTTGAAGACATTATGCTAAGTGAAATAAGTCAGACAAAGACAAATTACATACGACCTTTTATATGTGGAATATATATACATGTATATGTATGTGTGTATATATATGTGTGTGTATACATATATGTATATATATATATATATATACATGAAAACCAAACTCATAGATACAGAGAACAGATGAACAGATTGGTGGTTACCAGAAGCAGGGAGTAGGGGATGGGAAAATGGATAAGCTGTTTTATTTTCTTCACTTTAAATAAATTGCATCTTAAAAAGGGGGAGGGGACATTATCGACCACTTACTCTCATGGTTTTCACAGCAAATCTTGCAATTTTGGGTCCAGGTAGATAGATAGAGCGAGAGAGAGAGAGCTAGAGCTAGAGACATTAATGCACACACAAATATATATTTACCAAAGAGAGACAGAGAGATTGATTTATTATAAGGAACTGAGTCATGCAACTAGGGGGGCTGAGAAGTCCCGGGATCTGCCATCTGCAGGCTAGAGACCAGGAGAGCTGGTGGTGTGATTCAGTCTGAGCCCAAAGGCTTTAGAACCAGGGGATTTACCAAACTATAAATCCCAGTTTGAGGGAAGGAAAAAATGAGATGAGATGCCTTAGCTTGAGCAGTGAGGAGAAAAGGGGTGAATTCCTCCTTTCTCCACCTTTTGTTCCGTTCAGGTCCTCAACGGATTGGACGGTGCCCACTTGCACTGGGGAGGGCTGTCTGCTTTACTGAATCCACAGATTCAAATGCTCATCCCATCCAGAAATACCCTCACAGACACACCCAGAAATAACGTTTGATCTGGGCACCCCGTGGCCAGTCAAGTTGACACATACAATTAACTACTGCAGTATATGTATATATGTATATGTGTAAATATATATATACCTATCTCTACCTACATATACATACACAATATGAATACATATACTGGGTCTCAAAGTAAAACTTATTTCTTACTGCGGATCGAGTTAAAAAACAGAAAGCCGAGGAAATCCTGACATGGCCCCAGACAAGAGGGGCCAGGTTTTCCTGTAGCTCCCATGACACCAAGTCCACAGCCTGGACTAGGTAGCACCCTCTTGTGTCCCTTGGGGAGGGAATAAAGAAGAAAAGAAAAGTCATGGAAAGGGTTTACACTGGGTCAGTGGATGGTGGTAAGATTCATTTCACATTTTAAAAGATCACGTTGGCTGCTAGGTAGAGAACAAATAGAAGGAAGGCAAAAATAGAAACAAATTATTCTTCAGTATTTATGCAACACCTACCCTGTGCCAGGAGATGGAATAAAGAAGAAAAAGTTGCTGCCCCCGTGAAGCTTCCATTTTAAGAGGAGAGCCAGACAATAAGCAAAGAAATATACATATCTATCAGGGAAGGTAGGTTAGGGAGCGTTCTAAGACAGCCTTGTGACAACTGTTCCCCTTCTGTTATATGTCTTTTGAGAGTGGACAGAATCTAGGACTTCCTTCTAACCAGTAGAATTTGGCAAGGTAAGGGGCTGTCACTTCTGTGATTACATTATATTCTATAAGACTCTGTTTTTGCTGATTGGAGGGAGAGGTCCTCTTGCTGGACTTGAAGAAGCAAAGAGATGTGTTTCAAACCACCTGTGGAGTGAGCTGTGTGACAGAGAACTGCAGGCAGCCTCTAGGAGCTGAGGACGGTCTCCAGTTAAGAGCCAGAAAAAGGCTCCCTCCGCCCCAAATCATACAGGTCCAAGGACATGAATTCTACCAACACCCCAAGTGAGTTTGAAAGAAGACTCTTCCCTAGTCGAGCCTTCAAATGAGAATGCAGTCTGGCCAACATCTACCTTTCTGCCTTGAGTGAGACCCTGAGCTGAGGACCCAGTTACGTGTGCCCTGACTCCTGGCATACAGAAATTATGAGACGATACATGTCTGCTGTTTAAAGCTACTAAGCTTGTAGTTACTTGTTATGAAGTAACTGTTAAAAACAGGACAGTAGGCCCAAAATGGAGTCGCTTATGCTAAGCCCCATGTCACCAAACCAAAACAACTTAATTACAACTTCTGCTCTCCCTGAAATGGAATCTTAAACCAGTCAAGAATCGCTTGATCAGCACTAGTGAGGTCATCTGTCCGATAGACCCCTGCCCTCCCCTAAAGGAAAGCCACCTTACAATAACCAATCCTATTTTTACTTAGAATAACTTCCTTGTTCCTGCTCCCTTCTGCCTATAAAAGTCTTTTACTTTGTACTGTTCCTCTCTATCTGCCTGGTTGGATGCTGTCCAACTCGCAAATTGTTGAATAAAGCCAGTAAGAGCTCTAAAACTGACTCAGTTGAAATTTGTTTTTTAACACCACAGAAAACTAAACCTGAAGGCCCTCGTCCAGGGCACACCAATGTTTAAAGGCCAGGAAGTTCCAGGAAGACCAACAAAGAAGACTGAAAGGGACAAAGTGGACACAAAGGGAGGGTCAGAAGCTCCAGGTGCATACAATATAATCACATATAACAAGTTTAAATGAATGGACTGCCTGCTGTTTAGGACCGACAGGCGGAGTCATTTGAGATCTGAGAATTAACCACCGGATTTGGCCCCGTGGTGGTTATTAGCGACCTTGTGAAACACCGGTGTAAGCGTGGTAGCCTGGCCAGAGCCTGATAGCAGTATCTGAGTTTAAAAAATATTTGAATGGGAGCAGTGGATATGAAGAGCAGTGACAGAGGCTGAGTTCTGTTTTGGAGGCAGAATCAAGATAAGGGAAAGGGAGGAATCGTCCTGGGGGCTGAGGCTTTGGCCACTAAGCAGGTGGGGATTCCAGGGAGACCGGGAGAGAAACAGGAGAAGGAGGGAACAGAAATTATGTTGAAAATAAGATGGCTCTTGTGTATTCGTACAGAGCCACGCTGTGGGCAGTGGGACATACAGGTCTCAGCTCCAAGGAAAGGCTAGGGCTCGAAGTACTAACTTCAGTTTATAGAAAGTACTTAAATCAACGACACTGGATGGAATCATCTAGAGCAGTGGTTCTTAAACTGGGGGGTGAGGGTAGGGGGGTTGTTGCAGGGCACACGCAGAGACATTTTGGGTTGTCGTAGCGGAGGGAAGAGGTGCTAGAGGCCAGGGGTGCCACTCAACACCCTACAGAGCACAGGACGGCCCCATAACAAAGAACAATCCAGTGCCAGGTGTCAACAGTGCCCAGGGTGGGCAGCCCTGACCCAGGGAGAACACGGCTACAGGAGAAGACCCAGGATCAAGCTCTAGGGTACTTAAGAGTGCAGAGGCCAGTTAGAGAAGGAGGGTGAGAATGCAGGTCCGGACGGTGGGAAGAGAAACCCAGGACAAGAGGGCACTAAGGAGAGGAGGGGACGTGAGTGCCTGGAGCCCTGGGTGCCTGCCTGTGCTTGCTAAGAGAATCTGTGCACCACTGCAAACAGTTCCGGGTTGACACCTGAAAATTTTCATCATAAACTTTTCATCGTAAGTTTACATATTCTTAGGGATTAGAGGTTGAAATAGTAAACATTAAAAAATGAAATAGGGAAGGATTGACTTAATCGAAATAAAATTTTCCTGTTACAATTTGAGTTTTTAAACATACCAACAACCTAGTTTTCTACTGTATTATGTACTAAGCCACACTGAATCTGAAAGAAATCAATTGAAATGCTTGTTTGTGTTTTTTCCTATTGTATCTGGAAACATCTTAATCCCTCAAAACAATATAGTTTAAAAGAATCAGTGTCACTGACCCAAATTGATTCTGCTTTTCTGATTTCACAGCCTTTCAACATTAGTCCAAATGCCCTTTTTATAATGCTAACTTTCAACCTTAACTAGAAGGAAAGGAAGCCCTAAAGGTGGGAGTCACCAAGATTAACCACTGAAGGAGGTTACTTGAGATGCAACCAATATTTCAAATTTGGGGTCACCCCAAGGCACACACTGTAATAAGATTTGGAAGGAAGAGGGTGTACTGCTCTCTTGTAAAGTGAGAGAAGGAGAATTGTGATGCCTGACTTGGGCATATCAGGTTTACTAAAGAGCATTAGAGGAGTAGAGGATCTGGAAAGGGACTCCCTTAAAATGATCTGTGCACAGGATTCTTTTTTTTTTCAATTGAAGTATAGTTGATTTACAATGTCGTATAAGTTTCAGGTGTACAACACAGTGATTCAGTTATACACACACGCACACACACATATATATTACATATACATTCTTTTTCAGATTCTTTTTCCTTATAGGTTATTACAAAATATTGAGTATAGTTCTCTGTGCTATACAGTAGGTTCTTGTTGGTTACCTATGTTATACATAGTAGTGGGTATGTGTTAATCCCAAACTCCTAATATATCCACCCCCCCTTTTCCCCTTTGGTAACCATAAGTTTTTTTTTCTATGTCTGTGGGTCTATTTCTGTTTTGTAAATAAGTTCATTTATCAGATGCCACATATAAGTGATATCATATCATATGATATTTGTGTTTCTCTGTCTGACTTCATTTAGTACGATAATCTCTAGGTCCATCCATGTTGCTGCAAATGGCATCATTTCTTTTTTATGGCTGAGTAGTATTTCATTGTATATATGTACCACATCTTTTTTTCTTTTTGTCTGCCCTGGGTCTTAGTTGCAGCACGTGGGATCTTTGTTGCCATGTGCAGGATCTTCAGTTGCGGCATGTGGGATCTTTAGCTGCGGCATGCAAACTCTTAGTTGCAGCACGCGGGATCTCTGTTGCCACGTGTGGGATCTTCAGTTGCGGCATGCAGGATCTTTAGTTGCGGCATGCGAACTCTTAGTTGCAGCACATGGGATCTAGTTCCCTGACCAGGGATCGAACTCGGGCCCCCTGCATTGGGAGCACAGATAGCCACTGGACCACCAGGGAAGTCCCTGTACCACATCTTCTTTATCCATTCTTCTGGTGATGGGCACTTAGGTTGCTTCCATGTCTTGGTTATTGTAACTAGTGCTGCTATGAACATTGGGGTGCATGTATCTTTTTGAATTATAGTTTTCTCTGGATATATGCCCAGGAGTGGGATTTCAAGATCATATGGTAGCTCTAATTTTAGTTTTTAAAGGAACATCCATACTGTTCTCCATAGTGGCTGTACATTCCCACCAACGGTGTAGGAGGGTTCCTTTTTTTCCACACCCTCTTCAGCATTTATTAATTGTAGACTTTTTGATGATGGCCATTCTGTCTGGAGTGAGGTGATATCTCTTGTAGTTCTGATTTGCCTTTCTCTAATAGTTGGCAACGTTGAGCGTTTTTTTCATGTGCCTGTTGGCCATCTGTATGTCTTCTTTGGAGAAATGTCTATTTAGATCTTCTGCCCATTTTTATTAGGTTGTTTGTTTTTTTGCTATTGAGCTGTATGAGCTGTTTGTATATTTTGGAAATTAATCCCTTGTCAGTTGCATCGTTTGCAAATATTTTTTCCCAGTCTGTAGGTTGTCTTTTTGTTTTGTTGATGGTTTCCTTTGCTGTGTTCACAGGATTCTTTAGAGAGTTTTCAAGTGCATGTTACCCTAGTTGGGCAACCACAGGTATAGGCAAACATTTTAGAAGTTATACTGTGAATGAGAAGATGTAGGGTCAAAGGAAGGTTTTGTTTTGTTTTGTTTTTTAAAGATGGAAGCTGGTTTGTATGCTGATGGGAACGCTCCCTTAGAAAGGAGACGTTGATGTTAACTCTGGGCGTGGAAGCCTTGAAAGGGTTGGAAGGAATGAATCCTAAACGCAAGGAGGGCCCCCCTGGTGAGAGCTGGGAAACATGCTCCCCCATAATAGTCTATCACGGCTCTTCTCCATCAACATGCTTGATCTTTAGCGAACACCTTCTTTTTCTTTGTTTATGGTACATTTTTCTGATTACAATGTAAACCCATGTTGACAGGGACTTTTCCATATTGTTCATCCCTGAATTACCAACACTCAGGGCAGTACCCAGCACACAGTGGGTGCTTAATAAATATTTGTTGAATAAATGTTAAAAAAAAACAGATTAAAATGGGTACAGATGCCGCTATAGATTTTATCTGATGGTGAGGATAAGGGAATTCCTGCGTAATTTGTTTTTATTTTCTCAAAGTTGACACTCGGCATGAGCTGAGAGTGAGGGCATGTTGTTCAGAAGGGGCGGGGTTAGGTGGTGAGGCAAACCCCTAGGTGGGAAATGGTCATTTCCATTAGAAAGGAAGCAAACCACTGGAGAGATAGGGGAGTTTACAGTCAGGGCTGGGCATCCATTTGAGGTCATGGTACAGCAGGTTGGCTCAGTTGTGTGAAGGATTCCTGTGTATCTGGCCTATGCAGCTGGCATTTGGTGAAGCCATTTATCAAAAAACACAATGAAGAAGGATAAGCAGGTCTTTCAGAAAAGATGATGAATCAAGGTTTGAACATGCTGAGTTTGAGGCACCGGTGGGACATCACCGTGAAATAGCACCAGTAGGTGGTCAGTTACTTGGGCACGGTGGGGAAGAAAGAAGTGGATAGTAGGGAGGCAATGGGAGAGGAGCTGCCTTGTGGATGGGAGCTGAAACCAAAGGCATAGTTAAGATCACTACAGGAGAGGGTAGCACGGAAGAGGAAGGTTAACTGAGCCTGGAGGAACACTGATGGGAAAGTCACATCATTGGTCATGCATGACAGTGACAAAGCAGGTCACAGCTTCCCAGGGCCAGATGCCAGGTCTGGAGCCTCATTCATTCCCCACCTCTGGCCTAGTGCTAGCCACACAGAAGTTAATTCTAAAATTCACCCTGATTTGATTTCTCTGCACTTTCATTTACTAGCATCCTATCGCAGCTTATTATTTGAAATGCTGCTAGGGGAAAATTTTTTTGAAGGTAACATTATGACTTTCATACAAATATAAAATGAACACTTGTAAAGATTTTATTTAATTCGTTAATTAACAAGGAAGTCAGTAAGATATTACCACCACTTCAAGGGAGAATTCAAAGAGCAGACACATAAACAAACAGGAATGCTTAAAAGAATTTGCTTTTACAGATGCAAATAGATGCAAAACTGGATTCCTCCAAAGGAAAGAGGGGGTCAATTGTACTTCCCATGGACAAAATTCATTTGTATAGCTACAGATAAGAATAATTTGCATTGGTATCAGTTATCTACAGTTTACAGGATTGTCCATAGCTCAAAGACAAGAAAGGCACACAACACTCCCCCAGAATCGGCCCAGAAGGGTGGCTAGAAAACACCTATTTTTCCTTTGAAGACTCTATATTCTTTCACGTTTATTTCAAAGTCTTTCACATTTTTCCCTATAATGTTAAAAAAAAAAAAAAAGAGTTATCCTTACCACTTTTATTAGTTGGGTCTGTTATAAAATACACATGGAAGAATATTCCAGTACTACCATACCCAAACATGGGTACTAATTGATTAGGGAGATGAGGCCAAATTTGGGATACCTTAGGATTAATCTGTCTCCTAGTTAGAATGGGAAATTCTAAGAATCAAACCGAACCACCTCAAATCTACTCTGGAATGTGGTGGTATATCAGTCAAATACAGAAGATGTTGAAATGGTCCTGTCGGCTCACTGCGAGCTTGCCAAGCTGGTTGGAGGCCTGGACCATAATGCTTGTTACACCCCCACCCCTGTCCCAGCCCATGCCTGCCTTCCTCTTGGAATGAAAGAGTGTCAGACTATATACTCAGCCTTCAGTTCAATATGATCCATATAAAAATGGAAACCCTCCTCTCCTGCGGTAGTGAACAAGGATGACTCCGGTTGCTGCTGGAAGATTTCACTGCTCTAGCACGACAGTTCAGGAGCCATCAGAAGGAGAGCACATTGATGATTACTGGAGAAAATGCTCATATGAATTCCCTGAGCACAGTATTTCTCTTTGCAAGTTTTAAGTGTTCCATGGCAAGTCTGCCAAAAGTGTGAGAAGTATAAATAGGGAGGAGTGGGAAGGAAAAATGGGGACATGTCACGACGCCACTGAAAATAGGGAACTAAGAACTTTCCTGAGATTCAAAGTCAAAGGGGGCTAATATTTACTTAGAAATGGAGTAGCAGGCATGAGCTTTAGAATGAAACGAAAGGCAGAGGAGTGAAATTAGGGAATAGAAGAGAGAAACTTGAAGATAGAAAAATATGTCAAATTGAAGTCCTGCTCTTACGAAAAGTACAGATCAAAGAATGAGGGAAAAGGGGACTTCCCTGGTGGCACAGTGGTTAAGACTCCGTGCTCCCAAGGCAGGGGGCCCAGGTTCGATCTCTGGTCAGGGAACTAGATCCCACATGCATGCCGCAACTAAGAGTTCACGTGCCACAACTAAGGAGCCCTCGAGCCGCAACTAAGGAGCCTGCCTGCTGCAACTAAGACCCAGTGCAACCAAATAAATAAATAAATAATTTTAAATAAAGAAGAATGAGGGAAGAAAATTAGGATACACTGACTGCTTATTATGTCTTACACTGATTAGGAACTTTATATCTACTTTTAATTTAATCTTTCAGTTCCTATTTCCTATGAAATAGCTATCTCACTAAAGACGATATTCAAATATTTAGCAGCACAGACGATGAACCAATCAGAAGCTGGCCAGAGGACCCCTGCTGAGCCAGGCCTTAACCCTTTATCAATCGGCTCCCCAGGCCACAGTAGGGATCTTGGGAAGGGCTCAAGGCAACA
The DNA here is from genome assembly GCF_965194805.1 of Balaenoptera borealis. Lineage (NCBI taxonomy): Eukaryota > Metazoa > Chordata > Mammalia > Artiodactyla > Balaenopteridae > Balaenoptera > Balaenoptera borealis. Next base: position 14,152,043 of record NC_138874.1, on the reverse strand, counting down.
AGGGGACGGGAAGGAGGCTCTAGACAAAGGCCATGCACCAACACTTGCATGAGTGAAATGATGTGTACCAACTGAACATCAGCTCTGAGTGAAACCTGTCCTCTGGGCAGGTTTAGGCTTAATCTCCATCTTCACTTTGTCCTCTCCGTGATGCTGCACTAGCATCAGGGGTCTTCCCTGCTGCTCCTGCAGAGGCCGGAGATAGATGGGCTCCAGGCTAGACATTTACAACCGGCCTCCTGTTCACACCTCCTGGGGTGAGAAGAAGATGGGCCGCAGGCCTGCTGTTCACTACCAGCCTCTTATTTACATTTCCTGAGACAAGAGACAAATGGGCTCCTGGCTACATATTTATGACCAGGCTCCTGTCTGCATTTAAAGATCTGCACTTTGATATAAGAAACAACAATAGGAACAGTGTAAATAACCGGACATTGGACACTTTCATGGCAGGAAGAGAGAGGGGCTAAAGCCTGTTAAGAGATCAAGAGATCACACATTTCCCGTCCTTGGGGCAAGGGAGACACTACCCATGCCCAAACGGCCTCATGGGGTCAAAAAGGCAGGGGTGCCAGACCATAATAAGTGTTGCCTTTGCCCATCCCAGACGCCTTTGCCATGAAATCCATCTTGACTGAGGGGTGCATGCTCACCTAGGGGAGGGTCCCAGGACAAATTAGCCATGGGGTCAAAGCAAGACGATTAGCCAAGAAGAAGGCAAAGACCCAGAAGACTGACCCCTTAGAAAGGATTTAAACTTCCCAAAGGCATGACTCTCCTGACCCTCTCGCTGAGTTCGCCCATGCATCTTTCCACATGTACTCTGCTTTTCTAATAAACGCTTTACTTTCCTCTATACCTTCCGTCTCCTTGTCAGATTCCTCCTTTCAAGGTAGACAGGGACTGGGGGTTTAAGTTCTAGCCTCCAGCCCCCGTGGTCTAGTGCTTAGGATTCCTGGTTTCCACCCAGGCGACCAGGGTTCAATCCCCTGGTCAGGGAACTAAGGTCTCGCTTCAAGCCGCTGCTCGCTCACCGCTGTGTGCGTCCAAAATCACGGCCTTTGGTGGGTAGTGCCACTGCCACAGCCTATGGCTCTAAGTGGCAGCCTGCTCTATGGGGTCTTGGGTGTTACCTGCCCCCTCTGAGGAGGAGAGCGGGCAGCAGCAGGGACCCTCGTTCTCCTTTACCCCCTAATCCCTTCAGCATCCCCACGATTAGCACACCAGCCAGTATAAATTTAGGTACGCTTCTCTACTAAAGACCTGGGAACAATTTCAGGAGGCAATTATAATGAAGGAAGGAAAGAGTTCAAGTTCTAGTTCACTTAGACTTCTAGAGAAGGCAGGGTTTCCCAGACATTTTTACCCAGCACCTTCCCCACAAACCCCCATCTTGGTGCCTTGGTTAAGGGTGTGGGCTTTGCAGTCTGTGCTGACTGGGTTTGCAACTGTCACTCAGTAACCCCGTGGCATTGGGCTAAAAGTCACACCTCTCAGAGCCAGTATTAGAACTGGTGATTTTTATTAGGTGTGATGATGGCATTGGGGGTTTGTTAGGAAATATCTTTTTTCTTCTTTTTCTTTGATGTGTAAACAGAGGTATTCGGGGAGCAGGAAATGATGTGGTGTTTGCAATTTGTCTTAAAATACATTCCAGGGCTTCCCTGATAGCGCAGTGGTTAAGAATCTGCCTGCCAATGCAGGGGACACGGGTTCGAGCCCTGGTCTGGGAAGATCCCACATGCCGCGGAGCAGCTGGGCCCGTGAGCCACAACTGCTGAGCCTGCGCGGCTGGAGCCTGTGCTCCGCAACAAGAGAGGCCGGGACAGTGAGAGGCCCGTGCGCCGCGATGAAGAGTGGCCCCCGCTTGCCGCAACTAGAGAAAGCCCTCGCACAGAAACGAATACCCAACACAGCCAAAAATAAATAAATAAATAAATAATACATTCCAGACCAAAAAAAGGCAGTGGTAGTGCCGTAGTAGGGGAAGACAGATGATTGTTGAAGCAAGGTGATGAATACGTGGAAGGGGGTGAGGTATCCTGTGCTCTCCAGACTTTTGTGCACGCTTGAAAATTTTCATAATAAGAGTAAACAAACCAAAAACAAATAATGAGGCTTTCTGGCTCCACATTTAAAAAAAAATAGCAGGATGTACTTTTCATGACTGCAATTTATTTTGATTTTCCAGATAGATTCCACCTCTCATCCTATCCATCAGCTTCTCTAGACATTAGCAGGGAACATTCCCTTTGACGAGACTTGCCAGGCCCAGTGGTAAGGAGTATATTGTTTTGGATTCTATACCCACATTTTAAAAATGTGACCAGTTTCCTATTTGGAGTAACTTGAATGCAAGTGTCTCATCTTAAGGTGTTGCTTTCCTCTGTCCCACTCCTTTTTTTTTTTCCCCCAGTAGGCTTGCCATTTCTTTTTTTCATTTTCATTTTAATACACCTTTATTGGAGTATTAACTGCTTTACAATGGTGTGTTAGTTTCTGCTGTATAACAAAGTGAATCAGCTATATGTATACACACATCCCCATATCCCCTCCCTCTGGAGCCTCCCTCCCACCCTCCCTATCCCACCCCTCTAGGTGGTCACGAAGCACTGAGCTGATCTCCTTTTTAAGGACTGTTAGGGGTTAGCGTTATCTCCAAGGAGGAAATAGCCTTGGGAGGAGCAGCTTACACCCTGGTGTACAAAGGCAACGGGCTGCAGGAAAGACGTGGCAGGGTGAAGAGTGTTTACTGAGGTTTGTGGTTAGGGTTATCAGGGTCTCAAGGAGAAAAAAAGAGAAATGAATCATCATCATTTGATCATGGTATTCACAGCCAGAGGGAGGGACAATGGGAAAAAGAGTAAGGAAGAGAAACACAAAGAAACCGTCAAAATAAAACTGGGATGTACTGGGGCAGGAGGAGGGAGAAAGTCTGAGAAATGGGCGGGGGGGGGGGATGTAATCGCACCGATACTGGCCACAAACACAAAAATTTGCCCATTCCTGGTTTAGATTAAAAATGAATATGTATGCACGTGTATTTGTCGGCTGTGTCCCGACTAGGCAGGTGATGAGGCGCTCCTTTAAGAACCTTGAAGACCCAAAGTTGCACTCAGACTGCCCACCTGGATCTGAGCCCAAACCTGGACCTGAGAACCGAAGGGCCGACTGCGGCCGTGGCTGTTCCCTCCGCCCTGGAAGGGCGCTGCCCGCCGATTTTTACCAGTGGATCGGGAGGGAGCCCCGGAGTCCTCCAGCCCGTGCTCTTAGCGATCAGCCCCGCCTGGACCGCCGGGTCGGAGCAGGCCCGAGCTGCAGGGCCGCCCTCCGCCGAACGGGGGCAGCAGTATCTGCAGCGCGGCGGCGGCGGAGGCCGGCCCGGCGCCCCTCTTGGCGGCGGCGGGCGGAGGCCGGCCCGCGGCGCGCTCGCTGATTGGCCGCGGCGCGGGCGCTGCCATGTTGGCGGAAGCGGCGCCTTCTGTGCCGTGGCTGCGGCCGCCGAGTCCGTGCGCGCAGCGTCCTGCTTCCTCGCCTCGCCCGGGTCTCGGCGCTGAGAGGCGGCGGCGGCCGGCGGGATGGAGAAAAGTAGGATGAACCTGCCTAAGGGGCCGGACACGCTCTGCTTCGACAAGGACGAGTTCATGAAGGTGCGCGCCGGGGCTCCGCTTCCCGAGCCGCCGGCGGGGGGCCTGCCCTCCTTTCGCTCCGGGGCGTCCTCGGGCCGCGCCCGTCCCGGACCGGCCCCCGGCGGGACCTCGCTGCTCTTCGCAGTGAGTCTGTTGGCCTCAGGTGTGGCCGGGGCAGCCCGGAGAAAGCACCACTGTGAAATTGTGCGTAGTGAGCGAAAAGGCCTCGAAGTTGTGTGCAAGTGGTTTTGAGCTAAGTGTAAAAGCCCCTGTTATTACCCGACCCCGTTAGCATGCAGTGCAGTCGGATTGCCAGTCCCCTGGCCGGACAGAAGCTTGTTGACCAGCGCCTTGCACCTAAAAATACGAATGCATTGACCAAATCTCTGAACCCACGTCCATACCCAGGGATCAGGTGGGGGAAAAAGGCACTAAATCGAAAGTTTTTCCTTAACGTTCACCTAAAGCTTCTGAATGAGATATTTAAAAGATGAGAATCTTTTGATTTTGTTGCGGTACCACAAAGCAAGCCATTCTCCTTTGCTGAAGTTGCCCTACTTCTCTTTATAAGGTGAACTCGAAGTTGGTCTGCAGGTCATTGTGGGACATAAACTTACATAAACAGAATAGCAATATAAACCGAAAACATTTTATGGATAATAAAAGTTCATCAGGCACAGCCTTGAAAATATCCAAGATTTGAATCAGAGCTAGGGGGAACTTTGCATACCTATTTGGTGTAACCTTCTCGGTCTGTACTTAAACTATCAAGAAATATATTTATGTTTTATATCTAAGGATTGGGGGTTTTGATACCACTAAGTGGCTGTTTTCAGTGTTAAAAAGTTAAACGTTTTGGCTCAGTAGACGCTAAACTTTTAAGGAAGTGAGTGTAAGTCCCTTACTGTTCTTTTTTGATGACTTTAAGTCATACTATGTTTTTTCTTATTTTAGGTTCATCAGTCTATCTCTCTTTTTGATATTTGCATTCAGATCACATCTCTGGTTTTTAAAAGTATTTATATCTGTTCTTTTTTATGGCTGAGTAATATTCCATTGTATATATGTACCACACCTTCTTTATCCATTCCTGTGTTGATGGACATTTAGGTTGCTTCCATGTCCTGGCTATTGTAAATAGTGCTGCAGTGAACATTGGGGTGCACATAAGTTTTCGAATTATGGTTTTCTTCGGATATATGCCCAGGAGTGGGATTGCTGAATCATATAGTAGTTCTATATTTGGCTTTTTAAGGCACCTCTTTACTGTTCCTAAGAAAGAACGAAATAATGCCATTTGCAGCAACATGGATAGACCTAGAGATTATCATACTAAGTGAAGTAAGTCAGACAGAGAAACACAAATATCATATGATATCACTTATATGTGGAATCTAATTTAAAAAATGATACAAATGAACTTATTTACAAAACAGAAACAGACTCACAGATCTCAGAATCATACTTACGGTTACCAAAGCGTAAACGTGTGGGGAAGTGATAAGATGGGAGATTGGGATTGACATATACCCACTACTGTGTATAAAATAGGTAACTAATAAGGACCCGCTGTATAGCACAGGGGACTCTACTCAATATTCTGTAATAAACTATATGGGAAAAGAATCCAAAAAAGAGTGGATATATGTATAACTGATTCACTTTGCTATACACCTGAAACTAACACAACATAGTAAGTCACCTACAATAAAAATTTTTTTTTTAATGTGGTAAAAAACAGTATTTACATCTGGATCCTCTCCAGTGTGGCCATATCATTTTTAGTATGTGGGACTGTCTAGACCCAGGAATAATGTACTCTTGTTCTTGTACAGTGGTGTTTCTGCTAAACCACGGTAAGGAAGAGCGTAACTTGACAGGGTTGTCTGAAAGGGACTGCAGAGTGAACTTGCTGATCCAGGAACGCTTTGTTCCACCCCCTGGCTGAGAGCTGCCCTGGAGCGAGGGTAGAAAGAAAGAGCATGATGATGAGAGGCACACTGGAAGAAGAAAAGCCACAAGCAGAGATCAGGGGCTTTGTTCTGACTTCTGATTTCAGGAGTCTCAAAATACAGAAAATTTAACTTGTCCAACTTTTGCCTTCTCCAAGGCTTCCTTCAGGCTCAGTACCAGCATTCTTTCGGACTTGCTAGCCCCACCATGTTTCTTGCTCTGATGTGGCAGAATGCCTTTGGCAAGAGCAGCTTCAGAAAGCAGAAACCTCAAAATATAAGTTCTAAAGTAGAACATGCAGTAAGGAGAGGGCAAACTGGGAAGGTGGCTGGAATGGCCATATTCTTTCATGGCTCCTAAGCCTGTGAATGTGCCCTACAATTTGTAGTGCTAATAAATGTGACCACTTCACATGTAGAAGAAAAATACCTAGGACAGCTATCCTGTGTTAAATGTTGTTGATTTTCTAGGTGAGACCTGGAGATAAAGGTTATTTGCAATTTGTGTTTCCTTCAAAGAGACATTTTATAAGTTTTAGTTCCATGGCAGAAATGGTGGGTGGAGAGCTTGCTGTCGGGGTTATATTTCTACCTCTGTGTCTCATTCCGCACATTTTGTAATTTGTTCCTGTGGGAAAGTTAGGGAATGTCCGATTTGCACTAGGAGAGTTGAGATTACTTGAACTCCAGTCATTGGATTGGAAACTGTGTCATTAGTCCGCCAGACATGACGAGGGCCTGTTCGGACAGTGGCAGCAGTTGCTCACTTAATAAACAGTCATTCATTGATCACCTGCTTTGTGTCACCCAGCAATCTAGACGGGATAGTGCAAGGGTACATAAGATATGGTTTGGGCTGTTGAGTATGGTCACAGGAAGACCACCGTGTGTGCTGAGAAACTGGACCTAGTCCAAAGAGGCTGGAAGGCTGGAAGGCTGGCCAGGAGTGAGACCGGAAAGGTAGGAGGGCCGCTGGGAGGGTTGCAAGTTGGACTGGGCCTTGTGTGCTACACTGAGGGGCTTGTGCTTGATGAGCTGCCGTCACGTTTAAAGCAGGAGATTACATGGGCATGTCTGTTGCATTGGAGCAGCATTAGAGGGCGCTGTGCCACTGGTTACTTCAGGTTAATATCGGGTTCTATCTCAAGGGAAAATTGTGTTGGATTTGAACTGATGAGCTAATATTTTGATACGGGCCGTTCTTGCCCATGTGTTTCAGTCCTAACTCAGTGTCTTAGTGGTATCTCAGACCTTTAGGAAACTAGTTAATTCTTAATAAATAACAAACTACCTTTCTGAACACAGAAAAAAAAAAAAGAGGCTACTAAAAAGTTATTTCAGTGGTCCTTGTGAGATCTAATGAGAGAGGAGGGGACAGATTTGTGGAAGATGGATGTGATCAAAAGACAGGAGTGGCAGATGGAAGAATCACTTGGGGTGGAGGTGGTGGTGACATCACACCGTTAGCTTTGTCACCTTGCAGAAATCTTTAGCGCACGTTGATAGCCAGCTCACAGATGAAATAGGACCTAAGATCTTGGTAGCAGGGAGAGAAAGCGGCCTGCTAGCAAAGGTAAATTAGATCCCTTTACCTAGGGGTGCCGTTGGAATTGTGGCTTTCCCCTTCTAGCCCAGCGTACAACTTCGCTTCCTGTTTTATGGACAAAATAGTGCCCTCGAATGGGAACTCCTTCATCTTGCTGACATGGCAGCTCATTCTTGTATTGGTGCCCGTTCTCTTTCTCCTCCTCGCCTGTTGTGTAGAGGGGTTTTCCTTCCTTCCTTCGCCCATGCTTGGAGCCCAGGCCCTCTTGCACTCTCCCCGCTGGCTTTCAAACGCATTCTTGCTTTGGTCTCTTCCCCTTGACCCTCCTGCCTCTAGTCTGTCCTGTCTCGCTCTTCCACATCACAGCCAAATGCTCCAGTTGTTTTTACTTCCTTCCACGCTTTTTGGCCATTTGTGTATCTTCTTTGGAGAAACATCTGTTCAGATCCTTTGCTCATTTTTAAATTGGGTTATTGGTCTTTTTATTGTTGAGTTGTAAGAGTTTTTGTATATTCTGGATATTAGACCCTCGTCATGTATATGATTTGCAGATATTTTCTCCCATTCAATCGGTTGTCTTTTCACTTTTTTAATAGTGTCTTTTGACACATAAAAGTTTTAATTTTGATCGCGTTCAGTTTGTCTATTATCTTGATGCTTTTTGTGTCATATCTAAGAAACGACTGCCTAATTCAAGGTCAGACGGACTTTCACCTGTTTTCTTCTAAGATTTTTATGGTCTTAGTTCTTCTATTTAAATCTTTTGATCTATCTTGAGTTAAATTTTCGTTTATGGTGTGAGGTTGGTGTCCAAATTCATTCTCTTCCGTGTAGATATTCTCTTGTCTTAACATCGGTTGTTGAAGAGACTCTTCTTTCCCCATTGAATGGTCTTGGCACCCTTGTAAAAAATCAATTGACTGTAAATGTATGGGTTTTAAGTTCTTTCTTTTTTAAATGTTTAGGAAATCTACAGTATAAAGTAAAACTATTTCTGATAAATGAAATGTGGCAGTTGCTGCATACCACTGAGTTTGGGGTTGTTTGCTGTCATAGCAAAAGCTGCCTAATCCAGTATTCACAGATGTTCTAAGTAATTTAGTCTTGGGCAATGCAACACTTGTTTATCTAAGGACAGATATATAAATGGCAAGTTGAGCACTAATATTACCTGATAGCGTTTGGTTGTGAGAGCTGAGTTATATGATTTAGGATGTCACCATGAAGTTCATAGCTGAACTTCATCCATCTGAAGTTCATACCGTCGAGGATTACGTACCTGAGGCAAGCAGAGTACTCTGCCCACTCACACAGCTGGTCAACAGCAAGGCCAGGACGTCAGGCTGAGGCCTGCCCGCACGTTCTTGCTGCGATTGCTCTGTAACTGTGAGTGTACGGTGTTACCTGAGGTCGTCTCAAGCAGCAAAACGTCTAGGCCAACTCTGGCTCTAGGTAAAGAAGCAGATGGTTTTTCACTAGGTGGCTAGTTTTCACTAGGTGAAATTACAGTTTGGTAAGAAATCCTCTTATCTGACACTATCAGAGCAGGTGTTTGGGTGATTAATTAAGGAAGTCAGTTTTTAAAAGTACTCAAGGGGTGGTGCTTGAGTACTTAACGTTTTATTTTCAATCATACATGTGTGCATTGATTCTCTATTGGTGTGGCACCAAGCTCTTTTCTCTGAAAATTGGTCTGCTGATTCGATTTCTAGATTGTCCTTTAAGTTGGACGAGAACCCTAAGGCGTCTGCAAAGAGTCTGGTATGGAATCCTTCAAGATTTGCGTGATCCTCCTTGCCGCTGCCCTACCTGGTTCATGGTCATCTGATACATAATTCAGCAAAAACTGTCTTATCAATTTCTCAGTATCAGGTCTTCGCAGAGCATCATAGTTTTCATGAAAACAGTTATCTTCTTGCACTTACATTTTGTTGGTTTATATAATGTTTAATAAAATTTTGTCATTTTGATGATAAGTACAAGTGACCTTGACAAGCTCGGGAATCATCACATCTGATTCTTGATGACTAAGCAGCTCAGCTAGTAGCAGAGTCATGGGTGCGATAGACTGAATGCATGTCTGCCTACCAGGGGCATCAGAATGTTATAAAGGGAGACGGCGTAGCGAACCTGTGAGACCAGTACTTAGAAGTCGGTTTTGAGAGATTCTGAACATCTGTTCAGTGGAATACTCAACATCCCTATAAAATGTCAGTACAAATTTGTATGTATTATGAAAAGACATTGAAGTTATATTTTTATATGGGGAAAAGTAGCTTAGAAAAGGTTTATTAAGATTGTGTGTGTGTGTGTGTGTGTGTGTGTGTGAACACAGGAAAAGGTCTGGGGTTTCATTCAAGATGGTGACGTAGGAGGATCCTGAACTCACCTCCTCGCATGGACACACGAAATCGACAGCTACTTATGGAACAGTTTCCTCTGAGAAAAACCCCCGAAACTAGCTGAGCAACTCCTGCACATCTGGCAAACAAGAAAAAACCCACATCAAAGTGGGTAGGAGAGGCTGAGACACAGTCTCACCATACACCCCTCCCCCAGTGTGGTGACCCACAGTCGGGGGGAACTCCCATCCCAGGCTGCTCCCCGAGGAGCGAAGGGTATGAACCCCACCCCTGGCACCCCTACTTTCAAGACCTGCCCCTGGGAGATGAGCCCCCAAAACATCTAGCTTTGAAAGTCGATGGGGCTGGCATCTAGAAGACCCATGAGGCTACAGCGACCTGAGAAACAGTTCTTGAAGGGGCAGCATGAACTGACCCTCCCCAGGGCCTGACACAGACACAGCGACTGAAAAGGGCCCAGACTTTCTGTGAAAGAGGCTTGTTTACCTTAAATCATCGGCCTGAGGGGCAGGCTTCTAATTTAACCCACGTCTGGGGGCTTAGAGGCCAGCGGGGCCATCTTTGCTCGCTCTCTGCCTTGCTCCGGCTCAACAGTATCTCCTGGAAAGGAACTTGTATACTTGGTCCGGTGCCCTGATTTTTGCAGCTGCTGCCTGGGGACACGTCTAGGTCACCTGGCTCTGGTGGCCAGTGAGGTTTACGCTTGTAGGTCCCCAGTGTTCATTGCAGTATTATTTGCCATAGTCAAGACGTGGAAGCAGCCTAAGTGTCCGTGGATGGATGAATGGATAAAGGAACTGTGATACACACACCACACACTGGGATGTTATTCAGCCACGAAAAAGAAAGCAAGCTTGCCATCTGTGGTGGCAACGTGGATGGACCTTGAGGGCATTAGTGCTCAGTGACATAAGTTAGAGAAAAGGTGATCATGATCTCACTTGTGTGTGGGATCTAAAAAGCAAAGCAAGAAAAAATGGACCCACAGGTATTGTTCAGATGGGTGGTTACCAGAGGCAGCCGGTGGGGAGTGGACAAAATGGGCAAAGGGGGTCAGATGGTACAAACTTGCAGTTAATTAGGTAAGTAAGCCTGGGCATGTGGTGTACAGCATGGTGACTGTAGTGAATAATACCGTGTTGTGTATTTGAAAGTTGAAGGGAGTGAATCTTTTTTTTTTTTCAGTGTGTTTAGAAAAGTCATTAAACAATAACAACTACAATAAGCAGCAACAACAACAAATCCTAGGAAGTGGAGAGTTGGTACAATTATTATCACCCAAAGTCCATAATTTACATTAAGATTCATTCCTGGTGTTGTACATTCTATGAGTTTTGACAAATGTATAAGGACATGTATCTACAATCACAGTATTGTATATAATAGCCCTAAAACTCCTCTGTGCTCTGACTGTCCATCCTTTTCTCCCTCTCACCCCAGGCAACCACTCATCTTTTTACTGCGTCCATAGCTTTGCCTTTTCCAGGATGCCATATAGTTGGAATCATATAGGATATACCCTTTCCAGATTAGCTTTTTTCACTTTGTAATCTTAAAAGTTCTCATAGCAAGAAAAGGGAATGTGTAACCGTGTGTGATGGATTTTAACTAGACTTACTGCGGTGATCATTTTATAATAGATACAAATGTGGAATCATGTTGTGCACCTGAAAGCCATATAATGTTATATGTCGATTGTATCTCAATTTAAAAAATAATTTATATTTTAAAGAGAAAGTCAAAAAAATTCTGGAAGGATGTGAATCACGATGTTAAATAGTGAGAAAAACGTTAATAGTGCCTATCTGTAGAGCATCAAGACTGAGTGATTTTTTTTTTTTACTCTCTGTCTTTTGTGTCATTATAGTCTACCCTCCTTATCCTCAGGTTCCACATCTGTGGATTCGACCAACCATGGATCAGAAATATTCGGAAAAAAAATTCCAGAAAGTTTCAAAACGCAAAACTTGAATTTGCTGCATTGGCAACTATTTACATAGTATTAACATTGTATTTACAATTATCTACATAACATTTACGTTTTATTAGGTATTATGTAATCTAGAGATGATTTAAAGTATACGCAAATACTACGCCATTTTATACGAGGGACTTGGGCATCCCCAGATTTTGGTGTAGGGGGTCCGGGAACCAGGCCCCCATGGATGCTGCGGGATGGCTGTATTTCTTTGTTGGTTGAAAGTTTCACAGTGAACATTTGTTACTTTTAAAACTAAGGGAAAAGGAGCGATTTCTGTTTTGTGAGGAGCCTGTTTAACGTGTGTAGTTAAAAAAAAATTAAGTCCCTTGTAGAATTTAGGCAACAGGAGAGAATGCTCTTGGTCAGGGGCCTCCCTCTTGGCACCTTGATAGCGCACAAGCAGCTTTATGTCATGTGTACTTAAAAGGACTTTTCCCCAGCGGCAGTGTAGCCTTTCAAATGAGTAGAATGGCGTTTCTCTCTTATTCTTGCTCTCCTTTTATTTCTATGTGTAAAATGTGATATCGTTGCAGTAATTCTTTTTTCTGGTTTTATTTTCAGGAAGACTTCGATGTCGATCACTTTGTGTCCGACTGTCGGAAGCGGGTCCAGCTGGAAGCACTGAGAGATGACCTGGAGCTCTACTATAAGCTGCTTAAAACGGCCATGGTCGAGCTCATCAACAAGGACTACGCAGACTTCGTCAACCTGTCAACGAACCTGGTAAACTTTAAACACAGAGTTCCTACCAGTCAGTGTATTTACACACGTACTACACACTTTCTTTCTCACTCATGTTTATTCTTAAAAGTGCTGAGTGTTTTTAGAAACCTTTTAGTTGATTTTTCCCCCAGAAACTTGGAGAGATTACTAATCTTATTAATAAAAGAACTAAACTTTCTTGATACACATTTTTTGTTTTGAGTTTAGTTTGATTATTTTTTGAATGACTTATTAAGAAGTAGTGAAAAGTAAAGGATAACAATCTCAAGAGGGGTTGTTTTTAGCAGTTGCTAAGTGATTACCATGAAATCTCACTGGTTTAGACTAATTTGCGAGAGCAGATACCAACTATTCTTAAGGAAATGCTTAATTTACTTTCAGGTGCTGTGCTAGCCAGACATGGGTTGAGGAAACGTTGGCCAATATTGATCTTTAGGTGGCCTGGTTTTATAAAAACATAGGAATGGTTTGTGAGAAGCATATCAGTTACTTGGAAAAGTTGTTTAGAAATGCTTGAGTTTTAATACTTGGAAAAGTCTTCTTGTTCATACTTTATTTTGTTGTAAAATCTGTTTGTCCAAAGAAGTATAGAAAGTCGCCATCTCCATGGGAATTTCAGGAAGCGTTAAGAATAACGAGCCATGTTTGCTTTTGGGAAGTACACCACTAAGATAAACGTTCCAGTAGGATTAGAAACCCTGAAACTTTTATTTCCATTCTATTTAATTTGGATTTTTCTCATGGGCTATAATAATGCTTAGGAGAGATAAAGCCCATCAGACTTTCACATCAGCTGGCTGAACATCATAAGTACAGAGATAGCTATTTTTCCTGTTAAAGTTTTTTTAATTCATTTAAAATTTCATCCAAGGGCAAATTGTACACGAGGAATCTTTGATTTATTATGACTTTCGCTATTTGCCTGGTTTCATGTATATCAACAGATTTTTTCACATTCTGTGAGCAATATTTGTGGTAAGATAACATTTCTGTTATGTATCTAGTTACTAGCAATATGTGATTGTACGGAAAGAATAACCTAAGTCTAGTACTGCTTTGCTCGTTAAACAAGCTTCACTGTCACTCCTGACTCTGACGTGCTTGTGCCAACATGATTTTGCCTTTAGGTTGGCATGGACAGAGCCCTCAGCCAGCTTTCTGTGCCTTTGGGGCAGTTACGGGAAGAGGTGCTGGTAAGTCCTCAGGTGCTGGTAAACAGTCTATATATATAAAGCACGTTATGCTTCTTTGCCTTCTCCAAGAAGAACTCCTTTAATGTGTTAGGTTGTTGTGGTGGTTGTTTAATGGTCCATGATTATAGTACTCACCTTCGAAACTGGTGAAAATGATTCTCTACTTTTTGCATGTGATATTACAGCCTAAAAAATGTGTTTGGTTTGAAGACGACAGATCGTCAAAGAGTAGACAACTTTAAATGTCGGAGAAAAAGAAGGGTATTTCAAAATTTAACTTATTAATACCACCTCACCCATCTGTAAGTGGTCTCCAACTTAGAACTGGCTGACTTATATTTTAAAGTTTGTAATTTTACAAGTGTTTTCTCAGACAGTGTTTTACATGTGGTTAGGTTCCTGGACCAGTCTACAAAAGCTGTTTAACCCCTGTATGTAACTGAAGGATAATATAAATATCATGTAACGCCTAGTTTCTGGGAGAAACTCTCTCCCGTGGGAATGGGACTCTGCCTGTAAGCCCTGAGGACAGGGACCCCATCTGGATGAACGGTGGAGGGGGAGTTTTGGCATCACCTCTGACAGGAGACCGTGTGGCCTGTCCTCCCCTCACCCACTCGTCTGCGCTAGGCACCCCGACCTCCATTGTCCCTTAGTTGTGATGCACTGCACCGTCACTTCCTGTGTGTGTCACCACTGGACCACGCCGGACCAAGTGGCCTCATGCACCTTGCCCCCGAGACAGCGCCTGGCACGGGCGAGGCTCTCAGTAGGTAACGTAGGTAAAGAGGCTCTGCCTGGATAGAACTGAAGGAAATGCAGGATAATGGGAGTGTCAGGGCTGAGAAGTCCCGAGGAGGGGTCGGCGGGAAAGACTTCATAAAAGAGATAAGTCTTGAGCTGTACCTTGAACTAGCAGATATGTTTGAAAGTGTATGTCTTTGAATTTTAGAAAAGCTCATTACAGTGCTTTTCCTTGGAACGGAAGGAAAGGGGTTTTGGGGTCCGCCGCTGGGGTGCACAGCAGCTTCTGCGTGGCCCTCCTGCCTCCCCCTCGGTGCTCCCCTCACCTCGCAGCCGTGTGGCTGACGTCTCCCGAGCCTCAGCCTGTGCTAACCTCCCACTCTTCTCTCTGCGCTCTCTCCGCTCTGCTGACCTTCCTGGGCTGCTCTCACGCCTCCGGGCTCGAGTCCCGCCCTGCCACCTGCCAGTACCACGTCCCCTCCCTTATTCTGCAGCTGTCTTTGTAGCCACCTTTCTCCTCGCCAGCCACAGACCTCACCTGCCTTTTTGATCTCAACTCACGACGCTACTCTGAGATTCTAAGGTCACTGAGGGATAAGACTGTTTGTGTCTAATTCATCATTGTAGCCTCACTGGCTACCACAGTAGCTGACATTTAATAGACATTTCATAATGTTTATTGAATGAATGAATTCACCTTTCTATAAAATTTTTGTGATTTATCTAGTTTATTCTGATCGTTTCCATTACCTTCATTTTGGCCTCAGTTCTTCATACTTGGCTTAATTTATTAGCTTCTGGACATGTTTCTCCACCTATGACCTCTGCCTTTTCCTGGCCATTCTGTTCCTTACTTCTTGATTCCTACCATCCCCCAAACAGCATTTCATCAGGAAATATCCGTGCTTCGGGATTCTCTAGTTCCCTAAAATGTGTAGAATCTAAAGTCCTCCTAAATCAGCCCCTCCCTGTTTATTTCTACTTCTCTGCAAAATGAAGCCTGCAGTGCGCCCGGGTGCATGCCTCACCCACCCTGAGTGTGAGCCAGTTGTATCTTCCCACCTTTGTCTTCTGATAACCTCCTCTCCACCATCGTCAGCTTTCACAGGTTCTCAGGGTCAGACTCAAGTCCCATCCCCTGTGCCAAACTCTCCTATCCTTTGATTCAGATGATTTCTTGAATGACATTGATTATACGTGTATTATTATGCTTTTGGCTGTTAATCCTCTGTAACCTTGGCTTTATATGTCATTTTGCCCCCAAATCATGAGTACCCTCGACAGCAGTTGTGTCTGATATTATGTATTTTTGTCAATATCTGCATAATACCGGCCTGAAGATAATTAAGTTCTGTGGAATTTAATTAAATGTGTAAGTTTCGTAATGTCACAAAACAGTTTCTGCTGTACGTTTTCTTTATTCTTTTAAAGAGTCTTAGGTCATCTGTCAGTGAAGGAATTCGGGCAGTAGATGAACGAATGTCTAAACAAGAGGACATTAGGAAAAAAAAGGTAGGTTGCACATGGGTTCATGGTAGCACCTTGGAGTTAACGGCACTTCCGCGCATGTCGTCTGATTTATTTCTCTTGGTACCTTTGCAGAGAGGAAATGTGGGGTCTCTCCTTATTTTTAGGCATCAGTATTCAGCAAGGTTCGCGAGGGGTCGAGCCAGAGCTGGAGCCCAGGTCTTCTCACTCCTGGGCTGATTAAGGTCCTGTTAATAAGAGGGGTATGCTAAAGTAACTAATAGAAGAAAAAGACAAAGAAAATTGCATATTCTTCTTGTGTATTAATTTATTCATGATGGCATTAAAATTTTTACAGAAAACTGTAGATTTTTTATGCTGCATGCCAGCTAGAGGCCCTTCTCTCATGTCTCTACTTTTACATTTTACTGGTCCTGTGTTTTAATTTTATTATCTGACTTTAAAGATGTAATGGCAGAGTTAGGATTAGAATATGAGACTTCTGATTCTAGCCTGGTGCTCTGTCAGTGTTTTCTAAATTTATTAGCGTATTTTTCAAAATCTCAAGGGAGAGAAGCCTATTTTAGAAACCTTCTGTTTAATTCTCCTTTGAATATCAGCTTTCATCCAAAGATTTCAAGAATGCAGTGCCTTTCTAGAAAAGATTGTAAGCTTTGTGAGAGCAGGGAATTTTTGCCTGTTTTATTCACTCGTGTCCTCACTGTCTAAAAGAATGTCTGGTGCACAATAGGTGCTCACTAACTATTTGGTTTTTTTTTTTTTTGTCTTTTTTTTAAAAATTAATTTTTATTGGAGTATAGTTACTTTACAGTGTAGTGTTAGTTTCTGCTGTACAGCAGAGTGAATCAGTTATACATATATCCACTCTTTTTTCGATTTCCTTCCCATTTAGGTCACCACAGAGCATTGAGTAGAGTTCCCTGTGCTGTACAGTAGGTTCTAGTAACTGTTTGTTTAATGAATGACTTTCTTTTTGTTCTTTTAAGGATGAGAGTTTTTGTAATGTTCCTCAACCTCTTTGATAATATTTATTGTGTAATAATGTCTTTAATGAATTGACGCTTAGGCATATAATTGTGTCGTATACATGTAAATAGAGAGGATAAAGATGAT
Source organism: Balaenoptera borealis (assembly GCF_965194805.1). Lineage (NCBI taxonomy): Eukaryota > Metazoa > Chordata > Mammalia > Artiodactyla > Balaenopteridae > Balaenoptera > Balaenoptera borealis. The sequence goes on along the minus strand of NC_138874.1, from coordinate 14,135,311 downwards.
CAGAAACTAAAATTAAAACATGAAAAAAGGGTCATAAGAAAATAAATGTAGTGCCCATACAGGGGTTCGTTTAAGATGGGGAAAAGAAAGAAGGAATAAAAGTGCAGGAAATGAGAAGACAAAAAAAGTCTAGTTTTTTTCTTTTTTTAACTATAAACTTGTAATAGAATATTGAAATATGCTTCTTCTAGGCAGCTAAAATTAAGATTTGCATTCTTGGGAATTCAGTGTTATGTGGAAGTATTCAAAATGTAGAGTGCTCTACATACTGCAAGTTGACTTTTGGCTTTGTATTTCCCTGCATTTAGAATGGGGAAATAAGATAATTAAGATTAAACATCATGATAACTTTTTTTTGGCTTCATTTTTATTTTTATAGATATGTGTGTTGAGGCTTATACAGGTTATTCGATCAGTGGAGAAAATTGAAAAAATCTTAAATTCTCAACATTCTAAAGAAACATCTGCACTAGAAGCAAGCAGGTAAGTATTTTTTACTAAATATCACATAAATTAATACTTCACACCCAGGCTACTTTTTTTTTTTTTTTTTTTTTTTTTAGTTAAAACTCATTTCTGAAAAAGAAGAAAAGCCAAGTCTGTGGCTCAGTGTTTTTGAACGTAGCTTATGAAAAGTGGAGGGCATGAGATGGTAAAGTTTATAATACATCCTTCTAAAACCTTTGTGGTGATGGACCGCTGTTCCAACACATCACCTTACAGGGAGTCAGAGGAGTGTACTTTCAGTGGAAGATTTTTTATCTTTGGAATTGCCTTATGTAAGCACTGGCAAAATCCTTTGATCTTCCAGGTCAAATATGGAATAGCTTTCATCTTTCTTAAATTTATGTAGACATGCCCAGAGTATTGCCATTCATGTATCTTGCACTAGCATTATATCATTAAGAAACAGTATAGGACACATTTAGTTAAAATTTATAAACAGGGAAAAGAAAGCTTGTGAAATTAGAAAAAAATGACCATTTCCTTTGTTACACTGTGACCGTCTTGTTACCTTCCTAGTGTGAATTTTAAATCAGCCAGGTAGATGAGTGGCTCAGAAAATGAGTAGATCATACCAGCACCATGGTGCCATGGGAGGAGCACAGGTTTGTGCTGCATCTACCATTGGGCAGCCTGAGTCATGGAACCTCAACTCCCTGTGTCATGGGCAGTGTGAGGCTAATAGTAACTCCACTGGCAGGGTTGGCTGACAGTCAGCCGCACCTGGCATGTAGTAGGCCCTCACACATCTAATTTGGGTCTAACAAGAGCTTCTCCTAAAGTCATGTGGACAGCCATAACATTTTTCCCTGAGTAATATTGGATAATCTGCTGCAAAACCAGCCAAAGCCAAATTGAATATACCTATACCAAAGTCTTACCATACGATAAAGGCATGCTGGATTTCTTCATTGTAGGAATCAAAATGTTAGATTTGGGAGCACCTTAAAGACAGCATGCTCCGTATCTCTTGTTGTGTAGATTGAGGAATGCAGCATCCAAAGAGGAAGTGATTCTCCCGTCCTGGGTCTCTCCTTCCTTTCATAATCAAGATGTACAGACAAGTGGTCAGCACCTGCCGTCTTTGTCTCTTCAGCCCACTGCCCTTGTGCTCCCGCCCTTACCCGCGCTGGTCAGCGTCTCCGCTGTCGTCCCTTCTGCCCCGTCCAGTGGAGCTGTTTGTCTTGAGCTGCTCCGAGTCTCTCTTGCCCTCAGCAGCATTGGCAGCTCCTGCCGACTTGTCCTCACTCGACATCCACCACACCTGCCTCCCTGTTTTCTTTCCACTGTGGTCCACTCCTACTCCCTTCCTCACTGATGTCTTTTTCTATGATACTATTCCTTTGCGATGTTCCATCTTTTTTTTTTTTTTTTTCTCCTTTTTGGCCACACCGCACAGCATGTGGTATCTCAGTTCCCCAACCAGGGATCGAACTGAGGCCCCCTGCAGTGGAAGCACAGAGTCTTAACTGCTGGACCGCCAGGGAAGTCCCTCCATGTTCCATCTTTAATGTAATAGATATTACGCTGTATCTTGCTCAGAATCACCTTTGAGTACTTTTTAAAAATTCAGATCAGCAACTTTGAGCTGTAGAGAAGGGAAAACCAGGGCAATGTAAGTGAATGGTAACTATATCATGCTTCTTAGTCCAAGAAACGTTTAGATAATTTATAATTAATAGATCCACACTAGGTTACTCAGGAAAGAGGGATTAACCTTTTGGGTTGGTCTTGCAGGGGAATTGCTCTCCCTCTGAACTAGTTTGAATGCTACAGATACAGGACTGGATAGACCTGAAATGGATAGCATTTCATTTCCTTGTGATGTGGATTTTTTCCCCTCACTCACTGATAGGTCACCGTTAGATATAGGATGCCTCAGAGAAGCCCAGCAGATACTTCACTGCCTTTACATTTTTCTTCTTTTGCTATTTAGCTTCCTTTTGAGTGGTATTGTTGCAGTGTACTTTAGAGGAAAAAAGTGCATTTATTACACTTTGGGGCAGATACACAATGAATGTCCTTCACTGGGACCCAGAGAATACAGATTGACTGCTCTTTCAGCTCTTTAGTAAACGATAATGTAAAGCTCTTTTGACTTATTTGACGTATTGCCGCTGGAGGGCCGCTTTTATTTTATTAAGGAGACAGCAGTATTTGGTATTTTAGAAGTACTGGAGGTATTTTAGAGGAAGAGACAATGACACAGAGTAGTAGAAGAGCATTCAGGTGTAAATAATAGGATAGGGCAAGAGAAGGAAGGGAGGTTAAAGATGAAGAAGGCCACGGACGGGAGAGCCTGGGGGAGGAGGTGGAAACACCCGTCGCACCCACACTGGCCTGGTCCAGCTCCTGCTTCTTGCCTGGACCCTGTGGCTGAGGCCAGGCAGGGTCAGTGGCTTACACTGATGTAGTTGCCCACTGTCCTAGAACGTGCTGTGCGTGTGACTTGTGAAAGCTGATGGTGTGAAGGATGCTTTAGCTTCTGCCTGTAACGGGGGCTGGGGAAAAACACAGTGGGTGCTAAAGCGTCACCATTGCTAATCATGTGACGTGTTCTCTCAGAAATTTAAAACCTTTAGGAGTTAAATTTCTCTCATTGTCTCTACTAGCCCACTTTTGACTGGACAGATTTTGGAGAGAATTGCCACAGAGTTTAACCAGTTACAGTTTCATGCTGTTCAAAGCAAAGGCATGCCTCTTTTGGACAAAATAAGACCAGTAAGTGTTGTTTTAGATTTTCACACTTTGGTATTTAGGAATTTGCTAAATAATTTTGGTTTTATCTGATACAGGCATACCTCATTTTATTGCCCTTCACTTTATTGCACTTCACAGATATGGTATTTTTTTTTTTTTTTTTTTTTACAAATTGACGGTTTATGGCAACTCTGCATCAAGCAAGTCCATCAGCCTCCCATTGCCATTCCAACAGCATTTGCTCACTTCATGTCTCTGTATCACATTCTGGTAATTTTCACAGTATTTCAAACCCTCCACCAGCAAAATGATTATACCTCACTGAAGGCTCAGATAATGATTAGCATCTTTTAGCAATAAAGTATTTTTTAATTGAGGTAATTAAGGTATATACCTTGTTTTTTTAGACATAATGCTATTGCAGACTTAATATACTGCAGTATAGGGTAAACATTTCTTTTACGTGCAGTGAGAGACCAAGAAATCCCAGTGACCCGCTTTATCGTGATACTGCTCGATTTATTGTGGTGGTCTGGAACCACACTCGCAGTATCTCCAAGGTATGCCTGTAATGCCTCTGATAATTGTTGATCTGCAGGATTTTGAAATTAGCTTTGAATTTTTTCCTTCAGTTTTTGTTTTTTGGACCCCTGCCCCCTAAGTGTCACACATTGTAGATTTTGTGTAAAGACACAGGCATATTCTCTGAATTATAAGGGTAAAATTAATTCTAAATTTCATGTAGTCAGAGTTAATTTATCCAAAACTCTCAACTGGGCTTTAGATTCATGATGTTTGTCAGATTTACTCTGTAGCTTAAGAGGAAAATAACTTTTTTTCTCATTCTGCAATTCTATCTAAATCCTCCTTTGATATAGCAAAGGTTTACTTATAAAGAGATGTGGGGTGGAGGAGAGGTTCATTGTTACGCTCCAGAAAATGTTAATATTTTAATTTTACATATACTCTCTTCTAGTGCCGCCAGAGATTTGTTATGTATATATTTGAGTCTTTAGAAGTTGTTCCAGCTGCTTTCTTACCTGTTTTTCTCGCAGCGTATAGCTGGCATTACAGCCATGTTACAGCAGTCACTGGAAGGCCTCCTGTTGGAAGGTCTTCGGACTTCCGGTGTCGATGTAATCCGGCACTGCTTACGGACTTACGCCACGATTGACAAGGCACGGGACGCGGAGGCGTTAGTTGGTCAGGTCCTCGTGAAACCGTACGTGGACGAGGTTTGTGCCCCCCAGGCCTTCGTGCAGCAGGCGCTCCAGGGCGTCGGCTGTGTGCTGCATGCTTCACTGGGCGCGAGCGTGGGTCACAGGTCCTTCTGTAAAGACTCTCATAGTCACTGCAGCATCAGCTGTAACAAAAGCTTGGTCCCTGGTGGTTACAACCAGCCTGCAGGAGTCAGGCACCCTCTCTCGTATTTTCTAGTGATGCCGTAACCCAGGGATCATCTTAATTTAGTGTGGGGGGGGGGGGGCGGGTCCTGCCTAGGGAGAAGGTGTGTATCAGAACATTTAGGTCAGTTTTATGCTATGTAAATTATTTGTCAATAAAGTTTTTAAAACGAATCTCTAACTACTGGTCTAGTGGGTAGAATGGAACAAGTAGAGCAGATGCCAGCACCGCAGCTCAAGTGCCTGGTGGTGGGACAGTGTGCCGAGAGCCCTGAGCATGGAAGGTCTGCGTGGAGGGCTGTCTTCACAGACATGCTGAGGAGTGTGTGGGCCAGGAAGGTGGGAGGGAGGGAATATTCACAGATGAAGGGCTTTCATAGGCAAATTAGCAGCGTAATACCTTAAATGCAGAACTTGGCTATCCAGTGTCCTTCACCTACGAGGATACAGTTAAAATTTGGGAAGTAAGCATGTTCTGCCTTTGAGCAGCCAGAATATATTACAGATTGTACCATATGAAGTTGCCAATACTCAACATTTTCCGACACACAAAAATGGCAGCTTCGTCTGGTTCAAACTGATGGAAGTCACAGGCCCGTCCTCAGTGTTTGCAGACTTTCTTTAGTGCCACACCAGTGTGGACGCCCTTTCTGTCCAGTAAGTACAAAGCCCTACTCACCATGGCTTTGGGGTGAAAATCTCCCATTTATAAATGGGGAAAATTGAATCTTATTGATAAAAATGAAACTTAAGGATTAATTTCAATATTCCGGTCAGCTTTCATTAGGATTACTAAAAATAAATGATCTGTCAACTCCCTCTGTTTGTATCCTGTTGTATTTCAAAGCTGTCTATATAGGAGTGAAAAAGACAAATTACCTACACTGTTTCTTTATCACTAAGTGAAAATGGTTACTAATTTATGCCTTTGTTTTTCATTGAACTGAACCTAATGTGCTAAATTAAAGAAACATTGGATGTTTCAGTGGCATATTAAATAAACCATGGCCACATTTTAATTTTATTTAAATTCGTATGCTTATCTTGTCATTCGCCTCTTGATTCTCAGCCTTAACACAAAAGATAAAATAATAATAAAGTAAAATAAAATATACTTCCTTCCATCGTTCTCTGTCTCAAACCTTCCCCTAATCTGAATGATGGTATTTAGAAGAAAAGGCCAAGGTCAAGACAGCAAGGAGCTGTTGTCATGGGAAATCATCGTTTTATTTCATTTTCAAGCTCAGGAGGGAAACAGGCGAATGTGTCTGGCTTTTCAGCTTCAGACCAGTCTCTGTCACCCAGCCTGTGTCTCCCCCAGGTCAGAGCTATGCCCCCGAATCCTGGACCTAGCTCTGAGTGCGGCTATTACCGTTAGAAAACCTGTCAGCTGGGGAGGAGGGGGGAGAGAGGAAGCACGCTTTGAAGGTTTTCTTTGTTCTTTTCCCTGTGATACGTAATTCATACCTGTCTTTTTTAAAAATGGTGCTCCTTTTACTAGGTGATTGTAGAGCAGATTGCCGACGCTCGTCCGAGCGATCTTCAGCTGATGTACAGTAAGCTGCTGGAGTTTGTTCCCCGCCACTGCCGCCTCCTTCGCGAGGTCACCGGAGGAGCCACCTCAAGGTAGTTGAAGCGGCTGCGCTCAGAGCTCCCTCGGCCGGGGGCCGCGCCTGGGGACCGCTCGTGCCCTGCTGATTATTGCCGTCTCGTGCGGACCGGGGTCGGATGCCCTTTCCTGTTTGATGGCTAGCACGGTGCTCTGAGCTGGGCAGGGGCCGTTAGCCTCGTCTGGCAGAGAAGGGAACTGGAGTGGGTGGGACTGAGGTGAAGGGTGTGTCTCTCTCTCAATCCACAGCCCATGCTTTGCCCTTGCCTACACTGTCATTTCCCTCCACTAGGTTGGAAAGAAAAGTTGGTTTCCTTCCATTATTCTGATGTCATAATCTGTTAATAAATATCAATTCAGTTTAATTCCACAAGTTTTATAAGATGTTAATTGTGGTTAAAGTCATCTTCAGTTTTCCCTCCTTTTGTCTGATTTCCCTGGTTTTCAGTTCTGTTTTGTAACTACCCCACTGCCTTCCACCATTGCCACTGTCCTGGTCCAGGCCTTTGTCACTTTTCTGTCCACAGTAACGGGGTTTCCCCACCTGCTCTCGCGTCTCAGTCTGCCCCTCTGCTAGCACACTTACCCACAGTTCTGAGATTCATGGCCTGCCTTCTTCCTAAGTCTTCAGTGGCTTCTCATTGCTCATTGCGGAAAATGCAGGCTTCTTGATCAGCACACAAGGCCCTTTGTGCTCTGGCCCCGGTGGTCCTCGGGTGGGGCACTCTGCTCTGTGGGACCCTCGCCCCGCCGTTCTCCAGCACACAGCCACACTTGCCCACCCCAGCACACGCTGGGCGGCTCTGTGTTTTCCCCCAGAGTCCCCTCCGCCTTTCCTGTTCCCTCTTTTTGTAGACCTGGTCACTGCACGTGAAGCCCCAGCTCAGACGCCACTTCCTTCAAGAGAACATCTTTTATCCTGATGTCATGTCTACCTTTAACCCTGTTCCCTGCAGGCCAGTGCATGTTGCTCTCACTTTTTCCATCTCAACAGCATGCTCCCCTCCTGCACGGCCCACACCTCCCTCCTGGCACGGTGTCTTGAAGACAGTAACTACCCAATGTTTGCAGGATGAAAGACTTAACCTATTTACAGCATTAGAAAGGCAAATGAGGTCCCTGTCTTCATGGAGTAAACATTATATTTGGTCTTGAATTTTTGTTCTTTGAAAAGAAAAAAAATCTGGGGAACAAATACGCTGCTTGACTTGTGAAGTACCCTATTTCCACTACACGATTTCAGATGAAGCCTTGTTTTGCCACTTTTGTTTAGTAATCATGAAGATTTAGTTGGATTTGGATTTGGGGTAAGAATTTAATAGAAGCCGTGGGGTAAAATTAAAGAAGCCACAGCTATGAAACAACCAGTCATTGGATTTGACGAGCCTAGTCTTGGTCCTGAAATGTCAAGTTACAAAGCCTCACATGCTCTTTTCTGTGGTGTTCAGTGTGGCAGAATTCATGTAGAAACCTCAGAAATTTGAGGAATCTAAACTGTACCATGGTGGGCCATCTGCATTTGCTTGAGGCCCCATCATCCTGCCACCCCTGACCTTCCCTTGCTCAGCTTCTGCCTTCGGGTGCCCTTTATAACTGGGGACACCAGCGACGTTCAAGATTTATCTTCCGAAAAATGTGGATTAGCTTTTCTAATTGTTGATCTCACAGATTTAAATTTTCTCTTTGGGGCTTTAATTAGACATTTACTTTGGGAATGAGCTGATCTTGTCCTTCAGTGTTGTTCAGATTATGTGCATTTGTATTTTAAAATCTTCAATTCTGTTCTTTCTTTCTTCCGATACCTTAATAGAGCTAGTTCTTATTATGATTAAAAGTATATGATATGATACTTGGAATTGGGTATGTGGGACACAGGCATCTTCTTTCCCTCCTCTACCCTCCTCCAATCCCGCCAGTAATTTCTCATCAATTCCTACCTATTATAGAATGAGATTATCTGATGATAGCTCTTTCTGAACGGTAAAGCTGAATAAGCTATTTGTCTTGATAGTTTTTGCTAAGCAGGAAAATTATGAAAACTTTTTACTGTTTATTTTTAATACTTATCAGAATGTTAAATGCCAATTTGTTATCACCACTTAGCTACACGACTCCCCGTTTTGCTAAAATAAGACCGTATATTGAATCGATGATCAATTTTAAAGACGGTTATCTTAATAGAGAGCACATTAGTAACGCAGCAGTCAAAGTGGGTCGATCAGTGAGATGGTGTTGCTTAAAGCTACTTACAGGTCTTTAAGTTCAAGAGAAACTTAAGGAACCTGCCTTTTTTGTTTATGTACTTGTGTATTTAACCACTATTAACATAGCACTTATTGTATGCTAGGCACCATCCTAAATGCTTTACAGATATTAATCCATATAATGACCCTGTGAGGTAGATATCATTATCATCCCTGTTTTGAAGATGAAGAAACCAAAACACAGAGAAGTTAAATGACCCAAGATTTGAACTTAGGTACTCTGGCTCCCGAGCGCATGCTTTTATCTCAGTGTTGTCTCTTATCTAAGTTAGTGAATTAGAAACCCAGAGTCCAGCCTTTTGGCTAAAAATGCAGAATAAAGCATACACACACAAAAAACATGACTGTTACCAGGTTTTTGTATTAAGATTTGTGATCGAGATTTTACGTAAAATAGTCATAGAACTTTAGAACTGAGGGTAATCTTAGGGATAGCTGAATCAGAAAGTTGTTAGTAATTGGGCAATTAGCGTGATTTATAGTGCTTTAGAGTTGAGTGGTGTTAAGGTTGACTACAAGACTGCTTTTCTTTTTTTCTTTCTTTTTTTTTTTAAATGTATGTGCTGTCCTGTAGGCTTTATTGTTCCATTTACAGAGCACAGGCAGAGTAGATGTAACATAATTCTTCTTTTTTTTTTTTAAATAAATTTATTTATTTATTTATTTTTGGCTGCATTGGGTCTTCATTGTTGCGCGCGGGCTTTCTCTAGTTGCGGCGAGCAGGGGCTACTCTTCGTTGCAGTGTGCGGGCTTCTCATTGTGGTGGCTTCTCTTGTTGCGGAGCACAGGCTCTAGGTGCGCGGGCTTCAGTAGTTGCGGCACGCAGGCTTCAGTAGTTGCGGCACGCAGGCTCAGTAGTTGTGGTGCACGGGCTTAGTTGCTCCACGGCATGTGGGATCTTCCTGGACCAGGGCTCAAACCCGTGTCCCCTGCATTGGCAGGCGGATTCTTAACCACTGTGCCACCAGGGAAGTCCCGCAAAGACTGCTTTTCCTGTGGTATTAAACTGTTTCCTTTTCAAGACAGAGTATAAACATGGTAGCCCATTTTAGGGGAGAAAATTGTGCCAAGTGAAGTCGGTGTAGTTTTCCATCATCCTTGACCCCAGCTTGCTTACTACTTGATAGATAGATGTAGGAGTCAGGACACAGAGGATGTGTCAGGTTCAAGGTGAGAATGAGGTCAAGGAGTGAAATAGAAGTTTGGGTCTAAGAACAAACTAATTGACAAATATCGTTTTTTTAAAAAGGTTGAAATAAATTTTAGGCTGAGGAACTTTTATTTTAATAAAAACACCACAGTGGAATTTTGCTTTTTGGAAGTAGAAGATTCTGGTGTATTTGACTGAAATTTTCCTCTTATCTTACAGTGAAAAAGGCAATACTGTTCCCGGATATGATTTTTTGGTGAATTCTGTCTGGCCAGAAATAGTACGAGGATTAGAAGAAAAATTGCCCTCACTTTTTAATCCTGGGAATCCCGATGCCTTTCACCAGGTACCTTTTCCTCCATCGTCTTGATTCTTGAAGATGTTAACCTGAGACTTTAGGATAATCATATCTTTTCTGCACAGTCTTAGTTCTGTGGTTTTAGGAAAAATCACAGTCTGAGTTACGTAGCAAGCATTTACCTTAAAACACGCACTGTTTTATTCAAGTCATAGTCTCTGTTCGAGGACTAAGAATATTTTTTAGAATGTAAAGTAAAATTCAATCTAGATGCAGTTATGACTAGATCTGAATATTCTGATTTTAAACAAGATCCTAAGGACCATTAAAAACAAGGCTGTTTGCAGTTGTTTTCCATGAAAAATTAAGTTTGTAGATCTCTACTGTATCGTTTTGAAGGAAAACGTAGTATTGGATTGGATTTTAACATGCAATATGTAAGTGTCCTCTATAATTTGAAAGATTAGGAGGCCTCGATATTTTCAGTTTTTTTGAAAAAAATCATGTTATCATTTAAAAGACTTCATGGTTGATATTTCAGGAGTAGACTCGTATGTTAATTTTCCGTTGTACCATTTCTAAAGATAGTACGTAGTGTCCTGGAGAAGAATAAAGGCTCTCGGCCAGGTGGCCTGAGTCCGTGCCCAGCTCTCCTGTTCAGTGCCTGTGTTGTTTAGCCCCTCGGTGCCTCTCCTCTTCTTCCTGCTCTGGATTTTGATTTTTGGTTTTTCGATTGTTTTATTCAACATGACAATCTTTATCTTTTAATTAGGTAATTTGTTAAATTTACAATGATCATAGTGACTGATATATTTGGAGTTTCTTTGGTTCTTCCTATTTGTCCCATTTTTCTTCCTGCTTTTCCTTTCTCCCTTCCTTTTTTCTTTCCTTTTCCACCTTCTCTGTATTTTGGACTTTTGGGGATTTGTTTTCCTCATTTATTCTGTTTTTCCCCTCTACTAATTTGGCAGTTCTACCCTTTATTTCTTTATGTATTAAGTAACCTTAGTGGTTACTTAACAGAATCTAAAGCTCACTGGTGTTCTTCAGCCTCCCAAACAGCACAGGGATCTTAGAGTACTTTGATGCCAGTCACCCCATTCCATAGTATCTATTACTGTTTCCAGGGTCTTATTTCTATTTTAATTTTTTTTATCCCCCAAATTGGGCGTTATTTTTATTGTTTTACATGGTCATCATTCTCCTCTCAGAATTATTCCACATGTTTATCATTTCCTTTGCTTACTGTTCCTTCTTGGATGTTAGACCTTTTTTCTTGGATCATTTTCCTTCCTCCTGAAATTCGTCTTTTAGCAGGGCCTGTTGATAATAAATTTCACTTTTTTATGACAAACCCTCAGGTTGTATGTCTGACAATAACTTTATACCTTTTGTGTTTGAAAGGTAGATTTGATGGAAGTAGAATTCTCTGCACTTTGAACATTGTCTCTTGACTTCCGTTATCAAAATAGTTATTGTTGTTTCTGTGTAGTTATAATTATGCCTTCTTTCCCAAATCTTCTCTGTGACTTTAGTATGCTGTTTCATTATGATAATCTAGTGTGGGCTTCTTTTTATTTATTGTATTTAGGATTTGTTGGGCTTCCTGAATCTGAGGATTGGTGTTTTTTTAATCAGCTCTGTATCATTTTTATTCATTAACTCTTCAGTTGTGCTTCTCTCTCATTCCTCTATTACTTTCTTCTAGAACTTTTGATTAGACTTCCTCACTTTATCCTTTGTGTTTCCTGAATTCACTTTTTAATTTTTTGTCTCTTTGTGCTCATTCTGGAGAATTTCTTGGGACTTTTCTTCTAGTTCACTGATTCCTTCTTTAGATGTGTCTAAACTCCTTTTCACCTGTTTCCAATTTACCCTTATTTTCGTTTCTAGAAGTTCTATTTGCTTCTTTTTCTAATTCTGCTTGGTCAAATTGCTTATTAATTTTTAAAGTGTAGAGAGGCACAAGGTGAGTGTGGTGAGCCTGGGGCCTGGTAGACTTCAAAACAGGTAAGACAACAGATTGGGAGCTTTATTATCCCAGAAATACCACTGATCTGTTCTCTTGGGCCATGTTACAGTATGTTGAACAATATGAAGTCTTAAGCATTAGCAGTTTAAGACCCTTTACATTCCTCTTTAGAGAATCATATTGATTGTGTTAGGCTCAGGAGATTTTTCGGCTCAGAGATGAAGCTTTCTGATAGAATGTCAACTTTAGAATTCTAAACCAGTACTTAATGTTTGTGGGTACAAACATTTCTTGCAAGAAATGCTTTCAGCTTTCAGTTTTAATGGGACATGCTTTGGTGAAGAGAAAAATATTTTTGTATTTTTTTAACACCCATTATGTGCAGGGGTATAGTTTTATCCCAAAAGGGATGAGTAATACCTTTCTTTGTCTCAACTCCACACGTGTAGACCACACTCAGGGGATTCAGTAAGCGTAGCTCAAAACCAGTTGAAAGAAATGGAACACCTGTGGTCGTGTTACTGCACTAAAATTCCCACGGAAGCACAGGCATCGTCATATTCAGGTGATTGGTTTGGTGACCCAGAACAGAGTCCCTCTTAATGAGAAGTACGTGGGAAGCCCTGCAGCGTCCTCCCCAGAGCCTGGGGACTGGGGAATAGAGCCCTCGCCAAAGGAGTGTGCAGCTGCAGTTTTGCACTGCTGACTGGCGAGGGTTCTGTTTCCCCTGTTTCCTTGCTTTGTTTCTGGGTAAATTCTCTCTGAGCCTAAGCAGAAGCGGAAGCATCATTTATAAAATGGGAGATGATATAAAAGTAGTTACCGGGTAGGGCAGTTTTCTGGGTTAAAGTAAGTAATACAGTTTTAAGCACTATGTGAGGGTGATAGATACTAAGTAAGTGTTAGCTTCTGCTCTTAACGCTGCTGTTCGATTCCTCCTGTCAGTCTTCATGCTGTAGCATCTATAAAAAGGATGTAATTACTCACATGGTTTGAGTCTTTCTTTCCTTTTTAAAATTTTCTACTTCTTCCTCTTCTGGAGAGGCAATGAAAATTATACCACTTAATCTGCAATCTCTTGGGATTCCAATGGACTGGGTTAGGGGTGCCCTAGAAGAAGGGGGAGAGCTGTCGCTTAAAGACCACTGGACTTCGGATGCCTGGGTCTCCTGATGGGCTTGCCACCTAAGACCTTGAGCACGTCACAGAACCTCTTTGGGCATTACTTGATCTTTAAGCGGGGACCTTGGAAGGAAGATCCCCTAAGGTCCTTATCAGATCTAGAAACTATGATTCTGTGTGTTGATCTTTATCTTGATTACAGTTTTCACTATATGATCTCAGTTCTGGTTAGTTCACTTAAAATGAAAATGCCACTTGTTTGTTCTTATTTTAGAAATATACCATAAGTATGGATTTTGTAAGAACATTTGAACGGCAATGTGGATCACAGGCCAGTGTAAAAAGATTAAGAGCCCATCCCGCCTATCACAGCTTCAATAATAAGTGGAACTTGCCTGTGTATTTTCAAATAAGGTCAGTAATTTATCCCCCCCACCTCCACCCTTCTAAAATAGAATTTGAACACCAGTTAAGGATGTTGGCTCCAGCTAACAGCCCCTTCTTGATGATCATCATACTGTTCTTTGGGAAACAGAATTTAGAGTGGAAATGCACAGGAAGTACCATGATTGCCAAAGTTCCGGCTTGTATGACAAAAAGATAAGTTTTACTCTTTGGTCATTAGAGAGCTGAGAACACAAGACTCAGAGTGAGCTAGACCAGGCCCGGCTTCGTTCCCACGTGCTACGTCCTCGTTCGTCGTGAAGAGACAGAAAGAGCGGGTCACCTAGCAGCTCTTTCTCTCCGTTTTCCTCTCTCATCTCCTGCTTCAGATAGCAGACCTACCCTGCATTTGTTGTTTTGCTCATCTGGAACATTTTCTATCCTCAGAGGGAGTCGGGAGAAGTAGTCTTTCTTAAAGTAGTCTTTGTAGCTGATTCCATCTTATCAGTTGATAAGAATTCTATTTATTGTTTTGGATTCCTTTATAATACTTGGTGACATTTTTTCTCTCTATTCTGGAAAATGGTGACCCTTTTCTTCCAGATGTCATAATGATATCACCTATGTCAGTAAGTGGTTCTGTAGACTCTTTGGGGACATTTAGGATAAATTCCTAACAGTACGTGTTCCCTTGGAAACATAGATGGTAATAGCCGTGTTTGCAGACCCTCCTGAACGAGATCACAGCAAGCTCCCCCGCGGGGTGGTGTGAACCAGAGCACGCTCTTGAACGACGCACAGGCTGTCTGTTTAAATTGTTGGGTGTTTTCATTAATTATGATGCAGTCCTTCCCCAGAGTTCTAAGGAATAATTACAGAGGGAAATACACTAAGAATTTCAGATACCTTGATTTGTCACTACTCGCCATGATGGAGAATGTATGTAATCATCTTTTGATAGTGGAATCATAGCTGTCAGACTGTTAGTAAGATGCCCTTTTACATGCAGTACTGGGTTTTATGCTTAATTTTTCAAGGTTGCATTATCCTGTAGGTAGGAAATGAAGGATTTTTTTTTGTCTAAGATACTCATGGACTGCATGGGAAGTAATCGTTACGTGATGATCAAGACCAAGCCAGGGCAAGAAGCCCTTTTGGTTTGTGAGAAGAATTTAAAATGGTGAAGCATCATTTTATAGCATAAGACTGCAGTAGAGAAATAATGTTTCAGATGTCCCATGTCGTTTGGAGTCCAGGTTCAAAATTAGATTGCTTTAGATATCCAACGCCGTCACAGCCCATACTCCCGTCTACTGCCTCCGAACCCCTGTTTTCTAGTCATTTCCCCCAGACCCCATGGCCCCGTGCTCGGTAATCTAGCACTGTCACCTTGCTTCCTGGAGCTCTGGGCCCCGCAGGGACGGCACAGCCCGGCCTCGGCAGGTTCTCCTCTCATTATACGTTCTCTCAAAGCCGGTGATTGAGCCTTAAACTCTGTCGGAACTCAGCCGGTGCCCTGAAAGACGTTTTCACCTTCAGCAGATTTTAGCCATAGCATTCAAAGGGATTGGTTAACTTTTCTTTGTAAACAGTTTTATTTAAAATGTATAAAATTTTTTTTAAAATGGTGTTTGAGTTACGAAGTGTGGAACTTCATAACTTTCAATACCTTTGTTTTTCCGTTTAAGAAATAAATTCAAGTAATGCTTTATAGGACACCGTTCTGTCGATTTTTATCAGGCATTAGATTGTTTATTCTGAGGGATGACAGAATGTTCTGCAAACACTGCTGGGGTCAGAGTTGTAGTGTTACCTGATTCACTTCAGGGTCATTTAAAGTAAGCCTAAAGCCAGTGGGGTGGTGATGGGTTGACATGTTTCTAGGAAGAAGTATTAATACTGCACCCTCAGTAGCAGGTGGGTGCTCCCAGGTCTGACTCTGTGCCTGCACCCCCGTCACCTTCAGGAAGAAGGCAGCCCTGCCCACACGCACCGCTCTGTGAGCACTCGTGCACCCCTCCTGCCCCTGGTACCCTGCTGTGTCTGCGCTTCATTTGTTCTTACAGGAGTATCGGAAAGTAGGGTTAGGACTCCGTTTCTCATAGGAAGAGATTAAATGCACGTGTGCGCAGAACAGTCTCAAACGGTAGCGAATCAGTGGCTACCTGGAAACTGGGCTGGTCACCCCTTAAATGCCACAGGCAAAGCGTTAGGTCTTTTTTAATTGAAATCTCGCTAGAATGTGATATGCTCCCAGGACGGTCACATGTGTGCTCTGTGTCTGTTACATTCAGCACACGCTGAGCGTGGTGTAACTCCTTTGTGACCTGGAGTCCGTGTGGCAAAACGTACCTTCCTTTCCCTCCACCCTCCGCAAGTGTGTGCACGCGCGAAGTAGAGACGTGCGTTGGGAAGTGCGTCTCCAGACCCTCCCCAAACCCAAATGTAAGAATTTGGGAGTGTTTGTATTTGGGGTTGCCTTTCTTACAAATCTCCTATCAAGAGTAGAATAGCATCCCATATACACGTGAAGACTACAGCACAAGTTTTCAAATTCCACCAAAGTAACGTCTCACTTCGTTTCTTTTCTAAGAAGTATAACGTATCACTTCAGTCCTGGAAGTTACTGCCCAGCAAGGCTGTGCCAGGGGCTGGTGCTGGGCTCCTGGCTCTTGGGGGCCGAGGGGACAGCTGGGTCACGTGACATAGACAGCTTTCCTCTAAGGGTCCAACAGCTGGTCCCACGCAGTCAGCACGTCTGTGTGAAATGCACTGGTGTCGGGTCTGCTGCATTTTTCTTGCACTTTCTCGTTTGTGTGTTTATCAGAATTGTCATAGGCGTCCATATAGTTTTATCCCGTGTCTTTACCTGCACTGAATTATACCCGCTCTTCTCGTGGCTGCAGAGCTTCGAGCTGACCTCTCTCCGTGCTGCTGTCAGCATGGATGTGCCGCGCGTTGCAGGCCCTTCCCTTCCTTGGGGGCCGGTGTTCCCTGTTGTAAACGGTGCTGTGTTAGCTGTCAGGCCTTTTCCGTGTTTTGTGTGGATTTGGAGGAAAGGTGGGCCGAGGGTCTGAGGCTGACGCAGGTGCTGGTTTGCTCTCTCCACCGCGGGGCAGCCCCTCCCCGCCCTCACTGTGCTCGGGGCCACCGCCTCCTTCGCTGGGCCCCGGTGCTCTCTTCTGTTCCCCGCTTGCCTTCTGTCACTTGCTCCCTCTGGGCCTCTCCCTGCTGCTCGGAGAGACTGGCCTTTCGCAGGCTTCACGGGGCAGAGGGCGAGTCCCTTCCCTCCCTGTGGTGCAGGGACGCTGCGGGCACCGGCCAGCTCCAGTGCCCAGGGTGGCCCAGAGCCCCACGCTGCAGCCACTCGCACCTTGTGGCGGGCAGGGCGGCTGCTCCTCGTGTGCAGTGCTTTTGCTCCTGAAATCCAGCCTCTGAACCGCTTTTAAAAAGCACGTGAGTGCTGTCCAAACACCAGAATTACGACTTCAGTAAACTGATGTGCAGCATGTGTCAGAACTTACTGCTAGCAAGGGAACTAGCAGGTGACAGAGAGTGTATGGTGAAGAAAGTATGAAGATGGAAGAGTTACATAGTTGGGAAGAAAGATGCTACGTAAGCAGCTAGTTAAGGAAATACACACACACACACACACACACACACACACACACACACACACACACACACACACACACACACACACACACACACAGTTTTCATTTCAGAGTCATAAAAATGTGTCCACACTAGTCATTAAAATAGAAGTCTGTGACAGGACGGTATGAGGGGACAAGTGGGCCAGCAGAGGAAAAAGAAAACCCATCCAGGAAGCAGGTCTTGAGCCTCGGGGCCGGCCGGGCCAGTTACCATGGCAGCGCGAGAGCCCGGCAGCGGACACGCGAAGAGCACCAGGCAGAGAGTTGTTCTGGTGGAGCTGCCTACCTTCAGTGACTTTCTCAAGCTGCAAACAAAGACACACAGTATAGCTTTCCCGTTTCTTAGTTTGGGGGACATTCACTTCCTTCTGATAGGGCTGATGTAAGAGGATTGGAAAAACCAGTCTTACGGCCTTCAAGTGATTACCTGATTATAGCCGGTGGGACTTGCCGGAAATGGCTTCCTGGTGGATTAATTGAGACACGTTTATTTCCTGCTCAGTAAAAAAAAAAAAAAAAAAAAAAGTCTGGGGAACAGGCATCAGGGCTGGTGCGGCATCTCTGACAGCGCTGGCCTCACCAGCAAGCCAGTGGAGGAAGGTCCTGTTTCGTGGGGAGAGGGGAGGATGGGTGGGACAGCCGCCTGCAGCAGAGAAAACAACAGTTTACGCTCTTGTTTTTCTCTCAGATTTAGAGAAATAGCGGGATCCTTAGAAGCAGCACTTACAGATGTCCTGGAAGACGCACCAGGTAACTTCCTCAAAGTGACAAATGACAGGCTGTCACTAAGTGAGTTAAGTAGGCTCACCAAGTCATCTTGGGGACCTCAGTACCCTGGGGGCACTTTCACCTTTTCCTATCTTCCAGTAAGTTAGACCCAAAGACGTACTTTAACTTCTTTTTTAAAAAAAAGTTTATAGAGCTTCTTGCTGTACAGAGATGATAAAAAGGCTGCTTTAAGAACACAGGAAGGAGACCTCATTTTCATTCCTCAGTGTAACGTGTCAAGGGGATATAACCGCTGCTGTGCTTAAGGGAGCAGCCCTTTTTGCAGCCAAGTGGCCATGCTCCGCTTCTCTCCCGAGCTGACGTGAAGGACCAGGACGGCTTTCCCTCTGAGGGACGGCTCACAGCTGGGGCTCCTGGCCCCAGGCCTCCAGAGCCCTTGGGCCAGTCCTGGGACCGTGCGCAGGTGGCTGGGGTTAGGATACGCTTTCCAGACACGTTTGCCTCATTTGCATCCCTACAGCCTCGTTCGTGTGTCACGTTGTAGCCGTCCCCGGTGGCCACTCACCTAGTAGGTGGCTGTTCCTATAGCCACAAAGGTCTTTGGGCAGCTCCACTCCACTTTCTGCTCCCTTTCGTGCAGCCAAGTTCCATCTAAGCTGCACTCTTTTAGCCTCAAAGTTGGTTTCCAACTGTTTTTGCCAAAAATGGCCATATGTAATCGACATCCTGTATTGAAATAGCATATTCAGGAGGGGAGGAGAAGACAGGACAAATTCAGAACCAAAGATGAAACCCTTGCCAGTGACTGCCACTCCAGCTCGTGTTTGTTGATTTGGTACAAAGTGCCTGCTAACTGATGATTTCTGAATGCCGTTTATGTTTAATGTTTATCAAATGCCTGGGAGGGGGAGTTATGTAAAATTAGAAACACCTCCCTAAAGCTTCGCTGACAACATAGGGTTCTTGAGAAGGCCACTGGCTTCACTCTTGGGTTGTACGTTGAAGATTTTAGCCGTTAGCCCTTCAGCTGAGATTCCTTAACTGTATGTTTTTTGTCTAGCTGGAAGTTCGTATTGCCTCTTGGCTTCTCACAGGACGTGGAGCAGCCTGCAGAGGTGTTGGTCTGACCAGATGTTCTTGCCGTCGCTGGTGCATCGTCTGTGGAGACTCACTCTGCAGATTCTGGCGCGGTACTCCGTGTTTGTCAAGGAGGTGAGGGCTGGCGGGTGGCTCATCCCTAATCCAGGCTGAAACGAATTCAGGATGGGTGAGGCTAAACGTGCTGAGAGTTTTAGGGGCCGTGTTGTCATGAGAGGTTGATGCGGGGACTACAGGCCAGCGTCTCAGTTTCTATCCAATTCCACTTCTGGGTCTCCTTTTCGCTCTTGCGCGTGTGGCCTTGAGGGGTGTCTGCTGTCACGTGGTCAGTGCTTTGTCTTTTTGAAAACTGCCACACCGACCACCTCATTTTTCCCTTCTGAAAACCAGAATCTTTGCCTCCAGACTAAAACAGAAATGCCCATTTTAATGAAAATGATTTAAAAAATGCGTATTTTAGTATTTAGTATTTGGAAGTGTAAAAACTCCAAGTGGTTGAGATTAAAAGGTAGTAAAATTAATTAACCTTCCCTCCATTTCAGAAGTAGTAGTTGGATGCATTAAGTGTCCGCACGCCTCTGATGGCTTATTAGATAGTGTGCGTAAAGCCACGGGAGTACTCGTGTGGTCCGCTGCTGAGCCCCCGGCCCCGCCAGGCCCTGCGCCCGCATCTCAGAGAGGCCTGCTGCACAGACAGCTCGGTGACAGACGCACGCCCTGGCCACGGCAAGGTGATGAGTATAAAAGAGATGTGAGCGGAAGCTCAGGGAAGGCGACATGAGGAAGCCCTCATCCATGGAAAGGAAAGCACTCTTCCAGCTGAAGCAGAGTATCTCAGTGGAAAGAGTGCAGGCTTTCAAGACAGCATCAGACCTTGGCTCTGCCACTCTTTATCTCATTTCGTGGTCTTAGGGAAATTGAGTCTCAGATTCTTCATCTGTAAAGTAGGAAAACAGCTTCTGTCTGTGCTTGTTGTGAGGAGTAGAGAGAGATTTGACCAGCCAACTGATAACCAAGGGGCCTGGCAGACAGCGGCGCTCCACGGAAGTTCCTTTCCTCCTCCGCCTTTGCCTCTCTCTGCTCAGAGGGGGTCTCAGGAGACCACCCTGCTCCGTGAAACTGTTCACGAAGACTGTGCAGTTCCCGGCACACGGTCGGGTTGGTACAGTTCTGTTAGGCCTGGGCCTGCTACGTCACGCCCAAGCGCGATGCTAGCCAGTAATTCTTCTCACATCCAGAATATTCCATTCTTTTCTTGATCCCAGTGCACATCTCGTAGGTTTCTTCCCCTTGTAGCAATCCATCATGCAAAGAACACTTCTGTCGTTTGTGTTATTTGAAGCATAATTGAGGTTTAGATTTTGATTTTTTTACCCTTAAGATGATAATAAATTTATTAAGTAAATACAGTAAATTATTTACCTTAAGCAGTTAATTAATTTTTTAAAATTTATGATGTTCCAGATCTTAATTTTCCTTTAGTTTAGGGGCCTATTGTTTTATTTCTGCCCGTTACTTAAGTCAAGGAGGGGAAATGCACATGGGGTTGCAGTCTGTCCTGTTTCTCTATTTTCCACACCTGCCTGGGGAGAGGGTTGTGGTGACTTTTCATGAGTAAACTTTCACTGAATCCTTTGTGGACAGCTGGCATTTTATGGTGAGTCATTGACCTATATAAATGCTCATGTATCTTGCTGGTGGAAACACATTTAATCGTTGAAATCCTTTTTTTCAGCTTTTACTCAGGCCCATCTCTAATGAAAGTGCCAAGGATATTAAAAAGCCTTTGGTAACTGGCAGCAAAGATCCTTCCGTCACCCAAGGAAATTGCGAAGACCAAGGAAGCGGCCCTTCCGAAACGAAGCCCGTCGTCCCCGTTTCCAGCACTCAGCTTGTTTACGTGGTCGCAGACCTGGACAGGCTTCAGGATCAGGTGAGCCTGTGTCCCAGAGGGATTCTAAGTACCGGCTTCAGCGTGTGCAGCGTCTGGCCTCATGGGGCGTAGAACTGTGGGCCCAGGGCGCCCTGAGAGGACATCCGTTCGCCTCCCTTCTGGGTGTTGTTCCCACTCCCCTACCCGGCGTGCTCCCTCCTCCTTGCTCACCGGTCCCACCTAGGACGTGCTGGCCCAGAGCCTCAGCTTCCCTTCCAGCGGCGACGCCACAGGCTTGCAGCACACCAGGCACCACTGTTGTTTGCATTAGCTCAGCTTACTCTGTGCAGGCATGACCTTTAGTGGGTTGGATTTTAATTATTTCTAATTCACTTACCCAGTATTTCAGGGTAATATGTAATCTTCAGCTATACTTTGAAAGTGCTGACCTATTAACACTCCTTCCTGTTTTCTCCAAATAGATTCCATGTTTTTGCTTTTACCATGGACAGAACTCTGTGGGATGCATGTATTTAAGTGCTGTGATATGTAGTTCTGCTTTTCTCAAGTTTAAATATTTTGTGGTGCTTGGACAAATATTGTATGTTTGGAGCAAAAACGTGGTGTTTACCATGAGTTTTTTTGGTACTGGGGAGAGCTACAGAATAGAAAATGATTTTGCGTATTTTCTGGGTCTGTTAATAGCCGTGAAAATGCTGTTTTCCATGTTGTTGGATTCTTTCATAGTGAAAGCATTAATTAGGAATTTTGTTTTCTTCTGATGAAAATCACTGGAAGTTCTGAGTTTAGTTTTATCGTTCATTAATAATATTCTAGAGTTTGTAGATGCATAAAGAATTGACTCTTCCTTTGATTTATAAAAAGTAACTGACTATATAAAGTGCATATTTATTTCAGCTTCCAGAACTCTTGGAAACAATCAGGCCAAAACTTGAAGTGATTGGCTTTAAGAATTTTTCTTCTATCTCAGGTAAAAATGAATCTTTAGATTCAGCAAATCTTTGAATAAGAAATAATTTACAATAGAATTTTAGAGACTGTAGGATAAATTTTAACTAACCATTTTCTTCTCTAGTTGTAAGTCCTTGGTTGTTTCTGTATTCTGTTCTGTGTTTATAACTTCCTTGAATGAGATATTTTGTTTAATTCTAATAATTTGATTTGATTTGGTTTGTTGTAGTACGCTCTCTAAATACGTTGACGGTATTTAAAATAGAATTCACCCCTGGGCCTGGGTAGCGTGACTAAACACAGGCTTCTGTCTCTGCAGCAGCCCTGGAGGACTCCCGGCTGTCCCTGTCTGCCTGTGTGCCTGCCTTGAGTGACAGAATCACCCAGGACTTGAGTGAGTCTTGCTTCAGTCACCTGAAAAGTGCCCTGGAGGTTCCCAGGCTGTACCGAAGAACCAATAAGGTCAGTGCCCTCACTGAAAAGGATTTCGAGGTGGGGAAATATATATCAGGAAGGCCAGAGAGGGAGGAAGTGGTTAAGCGAGGGACAGAAACAGGTTCTCGGGGGGAGAATCCGTCTCATGGAGAGAAACCCTATTTGTGAGAAGGGGGCTCCTCAGGAGACGTGGCACAGACACAACTTAGGTAGTTGGACTTGCACAGCACGGACTTCTGGCCTTAAGGAAAAGTCGTATTTTCAAAGAAAGCATTTTAATAAAATATTTTTAAGTCCTACCCTTCTTTTGGTCTTCATATCTTATATTTGAAAAGATCTGAATTTACCTTATTCCTTTTATATTGTCATTGGAAGTACCTGCTTTCTCCTGTCTTTTACTGGATAAGGTATAAAAAAAAGCTGCATTAAAAAATATTAAAGGCATTCATAAGGTGAAAAATTAAGCTCACACTGGTGTTCAAAGCCGAGTTCTGTGTCCTCACTTTGTAGAATGGGGATTGGGGGATTTGTTTTTACCAGCGTTTTAGTTTTCCCCCTTGAACTCTCATTTTCATGCGTTTATTTATGCTCATTTCATTCTTGCTAGTTCTCACTTATTTTCCCTCTAGATTTTCTTTTCTCCCAGTTGGATAGTTGGGTTTTAGGCCATTTACAACTGAAAGTATTCTCAGGAGCTGTGAGAACCTCCTGCAGCATCGTGCTCCTTTGGAATATCCCGGAGTTCCTACAGACACGCCTGGGCGGGCGGGGCCGCCTCTCTGTTGTGCGCTGAGCCTGCGGCCTGCTCTGCTGTCGGGGTTACTCTTCCCGCCCGGCCGGGTTCTGGGTGCAGCGAGCGGCTGGGCTGAGTGCCGAGCTGAGACCCAGCTCACCTCCGCTGGGGCTGTCCTCCTCTTGCTTTTAAAATCTGGGACACGCAGCAGAATTCCCATTTCTAGCGAGAGTACCTTATCTCCCGATTTTCTGGTCTGCAGTGGGAGAGACCTATTTTATTTTGCCAAATTCATTACTTTTCCTTTAGGAATCTAGCAACTTTTCCCTTTCTCTTCAACGGGGTGTTACATTTACCGAGCGCTTGCATCGTGGGTCAGACACCGTGCTAAAGACCTTATACCCTCATTAGTCCTACAGAGTGAGCGCCCGTGTCCTTACTCACGGATGAAGAAACCAAAACTAAGAAAAGTCAGACACCCTAGATTCTGACCTCTCAAATGGTGGTCTGTTGACCAGCAGCGGCTGGTCACTGGTGGGAACTGGTTAGAAATGTGCCATCTCACAACTTGGCCCGTTCCCCTCCCTGCAGCACACACACGGAATCAGACCCGGGATTAACGAGGTGGCCGGGTGATGCGTGTGGGCACCAGCCTAGGGCGCCCGAGTCCAGTCGGCTCCGGGCGGCGTCCTCCCCGGCTCGCTCTCGGTCTCCGCGGCTCTTTCTGTGGGCAGCGCTTGTACTCTCGGTCTCCGCGGCTCTTTCTGTGGGCAGCGCTTGTACTCTCGGTCTCCGCGGCTCTTTCTGTGGGCAGCGCTTGTACTCTCGGTCTCCGCGGCTCTTTCTGTGGGCAGCGCTTGTACTCTCGGTCTCCGCGGCTCTTTCTGTGGACAGCGCTTGTACTCTCGGTCTCCGCGGCTCTTTCTGTGGACAGCGCTTGTACTCTCGGTCTCCGCGGCTCTTTCTGTGGACAGCGCTTGTACTCTCGGTCTCCGCGGCTCTTTCTGTGGACAGCGCTTGTACTCTCGGTCTCCGCGGCTCTTTCTGTGGACAGCGCTTGTACTCTCGGTCTCCGGGGCTCTTTCTGTGGACAGCGCTTGTACTCTCGGTCTCCGCGGCTCTTTCTGTGGACAGCGCTTGTACTCTCGGTCTCCGGGGCTCTTTCTGTGGACAGCGCTTGTACTCTCGGTCTCCGCGGCTCTTTCTGTGGACAGCGCTTGTACTCTCGGTCTCCGCGGCTCTTTCTGTGGACAGCGCTTGTACTCTCGGTCTCCGGGGCTCTTTCTGTGGACAGCGCTTGTACTCTCGGTCTCCGGGGCTCTTTCTGTGGACAGCGCTTGTACTCTCGGTCTCCGCGGCTCTTTCTGTGGACAGCGCTTGTACTCTCGGTCTCCGGGGCTCTTTCTGTGGACAGCGCTTGTACTCTCGGTCTCCGCGGCTCTTTCTGTGGACAGCGCTTGTACTCTCGGTCTCCGCGGCTCTTTCTGTGGACAGCGCTTGTACTCTCGGTCTCCGCGGCTCTTTCTGTGGACAGCGCTTGTACTCTCGGTCTCCGCGGCTCTTTCTGTGGACAGCGCTTGTACTCTCGGTCTCCGCGGCTCTTTCTGTGGACAGCGCTTGTACTCTCGGTCTCCGCGGCTCTTTCTGTGGACAGCGCTTGTACTCTCGGTCTCCGGGGCTCTTTCTGTAGGCAGCGCTTGTACTCTCGGTCTCCGCGGCTCTTTCTGTGGACAGCGCTTGTACTCTCGGTCTCCGCGGCTCTTTCTGTGGGCAGCGCTTGTATGTGTCTCCAGACCGGGACCTGCGTAACGCCCTTTTGAACGTGAGGTTTGGGTAACTTGCTCTCTTCCTTCTTTTTGTTTTTCTGTTCATCTCTAACCCCTACCGACATGATCCCAGGAGGTGCCGACGACCGCCTCCGCGTACGTGGACGGTGCTCTGAAGCCGCTGTACCAGCTGCAGAGCGGGCACGAGGATAAGCTCAAGCGAGCCATGATTCAGCAGTGGCTGGCAGGCGCTCTCTCCGAGAGCACGCATAAGTAAGTAGCTTAAAAGCGGGCTATTCTGCACTCTTAGAAAAGCCCTAAGCCGGAGGTCACTGGGACCATCACAGGCTGCTTGTACATAAGGTGGTGAGAACATCCAGTGGCCCCATCGCTGGACAAGGCAGGGTGCGGGCACTCAGCCCCTTCCCGGCTGTGCTCGCTCCACCCCACCCAAGGCTCTGCCTGGCGTCGCCCAGCTCACACACCTTTCGGGGCCCGGGCACATTCCACAGTCCCCCCGGCACACTGCCTCGGACTGTCCTTAACGTCGCTTCGTGCAGGAATGTTCTGCAAGTCCAGGCACGCTTTCTCCTTTCAGGTCCTTTCTCTTCAGCTCTGTCAGTCCATGGTGGCTCCAGTCATGCCACATAATCAGCAGACTTGCGCTGGGGAGACCAGTGTAATCAAGGAAGCGGAAACGCTCATTGTGCAGTGTAATGACAGCCGTTGAAGGATGGGTGTCAAAATCCTAACACTAACGAGAATAGGGGAGGTCTTCAGTATCACTGTGGCCGAACGTCTCTTCATTTCCGACTCCCCCTACTTTTCCCCAGATCCAGCACTGAGTTATGTCAGAAAGTATATTATTTGATTTTATTGTTGGATTTTGTTTAATTATTAATTTTGCAGTAGTATTTTGTTTCTTTCGACTACTTATGAGTTAAGCAGCATTTGTGAGTTAACTTAGAACATAACAATGAGTTATCATACTGTTTCTGTGGGGAAATGTATTCCAAATGCTAAGTAACCAGCTTGTAAACAAAATTTTGAAATATAACTCATTTATAATTTGGAAATTATATTGAAACTAGTTAAAGGCAATTAGTTTTATTTAAGAGCTCTGAAATACGTTTTAAAAGACAAGCTTTTCCTAGAACTGATGGCAAATGGGTTTGTCCCTTGCATTTGGGGAACGAGCCGCAGCTGCTCACCCCTGACACAGGAAAGACAGCTTGGCCTGTGATTCTTGCTTAGTGTTCAGGGCTGAAATTTTAGACACAATTCACATACGTAGTTCTCATGTTCCTAGAGGATGCAGTGCTGGACACTCAAGACCCTGTTTTTCTTTCAGTCTTGAGAAACAATGTTACCGTGGCTGGTTTTTTTTTTTTACTGGAATTGAATTTTCATCTTAAAAATCCCTGTTTTGGTCCACAAAGCTTGTGGGCGTGTTTGGCGTCGTGTCTCTCACCAGTCTGTGCGTCTCGTGCCCAAGGTACTATGAGACCGTGTCGGACGTCCTGAACTCCGTGAGGAAGATGGAGGAGAGCCTGAAGAGGCTGAAACAAGCCAGGAGGACCACTCCCGCCACCCCCGCCGGGCCCAGTGGCGGCGGCATGAGTGACGATGACAAGATCAGGCTGCAGTTGGCCTTGGACGTCGCATATTTAGGAGAGCAGGTGACCTGAGCGCCGCCGTCCTTCCAGGGGGCCTGACTCCACATTCCGAGGGCCCGGCAGCCAGCTGGTGGTGCGCCTGAGCCCAGAGATGCTGGGAGGGACCGGGAGTCCATTCCCGGTGCTAGAAAAGAGGGCCAGGGCCCCAGACACTTGAAGGAGGAGGACGTGCCCCTAGGGAATATGAGAAAGAAAAGACAGACTTTTTGAGGTCCAGGGAATTGACATCCTCTTGGCTCGCTGGCATTCATGTTCCCGAAGCCGCTGGGGGTGAGCCCGTGGGCAGAGATGGTGTCCTTTTGGTCCACTGCCTGGAACGTGCCTGATACGTCATGGGTGCCAGATGAGGGTCTTTTGAGATATTTGTTAGTTTGGCTTTAGAAAAACTAGAGAAGCATCAGGCCGTTGATTTCTCAGTGCGGTGCTTGAAAAATAGCACAGCTTCTTTGCCTCCCTGCCTGCGTTTTGTAGGTTTTCTATGAAACACGGATTTTGGGGTCACGGCGTGTGGGTGGACATTCACGTAGGGGCAGGTGTGGACTCCGCGCAGGGCCTTCCGTCCTCACAGACTGTCAGAGCTTTGGGGTGTTCAGAAACTGGCTTTGTCAACTGCTTAGGTTGTCTGTAGCAGTAGATCCTCAAGGAAGACCTTTTTGCGAGAGAAAAAGAAGTGAGATCATAACATTCCCATCAGAAGATGCCTTGTTTTCTAGTCACTCTTTCATACAGTTCAGGGTCATCACTGAAAATCTAAATTTTTCCCCTTTCGGGTGAATTTAGAGATGCATTCTGGCAGAAGTCCGTTGCCCTGTTTCTTGATTTCTCAAGAGGAACTTAGAAGTCTTTTGACAGGCAGGAAAGTTGGTTATAGACACATGAAGAGCAAACAAGCAAAAGAGTTGTGGGCCGGGGAGGGAAGGGAAAGGCAGTCCTCGACCCCAGCCCCCAGACGAGCCACAGCACGCCAGCAGAGACTCAACACTCGGTCTGGGTTTTTCCAGGCCCGCTTGTGCACGCGTGCGTGTGTAGTTGGGTTAAGGTGGGAAGGACGCTGCATCCTGCGTCTCTGTCACTGAAATAATCCACAGCAGCTGCTGTGCAAAGCTGTTTGACTTCATCGGCTTCTGAGAAAAGGTTGTGGATGGCACACTAAGAAGTGAAGGTCTCAGGCCGGTTGTTTTCTGAAAATGCTTCAGTTAAAAAATTACTTTATTGTTTCTCTTAGTGTGAGTTTCCTCTTCCAGCCCACAGAAGAGGCTCTTGTCCTGGTCTGATTCAATGAACTGACATAACTTAACACTGGCTTCTTAGAAGGACCCCCAGAAATAAATTCTACAATAAGGAAATTTTTTTTTACTTCATTTATTTGGAAGGAAGGAATACCCTGCCAGTCATTAGGGAACTGCCTTTTTCTGGTTCCGCGGAGGGTGAGGTGAGGGTGGATGTTTTGTCTCCTTCTTTGTAAGGGTCTCTCCACGTTCAGCTCACCTCGCAGTAACTTGATTCATCCCCGTGGCCTTTGCAGATCGAAAAGATAGGCCTGCGGACAAAGGACATAAGAAGCTTTCCAGCTCTTACAGAGCTTGTTGCTGCTGCTACGGACCAGGCAACGGCGGAGCAGCCTTAAGCATCTTGGAAGAGCCCAGGGGAGAAGAAGTTGGGCCTCGCGCCTGCAGAGAAGAAAGCGGCTCTGTTCTCTCACGGCCTGCAGCCAAGAAGCGCTCGCATGGGTCCCAGCAACGCGCTAGGGCAGCCTCCCCCACAGCCTGTTTGGGTTTCCTTTCACCCAAAAAGAATACAAAGCCTTTTTCCGTTGTATGGAAGATAGTTTTTAACTAAGACATTTGAAACTTTCTACTATAGTTTACAGAGCAAATTATTTTATTTTTATCGTAAATCTTAGCGTGGCAGAGCTGATTTCTAAGATATGATTGAAGGAAATATATGTATGAATGTAAAAAGTCGTCTCCCTGATCCTGCAGTTAGAAGTGGCCGGCTGCAGAGGGGTGACCATACTGTGCAAACGCCCTTCTCCACGATGAAAGTAACTGCCCACTTCCTGACTTTCTAGAAGGCACGGTCCTGGTGGCTCCCGTTCCCCCATTAGGCGTTCAGGAACAGTGCACGTCACCCAGGCCTCTGTCGGGAGCGCGAACCAGCAGGGGGGTTGGTCTCCTAAATAAAAGAAGAGTCTGCCAAAGCCTGTGTGCCTCTGATGTGTGAATTGCGCACAAGTCCGATGCTCCTCATTCATGCCTGTGACGACGCGCCCCCTCTTCTGGCACCTGCGGGGTCCCGTCCGCCCAGAGCCTCCCTTCAGGCGTGCGGCGGTTCCGGGCCCAGGGAGTGTGACCCAGCGCAGCCGCCCAGCAACCGCCTCCTGCGCGTCGGGGAGGGAGGAGAGTGGGGAGTGCTGGAAGGAGGTACTGACAGCACGCGGCTGGTTCGTCGGCTCACGGGTTCACGCGCGCGTGCAAGCGCTTGTGCTGGGCCGTGGCGTGTGCCCCTTCAGCCCGACGACGACACGAGAGCAGGTGCGCCTCCTGCTCTGCCTTGGCGTTTCCTCGTGTCTCAGTCCGGTCCAAGGTTAGCTCTAGGGGGAGAGAAGGGTGACCGGGAGTTAGGGGAGAAGACCCGGGAGGCCTCGGCAGGAACGAGGTGGCGGAGCCGGGGAAGTGGGGGTGAGGGGAGGGGACCCCCCGGGAGAGCAGCGGGCACAGCTGGGCAGCGCTCTGGCATCCCCCCCCGCGGAGAGCAGGTGCCCCGGTCCTGGCAGGGAAGGCCCTGCCCTTGGACGGATGGGCGTCCTAGCTCTGCGTGACATTAGGAAGCTGGTCAGAGGGACAGAGGGGCGAGTGACACCACGGGAGGGGCTGACGCGAAGGGACTGAGCCCGCTCGGCCGGGGGCGCCGGCTCACCCGCCTGGGCTGGTGCTCCTTGTGCGGGGCCGGGCCCGTGGGCGGCAGGGGCCGAGACGGGGAGGAGAGGTGGGTGCGGAGTGGGGAGAGCCGGCCCCGCTGTGCCGCCTCGGAGCTGCACGCGCACCTGGGAGCTGAGGAAGGGCCTCGTGCCAGGGGGCGAGCCTGCAGCTCGGCGCGACGGGATGCACAGCACACGCTGCATCACCGCCTCCTCCGCATCCCGCGGGCTCCCTCGGGGCCTCGGCAGCCTCGTGCACGCCTGACGCGGCCTGCCTCGGCAGCCACGTGGCCCAGTCTCAGCGATGGACTCCGGCGCTGTCCCCATCTCCCCGGCTGCTTTGCCTTTATCGGTTGTTTCAGAACGTGGCGGACAGGGATACGGTTTATCAGCCCCTCCAACTCCAGCACTGTTGTTCCCAGTTTGCAGATGACGAAACAGAAACTAAGGAGTTGAGTCCGTAACAGGTTTGGGATCTGATGACACCCCTCGGGGGCCATGAGGCGCGTCCCCTGGCCGTCCTTGGGCCGGGGCTCGTGCCAGCTGGAATGTCAGATTGAAGGGACCTGTAGTTGTCGGATGATGACCTTGTCACTGGATAAGCACTCACAACCCCAGGAAGACGCACGGTTGGCTGCAGAAATGTGTAAGAGAAACAAACCCCTACCGTTAATCCGTTAATATTTTTGTGTTAAGTGATCCACAGGACGTCGGTACTGAGTATTCTTGTAGCATCCTGAGCCGACTTCGCATTTGTAAAAGAGCTCCGGAGCAGAGAGCAGCAGGTCCGTTCGTGCACTGCCAGTTGCTTTTGGAGATAAGGCCGGGGCACAGATATCCCCTCCCTCTGGCTGCCGTGGTGGCGCTGCCCCAGGTCTATCCAGGCGACTTCAGCCCAAAGCTGGGCACCCAGCGCCCTCACAGATGTTTGTCAGATGCAGGAAGGCATGTGCTGGGGGGATTGTTTTGAAGGGCAGCTCTGAATCCAGTAGTCAGCACCTATTTTGAAAATAAAAGCCGTTTTTCGCCCAAAGTTGTTTTAGGAATTACAGAAGACACCGTGATGGTTGTGGTTCTGATTTGCAGATGCATCTGATTTGCAGATGATTTGTGGTTCTGATTTGCAGATGCGTCTGTCCCCTCGAGACCCTAACTCCAAGTGGTGGGTCCTGACTGGTGGTGGCCACGTTCCCATCTAGAAGCATGTGCTTGGAGGGGAGGTTTTGAGCATCGCTTAAAGCAGTGCTTCCTAAATTCTAGGTGATCCCCAGGCCTCCTGCAAAGATGCAGATTGCGACTCAGGAGGTCTGGGCGGGGCCTGCGGGCCTGCCTTTCTCCTAGGCTCCCGGGGCAGTGCTCCCCCGGACGCTAGCGGAGGACCCTGCCCTTCCTGTGCAGCCTCTCGGGGCTGTCCTCACTCCTTGCCCTGTGGCCCCATGTCACATCTCCTTTCTCCTCCTCCAGTCTCTCTGTTCCTCCCTCTTACAAGGAGGCCTGTGTCTGCACCCAGGGCCCACCCAGATAATCCAGGATCACCTTCTCGCCTAAAGACCTTTAATCACATCAGCAAAGCCCCCTTTGCCATGTAAGGTCACATTCAGAGGTTCTAGGGATTGGGACCTGGGTGTCTTTGGGTTCCATTATTTAGCCTGCCACAGCTGCCCACAGATAGGCAGCCCCCTTCCTGCCGTACTTTTGTGGAGCAGGACTTCCAGACAGGGAGGTCGTGACCTTTGTGTGGACTGAGGGCCATTGACGTATTGGTGGTTGTTATTCAGCTATTCATTCAAGTGTTTCCCATTTTACAAATAAAGGCAGGGAAGCCCAGAGAGGCAAAGTAACTGGATCTGGGGCACACAGCAGTTCGTAAGTGTTGGAGCTGGGCTTCCTGCCAGCCGCCCATCTCTGGAACGCCTCTCATGTGCCCGGCGCAGCAGACTAGACGGCTGGGAAGGACAGTGGTCTCCCGTGACATCGAAACTAGGGAGAGGTGTTTTTACTACAGAGGGGGGCTTGGGCGTGTGGGGAGAGAAGCTGAGCTGCTGTCCCCTGCCGGCCTGGGTGGTCCGAGGAGCAGACGCCCACCCCATCCCCGCAGTTCCCTCTGGAAGAGCTGGGCCCTTGGAGCGGCTGCAGGGGCCCAGTCCGGGGTGGGCGGGGCAGCTCCTACAAGCAGAGCCAAGACGCTGCCCACTCCCAGCCCTCGAGCCTCCGGCTCCCTCCCCTGCTCCTTGGCCCTTATGGATAGTGGCCACGCTTCAAGGTGGCTTAGACGGCTTAGTCAGGGACCCAAGGTGCTCTGCGTGCATTTCACTTTCACAGTTCGGGGCGAGCAGCATGGGCCGGCCTGCGAGGGCCCACCTCCCTCTCAGGCTCTGCCTGAGATCTAGAAAGTGGGGGGGCAGGCAGGCACTCAGCAGACTGCGAGGCGTGTGCCCACGTTCATGGGTGACGATTTCTCTCTCCATCTTGGGATCCCAGGCACAGCGTGAGCAGCAATCCTGCAGGGCGTCCGGGAGGACGGGCGCCGCTGTCCCCCGCCCAGTGCTTCCCAGCGGGGTGTGCGCAGCTGGTCACCGTCACCTGGAACTTGTCCAGATGAGGCTGAGGACAGCCTGTGCCTTCCATGAAAGCCCCATCCAAACACGGCTCCAAGGCCTAAAAGGCCCTTTTGTCGGTACAGCCTGTCAGCTACTTTGCACACATTTGTCCTGCTGCTGCTGAGGGAAAGAGTTTTTCATTTTTGCTTATTGTTGCAAGACATTTATTAATAACGCAGGGATAGTCAGCCATGGGATTACAGTCTAACGTACATTCAGACGCTTGTGTTTTTTTTCGTCGTGTGTTTTTCAAAAACCACAAGTATCAGGGGAAAGAAAAACTGAGAAACCCGGAGAAAGGAACGCATCGTGGACCACTTGCAGGTCATCGTCACACTCAGTAAGCCAAAGGTGAGCCTGGGGCAACGAGAAAGGGGTGTTTTAATTTTAAAGCCCGATTTCTGTCCTCGATGAAAAAGGAAACCATTTGCGGTTTCACAGACAAGCTGGTGTGTTCAGGCTCCTTCAGGAGCAGTGGGCTGTACAGAACACGGCTCGCGGTCCTGCATCCCCCCAGCCGCCCGGGAAGGATGCTCATTGTACACAGCGCGCGTTTCCCAGGAGGAGCGGCCGCTCCCGGCCCCCGGTGGACTCCGTGGAAGAGAACGGGGACGGGTGGTGACACCGGCGGTGACACACGGGCGGCGGGCCTCACGCGGCGCTCAGCGGGTTGGACACGCGGCCCAGGAAGTGCAGGGCGGCCGAGTCTCGCTCCAAGACGGCCAACAGGAATGGGCTGTTCAGGGTCACCTCCAAGACCTCGGGCCCAGCGGGCTGTGGTGCGGACTCCGTGGGCTGCTCTCCCTCGTCTGCTTGTAGCTCAAAGAGAACGCTGTTCAGCACCTGCAAAGCAGAGAGCCTGGGGGTCGCTCCTGAAGGCCGGGCCCGGGGGAGGACCACTCTCCAGCCTGCCCGCCCTCCCTTGGCCCGACTGACACGATGTGACGGCTCCTCCCCAAAGTGTCCCCCAAACCCGCCCGTCTCCACCTTCCCCTGCTGTCCGGGGCGGGTGCTTCTCTCTGCGAACTCAGCGCAGAGGGCTCCGGGCCCACGACTGTGAGCCGCCCGGCCTCCCCTCCCTCCCAGCGTGCAGGCGTTTCTCGGTTGCGGGTGTCCGTCGCCTCCTGTGCCCCTGGACCATCCGTCTACTGCTAAGTGCGTCCCTGAAGCCGGGAGCTGTGTGGCAGGGCCGGCAGCCGGCCTAGAGGCCCTACTCTCCTGGTCCCGGTCCCAACCCTGCTATAGGATCTGGGGAGGACCCGAGGCTGGGTCAGGCGGGACAGAGCCCAGAACACGTGGTGGGGAGAGGTTTGCTGCTCTTCAGCTGTCCCTGGAAAGCCCCAGAGAGCTCTGGTCTCTTCTCTGCCACCCTGGGCCCCCAGCCACCCAGCCACGCGCTCCCCTCTCTCCTCCTGCCGCCCGGGCCGCCTCTGTGTCCCTCCCGCCCGTGCCTCCCAACCCCGGGAACACACAGAGCCCACGTCAGGCACAGACGCCGGCGGCACGGTACCTTTCCAACTCTGAGGTTGACATCGCTGATTTTGCCCAGGTTCGCCTCGGCGCCCAGCAGGGTGGGCAGCTTGGTCTGGGCAAGCAGGTCCTGCAGGTCGTAGGACCCTTTCAGTGTCAGCTGGGGCATGGTCAGGCGGATGGCCCTGGGGAGACGACACACGGTTACCAAGCTCCCACTGTGAAGCCCCAGGCCACACCGGACTCACGGAAGACCCGGGAAACCGGGTGGCATGTGTCCCCGAAGGAGGGGGCGTTTGCCACCCTCACCCAGCTAGGGTGTCTCGGGAAAATTTTCGGCGACAAATGCAACAAAAAAACCCTTCATTTTCTTTGAAATTCTGTGGGAGGGATGTACAGTATTTAACAACGGTGCTCTCTGGGGGTTGATGTGAATAGTTGTCTATTCTTTTTTCTACTTTTTTAGGTTGACTGCATTGAAAGCGTGCTCGGTTAATTTTAAAACGCTGTCCTCTAAGGTAACGTGTCGTGTCTCACTGACTACCTTTCAATGGTGAGCTCCCCGTAGGAGGGGGAGAAGGTACAGTGTCAGCCTCTGTGCCGGGCATGTCACTTATGTCGAGTCAGTTCACCTCCATGTACTACCTCTGCCTTCCTTGGGCAACCTGAGAGCCCATAGATGTTTCCAGCGATGTCCCAAACCCTTACAGGGTTGACAGTACACCCATGTCCAGAGCACCACTATTCACAACAGCCAAAAGGTGGAAGTGACCCAGGTGTACATCAGCGGATGGATGGATAAACAGACCGTGGCAGATCCCACAATGGAATACTCTCCAGCCTCAGAGAGGAAGGACATTCTGACACATGAGACAACATGCATGAGCCTTGAGAACGTTATGCTCAGTGAAATAAGCCCAACATAAAAGGACAAATACTATATGATACCACTTATAGGAGGTACACAGCAGAGTGGAATTCATAGAGACAAAGTAGAAGGGTGGTCGCCAGGGGCTGCGGGGAGGGGAAATGAGTTGTTAGTGATTGATGGGGACAGAGTTTCAGTTTGGGAAGATGAAAAGTTTCTGGAGATGGATGGTTGGTAGCACAAAAATATGAAGGTATTGATGCCACAGAGATATACACTAAAAAATGGCTCGGGTGGTAAATTCTAGGTTATGTGTTTACCACAATTTTTAAAAAATGACTTCAAAAGAGTTGACCTCAGGAGGCCCTCTGTGCCCCTTGGTGCCTGTCTCAGAACAGACTTCTGGACCCACTGCTCCGGGCCTGATATGTAAGCAAGTCTAATGCCCCAGTGGAGAGGAGTTACTTTATTCCCGTCACAGGAGGAAAGAGGAGCAGATGACCCAGGCAGCAGACTAGGGGAGTCCTGGAGTCGAGCAGCACACCGAGAAAGCCCCCCTGCTCCCAGGGCTGTTGAAGGGGTCCCAGTGCTGCTGGAAAGTCCGTCCCACGGAAGCTGTTGGAATGCAGCAGATCACACACGGCCAAGGTCCCCTCTCAGAGGGCGTGTGGACCGTGGGCCTCCCAGCCCTGTGGGTAAACGGAAGCACGGGGAAAAGCGGGCCCCCTCCTCCCCTACCTCTCCTGCACCCAGAGAGAGAAGACAAATCAAGAGCTGGGTCCACGGACGGAGGGGGCACTGCTGGGTGGAGGGTGCTCAGGCACCATCGCCACCCCACCCGCTGGGCGCCCAGGGCTCGGCCCACACCGCGCCCACGCCCACCCGTGCCCCCCACTGCCCGGGCAGAGCCGTCCGTGCAGCTCCCCGCTCTCCAGGGGCGCAGCCCAGGAGGGTCCAAGCAGTCTCCTGGAGCCGTACCGGGGAGAGAGATTCTTCATCCAGGTCAGGAAGGTGTGCTGGAAGGTGACGGCCTCCACCTGCCGCAGGTCGGGGGCGCGGTGCGGCTGGATGAGCAGCAGGCAGGCGTTGGCGCTGAGGGGCACGCGGGTCACGGAGAGGTTGTTCTGGGTGTCGCTCCAGTAGTGGAAGGTGCCGATGCCCGAGAGCATGGGGACCGACACTGAGGTGGTGTTGTCCACCCAGAACTCCTGGAGCCCCGGCAGCAGGGAGAACCCCTTCATCTTTCCTGGGGACCCGGCAGGAGACAGGAAGGGAAGAGTCGGGAGAGGGAAGGTGGGAGGCAGGGCTGGGCCGCAGACCCCTTCCCCTTCCCCCCCTCCCCTCCCCCTCCCTTCCCCCTCCCCCTCCCCTTTCCTTTCTCCTCACCCTCCCCTCCCCTGCCCTCCCCCTTCCCCTCTCCCTCCCCTCCCCCTTCCCCTCCCCTCCCCTGCCCTCCCCCTCCTCTTCCTCTGCCCTCCCCCTCCCCTGCCCTCCCCTCCCCCTCCCCTCCCCTCCCCTCTCCCCTTCCTCTCCCTCCCCTCCCCCTTCCCCTTCCCTCCCCTTCCTCCCCCCTTCCCCTCCCCTTCCCTTTCCCTCCCCTCCCCCTTACTCTCTCCCTCCCCTCCCCTTCCCCTCCCCTCCCCTTCCTCCCCCCTTCCCCTCCCCTCCCCCTCCCCTCTCCCCTTCCTCTCCCTCCCCTCCCCCTTCCCCTCTCCCTCCCCTCCCCCTTCCCCTCTCCCTCCCCTCCCCCTTCCCCTCCCCTCCCCTCTCCCCTGCCCTCCCCCTCCCCTTCCTCTGCCCTCCCCTCCCCTCCCCCTCCCCTCCCCTTCCCTCCCCCTCCCCTCCCCCTTCCCCTCCCCCTTTCCCTCCCCCCTTTTCCTCCCCACTCCCTGCCAAAGCAGCACCCCTGCCCCAGCCCCAGGCTGCTCTGCACTTTCCTGGCCCCCAAAGTTCACGAGCCCCAGGACCCCCAACCATCAATTCTTCCTCCTGCAGAATCTACCAACTGCCAATGTTGAAGGCGTAGTCCATGCCAGGCCCCAACCTGAGGCCCACAAAGGAAACCAGCTGGAGGACCCTACCCTGCTAATAACCTGGTAAACTCAGACCCAGAGCTGTCCTGGCCCCAAGCCTGGGCTCTGCCATGCTCACTTTAAAAAACAAACAACAAACCAGAAGAACCACTTTATCTCTTAGAGCCGTTTTAGGTTCACGGCAAAATTGCGAGAAAAGTGCAGGTCTTTCCCATACGTCCCCTACTCCCCCCTCCCCAGCACACAGCCCCCTACGGCCAGCATCCCCACTAGACGGTACGTTGGGTAACACTGAGGAACTGAAGTGGCCACATCATCGTCACCCAGAGTTCCAGAGTTCACACAATTCACGCCTGGTGCTGGACGGTTTACAGGTTTGGACAAACGCTCAATGGCGTGTCCACCGTTATACTAGCGTACAGAATCGTTTCACGTTTCTCCGTACTGCTTGCTGCTAAGGACAGACAGCCGATCCAGTGACCAGTGGATGTGAGCGGAAGTGCTGTGTGCTACCTCTGTGCTGCGCCCTGAGCGGGGCGAGCCCTCCCTGTCCCCTCCCACCCCCAGGGGTGGGCTGTGGCATGGGGGTTGCGGAGCTGAGCTGCCAGCCGGCTCAGCTGTTGTTGAGCAGCTTGCTGAAGGCGCTGGCACCTGGGGACACACCAGCGTATCCCTCCCTCTGCAGTCCTCCCAGCCCCTTGAACGGCCCATTGTGTGGTTGTTCCTGGGAGAACAAGGTGAGGTTGAGAGATGAGCCCATCGCAGAGTGGCCCCGGGGCACCTGGCACTTGGAGAGCTGAGCAGAGGTGACTTAAATGAGTCTGGGGTCTCCAAGGAGAGAGGGGGGAGGGAGCTGGGGGCAGGGAGCCTGGGTCTTGTGAGAAGGGAGTGGCCAGGGCACCCGGCCTCTGCCCTGTCCTCCATCCTTGGAGCCCTGTGTCTACAGACAAGGTCGGCTTCCGGGAGGGCTGCGCACGAGGAGCTGCAGTGTCCGTCCTCTGGCTCCCCAGGGGGCCACAGACCTGGCAGGAGGCTGGTTAGTGTATAGGGAAGGAAGGACTAAATTTTTTCCACCAACAAGCTAAAAGGGAAAGAAGGGTGCTGCCTCCAAAAAGATCTGGGAGTCCAAAACGAGGATGACTGCCCGCTTCTCTCCGCTCCGCTGAAGAACGCAGCACCCGGTCCTCATCCAGAGATGAAGGACGTCTCGCCAGGCCAGGAAAACGGGTGTGGCCCTTTCTGGCACCAGTGGCCCTCTGGCTCTTCCTTTTGGAGGGCAGGCCTTTCGCATTGAGCTCTCTTCCCAGGCGCCTCTTAGGGATGGCGGGCCGAGCTCACAGGCCCCCTCCACCCTCCACGGGGTGCGGCCGCCCCTGGCTGCGTGGCCCCTGCCTGGACTCCGCTCCCGGGACCTGTCAGCGCGGGGACCTGGGCCCTCCTGGGGTTAGCGCCTTCCCCCTGCTCCCAAAGGCAGGTCGGAGGCCTTCTCTTTGCAGATTTTCAGCCTTCCGGGATATTGTCAGAGTAAGAAAAGGACCGCGCTCTGTTCAGCCTTCCCCCGTCCCCACGGCCCTGCCCTCCGACCGCCTGCTTCCTTGTCTCTCGGCTCTGCTAGTTGCCCGTCCTGATGGCACCTCACGTGCAGCCTCCTCAGCCCACCCCTCCGTTCACAGAGCCGAGACCTCAGGGCCTGTTCCCAGGAGAGTTTGCCGGGCAATTGCACAACCTTCCAACCACTCACCTGGCCTCCAGTCCCCACAGTGCAGGCCAGGGATGACCTCTGAGCCTTACGCCTGCCCCTCAGCTCCCAGACACCCACAACTCCAAACTCCCAGCATCACATCCAAAGTCTCAAAGTCTGGCCCTGACCCATCTTTGTGGCATTGCCTAACACTGGTCCCATTCTCTCCTTCTGAGCTCAGGCCAAACAAAGCCGCTCCTGTTCTGGTTCCTCGCCCTGACCTTGGCAGCCTTGCGCCATTTCCCAGGCCTTCCTTCTGTCGTCTCCCAGGTGACACCCCTCGCCGAGTGCGCTGAGCCCCGGGCCACCTTCCCAGCACGCCTTACCTGCAGCTCTGGGGCTGCGGCACTGGCCCGAGGGGTCCAGCTTTCTGGTAAACCACAGTCAGCAAGCTGGGGTCGGGGCCTGTGCAGCCTCCCTGCTTGTCCCCTCTGAGGCGCCAGCTCAGAGTCTTGCAAGTACTACATCCTCAACGATTGTTTTTGAATGAATGAACAACTTGTGTCTTAGGGATTTTTTTTGGTAATAACCTCTCCCAATATGAAAGTGATGTAAGCAGACTGGTTATTTTTGCATGGGACAGTGACCTTCTCAAGGACGAGAACCCTTGATCTTCTCAACAGGCAGGAACCCGTCCCTTCTGAGCGTGGAGCTGGGCCACAGGGCCACGAGACGTGAGTTTAGAACCCGGGACCTCCACTTGTGGCTCTACCATCGGGAGCGGTCCCTTTGTTTCTCTGAGTCTGTTTCCTCACTGGTAAACAAAGGCAATCACGCCTCTCACCGCATCACGAGGGGATTCAGTGCTGAAAGTAAAAGGATGCAGTGCGGGAGCTGCACATAGTAGGGCAGCCGCGGGGGAGGCGGATGCTCGGCCAGTGCCCATCCAAGGAGCCCAGTGGGGCAGCCACTTCGTCCTCCGTGAGGGTGGCCCCAGGTACTTCTCCACATCTGCCACCCTGCCCCTCTCCAGGCCCAGCCCTGCTCAGCTGAACTGAGACGTCGGACATTAAGTCCATACAGACAAAGAACTGCCACCCTCCTTCACCGGCCGGGGGCAGAGCCCCCCCGAGGGCTGGCCTTACCTTGGAAGTGGACGTAAGCGTTGAAGAGCAGGGTGCTGTCTGGGCTGACCCCTGTCAGGGGCCTGCCCATCTCCCACCCCGTCACAGCCTGCATGAACCTGTTGATCTCCTCGGCGGCGAGATCTGGGTCCGTGGACAAGTCTAGCGAGCGGGAGAGGGTGACAGGGGTGATGGCAGACAGGCCCTGCACGAATGGCTGCTTCAGGTGCAGGCCAGGGGCCGTGAACAGCCCCACCACCGTGGACAGGAGCAGCCTGGCCCGGCTGCCGGCCCCGCCCTGGGCCACCAGGAGGCCCTGGATGGTCTGCAGGGCGGACAGGACCTTGTGACCATCCAGCCGGGAGGTGCAGCCCTGATCCTCCCCCGGGACGCCCAGGAACGCCTGTAGTCTGCTGGCCGTGGGGTCCAAGGCCCCCAGGTAGAAAGAGGTCAGGGTGCCAAAGAGAGCCACCGGGGAGAGTACAGCCCCGCTGGCCGCGCTCCGTGTCTCGCTCAGCATCTTGTACATGTGGAAGCCCATGAAGTTGAGCAACATCCCCACGTTCACGGCCCGCAGCCGGTCTTCGGCCTCCAGCTTCTGGGTGGCTCGAACCAGCTGTTCACGCAGGGCCTGCTCATCCACGGCGGACGACTTGGCCTGAATCGGGACAGGTGTGAAGGTCGGGTCTGGGGGCGACGCCGCACTGGGCTTCTCCAGCTGGTCACAGCTGCTCTTGCTGTAAACAAGGAGGTGGAAGGGGTGTATATACACCCGGTCTGCAGTGGCCAGGAGAGCCCAGGCCAAGAGGCAAAGGACGGAGGCCCCCAGGCTCAGGCCAGCAGGCGCCATCTCTGACGGGGTGCTCGCTTCTGCGGACCCTGAAATATTCTGTGAAGGGTGAAAGAGGATTACTGAATGCCCTCTAGCAATATTCCCTACAACCAGTCGGCACAGGAGAAATCCATCCATGTCTTACAGATGTCAGAAAGGAAGTGGTTCAGAGCTCTGTGGAAAATATCTGTGTATATGATCGAGGTGCACATTGCACTGTCACGGGCTGAGTTGTGCTTTCGCGGGGTTTTATTTTGGGGTTGGGTTTGGGTTTTGTTTATATTTTAGAGTGGTGAGGATGCCTGAATATGAAGACATTTGTAGATTTTAAAGAAAAAATATGAAACGGTTCATTAAGTCAAGTAAAAAATGTAAACAAATGTTTTCACAAAATATCGCAAGTATTTTTCTTCAAGAATATGTGAGTGGCTTATATTATTTTTACCTTGTGCTAATTAGTGATATGATGCTTTGGTCAATAATTACATGTTTAACAAAAGAGTAATATGGAAACATTTTAACTTATTTTTAAAGGAACACTTTGAGTAAAAATGTATCATGATTTTATGCAAAAATTTAAAAATTCATATGTTAAAGTTGATGGAAGAAATGTTTATATATTGAGGTATGGTGAAGTCATTCTGGCTTATCCAAAATGGAGCTGGGTGGCCACTGCAGATGTGCTTTCAGACATGTTCCTGCATCACTGAAAACTTGAATTTTCTGAACTCTATCAGACTCAAGGACACCACCAGCCATTCTCAAAATAATACTGATACAGCTGCCAGCTGCAACCTTGTGGTCTCAAGGTCTCCCCTTGTAACTATGCAACCTTTTTGGACCCCAACCAATCCTTACTAAACAAACACCCTTACTTCTTGCCAGTTCCAATCCTAATTCTTGACAAACAGCTTATGTAATTTTGCAGTTTTTGCCTTTACAAGCCTCCTCTATTTTGTTGTCTGGTGGAACCCAATTCACGTGCTTCCTGTATCCGTGTCTCCCTGCTATAGTCCTCAGTTTGGCTGAAATCAAAGAGTTTTCTATTCCTAATATAGATTGTTTTCGTCAACAAAGTCCTGACCCCCAGTGCCTCAAAGTGTGACTATATTTAGGGACTTCCCTGGTGGTCCAGTGGTTAAGAATCCGCCTCTCAGTGCAGGGGACGCGGGTTCGATCCCTGGTCGGGGAACTAAGATCCCACGTGCTGCGGGGCAACTAAGCCCACGCGCCGTGACTAGAGAGAAGCCTGCTCGCCTCAACGGAAGATCCCACGTGCCGCAACTCAGACCCGACGTGGCCAAAACAAAAAAATAAAAATAAATATTAAAAAAAATTTTTTTTAAATGATTATATTTGGAGACAGGGTCTTTAAAGAGGTAATGTAGGTTAAATGAGGCCATCAGGGTGGCCCTAATCCAATCTGACTGGTGTCCTTATACAAAGAGGAGATTAAAACACAGACAGAGGGAGGACCGCTCGAAAATACAAGAAGGAGATGGCCAGGAGACCTGCAGCCAAGGAGAGAGGCCTCAGAAGAAGCCACCCCTGCCAACATCTTGATCTTGGACTTCCAGCCTCCAGAATCATGAGAAAATAGATTTCCGTTGTTTAAGACCCCAGCGTGTGGTACTTGTGGCAGCCCACGGCACTAAAATGCCCACATGGTTATGGCTATCAGTTTTCCCCAGAGAACAAAAAGTGGGGCAGACAGCAGGTCTCTGTGGGCCTCCAAGCCCCAGGGTAGGTGGCAAACCAGCTTGGAGTACAAGACTAACACACACACAGGTTTTTCCTGTGTTATAAATCAGCCTGGCGAGAACAATCCAGCTGTGTAGTATCCCCTGGGGAATGTTCCCCTCATTTCCCAGCTATGTGTATAATCTAAGAATGTAGATCTCAGATTTGTTTGGTACGTGACAGTTCACAAAAGCCCTTTCCCATAGATTATCCTATCTAACCGTTACACGATCGCGTAAAGAAGGAATTGTTTCCCTCCTTTGCAGACACACAAAGGGGAGTTCTAAGATGTGGAGAAATGTTCCCAAGGTCATACAGCAAGGATGTAACAGACATCCGATTCCAACCTACTTTACTCTCCCCCGGTGCTCAAGGGACTCAGCCGGGAAGCCTTAGAAACTAGGAAGACCTGGGCCTCACCCCCAGACATGCTAACTAAGGGGCCCTGGGGAGGGGTCTGGGAAGGGGTGTTTAGTCTCCCAGGGGTTTCAACATGCAGCCGGGACTAAGCCCCGTGGGCTCAGGCCGGGGAAGCCCAAGCATCCCTCACCTGTGTCAACCCCACACCAGCTCCCTCTTCGCTGCTAGTGGAATCCCCGAGGAGCTCTGTCACCCTACCAAGCCCCACCCACCAACAGCCAGATTTCACTGGTCTGTGTCGCGTTCTCCCAGGCGCCACGGATGTGCCGCAATGGTTTAGAACCTCTCCCTAGACACGGGTCACCCGGGGCGGGCGGGACAGTCTCCAGCACCCTTTTGGCTCAGGAGTCCTGCGATTCTGCCCCAGCCTCACCTCTGGCCAAGAGCACGGGAGTGGGCCGAACCCCTGGGAGAGGAAGCTCCTGGGCCAGCTCTGCTCGTTTATTCTGCGATGGTTCTCACTGAGAGGATGCATGCTGCCTGTATGGCTTCTTTCATTCCTGGCCATTTTTACACGGCACCTCCCTCATTGTTCTGAGGGGGTGTGCTGGACCACCAGGCTACCGGTCAGCCTCCGCATCCTTCCCCATCCTCCCCCGGCCCTCCCAGAGCTGGCCTGGGCCTCCTTGGAGCTGTGGGACGTCACCACAGCCTCCGGGTCACCTTGAGGCCCGGACGGTTCCTGCACACCCATGCACGGCCGGTCGGCGTGCTTTCCTCCCCCAGGCGTGCTGACTGCAATTGCTCTAGGCCTCCAGCTCCCACACGCTGTGTGCTCGCCCTGCTCTAGGCGCCGAGTGACCAAGGGAACTTTGACCTCCGGTCTCAGCCCCTGCCTCCCCTCCTTCCAAGGCATTTGACACAACCCACTGTTCCCACGAGGAACCACACGACACGGAAACAAGGGACGGAAGATTCTCCCCTCTTCATAGGCCTTCCTGTTACACGGGCCTAAGTTGCCAGCTGACGTCTCGTGTAAAAGGATGTAAAAGGCCACAGCAAGTCAAGTCGCCGGGGAAACCGCTGGGGCCTGAGCAAGCGTGGAGCACTCCTTCAGTGACAGGCCTGAGGGTCCCGGGTGGGGGCCAGGCAGGTAATCGCAGCCCCATGCTGGCTTCCTGGAGGCACAGCACCATTTCAGGTGATTTCTGAGACTGTTGCTGGCTCTCAGTTGTGGTCCGTGGCTGCAGCCCTGGTTCTAAGTCGGTACCCGGCCGGCCTGGCCTGACGCCCTCTCCTTGGGTTCCATTCTCTTCCATCCCCCCGTCCTTGGCCTCCCCCTTCACCAGCCCCTCCTCCTAGGCTTCCCTACTTCTCAGGGCCCTGTGCGTAAGGATAACGGTGAGGACGACAGCTAAGGCATATATAAGGAGGTTCACTGTTCTAGCGATTTCAAGGATCAAGTCCTCCAGCCCTCATAGCAGCCCTACCTTCCTGCCCACGCCTCGCCGCAGCCAGATTTCATGCTGCGACTGGCCCCGACACGCCTGGCACTCTGAACTCACTCCCCCTGCCCTCCTTTCCCTTCCCCATGGCACTGGTCACCTGCAACACTGTGTCACTGAGTTATTCTTTTATTTCTTCTGTTTAGCATGTACTGCCATGCTAAGCAATGAATGCAAATCCCACAGGAGTGAGATTCTTGCTCTGTTTTCTTCACTGATGTGTCTCACATTCCCCAAAATGTGCCAGCAAGTACTCAACAGGTAGTGGCTAAATGAATGGGTTAGTGCTGTTTTGCGGAGGAACAGAGAGGTTCAGAGACTTGCTCAAGGTCACACAGCCGGTAAGAGACAGATCTAGTATTCAGACCCAGAGCCCCTGACTCCACAGTCCACACTGTTAAGCACTAATCTATACTACTCATGAGCCAAAGTAATAAGACCGTGTCTTTTTCGTTTATTCTAAAGTTTAGGAAGCACTTTCAGGATGTATTAGCACTCTTAATTTATAGCAAGTCCCTGAACAAGGGAGGCCAGGTGTTGCCATTGGCTCCATTTTATAGATGAGCAAACCAAGGCTCAGGGAGCCCGGGACCAGAGCCAGCACTGCCTCAACAGAGCTGCAGGAGACAAGGCCACCGCTCCCCTGAGCCCTGCGCGGACGCAGCCCCGGGCTCACTGAGCCTGCCCTTCCCCCCAGCTCCACTGCCTGCACAAGCCTTGCTGCCCCTCTGGCCAGAAGAGGACCCAGTGGCCTGCTGACCGCGGTGAGTCTTCTCCCAGGCCAGCCCCGCAGGACCCAGCCCCGCTCAGAGGGAGAGGCCAGCCTGCCTGCCGCTGAGGGGAGCAGGTCCCCTGGTGAGACCCAGGGTGGGCTCAGAGGAAGGACAGCCCAGGCCTGGGGGACGAGACAGCCTCAGCGACTTCAGTGGTAACGTCCGCTGCAGCCCAGGTCACCACTGGCCCCTGGCGCCTGGGTCCTGGGTGCTGTTTAGCCGTGGCCTTCCGGCAGCTCTTCCCCTGCCCCCAGCAGAGCCCCCAGCTTTCCTCCCACAGCGGACAAGCCCCCCGGCCGGAGAGAGCTGGGGAGGGGTAGGTGCGGAGAAGGCTCCCGCTTACCTTCTACTCTGGTCCCCAAGACAGGGGTGGCCTCTTCCTGTGGCTGGGCCGCTGAGGCCCTATTTATGTCTGCAGGGTGGGGACCGTGCCGTTCCCAGGCTGCCCTGTGTTCAGGCTCGGGACAGGGGTTGCATCACGGCGCCGGGCCGTGGGGGTGGGGGCCTCAGGCAACTGCCCGAC
This sequence comes from Balaenoptera borealis, assembly GCF_965194805.1. Classification (NCBI taxonomy): domain Eukaryota; kingdom Metazoa; phylum Chordata; class Mammalia; order Artiodactyla; family Balaenopteridae; genus Balaenoptera; species Balaenoptera borealis. The sequence continues at coordinate 14,090,538 of NC_138874.1, read as the reverse complement.
TAGAGGGACGGACGCCAGGCCAGGCGACTCTCACGCTGGGCCTCCGTCCAGGAAGCCAGGGAGATCGATGCACACTGTTGCCTCTGACAGACCGAGCCGGTACACGGTCGAGTTACACATTTACTGAAGTTCTCCCGAGCAGAGGCTGCTGTTATGGGACACAGGAATGTCCCATGTGGTGGTGTGATGTGTCTCGGCCCCCAGATGTGATGGCCCGAGGCCAGCCGCCCAAGCCTTGGACCGGAGTCCCCTTGGGGTGTGCTTCTGAGAGGCCCCAAGGATGTGCGGGCTCATGGGCGCAGCGGGAAGGGGAAAAGCCCACTCAGGTGGCCTGGGGGTCGCCTGACCCGACGGCCCTGAGCGGCCCAGCCGTTGTCCGAATAGCCACTGGGCGCCCACTCCACGCAAGGACCTCTGACAGGTGTGGGGAGAAACACACAACCAAGCAAAAGCATCTTCTAGAAGCTTGTGATTTATCTGGGGAGACCATTAGACACTCACTAGACTCAGACAGATGGGAAGGTGCGCACAAAATGCTTTCAGATTGTGAGACACATCAATCCCTTAAAGCTGGGGAAGGTCTCAGGGTTCTCCCTGTCACTTGAGTCAAACCTGGAAGGATAAATAAGTTGGACTTGGAGGTTAAAGAAGCGCTTTTCAAGGGTAGAGACAGATATGACAGTAACAGAGGTGGGGAAGCATGGGGCTTGTCCGGGGGTCACCAGCCAGCCCAGGGGCTGGAAGCGGGGGGCAGTGATGGCAGCAAAACTGCCGCTGCTCCTGGGCTGCCCCCCCGGGGATGGCGAGAATCCCCCAGACACAGAGTTTCAGGCCAAACTCTGCAGGAACTGGAGTTGGCACACAAGATGCCAGCCTGGGTCTGGACCGTGTAAAGTGAGTGACAGGGAAGGAAGGATGCTGGTTAGAGGCCGAAGACCACTTCGGAGGGTAGAGGCGACGCCCGGAGAGGGAGGGATTGAAGACATCTGAGCAAAGCGAGGGGCATGATGCTGGACTTCTCCTTCAAAAAATTCACTCTAACAGCGATACCATCATAGGAGGGCTGGAGGAAAGATGAAGAAGGTACAGGCATCACGTTTCCAAGCTCAGGCTACTGAGAGAAGGATGAAACCAATAACCCCCGAGAGGGACACGGGAGGTACAAGAGCTCTGGGGAAGGACTGCACAGAGTTTGAGTCTGGATGGGTTTCTTTTGAGGTGTCTATTGGAACCCATTGCTGAGCACTTGGGGAGACGGTTCTGACGCTCCAGAGGGCGGGCCAGGCTGGGGACACAGATGCGGGAGACAAGTGCACAACCAGCACGTAATCCAAGGCCAGTGGGAGGTGTTTTACCCAGGGAGAGTCAAAGTGAGGAGAGGAGCCGTGAGGGAAATCCAGGGGGAGAGGGGATGGGATAGGGGTCAGCCAGCCTAGGAGGGGTCCAAGGGGGCAGTGCAAGAAGCAAGAGGTGGTGTTCCAGAGGCCAGGGGGCAGTTCTGATAAGTGAGGAGTTACAGCCTGAAAGAGGTCTTCTGAGCAGGATGTCATAATGGCTTAGAGTCACTGGTACTGAGATGTGTCCACACAAAGCATTTTTGATCAATCATTGACTAACACTTTAGCGCTCGTCAAAGGCCAAGAGGAGGTGGGGTGAGGTCATGGGCGAGTTGGAGAGCGGCCTCAGGGAAAGATGAGGGAGGGACCAGGCTGAGATTGTTTGAGAAGACAGTGGAAAGAGAAGTGAGCAGATTGAACCGTGAGCTCCTCTTTATTGAAATGTGATAATGAAAGAAGAGGCATTATTCTGTATTCTCAACTCTAAAAGAGAAGGAAGAAAGAATTAATATTTATGGAGCAGCTGCTGCATGCCAGGTATATAAATCTTTCAACATGGCTGCAGTATAAATTTTACTATACCCACCACCTAGGGAGAGAAAACTGAGGTCCAAAGAGGCTCAGCTATTTGCTAAACGTCACCCAGAAGGAATCCAGGTCTGTCTGACCCCAACACCCATTCTTTTCGTACCACTTTTGTTCATTTGCCCAACAACTATCTATGGAAAACCTATTAGAATACATGTCAAGAATGGAATTCACCTCTGAGGTGACAACTGGAAACAAATCAGGCACAGTCGCCACCCTCATGAAACCTACAGTTTTGCAAAGTGTCAAAATTAATCCGTAATTGCATAAGTAATGATTTATTTGCAGTTTGCATAAATGTTAGGAAGAAGAGTCGTGTGCAACCTGAGGATAGAACAGGAAGCCTGGTCTAGCCTGTACAGTCAGGGAGACTCACTTTGAGAAAGGAGAAGGCAGGGCAAGGCCTTGAGGATGAGTGGAAGTGGCCCCGGGAAAAGTGGTGGGGCCCCGACCTGCACTGGTCGGGGTCAACCTGGACCCATGTCTGACAGTCTACGACTCTCGCAGAGACAGGACGGACCAAGGGATGACATAGTCCTCTGGGCAGGTCTCTGTCCTGCTGGGCTGGGAGCTGCCCCTCACTCCTCCCTCTGCCCTGAGTGACCACAAGCACCCTTCTAGCCCTAGGAGTCCCTTACCTACCTGTCAACTCACCTGGCCGCACAGATTTCCCTGCACTGAGAGAAAAATGCACCCAGCCCAGGGGAGGGTCTGGGCTGAGAAAAGTGCTCTCCCACTGGGCAGCCCACTTGCCCCTCAGGCACTTAGTTTGGGCATTACAGATAAAATCTAGATTGTGCTTGCTGATGTGGCATTGAAATGGGTCTTAGCCCAGCTCTCAAAAGGACCACAAATGTTTCACAAAAATGACAGTATCAAGAGGTGGTGGGAGACATCCGCTATCTAGACAAATCATAATGCACACGTTTTTTATTAAGCTAGTGAATTTGGGGGAGGGGCCCTGAACCCCAAATATGTGTGTAACTAGGTTTTACTGCATCATCTCAAAATGGCCCAACAGCAGTGGGAAAACTGAGCTGAGAAGAGTTGAATCTTGGGACCACAGAACTAGAAGGGGCCTCTCGACAGTGCCACCCTTAGATCCCACAAGCCACGCTCCAGGGCACCTTCCTCTAAGTGTTCCAAGCTCTCTGGTGCCTGGGACCGGCAGGGTGGCAGGACCATGACCTGTGTGGCCCCTGGTTCCTGTTTCTCCCCTTCAGTGCACTCATCCCCCAAGTGGCACCAGGGGTTGACCAGATGTCCAAGTAGCTCCAGGACTCTTGCCTATGGAGTATCCCAGTTCTAGGAAAGCCATCTACTAACAGGATCACTCTTGCTGCCTGGCACAAGGTTTCCTTCACTGTATGTGTGTAGCAGGATGTGGGGTGTGTATGTGTGTACATGTGTGGTGTGTGTACATATGAGTGGTGTGTGGGTATGATGTGACGTGTGTGTATACATTTGGGTGTGGGTAGGGTGTGGCATGTGATGGTCTGTGTATGTGATGTGGTACGTGATGTGTGTGGTGGGGTGTGTGTGTATGCGGTGTATGTACGTGTACGGTGTAGTGTGGTGTGTGTATATATGTGTGTGGTGGGGTGTGTGTGTATGCGGTGTATATACGTGTACAGTGTAGTGTGGTGTGTGTATGTATGTGTGTGGTGCTTGTATGTTTTTGTGTGTATGTACATGTGCAGTAGGGGGTGTGTGTGTGTGTGTGTGTGGTGTGGTGTGTGTACGTATGTGTGTGGTGCTTGTATGTTTTTGTGTGTATGTACGTGTGCAGTAGGGTGTGTGTGTGGTGTGGTGTGTATACATATGTGTGCGGTGCTTGTATGTTTTTGTATGTATGTACGTGTGCAGTAGGGGGTGTGTGTGTGTGTGTGTGTAGTGTGGTGTGTGTATGTATGTGTGTGGTGCTTGTATGTTTTTGTGTGTATGTACGTGTGCAGTAGGGTGTGTGTGTGTGTGTGTGTGTGGTGTGGTGTGTGTACGTATGTGTGTGGTGCTTGTATGTTTTTGTATGTATGTATGTGTGCAGTAGGGGGGGGTGTGTGTGTGTGTAGTGTGGTGTGTGTATGTATGTGTGTGGTGCTTGTATGTTTTTGTGTGTATGTACGTGTGCAGTAGGGTGTGTGTGTGTGTGTGTGGTGTGGTGTGTGTACGTATGTGTGTGGTGCTTGTATGTTTTTGTGTGTATGTATGTGTGCAGTAGGGTGTGTGTGTGTGGTGTGGTGTGTGTAGCGGTGGGGAGCTGGGCATACTGACTGGTGTTTGCCCGTCCCGTGTCTCTTCTGTGCACACGTCGCCTCCCTGGGTCACTGACCCAGAATTTTGGCTCCCGGCCTCTTCCCCAGCCTTCTCTGTCGGCTGGAGGGGAATAGACACCACGTTGCCCAGTTCCTTCCTCTCTTCTCCAGGCTTCCCCTGGGTCCAGGCTCTGCTGGGTCTGCCCCCTCCATCCATCTTATTGTGTGTGGACTCACTTGTTCCCCAGTTCAAGCCTGGACCAGCTTCTGCCTGTGCTGGCGGCCACTCCTCTGAGCCCTCAGACCAAAGGCTCTCCTCCCCACCTCTAGCCTCGGCCGTGCCCACCCACCCCCCAGAGCCAGGTCACCTCCAGCTGCTCCGGGAGCTTCTGCAAACACTGCGCTGGTGTAACTCCCCTTGGAGAGGGCCCCCTCAGCCCTGAAGGAGCCTGCCACACCATCATACATCTTTTAGTATATTTGAAGCAGCTTCTCAGGGATCACAACCCATGTCAAAGTCCATTTCAGCCTTGTCATGAGGAGAGAGGCTCTAAAACAAGGCAGAAAATTCTCTCTTGGTAATGACATGTTATTGGGGAAAAATAAGGAAATAACCGTTGTCAGGTTGGACACAATAAAAGGACGTCTGCCTACATTTTCTGCAGGGTTGGTTCAAGGCCCTTAATCAACTTTCAAGGGTGACTATCAGCTGGGTGGGTTTTCTAAGCGAGGCTTTTAAGCTCATTAAAATAAATCAGAAAATTGCTAGAGCATTTTATCAAGAATGTAAATTATCCCCGGAAAGAGCAACCACTTCCAACACACCACAGACTTTTGACCCAGTCAGATTTAGGACAACTTCTTTCCAATAGGTGCTATTTCTTGTGCTTTCGTTCCAGCAGTGGACGTGAGGGACAGTTTATCTGTGGCTCAATAAAGACTTGAATGAACGTGAGCGCTGGCTGTGGAGGAGGCTTCTCTCAGAGTCGGACCGTGGACCCAGCCACGGATACAGTCGGCAGATGCGGTGACATACTGGTCAGAAGGTGCCCCTCGGGCTGACAACGTTCACGTCTATGTGGGTCAAGTCTCTTCTGTGGTTGTGAGATGAAGCTTGATCTAAACCAGAACCCCCGCCTTCCCAGCTCCTGACCAACCAGCTAGTCACGTGCCAGACACACACAGACTCCTGCTGTAAAGTAAAACAGAGCCAAACCAGGAGGGAAGGAGGTGCTTTATTTATATATAGGAGGCAATCCTGCTTGGAACCAGCTAGCACGAGGGAAGGAAACAAGGAGGGGTCAACATAGGAACCGGGTTTCCATTTTTGCGTCTAGGAAAAAACAATTGTTTCACAGGGGATTTGTTTCTGCCTGGATCAGACTGTTTTACCATGAACGTGCCTTGTGCAAGACACGTGGCCACTAAATTCATCATTTACTGGAACCAGAGGATGGGGAGGAGCTCGCTGTCCTACATCCAAGGTTTTCCGTCTACGACAAGGACAGTTTCCACTCCTCCTGAGTCCTCATTGCTGCTCTCTTGCATCAGGAGAGCTGGGGCAGACCAGAGGGCTCTGCATTTGTAACATGGGCTCTTTAGGGGAAAGTCCACTTCTTTCTAATAAAGAACACTCACATACAAAGAGTTGTCTCAGTTGGCTCAAATGAGCTTCAGATTTCTGGTAAATAAAACAAAATAGTCCCGGCTCCCCCATTTCCCCAGGAGGAACCTGCTTCCCGTATAGCCCTCTTGGACCTCTCAGGATGCTCCGGGCCGTGCCCTACAGACTGCTGCAGGCAGCCTTTGTCTGGCGGAAGCATGGCTGCCACTTCGGACACAGCAAACCACGGGGTGGAGAAGATGGTGATCTGGGATAATGAGATCTGGGAAACTTTGTGATTGGACCATGTTTCAGGAGTTATAGCCACACTGATGGCTTTTCTTGGTCGCCAATTACAGTTTTATAAATAAGAAGTGGGTTGTTTGTCCCTATCAATTTTAACATGAGGTGATACATTTAGTGAATTCAGTTGCACCTTCTTTTGAAAAGTAGTAATAAAGTTTTTTATTTTTTAATTGGGGTATAGTTGTTTTACAATGTTGTGTTAGTTTCTACTGTACAGCGATGTGGAGTTTCCTGTGCTATACAGTGGGTTCTCATTAGTTCTCTGTTTTATTCATATTAGTGTATACATGTCAATCCCAATCTCCCAATTCATCCCACCACAACCACCCCCCACTTTCCCCCCTTGGTGTCCATACGTCTGTTCTTTACATCTGTGTCTCTATTTCTGCCTTGCAAAGCGGTTCACCTGTACCATTTTTCTAGATTCCACATATATGCATTTATATACGATATTTGTTTTTCTCTTTCTGACTTACTTCACTCTGTATGACAGTCTCTAGGTCCATCCACGTCTCTACAAATGACCCAATTTCGTTCCTTTTTATGGCTGAGTAATATTCCATTGTATATATGTACCACATCTTCTTTATCCATTCGTCTGTTGATGGACATTTAGGTTGCTTCCATGACCTGGCTATTGTAAATAGTGCTGCAATGAATATTGGGGTGCATGTGTTTTTTTGAATTATGGTTTTCTCTGAAAAGTGGTAATAAAGTTTATGCCAAACACTGATGGATACTGACCTCTCCTCTCTCTCCCCCTACACCTTTCTCCTTCGTCCACATCCATGTAGAAATTGAGAAAAGTAAATACTCGCTTTCTTAGTCTCCTCTGTAACTGTTAGTGGCCAAATAAAAGAGTTCTGGCCAGTGGGACATAAACAGAAATCTGTTGAGAGCTTCTGGAATTGCTTTTGCTTTCCTTTTATTAGCAGACTCAGTGGCTCAGACTCTACCACTTCTTCTTCCCTCAAATGTTGATGTAATGTCTGGTGACAGAGCAGCCATTTGCAACCATAAAACAACAAACGTAAGGACCAAAGGCCAACAAGTCAAGAATGATTGAGTGGAGCGATGGAAAAAACCTGGGCTTTTGATTGACCTATAGAGTTGCTACACTAGTACCAACAACTGCCCGTCTCTAACCTCTACTTGTCTGGACCCAACTAGTGGCATTTTTAGACGGTTATGTGTAGCTGAAAACATCCCTAAAGAATACAACTTTTACTCCCACCCAGAGGCCAGAAGAGCATTCTTTAAAAATTCAACTCCATTGAGTATAGTATATTTCCTGTCAAATTTCAGCCTCTTTGTAATGGGTTTTCTGTTTCATATTTGTTTCAGCTGGTTTTAATTTTAAGGGGGCATGCAAAGTATAATGAAGTGTAGCAATTTCCCAATTAAGTTCAGAACTTAATCTGCTATGCCCAGATGAGGTTAATGAATCTGAACCTTGAATGAATAACAAGGTAAGTGTCATACCTTGCTTTGCTATTAGTTTTTATTTTATCATATAATTAACCCTGTGATGAGGGTCTGGACAGTCGTTCTGCCTTCACTTTCAATAAGATGGGAATATGGTTACCTTCCCTATATCCATTCCCAGGAGGTTTATGGTTCTTAATTTAGCACTGCAGTGTGTTGAGGTCTTCTAAGAAAACTAGGTATGACTCTGAGGATGCACACATTGTTGGTGTACAGTCTTCTAATAACAGCTGCCATCCTGAATGACTGGGTGAAAAGAAACCATTTCTAATGTGTATTCCAGGACCTCCCTATTTATAGTAGTCTACGGTCAATCTTGGCAAGGAAAGGATACTTTTATAAAACAAATAGAATGAACATCTATTCCAGGGATTGGCAAACTATAGCCCAAGGGCCATATCTGGACCATGTGTAAATAAAGTTTTATTGGAACACAACCATGCTCAGTAGTTTTCATACAGTCTATGGCTGCTTTCAGGCTACAACAGCAGACTTGAATGGTTGTCACAGAGAACGTATGACCTGCAAAGCCTAAAATATTTATTACCTGGCCCTTTACAGAAAAAACTTGCTGACCCCTAACCTATTCTGTTAATTCAGATTGCCAGTGACAGAGGCGATAAATCTAGACTTGTATATTCTCTCCTTTTATTTAAAAATTAGTATTGTAAACATGTACTGTATTTACAGCACTTATTTCATGTATAATTTAATTATTTCATTCCTACATGAAGGGATGACTACTCAGGGAATTCTGAATATAATGACACACACACAAATTAGATAACATATTTTATTCAACTCATAATGAATATGACAGGTAGAAATAGTCTACACAGCCTATCCACAGACAATGGCTAAAACTGCACATTACACACTTTGTCACCAACTGAAAATTGATTTTAAAAAATAAAAAATTGATCTTAAAAAATTTAAGCCTTGGACACTGGATTTGACCAAGGTGGGGTGGGAAACAAAGAAAAACAAAAGGAAATTTTGTATCTGGCCATAAAAGAAAACTTTCAGTGACAGAAGTTATAATCAGGAAAATTTGATAAGGACAAAAGCTAATTGATTAATCAGCTCTTCATTATAAATTCTAAGTGGAAAAGAATTTATCCTGATGAAAAGTACTTTTGAGAAATCAAAATGGAAAATGTTTCATTAATTAATTTTAGAAAAACAAAATTGATTTAACCAAGTATATAGAAATTGATTAAGGAATTAAATTGGCTTAATGGATTTTATTCCAGAAAATACATTTTTCAAGGAAAATTCATCAGGAGTCATATAAAAGTGCATACAATATTCTTATTTAAAATGGCGAGACTTCCCTTGTGGCACAGTTGTTAAGAATCTGACTGCCAATACAGGGGACACGGGTTCGAGCCCTGGTCCGGGAAGATCCCACATGCTGCAGAACAACCAAGTCCGTGCGCCACAACTACTGAACCTGTGCTCTAGAGCCCGTGAGCCATCGCTACTGAGCCCGCATGCCACAACTACTGAAGCCCACGTGCCTAGAGCCCGTGCTCCGCAGCAAGAGAAGCCACCGCAATGAGAAGCCCCCTCGCCGCAACTAGAGAAAGCCTGCGTGCAGCAACAAAGACCCAACGCAGCCAAAAATAAATAAATAAATAAATTTATAAAAAAATATAATCAAATGGCACATTCTCAGTTATCCTGTTTGTTTTGTGGGTGCCTCCATAGCTCAGGAATGGCCCTGGACAGGCCTGGGGAGACATTTCTGTGTCAGTAGAGTGAAGTGCTGTGAAAGCAGATACAGAAAGTACTATTACTAAATCCATTTCTCCATTCAGACTCTCTTGCCCTTATACTACTGCAGGCAAGGTGGCTGAAGTCCAGGTGTTTGCTTTGGCGCTCACGCAGCTGGGAAAAGTCTACAGAGGACAGTCCCACTCACCATTTAATAAGTTTAGATAAGACGTGGCTGTTGAAATGGAAAAATGTTGTCACCCTTTTCCCACTGAAGCGCAGCCTTGTGATGGTAGAAATTCTGTGCTGTGAGCCTGAGATGCTATCTCTTATGAAACCAAGCTCCAGAAATAATATTTATTTAATGATCGGTTTCTCTTCTAGGAAGAACATGGCAGAGAGATTTGGAAAGAGACGTATTAGTGCCTTCCTACTGCAAAGGAGGCGAAGTCGGAGGACTCAGCCTGGGGGAGGCCGTCACTGAGGGTCTGTGGGGAAGGCTGGCGGCCACAGCAGCAGGGAGGGGTGTTCCCAGGCACCGCTGGGCGCCCCGCAAGCCCATGCTCCTCCTGCCTAAACATCTGTGTGAGGAGAGCACCCACCACAGTCCCTTTGCTCCTCTTCACCATGAGAGGGCCCAGCTGCCTTACAACTGGTTCAATGGCAGATGGTCAAGCCAACTGGACATAAGGCTTGGCCTTACATGTCACCCTACCAGCCAAGGTGGGAGAGAGCTCGATTTGGTTTGCACTTACAACATTTTAAACAGAAAACCAAACGAAAACAGTGAGTTCGATTGACCACTTACATTACTTTATTATATCCTTAATCAGCAGTAGGATGTCTGATAGGTGAATAAATCTCTTCCGGTATCCTTTCTAAACACCCTTGTTTCACAATTCAATAGTCATCTGTGGGTGTTCTTCAAACTGAAAGACTCACAGAGGTCCAGACGACCCAGGGTCAGCCATCCCATCCTTCCTCCCATCTTCAGATTTATCTCCCCTACTCCTCCCACAACAGGGCCTCACTGAGCCCAGCTACCATGTCTCCCGAACACTTGTCTTCCTACCTCACCATTCCCTTGGATCTCAAAATATTTTCCAAGAAGACACCTGGGCTATCTGAGTAAGAAATAAGGAACTTGGACAAAACACCTGGAAGTTCTCCCTTCTCCTTCTCTCCTAGATGGTCATGTCATGGTGTCCTTCTCAAGTCAAGGTTGCCCTCTCCATTGTCTGTACCCTGAATGATGAATGGTGGCACTTTCGGGCACCCCAGTGGGCCTTGGAGAGCCCGAAAACCACACCAGTGGTGCCCAGGTATGACCCTGATACCCAGAAAGGACTAGCTCTCCTCCTAAAGATTCTAGACAAGAGGAAAATACAACTCCCCTTAGCTCCTTGCTCCAGACCTTAGTGATCCCCCGTGCCAGGAATTGCTTCTCGTACGTGAACCCAACTGGGCGGTCCCCCAGGCCAGGGCAGAGAGAGCATCTCATAGCACCAACCATCCAAATTGGGAATCCCAGATGTCTTCCCCAGGAGGCAGATATCCAACTGCACTCACTCAGTTATTCCACGATCATAATCTAAAACTATCAATCAACTGTTAACACATATTTACTGAGCACATATAAACAGACCACAGTTACAGAAGAGATTGGAAAACTGAGAGCTGATACTATACACAACTTCATGCCATGAAGGGGGAAAACCTAAATGACATGTCACAATTCTCTAGCAAAATCCACATAATCAATACAGGCTCAAGAAGAAATAGAAATCCTAAGTAAATAACCGAGGAGGACATAAAAAGTTCAGTCAAAGTTCTACCCCCCAAAAGACACCATGCCTGAGTGGGAAAATGGCAAGGTCTCTCCACTTGTAAGGAACCAACAATTCTCCTCTTCTGTGAATAACTGTCGAGCACCTACTCTATGTAAGATCTTGACCTAGTGCCAGGAGGCATATAATATAAGAAGTTCTCCAGCCTTCAAGGGTCTTACGTCAAGCTGGAGAGGTAATATTCATACACATGAAGATATAACCAGTGAAATATTAGCAACAATAATAAGATACTGCCACTTACCAAGCACTTTTGATGTACTTGATATCTTTACCAAGCACTTTACATCTACTTCTTCATTTCATTCTCCATAACACGGTACACAGAACAAGGGTAGTGTGTACTATTTGCCCTGTAGCTCTTTCAGGGCAGGGATTATTTTTGCTCTTGCGTCCTATATTCTTTAATTAAGGTCAGGGAACATACCTGGCACATTTTTGTATTCCCTGCAATCCCCAGTAGAAAAATTCCTATCTCGCGATTTGTTCTGAGGATTAAATTAGTTAACACAGGCAAGGCTTTGGAACAGAGCCTCTCTTGCAGTGAGTTTAGTTTAAGCCTTAGCTTCTCTCACTCGTGAAAGGTCAGCTGGTGGCGTGGTTCTCAGCCAGCAAGTTGGGGAAAGAGAGGAGGTCCCCACAGAGCTAACTGGTCCAGGCTCACAGCAACAGCAAAGCAGAAGAAACCTGACCCTCCCCCGACCTGGAGCCCACGGCTTCTGCAATTTCTCCATCAACTACCTTGCAGGGCTCCCACTGCCCTTTGGCTGCCACTTTCCACCCGCTCCCTGGACTTTCACCCACATTCAGCAGGAGCTTGGTGATGCCTGTTACCTGTGCTCCTGGGCTGGGTTCCCAACACGCAGCAGACCCTGTGTTAAGGACAGATAAAAGTCTAAAATTCTTCCTGTTGAGAATGGGGAAGAGATTCCCCTCCCATCCCTCTTCTCAGGGCATTTACCTTAGAAAACGCATCACTGTAAATGCTTTCTCTTCCTTTTGAAATGCAAGCATTAAGGGAGATGGTGTCCTATCCTCCAGTTCAGTGGGCACCTGGCTCCAAGTTGCAACACCACTTCCTGCCATAAAGATGTGAGAGTTTGTTTTTCCTCTGGATGAGGCCAAGTAGCCAACACAGATGGCTCTCCAATTACCAGGTGAAGCTGGGATGAACTCTGTGTGACCAGTGGTGCAGTCAGGCCCCCTCCCGTGAGGACTAGTTACTGTTTATCATGAGAACATACGTGTGATTGGTTGTATCTGCTCATCTGCATAAGAAGTCAAGGTGGCTTCCTGTCTCTGCAGTCCCTTAGCGGAACGCCTGTGACGCCCGTCACCCTCTGGTATAAATGCTTATTCAATAATAAGAGTGTTTGCTTTCCCAACTGCTTGGTAGAGAGGATGTCTGGGTTGGGAGAGAACCCAGACATCCTCTCTACCAAGCACAGCATCCCATACTGGCACTGCTGGCACTTTGTCCCCAGCAGTGCCCCGTAACTCTGCCTCGTGTGTGCCTGGCTCGTCCTGCAGGCCCCCTGACAAGGCCCCCTGCTTCCCCTGCGGCCCCTTCCAGCTGTTACTCACTCAGCTCTCGGTGTAAATCAGATCACGTCATATTCCCTCCCGGACTCCAAGTCCCCAAAGGCAGCCATTCTCATGAGCCATCTGCTGTCTCTCTGTAAGCCTCACCCTGCGCCCGTCCCTGACCTCTGGGCTCCAGCCACGCTGGCCATCTCTGTCCCCTGAACACAGACTCGCAGTGCTGCCCTGTCCCCCCGCCCCCAGCGTCCTTTCTTCCTCAATCTGGAGCAGAGGTCCCTCACCACTTGAGTCTCAGCTGGAACCGCACCCCAGGGGAGCCCTGTCCACCTCTCCCCTCTCAGGACAACCTTACCTGTTTTTTAAAATTAAAAAAAAAATTTTGGCCATGCCGTGCAGCATGTGGGATCTTAGTTCCCCGACCAGGGATCGAACCTGTGCCCCTGCATTGGTAGTGCGGAGTCTTAACCACTGGACCACCAGGGAAGTCCCAAACTTACCTTCTTCACAACCATTGTCATCACAGGAATTGCATTATTGAAGTCTGGGTTAATAATTTATGTCTGAGCTCAGTGAGCTCTCAGAGGAGTGATTTTGTTTGTTGCAATATTGCCACATCTAGAGCAGTGTCTGCCTAAAGGTAAGCCCAAGAACCGGTGTGCCCACCAAGTCTTGGGGCAGGTAGAGCTGGGGCAGGCAGCCTGGCCTTTCTGGTGAACTGGTTGAGGGGTAAACTGGGTCAGCACAACTTCAGAGAGGCACCTAAAACCATCTCAGTCTCGGATGGGCTCAAACGAGCAATTGGCCCATTAAGAGTCAGCCCCTTTTTGTGAAAACTCCTTCCAATGGAAATGATAGAATATTACTATCAACTCCCAAACTCAACTCTTTACTAGATGTTTCCAGGCACACTTCTGTGACAGCTGGCGTCTGTGACAAATACTGGCAGGAACTGGTACCCAGTGATCACCTTTGGTCGTGAGGCTGCTTCTCTTCCTAAGCGATTTGTGTGCATTTACCTACATCCTGAAGGCTGTCTCATTTGCCACAGTTTAATAAACCCATTCGTACCAAAATGGTATCTTTGCTTATTGTGTGAAAATAGGAAGGCTTTGAAGGAGTGACTTTCCTCTTTCAGGCAGTAAGGGGGGACATTCAAAGGTTCTTCCTGAGTCTTTTGTGCTTTGGTTTTTTTCATCTCAAAATAATCTGCAAGCCGGAGTGACACATCTTGGGGTGGCGGCCCTGAGCCCCATCAGTACCCTTCTCTGAAACTTCCCTGGAAGCTTTACACACAAAAAGCTGAGCTGGTGGCTGTGGAGAGAGAAAATGGTATATAACCAAGTGGTAAGGAATCTGCAGAGGGAGAAAAAAACATAGATTGGAATGAGGATCAACCAGCAGAAAAGAACAGAGTTGCCACCTAAAGACTGTTCCTTGTCATCTGCCTCTACAAGGATGACGTCACCGGCCACTGCCATCGCTGACCTTCAACACCCCCCCGAAAGGAGTTCAGGGCAGAGATCAGGAATGCAGCGCCCTGTGCTATGGGAAGAACTGGCAGAGCAGGGCTTCAGATAAATATTTTCAGCAGAAGATTTTTATGAGCCCAATTCTAGCATCTTCTCACATCTAGAGAAGCACTAACATCACAAACAGAAGCATTTGCTCCCCGCGAATAACAGCCTTCTGACAAAATGTGTGCTTAGGTGCACACGCCCCCTTCACCAAAATCACATGTATATTGACTTTCTCCCCTACTTCTTCAGAGCAGTTCCTCAGAGCTATGTGAGACGCTGTCTCCTGGGCTATAGTCCTCATTTTGCCCCAAATAAAACTTAACTCATGACTCTCATATTGTGCATTTTAAAAAATATATTTATTTATTTGGTTGCACCAGGTCTTAGTTGCGGCTCGCCAGCTCCTTAGTTGCAGCAGGTGGGCTCCTTAGTTGTGGCATGCAAACTCCTAGTTGTAGCATGCATGTGGGATCTAGTTCCCGGACCAGGTCTCAAACCCGGGACCCCTGCATTGGGAGCGTGGAGTCGTATCCACTGAGCCACTAGGGAAGCCCCTTGTGCATTTTTTTTTCAGTCGACAGAACACATTTCCTTACACCTCACTGACCCAGGCCCTAACCCTGGGAATGGGCCAGTACAATGAAATGTTTAAGCTTCATTTATCTAATGGAAAATGCTAAATTTTTTTTTAACATCTTTATTGGAGTATAATTGCTTTACAATGGTGTGTTAGTTTCTGCTGTATAACAAAGTGAATCAGCTATACGTATACATATATCCCCATATCTCCTCCCTCTTGCATCTCTCTCCCTCCCGCCCTCCCTATCCCACCCCTCTAGGTGGTCACAAAGCACCGAGCTGATCTCCCTGTGCCATGCGGCTGCTTCCCGCTAGCTATCTATTTTACATTTGATAGTGTATATATGTCCATGCCACTCTGTCACTTTGTCCCAGCTTACCCCTTCCCACTCCCCGTGTCCTCAAGTCCATTCTCTACGTCTGTGTCTTTATTCCTGTCCTGCCCCTAGGTTCTTCAGAACCATTTTTTTTTTTTTAGATTCCACATGTATGTGTTAGCATACGGTATTTGTTTTTCTCTTTCTGACTTACTTCATTCTGTATGACAGACTCTAGGTCCATCCACCTCACTACAAATACTTCAATTTCATTTCTTTTTATGGCTGAGTAATATTCCATTGTATATATGTGCCACATCTTCTTTATCCATTCATTCGATGATGGACACTTAGGTTCCATGTCCTGGCTATTGTAAATAGAGCTGCAATGAACATTGTGGTACATGACTCTTTTTGAATTATGGTTTTCTCAGGGTATATGCCCAGTAGTGGGGTTGCTGGGTCATATGGTAGTTCTATTTTTAGTTTTTTAAGGAACATCCATATGGTTCTCCATAGTGGCTGTATCAATTTCGCCACTATTATTCAGGATAGTTTTGGAAGTTTTAGCCACAGCAATCAGAGAAGAAAAAGAAATAAAAGGAATCCAAATTGCAAAAGAAGAAGTTAAGCTGTCACTGTTTGCAGATGACATGATACTATACATAGAGAATCCTAAAGATGCTACCAGAAAACTACTAGAGCTAATCAATGAATTTGGTAAAGTAGCAGGATACAAAATTAATGCACAGAAATCTCTTGCATTCCTATACACTAATCATGAAAAATCTGAAAGAGAAATTAAGGAAACACTCCCATTTACCATTGCAACAAAAAGAATAAAATACCTAGGAATAAACCTAGCTAAGGAGACAAAGACCTGTATGCAGAAAACTATAAGATACTGATGAAAGAAATTAAAGATGATATAAACTTTTTTTGGTAGATGTAAGTTAGACACTACTTGCCCTGTTTGATTCACATAAAATCAACTTTTTCCACGATGATTATACAAGCTCCTCCTTGCTGGACAGTGTATCTGGGGCATGCTGTTTTGGAGCACCCCAGAGGCCAGGCTGTTAACTTCGAACTGGAGTATTTTCAAAGTTTGCATACTGGTATTGAACTCTTGTTCTATTGCCATGGAGAGATTTAAGATTGCCTTTTCCAATTCATAACCTCTAAAGCTTGGGAATAAGACCCCCAGTGCTGAAAAGAACTTGGAGTTGTGATACACAAGGAGATTCTCTACAGTTTCTTGACTGGTACATTTATGTAGCACAACTTCATGAACAAAGAAGCCCAGGTTTGTAACTTGGCTGGCATTTGGGGTGGAGGATTTGGTGACAAAAGAAGCCAAGTGCCCAAGTCTACATCATCCAGACCATTGAGGTGGGAATGCTTTATATACTTTGTTGCCACATAAAATTAAAAAACCAGTGTGGTTTGCAGACAAGGTTAGAATGGAATCTGTAATTTCCAGGGTCTGGAACATTCTATGGCCTTTGTCATTGGTGTCCCCAAACCTCCATTTCCCATGTGCTTCTGTCAGTCTTTGAGAACAAAACAGATTGCAAAAGAGCCAGTACAGGAGGCCTGTCATCTGGTTTTGGCAGCTGTAAAGTTTGGTTCTGTCACCTAACCAAGTTAAGTCCAGGGTTTTTTAAAAATTATTATTTATTTATTTATTTATTTATTTATTTATTTATTTGGCTGTGTCGGGTCTTAGTTGCGGCCCACGGACCCACTGTGTCGGGTCTTAGTTGCGGCCCACGGACCCACTGTGTCGGGTCTTTGTTGTGGCATGTGGGCTTCTCTAGTTATGGAGGGCGGGCTTCTCTCTAGTTGTGTCATGTGGACTCCAGAGTGCATGGGCTCAGTAGTTGTGGCACGTGGGCTTAGCTGCCCCTCAGCACATGGGCTGTTAGTTCTCCGACCAGGGATTGAACCCGCTTCCCTTGCATTGGAAGGAGGATTCTTAACCACTGGACCACCAGAGAAGGCCCAAGTCCAGATTTTTGATCCACCCATATATAGTTTGAGTATTGGCCAGTTTAATCATGCGGGGTAGCTACAATACCCAAGTTGTTCAAGGGTGGCTGTGAGTCATTTGGAACATGTGGTGATTTGGCAGACGTTTGTGTTAGAGTCACTCACAGCTTTCTTGAGAGGTTTGAGGATGCCACCTGTGGGCTCAAACTGCAGAGTTTGATTGCAATATTGTCCTGGAAAGTCACCCAAGAAAAGTCCAGGGTCATGTTTGTTTTCAATGCAAAGGGAAAAGTTTCCACCTGTGGCCCTTATTTGGGTAAGGGACAGACAGTCCTTGGGCTTCTATAGAGTTTTCTGGGGTCCAAATGACTGTCCAAAAAGAAGACAGAACATGACACTGGACCTTTCCTGGAGTGTGTTTTCTTCTAAAGACCCTGATGTATACCCAGTCTCCTGGTCTAAAGGGATGGCGGGCCTTGTCAGTCGGTGGCGGCCATGCCCCTTTTATCTGTTGGTGATGTGCTTCAAGTACACTTGTTAGTTCTTGTATCTAGCTAGTCATAGCATCGATTGTTCACGTAAGACTCCATAATGTTCATTTAATCCAGGAATGGAAGGTTTACAGATGCCAGTAGGCATTGGTTGTCCAAACACTAGTTCAAAAGACATCAATCCATGTCTCCTATTTGGAGTATTCTGATCTCTACAAGGGCCAAGGGCAAAGCTTCTGGCCATTTAAGTCCAGTTTCTCGACAAAACTTCCCTGAAGTCTTTTTATGTCTAGATTTTTATGTTCCACTTGCCCCGATGATTGAGGATGATATGGGTATGAAAATTTTTTTTTTTAATTTGGTTGCACCGGGTCTTATTTGTAGCACGTGAGCTCCTTAGTTGTGGCACGTGAACTCTTAGTTGCGGCATGCATGTGGGAATCTAGTTCCCAGACCAGGGACCGAACCCAGGCCCCCTGCATTGGAAGGCGAAGTCTTAACCACGGGACTGCCAGGGAGGTCCCTCATTTGGCACCCTTTTGTATCCATTTGTCTTTTTCAGATTGCAGGGGATTTGCCCGATAGTCAATAATGTCAGTCAGGGATAAAGGCTGGTTTAAAAATTTGGTGGGGAAAGGATCAGGGGTTCCCTATAGAGCTGCATGTTTAGCAGCTCTGTCTGCCCTATCACTTCCTAAAGATACAGCATCTGTGTCCTTAGTAGGGGCTGAGCAAGGAACAATAGCAATTTTAGAAGGCAGATGAATAGCTTGTAATAGGGCAGCAATTACCTGCGCATTAGCAATAGGAGTTAATGATCCGCGGGATTTCCAAATTGTGGCAACAGCATGGCAGACTCCAAAAGCGTATCTGGAGTCTGGGCAAATATTGGCAGTTCTCCCTCTCGCTAATGTACAAGCTCTAAGAAGAGCTATGGGTTCAGCAGCTTGGGCTGATTTCATAGTCGACAAAGAATAAGCCTCAAGAGTCTCATCAGGGAAGCTATGGCATAACCAGGTATTATGTTTCCCCGGAAATTTCACTTAGCGGAGTGCTCATGAAATAGAAGTGGGTCTGGATTATTTAAAGGGCTGTCTGAGACATCACCCCGTGGCTTAGAGACCATTTCTGCGGTTGCAGGGCGATCATATGGGAGAGAGTGGGTTCTCTGTAATCTGGGAGGCGCAGCGGAGGACCTGGGGTCAAGGGGTTACAAGACTGAGAGGATGGAGGGTTAGTTAGAAGAGCCTGCCCAGAAGTGGTCTGTGCTGTGTAGACAGGTGTGTGTGCTATGGACGCGTAAGATGGCAGACACAGCCTGGGGAACACGGAGACGGATGCGGGCTAAGGTTACAACACTGGTGGCAGCTGCAGCCATCACGTGGGGCAAATCTGATGCTATGAGATCTAACTGCCATGAGAAATATGCTATAGGACAGATCCGAGAGGCACAAGCCTGTCCTACAATGCCTGCGGCAATCCCGTCATTTTCATGGTGGTATAGATGAGGAAGTTTGTCAAAAGTAGGTAAGAGCTGAGGGTGTGGATAAAGCTTATTTTAAGGCTTCAAAGGAGGTGCATGTCTCTGGAGGCCAGGAAATGGGCTCTGGGGTGGTTTCTGGGAGGTGTGCCTACAGAGGCTTAGCAAGGGCTGCAAAATTAGGCATCTATCGGCAGCAGTAGCCACCAGCTGCCCCTAAAACTTACGTAACCGTGTTTTCATTTTAGGGAGAGGGATGGCCAACAATGACTCTCCAGGTGTTTGGGGTGAGCCTTTGAATGCCCTGAAATATCTCATGTCCTAAGTAGGTAACAGTGGTTTTCACCCACTGAAGTTTAGATCTGGAGGCTTTATGGCCTCGTTCAGCTGGTCCCTTTAGGAGAACAAGGGAGTCTGTAAGAGCTGATCACAAGGTAAAAGGTGGAGACTTCCCTGGTGCCACAACGGTTAAGACTCCGCACTCCCAATGCAGGGGCCCCGAGTTCGATTCCTGGTCCGGGAACTAGATCTCACATGCCTCAACTAAGAGTCCATATGCCTCAACTAAGAGTCTGCATGCCACAACTAAGAGTCCACATGCCTCAACTAAGGAGCCGGAGAGCCTGCCTGCCGCAACTAAGACCAGACGCGACCAAATAATTAAATTAAATAAATATTTTTTTAAAAAAAACAAAGTAAAAGGTCAACACACTGAACAAACATTGGAGCCTTGGATTAAAGACTACAGGATCTGGTTTGCCTTAAAGACTTGGGAAAATGCTGAGGGAGACTCACAATATCCCTGAGGTATGAGAGTGCATGTTAATTGTCTCCCTTTAAAGGTAAATACAAAAAAAAAAAAAAAAAAAAAAGAATGCGAGTCAGGGTGCAAAGAGTTTGAGAAGAAAACTGAACAGAGGTAAATTACTGTAAAGCAGGAGGCTGCGTCAGCAGGAATTATTTCGGTGAGAATAACAGCCGGACCAGGGACCACAGGACATCAAGGAATTACAGAAGAGTTTATGGCTCTTGCGTCTTGTACAAATTGATAGATTTGGTTCCTGTCAGAATCAAATTTGCCTTCTTTCTCTGTTGGCAAGATTGGGATGTTACAGGGTGAGGAAGTAAAGACTAGTATACCCTGCTTCAAAAGGGAGTCTATTATATAAGCTACAATATATAAGCTATATTGTACACCACAGGGAATATAGCCAATATTTTATAATAACTATAAATGGAATATAACCTTTAAAAATTGTGAATCACTGTACTGTATACCTGTAACATATACAATATTGTATACCAACAATACTTCAATAAAAAAGGGGGAATCTATTAGAGATTTAATTCCTTGCTTTGCATCCCTAGAGAGAGGGATTATGTTATGCTTGTGATACTGAGCAGAGCCCTGTGGGGCTCCTGGGCACAAAGCGTTTCTGTGTCCCCTATTTCTTTGATTACAGGAAACAGCTTTCATTCAGCCTCCATGACCTTCCCTGAGTTCCAATGGGCAGATCCAAGCAGTTGTTAATTAGGGAAGGGAGGGGACGGGAGACCAGGAGAAGCAGCCAAGAAACAATAGTGCAGCCTTGGGGCAGGGTCCTGGTTCCCCCTCAAGGGATTCGCACAACAATATCTTTTGGGCTCTTTATAGAACTAAAACCCCCAATAAATGGAAGATGAAGCAATCCTCCTGCCAGAGAGAAAGTCACTGGATTGAGAGCCTCGGAAAACCAGAGAAGCTAATCTGGAGACCACCTGAGGCCAGATGAAAGGAGTGCAGGTCCTGCACACACCCTAATCTCATCAGCAACCCCACCCCTGAACTATTTGCTATAAAACTCCTCACCAAAACCTCCTGGCTTGGGACACATACTTTTTGAGGGGCCTGAGCCCGCTGTGTCTCCCTTTGCCTGGCAAAGCAATAAAGCTCTTCTTTTCACCCAAAACTCTGTCTCCAAGATTCGATTCAACACCAGTGCACGGAGGTCGAGCTTTTGGCATCAAATTCAATAAGCCTATTTATGATAAAACCCAGAGGTAACTTTCCAGGTTTAGAATAAATCTTTACCATGGATGCAAGAGGCATCCCTGGTGAGGGGGCAGATGTAGCCCTCATGATTCAAAGGTTTACTCCCAGAAATAGTCTAAAAAAGTAAAGACCTTCGTTGCATAGGTGGTAAGGATGGTATAGTGAAAATGATGTCCCTGGTCTCCCACAAAAATGTGTGGCACCTTTGCCTATAAACCCACTAATTATATGGCACTGGGCAGGTATTACTGGAATGGGACATTTCCAGCACTAACAAGCAACAAAGTTTGCAACAACGAAGGCCCCTTTCAGACTGGGACCCCTTGTGAGAGCTGGAATGGCTGGACAAAGAAGGTGTTGTTTGTGACTTAGTGTCTCAGAGCCCCAGTCACTTGACTGGCCACAAGATGCACCTCTGTATATGTCCCTTCTAGATGGCAGAGACAAGAGAGAGGTTTCTCACTGGCCAACAAGCCAAACTCTTCAGGACATAGTACAAGACAGAAAGAAAAACTTCAACTTTTTCTTATCTGCACATTAACAGTTTGCCTAGGTCTTGGGTTTCTTGGGGTCATGCTAATGCTTGGGAGGGTGGGGATTGGGTAACGTTTTACAGAGTACCTTGCTGCATGGAAATTTTCTTGAGGTCGGTGGGTGACCTAGTGTCAACCTGACAGGTTCTGTGACCAGCTTAACCCCTCGCGGGTGTCTTCTTGAGGTGGCGAGAACCCTAATGTCTATTAAATGCTTGCCTCGTACCCACCAATGGGGCAGCTGTGGCTTCCAAAATGTCCCTTAGCTTTAACCTCGTGGGTCTATCAACCCACAGCAGTGTTTGTCTACACAGACTCACGGTCTGTGAAGTTGACCTGAACAACAGGCTTACAGGGCCTGTGCCTGTATTCCACCCTATGGAATTTCCTTCTTATGACAAATGACACAATACAGACAAAGAAAGACAGTAATCATCTCTGGGGGGGTGAGGGGCAGGGAGAATCAACACACCAAGTGTGCTCTACCAGATTTCCAACCAAGTGTCACTGAGCCAGGGAAATTGTTCCACAAATATTTTCTCCTGTTAATCTAAATTTAGAGACAGAAAGAAGGAGATTCTCACCACATTCGTGCCACCGAACCCCACAGACAGATTCTGGGAGGCCGGCATGCTAAGAAGTATCACCTTCTGCTGGCCTTTGTCAAGTGTCCCAGCATCTCTTCACCTGCATCCGTCTTCAGGAGGAAGCAACTTTCCACCCAGAGAAGGCAGTTTTTCAGCCAGATGTTCCCAGCCAGGGAAGTATCCTTCCAACTACGCCAACTGTGGGGAAGGGGAAATTTCCCCTCTTTCCCCTCCTAGTTCTTTTGTCTGGCAACTCAAATGACCTAGGGAGATTGACAGGAGAAACTCACCTATGTTACTTGTGCACAGGGAATCCACATAAATATGAAGAATTCCAAAAGCAGTGAGGCCAGGTGAGGTAAGGAGAAGGAGGTAGGGGTTTGAGGCCTCAAGGGGAAGTAAGGTAACTCACAGAAGATACAAAGTTATGTTTGGTAAACAAATGTTTTCTGGGCCATCTTATTTTTTTTTTTAATAAACAACTTTATTGAGGTATGGTTCACACAGCCCAGACTCACCTGTTTCAAGTGTACAATTCAATGATGTTTAGTACATTCACAGGTATGTGCAACCATCACCAGGGTCAATTTTAGTGCATTTTCATCACATCAGAAAGAAACTCCACCTCCCCACACCCACCCTCCCACACTCCCCCAGCCCTAAGCAACCGCTAATCTACTTTCTGTCTCTATAGATTTTCCTATGCTGGACTTTCATCTGAATGGGATCATCTAATATCTTAGTCCATTTGAGCTGCTGTAACAAAACTATCAGATTGTGTGGCTTAAACAACAGACTGTTCTAGAATCTGGGGAGTCCAAGGTCAAAGTGCCAACAAACCTGGAGAATCCATTTCTCGGTTCATAGATGGCCATCTGTTCACTATGTCCTCACATGGGGAAGGGACAAGGGAGCTTTCTAGAGTATCTTTTATTAAAGGCACTAATCCCACCCATGAGGGCTCTGTCCTCATTACCTGATTACCTCCCACAGGCCCACCTCCTAATACCATCACATTAGAAGTCAGGCTTCCACATCTGAATTGGGGAGGGACACAAACATTCAGTCTATAGCACATAATATGTGGACTTTTGTACCAGCCGCTTTCACTTAGCATAATGTTTTCATGGTTCGTCCATATTGTAACATATATTAGTATTCCATTCCTCTTTATGACTGACTAATACTCCACTGTATCCGTATGCCACATTTTTTTATCCGTTCATCAGTTGATAGACACTTGGATTGTTTCCACCTTTAGGCAATGAACAATGTTGCTATACACATTCCCGAACAAGTTTTTGTGTAGACATATTTCATTTTGGGGGGAAATACGCTTAGGAGTGGAATTACTGGGTTATATAGTAACTGTTGTGAAATAAAACTCACATTCTATGGCAAGACAAGAAAAATTTAAACATATGAAATCTTCTTTGCCCTTTGGCCTCCTCTCTCCCCATGCTGTGCATTGTGTGTCTGCATTAGACATCGACCAAACCTCCCCCATGGGCAGAAATACCTGCTCAGCCATATGGAGCAATAGTCTCCCAACATCAACGAGACAATTCCTTAAAGATAACGTTCCTTCATGATCTCGTAAGGAACCACAATAACGCTTAGATCTGGATTGTGTAAACTGTCAATAATATGTCATTTGCTGTCCAGCCCTCTGTCTCAAAAAACTTACATAACTGTGCCTGGACTGCTAATGGGCAGGACAATTCTCGGGGTTTTCTGAGATGCTGTTCCCGGGTTATAAGCCTCAAATTTGGCACAAATATAATTTTCCATTTCTTTCTTAGATCAACTGATTAATTCTCTTGTCAACTCTGTTTAATCATCTGAGGAACTTCCAGACTGTTTTCCCAAATGGCTGTACCATTTTACATCCCTACCATCTCACACATGTTTAAGTACCTACATTAAACAGGAAATTATATTTATAAATCAGTCATACTAACTGAACTTGTTACTGTAGTAGTGCATACCATAGTACTCAGATGAAAAACAGTCCTATCAAAAAAAAATGATTATTATATTCCTTTATGTCCTCATAGCTCTGACTGACAGTCGGTGACTTTATATATTATCTTTTCGTAGGAACCTAAGCTAATAAATCCCTTTTGAAAGTTGGATCATAAAGATTGCTATAAAATTTTATGAAAGCCATTAGCTTAAAGAAGACATATAGTTCTTTCCCTGAGCCATTCATCCACAAAAACACAGCATGTTTGCTGCCTAGTGCTGCCTTCCCAAAGTGGGAGGATACGTCATTTATGAGAATCTGACAATGGTGTATCAAAAAGAGGAGATATAAAGTGACAAAAGAAAAGACACAGGAGGAGATGCTGAAGATAAACCTTGACCACAAGAAGATGAGAATTAAATCAGATCTACGTCACATAACTAAATACGCAACTGTACTTGTACGGAGAGCGCCAATGAGATATCTTTAATGAAATCAATTCATTTAATAACCCAGAAGTATTATACTTGGAGAAGATAAAAATCTCTGTAATGAAAGGATTTTCTTTTACGTCTCCTTCTGCTGTAGAAGAACTTCACAAACTTTGACCTCCAGTAGCCAAGAACCTGATGTGTCAGCGGTAATTCACGTTAGTCATGCTCTGGCTACTGTGCCCCTGCTTCTCTGTATCAATGACCTCTCCAGTGTTCCCCGTAATTAAAAATAATAAATGCCCAATCATTAATATTGTTGACAATAGGATACAAGTGAGGAGAAAGTATCTTTTTTGTTCGGCTTATCATTTTGTGTTACTGAACCTCAAAAATCACAAGAATGTTAGAACTGGAAACCATATGGGAGATAAGTGGTTTTGGGGTTTTTAAAAAAATATTTATTTGTTTATTTGGCTGCATTGGGTCTTAGTTGCAGCACGCGGGATCTTTCGTTGTGGCACTCAGGCTCTCTAGTTGTGGCGCAGGGGTTTAGTTGCCCCACGGCATGTGGGATCTTAGGTCCCTGACCAGGGATTGAACCCACGTCCCCTGCATTGGAAGGCGGATTCTTAACCACTGGACCAGCAGGGAAGTCCCAAGATATGTGGTTTTTAACTCAAGGGGAAACAAGCTCATTTGGGAATCTGGTAAAAAATGTGGACTTTTTTCCTAGAAAAATGAGTAGCAACCATAAACAGTATCAGGGTTGCTAATTGGCCATCCCTTATCCTGCTTAACCAGTAGGGTTGTGAGTGACACCCTTACCTGCAGAATTCTCACAGAATAGATGTCCTTAGAGTCTGTTGATGGGGCAGAAAAAATCGCAGGTGGTCAGAGACTTCTGGAGATTAGCCCCTCCGGGCAGGCACGCAGATTGCCTCCAGGGGCAAACAGCAGTTGCCGGTTTAGAAAAATATGTATTGAGGGATCTTAGGGAACTGACAGTTCCCGGGGAAGGCAGAGACTCGGGCTCAGAGAGAACAAAGCCAGAAACAACACTCGACCTCATCAGGAGGCTGCGTTAGAGAGATGGCCTTGTCACTGCCGCTCGCAGAGACCTTGCTCTCCAGCCATTGGTCCGGTGGTTGGGACACTGCACTCCCAATGCAGGGCGCCCTGCAGGTCGGGGAACTAAGATCTCACATGCCACGGGGCAACTAAGCCCGCATGCCACAACTAGAGAGCCCACGCACCACAACGAAAGATCCCACGTGCCTCAATGAAAGATCCCGCTTGCCGCAACTAAAGATCCCACATGCTGCAACTAAGGATCCTGCATGCCGCAGCTGGGACCCAGTGCAGTCAAATTAAAATATATATATATAAGAGTTGGGGAAACGATTGACATTGGAGAGACCTGGCGGGAACTCCTCATTAGGGGAAAATGTTGGACTCAGGCTGAGCCCAGGGGAACGGCAATGCATGGTCCCCAGTAAGAAGCTAAGATGCAGGTTACACCAGCCTCGGTCCTTCCCCAGTGGACCGGAGGTCCTGCCCCGATGCCCTGGGTGCATAAGATCTCCCCCTGTTCCCATGCCACTACTGGAAAGGAAGGGAAAGGAAGACTATGGGAGAAATGGACTTTATAGGGTGTTTAAACTTTCGAGTGACTGCTAATTTACAGACAGAGAGAGAGAGAGGGAGACACTAATCCAAAATGAAAGAGTGTGTCATACAGCAAAATATAAATTGAATTTTTAGTACTAGACGGAACGGGAGCTTCAGAGCAAGAGGAGATAAAATATATAGTTTAAAAAAGTAAAGTTAGCCTGTTTGCACCCTAAACCATGGGGAGTAAACGCCCAGGGTTCAAGTCGCCCTAAGAGCTGTGTGCAGGGGCTTTTAATCTCTGGAATAAGATTAAACGGCAGGGGGAGAAGTGCCGGGGCAGAAGGACCTGGGCGATATTTATCCTTCGGCAACACTAGATTTTTTTTTAATTTTATTTATTTTTAATTGAAGTATAGTTGATTTACAATAGTATATTAGTTTCAGGTGTACAGTAAAGTGATTCCGTTACACATATATATGTATATACCTATATTCCTTTTTTTCTATTCTTTTCCATTATAGTTTATTACACGATATTGAATATAGTTCCCTGTGCTATAAGTACATCCTTGTTGTCTATCTATGTTATATATGGTAGTGTGCATCTGTTAATCCCAACACTGGAGTTTTGAAGAGTAGAGTTCCTTCTCAGGGATGCAAGGGCAATTTCAACAGTGTCAGTTGGGGCCAGGGGTTTACTGGGGAGCTTAGGCCTCTGGAGGAAGCTGTATTCTGCAATAGAGGCTTCAGGCAGCTTCAGCAGTCCTGGGAAATGGAAGGGAAGTTCATGGTCTGTGTGACTCCAAACTGGAATCCCTGTGGGTCAATGGAGGCCCAAGACTGGCCAGAGAGCGTGGAGGGATTGGGCGGGTGCCTGAAGATGACCTCTCACCCCATGATGCGATGCCTTTGCGAGGCTCATTCCCACGCAGGAGAAAGTGGGCTCCTGCAGGGGGAGGAGTGCACAGATGGCGGGTGTTCCAGGGAAGAACAGGCCCCAGGGGAGGGAAGCGAGTCCCGCCTGGTAACCAGGTTTGCTGATATGAACTTGGGAGGCGGGAGGTGGAGGACAAGCTCTCACCTTCTAGGACACTCAGTAACACTCATGGCCACAGCTGAACCTCCTTTTGCAAAGCACAGACTGCTGGGGACGGCCCAAAAAGGGAGACCGAGCTCGCCTGGAACAATGCCATCATTGCTCCGCTCCAAGCTTCAAGCTGGACTTTTAAGTCTATGGCGAGGCTCTGGAAAGCTGGGCTGTCAAGTGAGAACAAAGGATTTCTCCGAACCCACAAAATGACTTTTTTTTTTAAAGATCAAAGCTTGGAAGCATAACTGGAAAGTAAATCATACAGCAAATCGCCAGGGGACAACAGTTACAAGTAAAGGTCATTCCCACCTAAGAGAGAAAGCCCCCTGGGGCCGGGAGATGTGAGGATCTGAGGTGGCGGAGGGCAGAGACCCTTCCCCCTGCCCCCACATGCCCCCTTGGGGAGGGCGGAGGGGGGCAGAGTCACTGCAGACTGTGCTTACCCTGAGAGGTCTCCGCTTTGGCCTTGAGAGTGACTGAGACAGTAATATTTAAAACTGACCGGAAACTTACTGCATTGGACTGAACACCCTGCAGAGGGCCAGGAGAGATGTGCGCTCCCTGCAGTTTTCGGGCTCCAGGGCCGCGGGAAAGCAAGTACTAGAAAAGAGGGAATTGCATTTCTGTACATGTGGGACACAGGGCGTGGATTTTGAGACCCCAGGCCCAGCTCTTACTGCAGAAGCTGACGATTCTCAACCTGGGTATGTGGAACTCCTTTGCATACGCTGTGAGTGCCACGTACCGGGGCACAGGTGGCAGGTGACGACCGGGACGGCCAGTAAGGGAAGAGTGCAGAGAGTTCCGTGCTGGGGGGGGAATAGAGCCGCCAAGATCCTAGGGCGGAGGGATTGGGAGTCTGAGAGAGGATGCCGGGGCATCGGCCAGGGCCCCCTCCCTCTGTGAAGCTGCCCTGCTGTCTAATCACCACTGGGCGTTGCCCTTTCACGGGCGTCTCAACGTAAAAAGAAACTCAAGCAAGTAAGTCTAGAGGGTTACAAGTGAAAACGTATTTCCCGTGCTCAGTCCACCCCTCTCGTTATGCCTTGTGTAATTCCCAAGAGAGCTTTATGCAGCTGTAAATGCGCACCCTGCTCCCCCTTTCTCCACAAATGGGGGTGTCCTCTGCGTCCTGTGCTGCACCTTGACCTATCGGAGACCCTCCGCGTCAGCGTGGAGGTCCTCCTGGCTCTGTTCCGTGGCTGTCGGTTATCCCACTTCCTGATTGGCCGGGCCATAATTTTTTTTATCATTTCCCCCAGTGGCGGGCACTGAGCATTTTTCAACTTGTTTCTCAAGTGAGCAGCGCTGCAACGAAACGGATAAGCTTGAACATCTCCACTTTGCAGGGGTGCAGGTTCATCTGCAGGATAATTTGCCGGGAGGGAGCAGTTGGATTTAGAGAGTGTGTGCATTTGTAATTTTCATAGATATTAATAAGCTGCTCTCCAAAAAAACTGTACCCGTTTACACTCCCACCAGCTATTAGGAGGGCATTTTTAGCTCAACAGACCCAAAGTTTTGAACCTTTCTTCCAGATCTGCCTTTCCTTCGTTCCTTTGCTCAGGTCCGAAAGCAGGAGGCCCCATCTTGCCCCCTGCATGAGGAAGCCCGGGCAGTTATTCTCCGAAGACAATCTGTCCCTTCTTCTCGCCTTCTCTCCTAACACACCTGCGCTGCTCACCTGGACACCTGTGTGAGCCTCCTGACTCACTTCCCCTCTTGTATCTTCCGCTACCTCTTCTCCACACGCAAGCACCGGGGCCCATGCTGCACCCATCGCCGCAGGCAGGCTCCTGACCGCCACCCGCAGACACCCAAAACAGAGCAATTCCAGTTCCCACTGCGGGGTCGTCTGTTTTGCGTACCTGTCATACCTGGTGCTGGCGAAGAGTCAGCTCTGCTACTGTAACTCCCGGCCCACTGGCGTCCAGGACAAGGTCTCTGCGCCCAGGTGAAGGTTCAGAGCGGTGTTCTTGGGTTTTGCCCAGAGGCCTCACAGACCCACCCAGGGGGCTTCTTGCATCCCACTGCCCTGATACACACCCACACCACCCCATGCCCGGGATTACTCAGGCCTCTTCTCTGGAGAAAGAGAAACCCAGCGGCCTCTGCAAGCTGAGGGAGTGCAGGAGAGAGAAAGAAAGGATGGGAAGACCCCAGGGCCAGGGTGAGGGTGAGTTAAGCTGGAGTTCCCTTTAGCAGTTGTTCTGTTCAGGGGAGGAGAAGGCAGCTAAAGTGATGAGTGGTCTCTGTGGTCACCACAGGGCTCAATGCCATGCATGCCTCTAGGCTGGTGACAAGTGGACAGGCCTTGTGACAAGCAATGTGCACCGTCCTGTCTTGTCTGTGAGCAAACCCACGGGCCTTGCCCTCCGGACGGGCGGAGCGCTTCCCTGCGTGTGTGTGGGAGCTGCACACAGGAGGCTGAGATCCCGCTGGGCCCCCAGAACGCATGGCTCAAGATCCTCTAAATATTCCATCCAGAGAAGAAGCAAAGGTTTGGAAGATTCACCTGAGAGGCTCAGGTACAGTGTCTGCTTTCCAAGTTCCCACAGCAAATGGGCAGCCAGCTCTGACCCACCAGGCTGGGCTGGGGGCGGGCTCAGAGGTGCTGGGATGCAGCCCTAAGTCCAGGCAGTAAGCTCTGCTGAGTGCCTGCACCTGGGACGTGGCCGGGGCACGGGTGGGGGGTGTGGACAGGTGACAGCACTCCTTCCTGCGGACCCTCCCCGCAGACCCGTGCAGGGGCCAGCGAGTGGGCGTGCTGGGGCAGGGTCCTGGCGGCAGGCCTGGCCCCCTGCGCTGGGGTGATGTCCTGGAGAGCAGGGGTGTGGGATGACCTCCAGGAGACTAAGGCATCTCTAAGCCCTTTTAGTGTATTTCCCGCTCACAGGTGTTTTTGCTTTAGTCACAAATGACAGTGCAGTCTCTGATTACCTAGTAACTAAAATGGGCTTTAAATAAACATGGGTTCATCCGGTCCGCAGGAGAGACCAACACAGCAGGACAGGACCCCTTGCCTGGAGAGGTAGGGGCACGGTATATGGACATGCATGCCTGGAGCCTGGAGAGGGTCCAGCATCACGGAAACCCCTTACGACATTGAGGTTGTGTTGAATTTCACTTCAAGGTCCTTTCCCCCTAGTCTCGGGGTCGTTTGAAGGGAAAATTCTGAAAGATCTGAGCTGGTGATCATTTCCCTGACCAAGGCGTCACAGAAATGAATGGCCCTCACGCTGCTGCACCTGTCTCCCGGGCCGTTCTCCTTAATCACCTGGAAACAGAGCTGTCTTACAAGACGCCAGCAGCTCCACTGTCTCTGGCAGAGAATTATTCCAGAATCCTTTATGGTGTGGTCAAAGAAACATAAGAAGCCTTTACTAGAGGCGGCAAAAGAGGCTCAGGAAGGGGGCTCTGAGATCCGGTGTCTAGGGCAGGGCAGGGGATAGACAGGACAGGGAAGGAGGCACCTGCAGCTCCTGACCCGGCCCGTGGATCCTGCCGGCTGCTTTGTTCCCAGCCGCCCCTCGCAGCCCTCACAGTTGCCCGTCATCCGAGTCCCAGAGGAACCGGGGCAAAGAGGCCCTGCCCAAGGTCACCCCAGGCAAATCTGGGAGTCCAACCCAGATGCCCCCAACTTCAGTGTCTGTACATCCCTGTAGACCATATGCAGGATTCTCTCGACAGAAAGTGTGTGGAGCCAAGT
Source organism: Balaenoptera borealis (assembly GCF_965194805.1). NCBI lineage: Eukaryota > Metazoa > Chordata > Mammalia > Artiodactyla > Balaenopteridae > Balaenoptera > Balaenoptera borealis. Next base: position 14,059,524 of record NC_138874.1, on the reverse strand, counting down.
GAACGTTCCTGGGAATTGGGGGTCGTGTGAAAACTCATGCCACGGGCTTCTAACCACACCTATCAACTGCAGACCCCTTGACTCCACGGTGAAGCCCTTAGAAGCCCCGGGGCTTCACGCGGCGGCTCAGATTTTTATTAAACTGTTGCCCCAGAACACCATTTCTTCTCAAACGTGACAGCCTATTCGTAGAGTTTGGCAGGGCAAGGAATTTCATTAATATGATGTCTGTTTTTGCCACTGTTTTCCAAGACCAGCTGCCAGGAAGGATGGAGACAGCGGCATCCTTGCCCTGGAGGAGGGGCGGACATCCCCTGTGAGTGCACCCATGTCAGGGGTCAGAGCCCCAGCTCCGGCTGGATGAAATCCAGCCCTTCTGCTTTTGTAAGTAGAGTTGGATGGGGCACAGCCTCGATGTTTGGTTCACACAGCATCGTGGCTGTTTTTGCTCTACAACCCAAAGCTGAATAGCTGCCACACAGACCGCACGTCCCACGAGGCCGGGAAGTTTACTATCTGGTTCTTTCCAGACAAAGTTTGCCAGCCCTGCTCTAAATCAAAATGGGAGGCTGTGAGAAAGCTGTCCGTGCCACATGGACTATTGTGATTCACTAAGCTCTCTGCCAGCTACAGAACTCTGCAACTCTCTGATTTAAGAGGTGATTGAAGATCACCCCGTGCCCTCTCCCCACAGCAAAGCCCGCGCTGCCTGCCACCTCCTGGACCAGTTTGGTATCTTGTGCTCTTTTGCCATAAAGCCACCCTCTCTCTCCCAGCGGGGTCTCCCCCGTGCATTAAGCAGAGAGCGCTGTCTCCGCCCAAACCCGGCTCAGCCTCAGAGCTCCTGCTGTGCTACAGGAGCCTCTGGGAGGGCAGAGGGCTCTGTGACAGTTTGCCATCAGGGTGCGCCCTGTTTCTGTCTAACAGGGAGGTCCCCAGGAAAGCAGGCGGAGGCCAAGGTCCACTTAGTCCAGTGCTGCCACACTGGCTCCTTTTGACTGGCACCTGCATCTCACCTCTCCCCATCCGTCACTGACCCCGAGTCCGCTGGCCCGAGGACAGTTACGTCTTTCCTCTACCGGGCCCCAGGGCCTCGGGAGCCCCCGGCCCCCGAGGATGCCCGCATCACCCACTCCTCAGGCCAGAGCTTCGAGGAGCTGAGGCGGGCGTGTCTGCAGAAGGGCGTCCTGTTTGAGGATGCAGACCTCCCAGCCAACAGTTCCTCTGTCTTCTACAGCGAGAGGCCCCAGATCCCCTTCGTGTGGAAGAGGCCGGGGGTGAGTGCTGCCAGGGCGGGCGGGCAACAGACAGGGGGTGTGCAGCTCAGCAGCCCAGGAGGGGGCATCAAGGAAAAGATGGGCTGGGAGGCCTGGGCTATGCACAAACTGGACTTAGGCACATCTCCTGAGTCCCCTAGAAGGGATGCGGTTTGAAGGCAGGAATGGTGCTCGGGGGGCAAGTGGCTGCTCTGGGTGGTGGCCAGGGTATCTGGCTGCACCTGGCCCCCTGGCTCCACGATTCCCCGCCGAGGCCCAGGACTCAGGATCAGAGAGCGTCTTGTCTGTAGCTGGTGAGTGGAAGTCAAAGCTTTATCCGGAAGTGTCAGGTGACATGTCCCACCAGAGCCCAAGGGCAAACACGCAGAAACGGGTGAGAGGTGGCTCCCCGCAGATCCCTCACGCTAACGCTGAGACAATGCGCCCGATGTGCTCAGGGGCTTCTGGCCAGAGCCTAGGATGCTCAGAGGGGACAGAAGTTCACTCAGCGAGCGCTCAGGACCTGCGCGATGGACAGAAGGCATGTGAAGCAGGGATTCTCTCCCCAGACCATCTCCCTTCCTGGAAGGCAGCCATCATCTGTGTCCCCGCAGGCCCCCTGCCACCAGCAGTCTGGAGGTGATGGTCCCGCGTGGCACCAGCTGGTGCCTGGGACCAGGAATCAATATTTGCCGTGCTGGATTAGTCAGGACTCGACCTCTGACCGGGCGCCGGCTGGCTCTCCTTCCCCCAGGGAGGGTGCTGGTCTGGGAGCGGCCCCTGTGGGGACAGGACGCTGTGGGCAAGGCTAAGGGTGCCGGACCTAAAGGGGAGACCCTGAGTGCTGGTGCCACCCTGCCGCTAACGTGACCCCTGACCGTGGTCCCAGGCCTCAGTCTCCTCACCTGTAAGGTGGGAACAATAACGACCAACGTAGGCCCGACGTCTGGCACACGGAAGTTGCTCAGCAAGTGACGGCTGTTGTTCTGATTGCGGCTGCTATTAGTGCGCCATCAGCATCAGCTCTGAATCTCATCTCACCACGAGCACCACATCGACCTCACCATCTCCCTATATTCAAATAATGTCTATATTTTAAATACATAACATGTCTACTTTAAACAAACAAACAAACACGAAAACCTCCGGCCTCTTCAGGCCCGGGCCCAAAGCACACATAAGCTGTTACTTGCACAGTGGTAAGCTCTTTTTAAAAAATTAATTAATCTATTTATTTATTTTGGCTGCGCCGGGTCTTAGTCGCGGCACACGGGATATTCGTTGCAGCACGCGGGCTCCTTAGTTGCGGCACGCATGCGGGATCTAGTTCCCCGAGTGCAGAGTCTTACCCACCGGACACCAGGGAAGTCCCACGCAGTGGCTAGCTCTTTTTATTGCCATTTCCCGTTGTAGTCTGTGTGTGTGTATGTGTGCGCGTGTGAGCGCACATCTATAGGCCATGCTGCCGTGGTTCAGGTGTAAGCCACTTCTGGTTGTCCAGTATTTTCCTAAGTCTGACAAGGCTATCACGGAATGGCTCAGCCTCTCTTCTGAGAAATTCCGATCACTTCCTTTCCTCCTAACTGGTCTCCCTACTTCCAGCCGTAGCCCGTCAGGCCACCCCTACTGCCACCAGGGGCCTTGCCATCCCCTGCTCAGCGCCCTCAGTGGGCTCAGCATTAGCCAGGAGTGAGGCCCGGGCTCCCACACAGCCCCTGTCCCCAGGCTGCCCTGCGCCCGCCGCCCCTCCCCGCGGCCGGACCCTCCCATCGGAACGCCCTGTCGATCTGGGAGGCCCTTCTCTGCTTGGGGAATTCGGGCTCTTGCAGGGGCCTCACGCACCAAGCCTTCTTGGCCCCCTGAAGAACTGTCGGCCGTCCTATTTCAGCACTCATTCTGTTCTAATGTAATGACCTGCCTGTGTCCCTCCTCGGCGCCCAAGTCTTCCGAGAGGCAGGCCCTCATTCATCCCATACCCCACTGCACTCTCAGCTTCCAGCACCTTCTGTCACCTTCTAAACAATGATAGCAGCCAGCAGTTACGATGCCCGGCCAACACTGACTGTTCCAGGATTGTCTCATTTAATCCCACACAGTCCTAACATCTGGGTATTATCATTATCCCCGTTCTACCGAAGGAGAAGCTAGAGCCTGATGGGTGACGCGCACAGGCAGTACGTGACAGAGCTGGGCACCTCCCCAGGCACTGCCCCGGAGCATCGAGTGCGACGGGAACCCAACGCCGTCACCCCCGTCCGGGAGGGCGCCCACCCTCCAGCCTACGTGGTCATCCCCTGGCTTCAGGTGTCATTCTGCAGCCTACAGCTTGCCTTCTCTTTGCCAAAGTTGAAATTGCTCCACGATAAGAGCGTGATGTGCACAGGCCAGGCTGGAGACCGTCTTTGTCCCCTCCTGGAACGAGGGCCCCCGGGACCCCCAAGGGATCCCAGTGCCCCAGACCGCAGCTCTGGGAGGTGCTCACCTTAACATTGATGTCTGCTCAGTGCCGCCCTGAATGATGGGCGAGGCTCCCACCCAAAGGCCTGACACCTCGGGCCCCTCCATGCTCCGCTTTGATGTATCGTAACTGGGCAGCTGTCCTTCCTGCATTCACTTTCAGAATCCGTTCTGCCCTTTGCTTGGTCTGCGGCTGAGTTCACCCCCTCTGTCTTCATTCCCAGAAACACACTCTGCGTGTCTCCTACTCAGGGAGGGAAGGGGCTTTGTGTCCCGTCTTACGCACGTCTATGATGTCAGAAGCAAGGACCTGGGTGGGGATTGAGGTTGCTCTGGCAGGACGGAGCCCGGGGTCCCCGGGATGGGGTCAGCCAGGGCAGCAGGGCCACGGGAAGAGTCGCGGCGTCCCTCTGGGAGCCTCCGTGGCTTGGGCGCTGTCTGCCTTTCTCCTCAGCCCTCACGTGCTGCGTGTCCCAGCAGCGACTGCCCGGCCATCCAGTGGGAACGTGGGGCAGGCGCTCTGCCAGCACCACCTTCTTGGCAAACACAGCTCTGCTTGGGGGCCGGGGAGTGGTGCACGAGAGCAACCAGAGCCAGGAAAGTCATGGGACGTCTGGGGGTGCCGGAGAGGCACCTCGTACCCCCCGGGAGCCCAGGCAAGGAGGCTCTGAGGGGGAACCTGGGCCTGGGGTTGGGGTAAGAAGGGGAGGTCGCCCAGGGGTGAGCCTGCCCCAGGCCTCACAGGGAAGGCTGTGGATCTGGGGGGGCGTCTCCCGGCCTGATGGGGACACAGCCAGGGCGCAGTGCAGCCGAGGGCCTGCCTTCTGCGCCTGTAGCCCGAGCCCCTCAACTCACAAGCGCCTCGGCTTCCCTTCGCCCCCCGACTCCCTGTCTGCCTGCTCCCATCTGCCTTCTTCCATGCAATTCCCTCCTGACTCCTCGGCCTCCTGAAGGCCCGGTCCCCCCTCGAGCCTCGGCCGACGGCCCCTGGCAGCCTGCGTGCACCACGGCACGTGGCCGAGACCTCCCTGCACGGTGGCGCTCCCCTTGGGGCTGCCCTCCCCCCAGAGGCCATTGCGCTCCAGGTCCCCCTTCCCCCACCCCGTGCCCCCTTCTGTCTCGACTGCCCTGGGCACACGGCCGGGATCCACGCACAGCCGTGATCGTAGGGCCCAGCCTCTCCAACCTCGTTAGAAATGCGGCTTTTCCCTTTTAAAATTAAGTACTTAATAGAGAAAAGTCTGTGTGTTTGGCTGAGCCCCTAATGAGGTACAAGGTGAACCGTACAGGCCCTGAAAGCAAACGTTCCTGGACACTCGGTCCCAAGTCCTCCAGGGAAACCACCTGCTGGTGCCCAGGCCGGCCTCCCTCCCCGGGTCCCCAAGCCGCCGTCTGGGGTCACCTCAGCTCTGTGGAGACCCCTCTGATCCTCCCTTCACAGGACTGTGGTTTCAGGTAACCCTTGTCCTCAAGCCCCCAGACAACATTTCTCACGAACAAACACACCTCTGGGGCCCACACGCATATGCAGGACTCCCAGCCATAAGAGCCACGCACAGGAGCGCACACGGGGCACACGCGTGGGCTCACGCACTCCACATGCCTACACACGTCACACATTCAGCAGAGGAGGCACCCACACCTGTCCGCACACGTGCCACGTGGCACGTGGGCGTCCGGCGCTCCCACACAGCGCCCCTTCACACACGCGCGCACAGAACCGTGTGACCGGCGCAGGGTTACTCCGACGCACGGCAGCGCTGGACAGACAGAGGCATCGTCACACGTGACAATCTCGCCAGCCTATACCTCATGGCTGATTGGTATTGGCTCGATGAGAATTTCTGAGTTTTCTCTTTTTTTGTATTTTTCTCTCTCAATGCACAGTTTGATGCAATTTGATAAAATTCTCCTGAACAAAAACAACCAGTTGCAAGACAAGAGCTGGGAGGCGGGGGCACCTGCAGGTGCAGTTGGTGGAGCTGGTGAGGCGGGCGAGGCCGCAGAAGTCGGGGAGGGGTGGACAGCAGGGAGGGGAGGAGGGGCCTTCACGCCCACAGCCCATCGTGTGCCAGGGGGCCCAGCATCTGGCCCGGGGCTGGGTAGCGGTCTGCCAACCTTCAGACTCCATTCTACACGCGCTGCTCATGCAGGCCCTGGAGCAACTCCCCTGGGAGGGCCTCGGGGCCGTGCAACAGGGCTCTGGGGACTCCTGGGGTGCCCTTGCGGGCAGGGGCTCCAATACAGATTCTACCACCAGCCAAAATGTCCCATCTGGAGGAGGGTGGGGTCTGTGTCTCACGTGACAGATAAGAACACAGCCTGGAGAAGTCAGATGGCCGGCCTGACCCGCCGATCGGGGAGGGCTGCTGCTGGGACCACTCTCACTTCCCTGGTTTGCGCCTTCCCACGTGCAAACGCCCTTGGGCGCTGAGGTCAGGGAGAGAGAGAGAACATGGGGGCGGGGGGATCCTCACGGGCAAGGCAGGGCACAGGCACAGAGGAACTGCCCCTCACCTGTAGTTGCCCTTCCTGCTGTCATATGATGCCAAGACTCCCGAGGTTACCTGGAAAGAGGCAGGAATTCTAGGGCTGGTGTTCAGGATGTCAGCCAGCCCTCTGCCAGGCCTGGGTTTGTCCTACATCAATGGCACAGTGCTTTTCAGAAATTCTCCTGGTTGAGTTTGCTGGGATATTTTTATTTTTTTAATTGATTTGGCTGTGTCGGGTCTCAGTTGTGGCACGCGAGATCTTCTTTGCAGCACGCAGACTTCTCTCTCGTTGAGGCGCGCAGGCTCAGTAGTTGGAGCACGCGGGCTTAGTTGCCCTGCGGCATGTGGGATCTTAGTTCCCCGACCAGGGATCGAACCCGTGTCCCCTGCGGTGGAAGGTGGATTCTTAACCACTGGACCACCAGGGAAGTCCCTGGGATGTTTTTTAAACTAATAAACCCCTGGGCTGGCACATCCTGGAGGCTGCAAAGAGAGCCCCATCATTCTTTAGCCTGGGAATTCCTCCTTCCTTCAAAGAAATCACCACCCTCTTCTGGCCCTTTAAGACACAGACCAGAGGAGAAGCAGGGTCCTGGGAAGCTTGTGGAAAGCAGTTAAGGACAAAGTTCTTCCCCAGGCGTCCACCCAGACCTGGTGGCGAGTGGCTGTCTCCAGCCCTCATTTCTGGAATAGGTGGGGAAAGTCCCTCACTCACCTAACTGCATTTGGACCCAGTTAAAATGATGGGGGGCTTCCCTGGTGGCGCAGTGGTTAAGAATCTGCCTGACAATGCAGGAGACACGGGTTCGAGCCCTGGTCCGGGAAGATCCCACATGCCGCGGAGCAGCTAAGCCTGTGCGCCACAACTACCGAGCCTGAGCTCTAGAGCCCATGAGCCACAACTACAGAGCCTGCATGCCATAATTACCAACCCCCTAGAGCCCATGCTCCGCAACAAGAGAAGCCACCACAATGAGAAGCCCGCGCACCGCAACCAAGAGTAGCCCTCGCTCACCACAACTAGAGAAAGCCCGCACGCAGCAGCAAAGACCCAACGCAGCCAAAAAAAAAAAAAAAAAAAAAAATGATGGGGCATCCACTGTGTGCAGGACTTTCATCCACATCCCCTGATTTGCTGATTCCCCTCCCTGGACGGTCACACAATGCCTCTCAACTGCCCGCTGCCTCTGAAGCAGCCCATCCCCTGCCGTCACTCTGTCCCTCCCCAGCTTGTACATCTGTTCAGGGGTCTGGCCCCAGTCACTCTGCAGGGACTTTCTCTCTCTTGTTCCTTAACTGTAGTCCACACCAGGAATGGAGCCTGATGCCTCAAAAAATGGAAAGAAGATATGAATTTTATATAAATGCTCTCAAAAACCTTTTGTTAATGTTTTATACATATCTCTCCATGTTTTATATACATAATTATATTACATACACCTATATGATTGTGTGTAACATATAATAAAATATATAATGCACTGTGATAAAATTATATGAGCGATATGTGCACATAATCTATAGATATATAAAAATTTTCACCTAAATGTGTAGTTAAAAAAAGAAAGGAGCTGGAGGTGGGTGAGGGGGAATTTGTGCTTAATCCCAGGCCTGTGGTGTGGGTATTACTTCACTCTAAGAGGAGGAATTTGAAGCCCACAGAGGGCACAAAGCTCATAAGTGTGGAGCTGGCATGCAAGCCTGCGGCCCCGGCTCCTAGCCCAGGGCCCCTGAGAGGCGAAGGGAAGCCTCAGTGAGTGGTCTTCTGTGCAGCCAGGAGGGTCGCGTGTCCGTCTGGCCAGAGGGCGCATGGGAGTGCTGCTCAGAAGGCAGGACCTCTCCCCACGGGTGTGACCAACCAGCGACAAACCCAGGTCTGCGAGGAACAGGGTCACGGCAGTCTCTCACCTCTTCTTGTCCCTTCTTGGGAAACATCAAATATAGGAAAAAAGCCCTGTGCTCCGAGTAAGGAGAGAGCCCCTGGGCCTGCTCCATCACTCCGGCCCTCCACGCGGTGGGCCTCACTTTAATGATGCTTTCCTTCTTCCAGGAAATAGTGAAACACCCAGAATTCTTTCTTGGAGGGGCCACCAGGACAGACATCTGCCAGGGGGGAGCTTGGTAAGTGTGAGGGGATGGAGCGTGGAGGGATGGGGTTGGACAGACCATCCCATGGGGGCCAGCAGGAGTAGCACCGGGTCCCTGAGAAGCCAGGGGCACAAGAGTTGGGACAACATCAATGTGACCACCCTCTTCCACCTCCCTCCCCCTCCCTCCTTCCCAGTCTCCTGGTCTGGCCCCAGCTGAATGGCACCCAGGGACTCCAAGCCCCCTGCATCGTCATTCCTCTGGCGGGTGGATTCCCCTCTGGTCCAGGCTCGCAGCCCAGGAGTCTACAGAGAACAGAGATTCCCAGTGCCCTGGCCTGGCTCTCCTGCACCGTGACCAAGGCTAACACTCACATACAGGAACTCAGCCCCTGCCAGGTATTCTCCTAAGTGCACATTGCCTCATTTCATCTTCCCAACCACCCTTCCAATTTTACAGAAGAGAAACCAAATCTGAGGGAAGCTAAGTGACTTATCCAAAGTCACCGGAGTGATGGCCAGGCAGAGTCAGGGTCCTAACTGGCTCTTAACCATGATGCCACCCTGTCTCTCAGGGGCTCATACTTTGGGGAAGTCCCGCTCACCACCAAAGCAATCCAATCTCCTTCCTGCTATTGACTTGAGAGTGTCCCCAAGCCAGTTAAACTGGGCCCTACATTTCAGGATTTAGTCCAAAATTGGGCTGGGTTTACCTTTATTCTATCTATGTAAAAAAAAAATAAAAAGAGAAAGAGAGAGACCTAAAAAACATACCAGTGGAGCAAACTCACTTACAGCCGAGCTACCACCACTTTGGTCTAATGGTTAAAGTGGTCCATGCTGGAACCTCCATGTTGAGTGACCAAGCTCCCCTCACACAGAACGTGGAAGCCACAAAGCTCGAGGGATGACAGCTGAAAGACAGAGATGGTGGATCATAGATAGACCACAGAGAGCTAGATGGTGGAATTATATGTTCTAGATGTAACTTTGACCTCTCAGAAAGATTGCATTCAGATCGGCGTTCATTTACCGAGGTGCAGCCCCTAGGAGGGTCTCCCTGCCCCTGCTCCCACATCTCCCCTCTCGTTTCTCCACCCGCCTCTTCCTCTGCCTGCCCTCCCCCTACACCCCTACATTGCTCTTCAATAGAAAATCATGGAACGGGCGCCTTTATTTTTCACAGTTTTGGTTTGTCACATTGGTGTAAACGTGTATGGTTGGTTGGCGGTTGATTACAAATATCATTTTGTAACACTTCCGTTACATCCAATACTTTTCATAGCATACGTGTACCTTATGAAGGGTCACCATCAAATGGCCCTGCAGCCCAAAAAAAGAAGCAGAACAGGACCGCACCGTTGCCCGCCCCCCACCCGTTAGCACCCCCTGCGCGCAACCTTCTACCCAGCCGTCCAACAAACTGACCTGCAGGGGTGCCGTCTCCTGACCTGGGTGCGGTGCTAATGTGGATGATCCCACCTATCGGTACCCACCCAACAGAGATAAAGCAATCTCGTTTCTCCCTTTGTTTCAACTGTGTAACTAACTTTGGCTTCTGAACCTCCCCCTTCAAAAGCTCAGAGCAATTCGACTGAATGGACTCTCAGACCAGGAAAAGACACACAATTCCCTACCCTGGCAAAGGCAAAACTTGGAGAAGAGTGTGGAGGAGGTCAGCTTACAGCAGGAGCTCACTCCATCCAGCTCTGGCCCGCCCTGGCCACCGAGAGCTGAGAGCAGGGACAGTCACCTGGAGGGTACATGGCCAACTCTGCAGAACAAAGGGTGCTGAGAGCCTCCAGCTTCTGTCCCTTCCCCTCTGCACCTCCCCAAAGCCAGGCCCCCGGCTGCCAAAAACCAGCTAATGCGTTAGGAACCGGTGGTAGGCGTCCCGCTGGTGACACCCTAGGGAAAGCCAGAAGCGGAGGGCCTCCAAAGCAGCTTTCCTGACACGAGGCTCTCTGTGAGTCTCTTGCCTGTGGACGACATCCAGGAGGGGTCATTTGACAAGGCCCGAGCCCAGCGCACACGGCGCTTCCCAGGAACGTGTGCTCTCAGGAGGCCCAGCGGAGCGTGCTGGGGTCTCGAGTTCCACTGGCAGTGGCGTTATCTACAGAAAACAAACAGATGGGGGATAAACGTGGAGGTCCTGCCCTGCCACTTAACTGGATCCTTCTAGACCTCTGCTCACGCGTGTTTCATAGGCAGCATCGAAACACGGCTGGGCACAGAGGGGGCGCTCGCTCTGTTCTCTAGACAGGCGGATGGAGGCCGCAGGAGTCTGGCACGACACGGACCAAGTATCGTCTAATGTTTGTTTGATTTCGCTTTGGAGTTTTCCTCTACATGTGTGTTAACATGAAGACGTAGTTGGGGAAATCAGTAGATCAGTCAACAGATCTTGAAAATGCAAGATAATTGAAAGCAAATATCCACAGAGCTACCATTATCTATAACTAAACTGAGTCTAGGTTAGGGGGAGGCCTTGGTCCCAGAAACATCCTCCCCAGGCACTGCAGGGCGCTATCTCTGAGACCCCCCAAAGACCGCAGGTGCTCCTGGGCTACAGCTATGCTGCACCTGTTACCCAGTCCTGCTGATGCTACCGTCTGCAGCCTCGGCCCCCAGAGGGATGGCTCTGGAACTTCACAGCACCGATGTGCAAGTATGTCTGAAATCCAAGCAAGCATATCCTGTAACATCGCCAAGACAGTGACAGTTCTTTACTACAAACTGGGCAGGAGAAGAGTCAGGAAGGGAAGCAGAAGGGAGGACAGAGGTATTTGCTGCTATTCTGATTCTGTCCACTCTTTTAAATGCAGAAAAGATGTGGCCACACCTGGAACGCCCCACATCCCTTTCTGGCCTCGAGTTTTCCTGTTTCTTGTGAATTGGTGGCGAAAACTGATTTCTGGCTTTCATTCTGCAGGCGACTGCTGGCTGTTAGCTGCTGTGGTCTCCCTTACGCTTAATGAAAAAGCACTGGCTAGAGTCGTCCCCCAGGACCAAAGCTTCGGCCCGGGTTACGCAGGGATATTCCACTTCCAGGTAAGGGGGCACCGTGGCCAGTGGACTGACCTCTTAGGGGCTCAGTGTGATGCCATGGGCCTCTCCAGCTGCGTGGGAACCCTGGAAGGAAGCGCCCCTAGACCCAACCGCACTTCGTCAAGGAATAACCCCCGAAGCGTTAGGAGAGCCTTGCAGGCGTTCTGTCGTGAACCCTTGCAGGGAATATGCAGGAAAAGTCTAAGAGCTGTTTTGGCAAATCTGGAGACCCATTTGTTAAGGGTTTTAGTATCTGGAATTTCTTGGGCTTTAAGCATAAATGGTCTGAAACGACTATACCTCCTGGGAACTGGATTGTTTCTCACAAACTGAGTCTCCTTATTAAAGAAATATAGGTTTGGAGACAAGAGTGAGTTTAAAAATAAAAGCTGGGAGTATCACAGCGGCATCTCCTGTCGGGATCCCCTGGGGGGGGGGGCCTGCCCTGGGGGTCCCTGCGTATTCTCACCTCCCCTTTCACCCGCTCCTTCCTCCGCCCCCAGACCTGCAGCAGCTCGGACCAGCTATTGACACACGCCCCTCTGCTTACTAAGTGGGGACCTCACACAGTTTTCTTGGTGGCCCTGGGCCTTCGCATACTACCTGGAAAAAGGAGAAATGACATTGCAGGCTCTGCTAGAACAAAAAGGGATCCTTCAAAGGAGGCGCAGGTGCAGACACAACCCTCCTCCTGTCCCTTCGGCCCGGCACCGCCCCTTCTCCTCTGGGCCAGCCCAGCCCTTCCGTCTCCGTCTCCGCAGCCGCAATCTGAGTTCTGATTCCGGCCCTTTCGCTGCTTCTCCTCAGGTAGGGCCTGGCCCTGCTGGGTGCCTGTCAGTCACCTGCTGATGTCTGGTGACAATACTGTCATCTCCCCCGTGGGGAGAGGGGCACTGGAGGTGAGCCCCTCCTCCCTCTCCTCTCCTGTCCTCACCCACAGTCCTGGCCCCCGGGCTGATGGGGCCCTCTCTCTGCCACCGGCAGTGCCCTCTGAGCCAGCGCTCCCTTGGAAAGCCGGCCCTGAGCGCCCCCAACCCTGGCCCCTGCTCCAGGGAGCCCGAGGCCCAGCCCGGCCAGCAAGCGCACTGCTCCACAGTGCCTCTGCCCCCAGGGAAGCCTGGGGTGACACAGGTTGGGAAGATGAAGCCCCAGGGGGAGCCCAGAATATCCCCCACTGGGCTCACCAGGGCCCAGGGGGGGATATTCCTTAAATGCACACAACTGTGCCAGGAGAGGGCCGGCCCACTACGAGTCACCGAGCCCGGGGGTGCTCGAGACGCCCAGCAGCACTGCAAACAAATGGCTCTGGGGCCACGGCCGACCCTCTCTGTCTCTGTCTCCTTCCCTTAGATCTGTCTCTCGGCCAACTGGATGACAAGGAACACGCACACGTGTGCACGCACGGAGGCATGCAAGCACTTGCACACAGTGCACGAACACACAAGCACATGCGTGTGAGAGTGTAAGAACACACGTGCAGCAGGGAACTCGGCTCAATGTTACGTGGCAGCCTGGATGGGAGGAGATCTGGGGGAGAATGGATACACGTATATGTATGGCTGAGTCGCTTGGCTGTGCACTTGAAACTATCATAACATTGTTAATCGGCTATACTCCAATAGAAAATAAAAACTAAAAAAAAAGAGAACACACGTGCAGGCACATATGTGCACACACACGCGCCCCTCACGTGTCACACCTGGCACAAGCGTCCACCTGTCCCACTACAGCCTCCCTCTGTGTCTTAGAGGCTCCAGCTGCAGGTGAGGAGGGAACACCTGGGTCCGAACGTGAAACTGCGTGCAGGGAGGAGTGGAGGCCCAGCTGTGGGCAGACCAAGCCTACACCGCCCACCCCTGTGAGAGAAGAGCTGATGCAGGGCCGTGGGGGGTCCACGGAGGACCCGTCCTGCTTGCCCCAGACTTTCATGGGGACACCGAGCCTTCAGCCCGTGTCACTGGTGGGCCAGCTCAGCTCCAGGTCCAGGTGGCACCCCCCATGGAACCCAGGAGTGGTCTTCCTCGACCGCAGGGCAGCGTGGTCCAGTTGAGGGGAGGAAAGCCGTCAGCACTTGCAGGTGGGGTGGGCCTCCCGAGGGCCTCCCCGCTCAGTTTCCACCTCCATCCCGGCTATAGTTCTGGCAGCACAGCCAGTGGCTGGACGTGGTGATCGATGACCGGCTGCCCACCTTCAGGGACCACTTGGTCTTCCCGCACTCCGCCGACCGCAGCAAGTTCTGGAGACCTTGCTGGAGAAAGCCTACGCTAAGTGAGTGCTCCCAGCTCGCCCGCAGGCCCAGGCCCAGGAAGCCCCGGCTCCACACCCAGGCCTTTGCCTGGAGCATCCTCAGAGAGTGAGACGGAGGGTCTGGGTGTACCGGTGTGGCTCACCGGAGCCCACCTAGCTGGGGCTCGGTCAGGGTTGGTGGTGGAAAAGGAGCAGCCAGAATAGTCTTCCTGTCATGGCCTAGGTGTGCCCATCGTGGTGACACGTGTCCCCTTTCTTTCCCTGGCTCAGAAATCTGGCCTTTGGAGGAGCAGAGAGGGTAAGCAAAGGGAAATTCTGGGTGTGTTGATGAAACTTGGTTCTCCAGACTTCCCGTCAAGCAGTTGTAGCTCAAACACCTGGATTATTAACCACGTGGGTATCAAGGCATTATTTTTTCCCCCTTCAGAATATTCCTTCTTTTACTCTTTAAAAAACTGTGGTAAATTTTACCATTTTAAACTTTTTTAGTGTAGAGTTCAGTGGCATAAACACATTCACATCGCTGTGCAGCCGTCACCACCAGCCAGCTCCAGAACTGTTTCATTTTGCAAAATGGAAACTCTGCATCCATAACACACTAACTCCCCATTCCCCCTCCCCTGCCCCTGGCAGCCACCCTTCTACTTTCTGTCCCCATGGACTTGACTAGCCCAGGAACCTCATAAGCAGAATCGAGATGACCATTTTTAATCACTTGGCTGACGGCCTCGGTTCCCTCCGGCACGCTCGACTTCCAGCCACCAGCTTGTCAGTGACAGGCCACAGCAGCCTGACTTCTGTGCTCAGATGACAGCAGAGCTACCCCAGGAGTCCCTTTTGGGCCTAGATCTTCAAGCCAAGGGGAATCCTGTTCTCAGAAACAGGAACCAGGAAGGATGGTCGTGCTTCTACCTCCAGGTCAGGCTTACAAGTGGCAAAAAAATGTGAAGGCAAACTGGAGTTAGGTCAATCCTTGAAGTCATCAGGACAGGATTAAAGCCATCAAAGAAGAACCAGAGGTGGCCGCCTCACCCCAGCCCCACCCAGGTCTGTGCAAACACCCTCAGTGCCACCAGACAGGCTTGAGGTGGGCAAAGGGGCACTGCTTACAGGCACAGCGGGGAACCTAGTATTGGCTCTCATTGAGTCCTCCCATCCAGGCGCCTGGCTGGGGGGATCCTCTCCAAGGCCAGCTGGGCAGGGGGCAGCTTTATTCTCGGTGAGCCCAGCACAGGGCAATCCTCTCCCTGCAGCTGTGCAAAAGGCTTGGGCCAGGAACTCCAGCCACTGGCACTCAATGGGATATGAAGAGTAAGCCCTCTGCCTCAGAAAGGAGAGTAAAGAATAGGTTTCCTAAAAAGAAGATCTTTGGTTTTCTTTGTCATTAAAAGAGGCCAAAAGCGGTTGGGAGGACACCTCACCAAAATAGATGTACAGATGCAACTAAGCATATGGAAAGATGCTCAACATCATTTGTCATTAGGAAATTGCAAATTAAGACAACGATGAAATATCACTATGTACCTACAATACCAACTGCTGACAGGGCTGTGGAGTAAGAGGAACTCTCATGCATTGCTGGTGAGGATGCAAGGTCAGCCATTTCGGAAGACAATTTGGCAGTTTCTTACAAAACTAAACATCATCTTACCAAAAGATCCAGCAATCATACTCTTTGCTAAGTGAGATCCAGAAACTGGAAGCAAACTAGATGTGCTTCAAGACGAATGGATAAACAAACTGTGGTACATTCAGGCAATGGAATATTCTTCAGTGATTTAAAAAAATGAGCTGTCAAGCATGAAAAGATATGGATGAATGTTAAAAGCATATTGCTAAATGAAAGAAGCCAATCTGAAAAGGCTGCATACTAGATAATTCCAACAATATGACATTCTTGAAAAGGCAAACCTATGGAGATGGTACAAAGATCAGTGGTAATAGAAACTGACCAATCACAAGCACTGAAATTGAAACTGTGATGAAACAACTTCCAACAAACAAAAGCCCAGGACCGGATGGCTTCACAGGCGAATTCTATCACACATTTAGAGAAGAGCTATCACCTATCCTTCTCAAACTCTTCCAAAATATAGCAGAGGGAGGAACACTCCCAAACTCATTCTATCAGTCTACCATCACCATGATACCAAAACCAGACAAAATGTCACACAAAAAGAAAACTACAGGCCAATATCACTGATTGTCATAGATGCAAAAATCCTCAACAAAATACTAGCAAACAGAATCCAACAGCACATTAAAAGGATCATACACCATGATCAAGTGGGGTTTATCCCAGGAATGCAAGGATTCTTCAATATATGCAAATCAATCAATGCGATACACCATATTAACAAATTAAGGAATAAAAACCATATGATCATCTCAATAGATGCAGAAAAAGCTTTCCACAAAATTCAGCACCCATTTATGGTAAAAACCCTACAGAAAGTAGGCATAGAGGGAACCTACCTCAACATAATAAAGGCCATATATGACAAACCCACAGCCAACATCGTTCTCAATGGTGAAAAACTGAAACCATTTCCACTAAGATCAGGAACAAGACAAGGTTGCCCACTCTCACTGTTATTATTCAACATAGTTTTGGAAATTTTAGCCACAGCAATCAGAGAAGAAAAAGAAATAAAAGGAATCCAAATTGCAAAAGAAGAAGTAAAACTGTCATTGTTTGCAGATGACATGATACTATGCATAGAGAATCCTAAAGATGTTACCAGAAAACTACTAGAGCTAATCAATGAATCTGGTAAAGTAGCAGGATACAAAGTAATGCACAGAAACCTCTTGCATTCCTATACACTAATGATGAAAAATCTGAAAGAGAAATTAAGGAAACACTCCCATTTACCACTGCAACAAAAAGAATAAAATACCTAGGAATAAACCTATCTAAGGAGACAAAAGACCTGTATGCAGAAAACTGTAAGACACTGATGAAAGAACTGAAAGATGATTCAGACAGATGGAGAGATATACCATGTTCTTGGATTGGAAGAATCAACATTGTGAAAATAACTGCACTGACCTCATACCGGTCAGAATGGCCATCATCAAAAAATCTACAAACAACAAATGCTGGAGAGAGTGTAGAGAAAGGGAACCCTCTTGCACTGTTGGTGGGAATGTAAATTGATACAGCCGCTATGGAGAACAGTATGGAGGTTCCTCAATAAACTAAAAGTAGAACTACCATACGACCCAGCAATCCCACTACTGGGCATATACCCTGAGAAAACCATAATTCAATAAGAGTCATGTACCACAATGTCCATTGCAGCTCTATTTACAATAGCCAGGACGTGGAAGCAACCTAAGTGTCTATTGACAGATGAATGGATAAAGAAGATGTGGCACATATATACAATGGAATATTACTCAGCCATAAAAAGAAACGAAACTGAGTTATTTATAGTGAGGTGGATGGACCTAGAGTCTGTCATACAGAGTGAAGTAAGTCAGAAAGAGAAAAACAAATACTGTATGCTAACACATATATATGGAATTTAAAAAAAGAAAAAAGGTTGTGATGAACCTAGGGGCAGGACAGGAATAAAGACGCAGATGTAGAGAATGGATTTGAGGACATGGGGAGGGGGAAGGGTAAGCTGGGACAAAGTGACAGAGTGGCATGGACATATATACACTATCAAATGTAAAATAGATAGCTAGTGGGAAGCAGCCGCATAGCACAGGGAGATCAGCTCGATGCTTTGTGACCACCTAGAGGGGTGGGATAGGGAGGATGGGAGGGAGATGCAAGAGGGAGGGGATATGGGGATATACGTATGCATATAGCTTATTCACTTTGTTATACAGCAGAAACTAACACACCATTGTAAAGCAATTATACTCCAATAAAGATGTTAAAAAAATAAAAGGAGAATCTGGCTAGAGGAAAGCTTACTTGTAGTTGGAACAAGGCAATAAGAAGAATAACTGGAATAAAGGAGTGTTTCAAACATTTAAAAAAAAAGATCAGTGGTTGTTGGGGCTTTGGGGGGAAGGAAGGAGGGAAGGAAAGATGAATATGTAGAGCACAGAGGTTTTTTTAGGGCAATGAAACTATTCTGTATGATACTGTAATGGTGAATATATGACACCATGCATTTATCAGACCCACAGAACTTTACAGCACAGAGTGAATCTTAGTATATATGAACTTAAAAATCATCTAGGAGGATAAAGGAATCCCAGTATGAAAAGCAGCCTGTGACAAAACAATCTAATAGTATTACAAATCTATGAAACAAACTCATTGAAGGTGTAGGTGAGAAAGGCGCTGACCTAAGTAACTCTGGAAATGAGTGCAGTCTGTGAGATTGAAAGCCAGAGAGATTGGGACTTCCCTGGTGGTCCAGTAGTTAAGACTCTGTGCTTCCTAATACAGGGGGCGAGGGTTCCATCCCTGGTCGGGGAACTAAGATCCCACATGCCACGTGGCAAAAAAAAAAAGAAAGAATGACAGAGAGATTGTACACAAGCACTGTACACTAGCTGGTAAAGTTGTTTCTCATGGGGTACAGGACAACAATTCTGATACGATTATACATATCTACTGATTGAACAATTAAGTAAATGGGTGGCAGATGGTGGAAGCCAGGTTTCTCATTGTTGGAGTGAGAGGTTACAAAGAAGCCTGGTGGAGGAGGCTAGAATGATATAAGTGGTAGTGGGTCAGAGTTGGGGACATCAGTATGAACTCAGGTTTAGTCGAATAGAGATGGTTACACATTGATGAGTATATGTGTCACTCATGGGTTAGTACACAGGTATTATTTCCTTGTTTATCGGCTGAGAGGGCCTAGAAGCAACGACAATCCCATAGCAACAAGCACTCCTGCTTCTCAGGTCTTGGTTTCTAACACCATTCTCCAATCAAAGGAACCAGGGCTCCTTGGAGATAAGGCTGATTGTAGAACTGGGGCAAGAAATACAGAAGATGAGCCTAGAGTATCTTGCAGTGTCAGGAAGTGAATGTGTGTGTGTATGCTTTAAACGTACACACACACACACACACACACACACACACACTGATGGAGTTATGTCAAAGGGACACAGGAGCCAACTGAAGGAGCCGAAAGTAGCCAAAGCTGGAACAATTAGAGCAACAAAATAAGTAAAATGGTATTGGATTATAAATCAACGTATAAAATTAATATTCGTGAGTCCATACTGATGTAAATAAATTATTGAATAAATAAATGCGGGAGAAGAGACAAATCTGCCACATAGAAGAATTCTGGGGAACTTATGTAGACTCTCTGCCCTCAAGAAGGTGAAGCATGACCCCCACTCCTAAGTCCTTCCGAAGAGGACAGTAATGGGGGGTGGGGGGAGAGTAAGTTCACAGAGGAGAAACATGACAGACAGGAGACCTCAGCCCGTGATCAAGGCGACATCAACAGTGACAAGTCACGAAGACACGAGGTATGCTCGAAACGACGTGATGAGAACGGTACTTCACCCCAGTGGTCTTCTTCCCCCAAACCTGTCACCCCAGTCTACGCATGAGAAAACCAGTAGACAGATCCCAACTGAGGAACATTCTACAGAACACCGGCAGTGCCTCAAAACTGCCCAGGTCATCAAAAACAAGGACAGCCTGAGCAACTGTCACGGGCCAGAGGAGCCTAAGGTGACTTGACTAAGTGTGATGATGTGGGATCCCGCATGGGATCTTCCAACAGAAAAAGCGCGTTAGGTGAAAACTAAGGAAGTGTGAATATGGTATGAACTTTAGTAACAGTGACGTACTGGTTCAGTCACTGTAACAAATGCACCACACCGATGTAAGATGTTAATGTACAACCGTATTAATCAAAGAAATGAAGAGAGAAAAGTGGCTGGGACTACATGGGTCCAGAAAGCAAGAGAAACGCCTCCATCTCCCTCTTGGTCTCATACAATTAACAGCTTCATGCTCAGGCCCCATTCCACGTGAGGCGAGAGAAGGAGGCTCATTTAAACCTCAGAGCAGCCCTAGGAGGAAGAGTGCAACCCCATTTCGAAAATTAGGAAACTGAAGCGCTGAGTGAGTTGGTCCAGCATCCCTCAGCTTGTAAGTGGGGGAACTGGCTCTTGGACCTGCAGTCTGTCGGGGACCAGGGTTCTTGGCCTCCTTAATCAATAGAAATTGATCAGAGGCCAGACAGGAAAGTCAGGCAAGGCTTTAGGGGGGCCCCTGCTGCAGCAGGGGGGGAGCGAGAACAAGCAACATGCCCCCTTGCTTGCTTTTCCCTGGGGGGATGGGGCGGCGAGCTTGTTCCTTATACGGGGTGAGGGTAGGGGTGCGTCCAGGGATCGGGCCGGAGGGGTGGCTTAGGTGTTTTGCCCACCCCTTAGGTGGTGTCGCGTGCAGGGGGCGTGTGCAGTACCCTGCTTTTGCTCGCGGCTCTTCAAAAGTGGCAGTTGGGTATTTCTCTTGGTCTCGTTTGTCCAGAATTTGTCTCAACTGTGCATGCACGTGGTTATTTTTAGCCCCATACAGTTTCTTTGTATTTTGTTGCTCAAGGAGAGGTGTGTCCAGGTGCCAGCACGGTAGCCCAGCAGCCAAGGGTCCCAGGTCCCAGCCAAGGGTCCCAGGTCCCTGACTGTCTCCTTACCACCACACCCACTGCCTCTCTCACAGAGTTCTCAGCATCTCTGGTTTCCTCAGAGCTCCAAGTAAACCCCATCCTTGCTTCCCACGTTCTTCCACATCCCCAGCCTGGGCGAGCCCCGGGAGGTGGTCCTTGGTTAGAAATGGTAGAAAAACTCTGGCTGAGGGGCGCCACCTGGTGGTGGTCCTTGTTCCCTGCAGCCGTTGCCAGGCTTTCTTGCCGCCCTCACAGGCTGAACGGGAGCTACGAGGCTCTGAAGGGGGGCAGCGCCATCGAGGCCGTGGAGGACTTCACCGGGGGCGTGGCAGAGACCTTCACAACCAAGGAGGCTCCCGGGAACTTCTATGAGATTCTAGACAAGGCCTTGAAGAGGGGCTCTCTGGTGGGCTGCTCCATTGACGTAAGTCGCTGGCTGGCCGCATCCCAGGCGCTGTTCTAGGCTCAGATGCCGAGCTGCCCACGGAAGAGGCATACCTTGCAGGGGGGCGGAGGCAATGCTTATTTATTTTAATTAAAACAAACGTTTGTGTTTAATGGTTTTCGAGTTGCAGAGGTAAGACGCCCTTGCTGTATCAGGTGGAAGAATCCTGAGATGATGGGCAGGGCAAAACTCTGTCTCCCTCCCCCGTCCACGCCGGGACGCCTGTTGGGTGCCCGTCACGCCTCTGTCCTCGCTCGTGCAACAGGCACGCGCGTATACGCACAGACTCGTGGGTGGTGTTTCCTGAATGCAATCTTACTATACACTTTCCTGAAACTTGTCTCTTTCACTTCATGGATCATGAAAAAATATACCCGTGGATAGAAACAGAACAGCATTTTTTCTAATTTCTTTATGCATACAAACACACGCATGTAATTTTACCTCATCTATTTTTTGAAACCTATTCAACTTTTCTATTTCCTCTTGGATTAAGCTGGGGAATTTATCCTTTGCTAGTAAATTTCCTCTACTTTTTCAAGTTTGTGACATAGAATTGCATGTCATACGGTTTTATGCTTCTTACTGCCTCTTTGGTGTCTGTTCCTTGCTATTGCTACATGGTGGGAAAGGTCAAGTTTTTCTGTTTGGGGGCAAGAATGTAAACTCTTCGGTGAAGTCCAAGCAGAGAATGAGGGACCTCCACCCTGGGAAGAGACTGGGAATTGCTGTATGTCACTGCTAACCACTTAGGGGGGTTCCCGTGTACCCATTTTATATGCCCACTCACAGGGCCCTCACCTGAGGGGGCAGGAGGGACTGAGCCAGACACGGAGCTGTGTCTGGCTGGCTGGGGAAGGTTTGACGTAGATACTGCTCCTTTCCTGTTTTAGATCAGAAATGCTGCAGAATCTGAAGCCCGGACACCTTTTGGTCTCATTAGGGGTCATGCCTACACAGTGACGGGCATTGACCAGGTAGGCGACAGGGACCCCTGTTGACAGGGTATGGGGACAGACTTCGTAAACCTATATAGCGCATTGCAGTTTAAACTGCACTTTCAGACATGACAGAGGATGTCTCATCCAAAGAAGAAAGGCTGGAATTCAAAACAGCAAACAGGAGAGAGAGAGAGAGAGACCTGTGAGGCCGGCACAGTATAAACTTGGTCAGCAGCTGCGAGACCCTGGTCTTTGTTTTTTCTGTTCTTTTCTTCCCTGATTCTACATCAGTCCTGTCACAGTCAGGGTTCCCCAGAGAAACAGCACCCATAGGCTAAATCTGTATATGAAGAGACTTAGTAGTCAGAATTGCTCACCTGGTTATAGAGGCTGAAAAGCCCTGCTATCCACAAGCTGGAGCCAGTGGTGTAGGTCCAGTCCAAACCCAAGAGCCTAAGAACGAGGAGAACCAGTAAGTCCCAGCCCAAGAGCAGAAAAGGACCAAAGCCCCAGCTCAGCAGTCAGGCAGAGAGGGCAAATTCTCCCTTCCTTTGCCTTTTTGTTCTTTTTGGACCTTCAGCTGATGAGATGGGGCCCACGCACAATGGGGAAGGCCATCTGCTGTACTCAGTCTACCAGTTCAGAAGCACATCTCATCCAGAAACACCCTCACAGACACACCCAGAATAATGCATAACCAAACATCTAGGCACGTCATGGCCCAGTCAAGTTGACGCATAAAATTAACCATCACAAGTCCTATTCTCTGCAGCTGTAGTTCAGGCTGGAACTAATCCCCGGGGCGGTGAGGGGGTGCACCCAGACCCCTACATGGCACCACTGTGACTTCCGGCGAGTGCTTTGTTTGGAGGAGTGCATGGGAAAGAGGAGGGGAGAAAGTGAGATGAGAAGCAGAGGGCGGCGCCCTTGCAGGGTCAAGTTCAGTGAAGTCCAAAGGGTTTCCCTCCGTGGCCCCCCTTGGGTGAATCTCAAACCCAGTCGGTAGGGGACCCGGCCGCCTCCGGTCTCCTCCATTGGCTGCCATGCTCCAAATGAGTGGGGAGCACACGGGGTGCAGCGGGAACCTGTCCCTGCCCCCCCAGCGGGCGGCGTGAGCAGCGTGCCCAAGCGGGAGGTGCAGCTGGACTCTTTGGAGAGTTGGCTTTCTCCGTCCCCCTCCCTGTCCACACACGCCTTCCTGCCACTCACTTGAGCAGGCCTGTGATTCCTGACGTCAGATCTTCTAAATGTTATTCCCAGTGATGGCAGAAACCTTCCCATCGTATGACACTCTGTTCAATTGCGTTTGCTTCCTCTCCACCTGTAAGGAATTCACCTCCCCACCCATTTCAATGAATGAACCTCTTTCATAGCGAACTTGGACTCTGGAGAGGTCATACTTAACTTAAATGATTTTGCACGTAAAAAGAGAACATTGATGCCAAAGGTATGAGGATAAGCGTTCTGAGAACTGAAATTCCTGGATCATTGATGAATCGAAGTCTTTTACTCTCACCCTTCCTCCCCCAGAACCTCTCTATGCATTGGTGCTCTTTCCTGCTCTGGGCAGAGCCTGAGGGCTGAGTCCTCTTTCTGTACTGGCTCAAGGGCTCTCAGTGTGGCAGCAGAGACCCTCATGTGACACCTGAAAGGGGGAGAAGATCGGATTTAGAAGACTTTGAAGTGGGTTTTTGTTTATTGCGGTTGTTTCAACTCCCAGCATGGGCTTATATTCTGATCATCTGGGAGTCAGATGATAAGGATGAAGAAAACTCAGTGTTAGACCCACTGACTGCCGGATGCTGAAGATACACGATAAATAAGACTTGGTCTCTGCCTCTGGGGGGTTCCAGTCTAAAGAGAAAACTCACTCGTTTGAAGATTCCTGTGGACTCACTTCTTGTTAATTACAACTCCACTTTGTTTCCCAGATGCGACATCACCATTCTGGGGTGATTAATATAACATCGCGTTCAATAGGAATTAGGAAATTTTGAGAGCTAGTTAACAACTGATGAGTTTTGACATGTCCTTAGGGTGTCAACAGGCTTTCAGAAAAGCCAGCCTCAGCCGGAGCGAACCCACCCTGGAGCTCACAGATGGATTTAGCATTCTCACATTTCTCTGACGTTTTTCCCTTTTAGGTAAACTTCCGAGGCCAGAAAATAGAGCTCATCAGAGTCCAGAAACCCTTGGGGCCAAGTTGAGTGGACCGGGTCCTGGAGCGACAGGTCAGTCCCCGCCCCATCCTTCTGACCGATCCCCACCTTCCTCCAGCTCACGGGGCACGAGGCCAGGGCTGGCTTGTGCACGTGTAATGAGGGAGCAGCATGACTACAGTTCTCTCCTGGCTCCTGTTCAGGGAGGGTCCTCTCCCGCTTCTGGACCTTACTTCTGCCCTCGGGCCCTCCATGCCCTCAAACTTGAAGACTCACGGTGCCCTTTACCTTTCACATGATTGTATTATGTCAGTGACTGTATTACCTCCCATGGGAACTTTATATCCCATGATATGGTGAAGGCTTCATCCCAGTGATGAAGAGCTCCTGTGTGTGTGTGTCTGTGTGTGTGTGTGTCTGTGTGTGTCTGTGTGTGTGTGTGTGTGTGTGTTGGGTGCAGGTGGGGTGGCAATGAGTACTTCAGGTGTGAGAATCCCTGAAACATTGCCAAGCAGGTCGCTAAAGTGTTCTCTCCCGTGGTCACTGACCATTGGCCAGAGGCCCGGTGGCCCCCAGTGACACAGAGGAAGTGGAGCAGGAAATTCACCCATCACAGAGCAGCCACCTGGGCTGTTTATACGGCCCCCGATGATAAAGAAAGGGCTGCCTGTCTTGTATGTGTCCCCTCCTCGTTCCCCAGGAAACAGCCTAGGTGACTGGGATGGGGGGCTGTTCTGGCTCAGCCAGGGCCCCCTAACCCGTCCCCACTCCTGCCCACCCACGGCTTGGGGGGCTCCAGGGAGCCCGGTAGCGAGTCTAGAGCTTCAGTAAAACTGAGCGGTGTTTGTCCTTGGCTCCCGCAGAGGCACCCCCCGCCCCCCGCCCGTCGGTGTGCTGGGGGCTTCATTAAGCAGACCCCCGGCCTGCCTGTCAGCCCCATCGCTGGGCTTGTGCCACCATCCCTGCCGTCCGCTGGGCTTCTGCCTCCTCAGACCCATCAAAGGAGGGAAGAGATCAGCCTCCCTCTCCAGTTGGAAATGGAGAGAAAGAGATAAACCCACATTAATGAGACTGCTTCCTACGGTGAATAGATTTTGAGTCTCTCGGTTCAGGGAACGCGGTGCGTAAAAGGGCCGAACCCTTTTTCCCCCTCCTGGGAAACACGCAGAGGGAGAAATAAAGGACGTGCATTTTCCCTGGCTCGAGGCTGGACACAAGCTTGCCTTCTCTCCCACTCGGCCTCGGGGTGATGGGGGGCTGGTCCACAAGCCGATCCCTGACCCTGACCCTGACCCTGCCTGCTGTGAGAACAGGGCTGAAAGGGCTGCATACTCCCCCAGGCCCACGAGGTGTCTGGGGAGGGCCACTTAAAAGATATTGGCCCTGGGTACTGCTCTTCCCCGGACTGGAGAGTTGTTCTACCTGAGTCCTCCCCGCCCCCATCCAAGACAAGGTCTACAGGGTGTAGGTGAGGTAGACACACCACTTACAGCACCGCAGTGGGGGTGACTCAGTTTGAACTATTTAGAGGTGGTCATGGGGGTCACAGAAACTCCGTGGACCTGGAGGTGGAACTCCTGAGTCTGCAGGACAATGGGCGCTGTGCACCTGAGCCTTCTTGCCCATAGGCGGGCTCGTCTACCTGGCAGAAGCTCACCTGGCCTCCTAGCGCGGTCCTGTAAAGAAGCTACTTGGGGGCTTCCCTGGTGGCGCAGTGGTTGAGAATCTGCCTGCCAATGCAGGGGACACGGGTTCGAGCCCTGGTCTGGGAAGATCCCACATGCCGCGGAGCGACTAGGCCCGTGAGCCGCAATTACTGAGCCTGCGCGTCTGGAGCCTGTGCTCCGCAATGGGAGAGGCCGCGATAGTGAGAGGCCCGCGCACCGCGATGAAGAGTGGCCCCCGCTCGCCACAACTAGAGAAAGCCCTCACACAGAAACGAAGACCCAACACAGCCATAAATTAATTAATTAATTAATTAATTATTTTTAAAAAAGAAGCTACTTGGTATGTTTAACGTCAAGCACGGGTGAACGTGAGGTATCATCACCACTCTTCAAAGCGTCAGCTTGTAGACCAAGGGGAGAGGTAGAAGGAGTGTCCCAGGCCCCACATCTCAGCCCGCTGTGGCTTCTCGTTGGGCCCCTTCTGCTGCCCTGTTCATGTTCAACTCCCTGTGACGGCCCCAGGAGACTCTTCTGTGGAGGAGGGTCCAGTGGTCCTGAGGGCCTTTTTGCATCAGCTGCGCTTGGAGATGTACTTTCCCACCAGCCTCTCCACCCCCCGGCACATTTCCAGGGCCCCGATCAGGATCAATTCCCCACATAACGTGGACCCTGGTTCCTAGGGAGGGGCAGGTCCCACCCCAAGGCCAGTGTCGTTCCCATTGCTGTCCGTGACCTTGTACCTAACGCTGGCTTTGTTCACCCCTGGTTCTTCTGAGCGGCATTCCGTTGGCCCAGCCGAGCAAAAGCGCCTGTGTCACGCTGCTCTGGACGATGGGGAGTTCTGGTACGGTGCTTGTCTCTGCTTTCCTTTCCGTATTAACTCCATCACAGGTGTGGAGCGTGTCTCAGTGCCCTTAGGTGTAAGAAACGCTGCTTTTTCTCTTCTATTATCTTTTATTTTATTGGTAAATCAAATCCATTTGTCTCAAAACCCAGGTTGGCAGAGAATGTAATGTCACGTTTGGGAGACTCACCGTATCTACAGGTTTAAGAGGCCCAGGGGAGTTAGTGCGATCCAGAAAACATGGGGCTGAGCCTCTGGTCTCCGGCCCAACCTCCTTCCTCTGAGCACTCCATCATCCCCGCTTGCACGTGAATTCGAAGACAAGCAGCCCTGACGTTCACAGGTACACTCCCGCCGTGCCCAGCTTGGTCACAGGGACCCTTGAAAGCTTCTACCTGAGAGCATCTAAAAATACAGACCTAAGTGGGAAGGAAACATTCCTAACCTGGACTTTCCACAGGGCTGAATCTCTGTTTAACTGAAAACTTTAATGGGCCTTCATCTCTGGAGGCTTTTTTCAATCTTATTTCTTCCCGTCGGGTCCAGAAAGAGTTGGTGCATCCAGCCCTGCAAGACCACAAATTCTTTTTTTTTTTTTTTTTAAGAAATACATACTTTTTAAATCTTTTTATTTTTGGCTGCGTCGGGTCTTAATTGCAGCATGAGGGATCTTTCGTTGTGGCACGCGGGCTCTTCTGTGGCACATGGGCTTAGTTGCCCCGTGGCACGTGGAATCGTAGTTCCCCAGCCAGGGATCAAACCCGCTTCCCCTGCGTTGGAAGGCGGATTCTTTTTTTTTTTTTTTTCAAATTTGATCTTATATTTTAGCGTTAAACTGACATCTCCATGTCAAAAGCATCAGGATTATATAGATCAGCTGCAATGCACTAACCAAAAAGCATTCATAAAATTATATATCTTACCCCTAACACACACGCACACACACACACACACGCACACACACACACACACACACGCACACACACACACGCACACACACACACACGCACACACACACGCACACACACACGCACACGCACACACACACACGCACACACACACACGCACACACACACACATACACCCACACACACACGCACACACACACACGCACACACACACACACACACGCACACACACACACGCACACACACACACGCACACACACACACACGCACACACACACACACACGCACGCACACACACACACGCACACACACACACGCACACACACCCACGCACACACACACACACACACACACATACACCCACACACACGCGCGCACACACACACACACACACGCACGCACACACGCACGCACACACACACACATACACCCACACACACACACGCGCGCGCACACACACACACACACACGCACACACGCACACACACACACACGCACACACACACACACACGCACACACACACGCGCGCACACACGCACACACACACGCACGCACACACGCACGCACACACACACACACACACGCACGCACACACACACACACACACACACACATACACCCACACACACGCACACACACACACACGCACACACACATACACCCACACATACTTTGTCAATCTCTTTTTAATTGTCTTGACTTAATAATACTGCCTGTCCAAATAGAACTCATTACACCGTACATTAGAACTTCAGGGTGTCTGTTAAAATACCATCTTAAAAAAACACACAGTATAATATTGAAAACAATTCTCTTGGAATAAAAATGATTTTTTAGAGAATGAACTTAACAAACTCTTTCTTTAACCTGAGGAGAAAGTATAGATAAAGAGAAATAATCTTTACATAAATGAATATTCATTGTCGTCTAGTTTATCTAGACATAGATAGCCAAGCAATTAGGTGATTCTAAGAGAGTATAAATGAATAATTTCAAAGAAGACAGTTTTGGTGTTTCAGAATATAGAACTCTGAAGTAATACAACCAATAGAGGACACCTAGTGGTCTTCAGCAGAATCAATATTTGCCTGAAAAAAATGGAAGGCGGATTTTTAGCCACTGGACCACCAGAGAAGTCCCAAGGCCACAATTTCTGGAATTCTAGCTCTCTTCCCTTTCACGTGCTCAAATCAGTCCATTCTAGCCTGAACTCATCTCTTTTTTTTATAACACTTTATTAAATACAACATGCAAAAGCTAGCACACAGTAATTAATATTCCAGTTTCTTCCCTTCTTTTCCCCTCGAGCGCAGTGTCAGTGGGCATCTGTTCTGGCTTCAGTATATTTACATATTTTACAGACAACAACTGTGGCAAGTGTTTTTGCCCTTAATAACATGGATATCTATTTTCCAGCTCCAGTGTTCCCTTGCGTCCTCCGGCCCAAATGCTAAGCTGGCCTCATGTATTTTAGATTCCGTTACGGTGGTTCCACACTTCCAGGCACCAGTGACTCCAGATAACACCAGCTGCCATAACAAATAGACTCAAAATGTATAGACTCAAACGCAATCAAGTGTATTTCTCACTCATTGTAACCGTCCAGGAAGACATTCCTATTCTGTGGGCGGCTCTCTCCATGCAGCGATTAGGGACTCAAGCTCCATCCTTCGTGTGGCTCTACCATCCCCTGGAGTGACACAGTCACCTGCAGGAAGCCAGCAGAAGAGGAAAAAAAAAAAAAACCTTTGGAGAAGATATCCCCAATTCCTAAAAGCCTTGACCCAGAATTAAGACACACCACCGTTTTCACCCTCCGCTAGCTGGAAGGCCCCGCCTGGTGAATGAGCTTGGTGCCCTGCTAGCCATCTGTCTCAGGAACCATGAGTTCATAAGTAGAAGAAGTTTGTGGAAAACATACAGGGTGTTTGAGAGATTGACAAGCTGTTGAATTGGACATTAGACACACATTGACCTTGAATTTTGAGTACTGTACAGGGTTGATGAGTTACATGAAAAGAGCAAACCAGAAGAAAGGTGAGGTCTGGAATTCGGACTCTCCCACGAATTGCCAAATATGAGCAGGAGGTGGGAACAGAGTTTGAGAGGCTACCTGAAGTCAAGCTAGTGGAAGGAAAGTCAGGCCCAGAAGGAAGGAGAAACAGGGCAGAGGAAATGAGGAAACCCACAGGGAGAGACCCAGCAAAGGGAGTGCCCTGTGCACGGCCCACGGTCCAGCCCTGCACCACGACTGCCCTTCCAAAAGGAGCTGCGCCCGACACCTGGGGCTGAAACTGGCCTGGGCAGTGCATGGCATTAAAACTGTCAGCACTCTGAATCTGGAGCCTTTCCTCTGGGAACCTTGACATGAAAGCCTTTCCAATCTCTTTCCACTTTTATCTTTCACCTCCCCCCCCTCCCAGGACATACTCCCAAAACTTTCCCCTCTCTCATTTATGAACTCCTCTCTGTCACTAAATCATTTTCATTCGCAGTACAGTGCTATCATTTCGCCTACTTCAAAGGAAAAAAGTTTCTCCTGACCCACTGAAACCACCAAGCCTTTTCTCTCCTCTTTGCTACACAAAACTCACCAGTTCCTCTCCACCCTCCCTATCCTGACGACCCTCAACTGTGGCATATGTTCCACCATCCGCTGAACCTGCCCTTGCCAAGGACACCCCGGACTCTCACTTTGCTGAATCTGATTGACTTGATCCGTCAGCAGCATTTGACATAGTTGCTACGGTGCTCCCTGGATCCCAGGTTCTACCTGGGCTCCTTCTCAGTGTCCCGTCCCGGTCCCTCCCCAGCCCCCTAAACTGTTAGCATTGAAGGGCTCCAGGGCTCAGTCCATGGACCCCCTCCTCGCTATCTGCTCCCCGTATTTAGGGCATCTCATCCTGTCTCAGGAGTTTAAAGACTGTCTTCACACTGATAACACCCAGTTCCTTTCCCCGGAATTCCAGACCCGCATACTCACCTGCCCACTAAATCTCCCCTTGAACGTCTAATCGACAGCTCGGTTAACATCTCCCAAACTTGCTTCAACACCCCCCCATTTCTCTCCTTCCAGTTGCTCAAACCAAAACCTTGATTCCTCTCCTTCTCCCCTTCCCCACATCCAGTCCATCAGCAGGTCCTGTAAGATCTACCTTCAGAATGTGTCTCAAATCTGATCCCCGCTCACCACCTCCCTCCCAGCCTGGACCGATCACCCTCATCTCTTCCCTGGACGATGGCACTAACTTCCTAGCTGGTGACATCTGTGCCCCTGAAGTCTGTTCTCAACACAGCAGCCCCGGGTCCCATCCCTCCTCCATGTAACACCTTCCAGGGGCTCTCCATCTTGTCTGAGTCAAAAGCCTTATGGTGACCAACCTGACCCACCGTTATCTTTGGATCTTATCATTTGCTGACACCGTGGGCCACCTCATTGGCCTTCCTGGTGTTCCGTGAGCACATGAGGAAGGTATCTGTGTCAGGACCTTGCTCCCTACCTGCCTGGAGCTCACAGAGAGCCACCTTTCCCGTCCCCCATGCCTCAGGCCTCCACACCTGATCAGAGAGGCCTCCCTGTTTAAAGTAGCCCCAGGCCCGCAGTCTCACCCTAGTCTAACTTCCTTGCAGCACTTACATATAATCAACCTGTATTTTTGCCCGTTTAAACTTTTTTCTCCTCTACTTTTTGGTGTGCATTTTCCATCTTCTCACACCTGAGGTCTCCCTGCTCCTTGAGGAAGCAGCCGGCCCTTGTAGCTGTTTGTTAGGTGAGTGAACGAACGGATAGACCACGTCATAACCGTCACCCGCCACGTGCTGCATCTCCCCTTGGTTGCAGGATGGCATTCAGAGACTTCCAGGCCCACTTTGATAAAGTAGAGGCCTGCAACCTCACTCCTGACGCCCTGGAGGGGGACGCTGTCCCCAAGTGGGAGGTGGCGGTCCCTCAGGGAAGCTGGGTGTGGGGCGCCACAGCTGGCGTCTGCTGCAGCTTCCTGGGTGGGTAGCCCGCCTGTCACTCTCTATCTTTCCCAGGTGTCCAGTCCACTTGCTGGACATTGGTGGGTCAGGGCCAGGACCCTCGGGAAAGAGTAGAGGTCGACAGCAGGATTTCAGGGCTGACCAGGAAAAGAGGGCTACAAAGACTGAACAGGAAGTTAGATAAGAATTGCTCAGGGAAACGCCCATGTTTTACCACTTAAGTTATTTTCTGTTATAAGTAATAGAAAGCACAGCTTTATATATAATAAAGCTATAAATAAATAAAATAAAATAAATAAATATAATAATAATAAAAAGGATGTATCGTCCTCCGTAATTGGAAAGTTCAGAGGAGACGGAGGGCATCAGGCCTGGTTCTATCAGCCCGTTTGTTTGCGATCCTCTGTCCTGCCCTCTTCCCTCTGTTGACTTCTTCCTCTGTCTGGTTTTCTTTATAGTCACAGGAGGGCAGCCAGCAGTATCCTGGCCTCTCACTCATACGCACGGCAAGAGCTCCTAATGGTCATTCCACAAAAGGCCTCAACGCCCCTCTAATTGGGAGCTGCTGAGATTGCCTGGTGAATGCTACGGCTGATGGGCTTTGTTCCAATTCTCCGTGGCAAGAGGGACTAGCACAGATTACTCAGCGCTCACCCTTGGAGCTGGGGGTGAGGTCCATCCTGCTCAAATTGTGCAACCACTAAGCGGATGCTGGGGGACGACCACAAGGGCACTGCACTCTCCTTTAAACGCCAAGTGGAAAAATAAGATGGTGCACACTGTAGCCGACTAGCCCCAGAAGAATGTCTTTAAAAAGCTGTGTGGGAAGCGGTTGGAAGGAGGGTGGAAATGGAAGAGGGGACACTGTGTTCTCACAGGAGATTACAGAAAGGAGGGCAAGAGGAGGTCGGGACAGAAAGGGAAGAACTGTTTTCTCAGGTTTGGGAGGATGTGGTAGGGGTGCATGTGTGTGTATGTGTATGTGTCCTTTGTGGGGTTTTTTTCTACATTTATTTATTTGGTTGCGTCAGGTCTTAGTTGTGACGCGTGGGCTTCTCTCTAGTTGTGGAGCGTGGGCTCAGTAGTTGCAGCACACGGGCTTAGCTGCTCTGCGGCATGTGGGATCTTAGCTCCCCGACCAGGGATCGAACCCGAGTCCCCTGCATTGGAAGGCAGATGCTTAACCACTGGACCACCAGGGAAGTCCCTCCTTTGTGTTTTTTGTTGTTCTTGTTTGTTTTTTTTTTAAGGAAGGGAAAATAATCTTCCTCTTTCAAATGGCAGATACCTTTTGGACCAATCCACAAATAAAATCGTCCCTGACTGAGAAAGATGAGGGGCAGGAGAAATGTACTTTCCTTGTAGCCCTGATTCAGAAAGATCGAAGAAAACTCAAGAGGTTTGGTGCCAGCACGCTGACCATCGGTTATGCCATTTACCAGGTGGGTGGGGGCCATTCTTCTCCTCAGAATCACCATCTGAGTTCTAGGCTCAGTTCCTCCTTGGCTTCATGCCTGAGATTCAATGACCTGTCCCCACACTGTGTCCAAACAACCAGGACCAACAGCTCTCCCTAGAGAAACCACCCCCTTACTCCTCACTGCAGTGCCCCGGCCAAGACGGACACTTGAACAAAGACTTCTTCAGACACCACGCCTCCCAGGCCAGAAGCAAGACGTTCATCAACCTGAGAGAAGTCTCTGACCGGTTCTTGCTGCCCCCTGGGGAGTACATTGTGATTCCCAGCACTTCTGAGCCCCATCAGGCAGTCGATTTCTGCCTGCAGATCTTCTCGGAGAAGAAAGCCATTACTCGGTGAGTCACAGGTTCAAGTATCCCTCTCCATTTTGTGGTTCATTTCCAAAGAAGTCACCATTCTTCCCTTTCCTATGACCTCCCTGGGAACCCAAGCAGGGAGGGTTCCTTATCCATTTGCAAAGCAAGATGCATGTCCATTTTAGTCCCGCTCCTCCCCTCCCTCAAACAAACCGTTAAAAAATTGCTTCCCCCAAATGCTCCCAGAAGCACGCTCACAAGACCCTCCTGGCTGGAGCCCTTCATTTTCCAGACCCTTTAACCAAGAAGCTCCTGGAACGGGAGCCACATTGAGGGATGAGAAACTCATTTCTGTGCACGATGAAGGCATGGCTCTTGCAAGTTTGAAGAATGTCATGTTCTTTCAGCTCCAGTTTAAATAAATGTTAGCAAGTTGTTTTGAGCTGGTCTCATCCTATTGATGTGATGCTATGGGCTGAATGCCTGAGGCACAGCCTGGACCTGTACTATTTGAGGCGAGACCCCCGTAGACATTTCCGCAACCAGAGCCAATGTTGTGGCTGGACCAGCCCTTGTGGTTCTTATTATGACTGCAAGACACCTCAGCAATAGCCGTCAGGGAACTTTGAAAAATAAATGTATTATTCACTGGTCCTGGAGGGTACCTGGCCCTCCCAGGGCCACACAGGGGCAGGGGGTAGGGGAGAGGACCCCAGGGTCTGCTTTTATTGAGGTCAAGGGTGGGGTGCCTAGATTTCGTAGGTTCACCCTTGGTGAGTTTGAAACATAAGAGCTGGAATTAAAGCAGGGGAAAGGAAAGGCAAGTGGCCAGTCAGTTATCTGGTCTACCAGAGCTTTCTAAAAACAGGGAACTCCAGAGTGGGGCGCTGGCTCTTTGTCCAGCTGTGAAGCTGGCAATGTGTTTATTCCAGATGGATGTCCTTGAAACAACTGCCTCGGCAATCAAAAGCTTAACGTCAGGGGCTTCCCCAGTGGCGCAGTGGTTAAGAATCCACCTGCCAATGCAGGGGACATGGGTTCGAGCCCTGGTCTGGGAAGATCCCACATGCCACGGAGCAACTAAGCCCATGCGCCACAACTACTGAGCCTGTGCTCTAGAGCCCATGAGCCACAACTACTGGGCCCACATGCCACAACTATTGAAGTCCGCGCGCCTAGAGCCCGTGCTCTGCAACAAAAGAAGCCACCACAATGAGAAGCCCACGCACCGCAACAAAGTGTAGCCCCCACTCGCCGCAACTAGAGAAAGCCCACGTGCAGCAACGAAGACCCAATGCAGCCAAAAAATTAATTAATTAATTATTTTTAAAAAAGCTTAATGTCAGGCATTTACATTACAATCAAGAAAGCTAACTGCCTGGGGCTTACACCACACCAGTATGACTGCCATTCTCTATCCCTGACATTCTGCCACCTCTCCTTTTCAGTGTCTTAGCAACATTATTTCGTATCAGGTACTTCTATGGAAAAAATTTCCCATTACTGCCTGTTAGCAATTTTTTGTTCTGCGGCAGAGGGAAAAAGGGGTTCAAGATACAAGACTCCATTTCGAGGGATCACAAGAGAATGGCAAGATCTAGGAATTCTGTATTTAAGTCAGATCAATCCCCAACAAAGGATCAACCTGAGATAACAAGGTAGAGACAGCTGTGACTCCGTGGTCTGCTCTGGCTTTATCTGTTGTCTAGTGGGATAGTGTGTGCTGAGAATACAGTCATCCTCGCTATCTGCAGGGGATTGGTTCCAGGACCCGCCACGGATACCAAAACCCTCCCACACTCAAGTCCTGCGGTCAGCGCTCGGCACACACGCGTTCTGTACCTGTGGGTTCAACCAACCAGGGATTGTAAACATCGTACTATATTTATTGCAAAAAATCTGCCTCGTTTGACCCAAGCAGTTCAGACCTAGGTTGTTCAAGGGTCAACTGCACTCCCAATTAGAAAGTCTGGTTGGGTTTCCCAAACCAATGCAAGAGTCATGTTTCTTTCTCATCAGCTCAATCGAGGCAATAAAGTCTCTAATTTTTAAAAACTGTGCTGGAGAGCTGCTCTCCAGTCTTCTCCCATGTACTAGCACAACCTGATGATGAACATCCCAGCATCTGTTCACGCAAAAGCACCCCATTCAGATCGAGGCAGATTGGTGACTCGTGTGGGTGGAAGAGAGAGAAAGTCAGGTTGTTCCAATCCTGCACTTCTTGTTCTCAGTCCCATCAGTGGGGTGAGGTCCGAGTCCTCAGCATTGGTGGTTTCTAGGTGGCAAAGCCAACTCCGTACTCCCCCTTGCCCTGAACGAGATACTCGACCTGCTCTGATAATGATCCTAAAAATCAGCTCCGTAGTCAATAACAGAAGAGCCACACGAAGCTCTTTCCACTGGTTTAGTTCTCATGAGAGGGTTCTGAACAATAAAAGAGCTCTGACAGCTCTGTGGTGGCCCAGGGGGAGAGGAGGAGAGGGAGGCTGCCCGGTGCCATCCTCGTGTTTGCCTGTTTCTGTTCCCTTTGAGCTTCCAGCAGTTTTTTGTTTTTTGTTTGTTTTAATATTTATTTATTTGGCTGCATCAGGTCTTAGTTGCGGCACGCGGGATCTTTCATTGCAGCGTGCGGGCTCTTCGTTGCGGCACGCGGGCTTCTCTAGTTGTGGCGCACGGGCTTAGTTGCCCCGCGCCATGTGGGATCTTAGTGGCATGTGGGATCTCAGTTCCCTGGCCAGGGATCGAACCCGCATCCCCTGCATTGGAAGGCGGATTCTTAACCACTGGACCACCAGGGAAGTCCCTCCAGCAGTTTTTATTTGGGAGTGCTTCAGGTTTGAATTTAAAAAGAGTAGATTCTTCCGAATGTTTTCAGTATCAACAGAAGCTGAAGCCTGCTCCAGTGTCACTGCTTTCCAAACACTACAGGTTCCCCTAAGGATGTGAACAGCAAAATAAACATCTTCCCAGTTATCTTTCCTCTTTGCCCAAAAATAAGCATACAACCCACGACTCCCCTACCTCCAGTGGGAACAAGGGTTACTTCTGCAGGAGGGGCAGGGGCAAATGATGCTGCCCCAGGGCCAGTCTTTTTGGTCCAACTCAACTTGCTCTATAATCTTTTAAAATTCCCTCATGAATAGTTAACCCTCAGTAGGTTGAATGACTGTCTCCAATGAGACAGTTTATGGGGAGCGTGTCACAAATCCTCTCTGCTTATGGGACCTCAGAGGTTCTGCTATTCTATTGAATGTGTAACACTTCATAAACATCCCTGGTCAGAGTGCATCCAGGAAATAGGGAATGACTGCTGGTTTAGCTTCTTTCACTTCTGGAGGTCCAGGCTTTGCAAGTTCTCTTTGGGTGATGGCTAAGCCGCCTCCTTCTCATTTTCATGCTGGGCAGAGTCTGAGTGGTGACGGCAGAGGGAGAGCCACATACAGATCTGCAGCCTGGTGAGATGGAATGTCGCTGAGAAAGGAGGGCTCCAGTGGGACAGAACCTTCCGTACGTCTGGGCCCTTCAGTGCTGCAGGTTCTAAGGAGGAAGTTAACCCACATTGAGTCGGGTGCTTTCTGTCCCCACAGGGACATGGGCGGAACTGTACACATCGACCTTCCTGAGGTGAGCCTTTTCGGTTACCTTGGAGGGTGGGACCCAGTGACATCCTTGAACTCGTCCCTCTAACCATAGCGTCATTTAAAACTCTGGAGTTCAAGGAATGGCTATCTGCGACCAGGTAGATAAGCACCTTGGCTCTAACCTCCTGGAGAACGACTTGTGCCTTCCAAACTCCCCTGGCCCAACAGAACCCGGCATGGTAGTGAGGTAGGTGCTTGCTAGAAAGCTGTGTTTGGGGTGATCTTCCTTTGTGCTACCGACTTACTCTTTTCCCTGAGAAGCAGCTGCTGTTCCCAGAGGGAGTGGAGTATCTTAAACGTGTGCCCAATTTAAGAAAAACAAATGATAGAAAGAGAATAAGAGAGGCAGGTACATTCTTTTCAAAAAGATCTCTTTTTCTAGATTCTCGGGGGAACACATTACTTCTTCCCTGCATTGCATGTGGGAGTGACGGGGGGCTGATTTTCTACTTGTCCCGGGGCTGTAAAGTTTCTAAGAGGCGCTGAGGTGTAGCAGGCACCGAGTGGGGGCTTGTTAATGGGGCCCAAAACAGAAGAAGACGAAACACCCAAGACATTGACTGAGCTTTCCACGCTCCAGTTCCTGGGTTCTGTGCTAGCAACAGTCTCCTGCCCTCAAAGTCAGATGATTAAGCAAGTAATTAGTCCATGAGCGTTGAGTGTTGAGAGTTGAGATATCTAATTAGTCCATGAGTGTTGAGTGTTGAGATATCTAATGAGTGTTGAGATAGAGGAGCTGCAGGGACCCTAACGCAGTCAGGGGTCAGGCCTCCTTTAGGCAAGCAGTCTTAAGAGTCCCACTAACAAAGTCCTTCCAGACACTCCTAAAGAAGCTTCACGAGGAATGGAGACCGTAATGCCACAGACAGCAGCCAGTTCAGAGCTCAACTACAGAGCGCACGGCATCATGTGGCTGGGAGGTCCCAGCTTCTCCCATGGGGCGACACCACCTCCAGCCTGGGGCTCTTCTGTCCTGCCATTTCAAGTTTCCTTTTCGCGGGTTCAGTGCAAGTTCCTCTGGTTAATTTTCAGCCACCAATGCCGACTCCGCCTGGCCAGGAGACAGAGGAGGAACGGCAGCTCCGGGCCCTGTTTGAACAAGTCGCTGGTGATGTAGGCTGCCCTGGGTCCCCTGCCGTGCTGAGGGGCACGGCTTCCCCCCGGGGATGCAGGAAGGTTGTTGTTACACTTCCCAGAGGCTTGGTGCCCGAGGTTTGGTGCCTGAGGCTTGATGGAGCTGGTCGCAAAGTGAGACCGGTGCACACAAGAGGCCCTAAAGACTGCCACCTCCGCACCATCTCCCATCCCAGTCTGCGCTGTGGATAGAGCAGTAGCGCCCCAAGAGCTCAGATGAGTAAAGGAAGCCTTCTGTCCGCTCTGGCCAGAGGCGGCGATATTCAGGGAGGCCGCCGTTAGACTGCAGACGCGCACGGGCATTTTGTCCATTAGCACCAGAGGCGCGGCCAGGCTGGGCACTGGGAAGGAGAGACCGTCTGTGCCCCGCCTGCAGCCCTTTGCACCCTCCATTTCCATCCTCAGCTGCCCAGCTTTATTGCTGAGGGGCCCTGACCGCTCCTGGGGGACCTGGGTTTTCCCTGCCCCTGTCAGGGCTTCCATCGTCCTGGGAGCTGCCCCATCTGTGTTCCCTGGAAGCTTCTCCGTTGGAAGCCGGAAATAAAATAAGCCTGATAAACCAATTCAGGGCAAGGAGCTAATGACTATGTGAGCATCTTTCCTCTGACCAGGCTCTGAGCTGTGGAAGAGGGGTGTCACCTACACATGGGGGATGAATCCCTAATGGTGGGCTTTCGGGCACTGGAATAAACAGGCAGGTCAGGGAGACCTGGGGACCACAGTCTGGGCTGGAGAAGAGTGGGAAGGAGGGAGAAATTCCCAGCTCAGGTGCCTCTGTAGGACTGGCCTGGGGGAGCTGCCAGAGTGAGGAGGCAGGTGGGAGACCACAGAAGTTGTCAGAAACAGAGACCCGGGTTTGGAAGGGAAGGAGGGAACTTTGCAGATTTGTTCAACCTTTAGTAACAACCCAAAGGAGCCTCTAGAGCTCAGGCGCTTGGTCCTGGCCCTGCTGTTCTTCAGACAAGCCGGATGACCGGGCTCAGGGTTCTGTCTCTCTGGCCTCCTCTGCTCCTGCGGGGCTGAGGTTGCATCCGTGAATCTTCACTAGGGCTGCACGTCCCAGCACCCACTCCCCAGGCCTCAGGCGCTCAGGGATGGAGCCTGGGTGGGCAGAGGTGAAAGTCACCCCACAGGCAGTTGTGTTTCCCGCTGCTGGTTCAAAGTCCTGGACAAAGGAGCCCGACATGAGGGCTCCTCAAACTGTCTTGGACATAAAAATCACCAGGTCCTCCTGGAAGTGCAGATTTCCTGGTCAGGAGGTCTGGGTGGGGCTTGAGACTTTGCGTTTCCAACAAACTTCTCAGGGCTGAGGATGCAGAGATTCAGTGGGACTTAGTAGCCCGCCTTAGACCGGTGATTCTGAAATTCACCCCTAGAGGTTTTGAAAATAACCCATGAGCCATACTCCCAAGTCTTCTGATTGAAGAGGGCCCTGGGGTGAGCCCCCCAACTCTGTGTGGGGTTTTTTTAAAGCTCTCCAGGTGCTTCTGCTGTGCAGTTGCTTGGAGACTGAGCCCCAAACCTCCGCCAGCATCAGAATCACCTGGGGAGCTTCAGCTCGGGGATTGGGGAAGTTTTCCCACGCTTTTTTGGGGGCCTGCCGGTCCCTGAGAAGTAAGCGGGCACAGGACCTCCATCAGGGTCCTGAGGCCAATCACTTGAGCCCAATCACGCCCAGAACTGGAAGAAACTCTAAGAGAGAAGGTGCTGAGGGCCATAAAAAGCAGTTGTCTCCACTTCAACAGGACACAGAGGTAACCGCGGAGGAGCTCGAATATGGTTTAAATGCTGTGCTGCAAAAGAGTACGTACTCACACCCACTACCCCTACCTGCACCCCGGGGATCCCAGGGCTCCCATAGAGGGGACGAGGGATGTGTGACGAACGGCCTGGCGCCTGGGTCTCCTTCCAGCTCCCCCGGATCCCCTGCTCCTCAGAGCTGCAGACCGGCTTTTCAGGGCTGACTTTAGGTAGACTTTTAAAGTAGCTTTCATTGCTCGTTTCTTTCTTTTCTAAAAAATTTATTTATTTTATTTATTTATTTTTGGCTGCATTGGGTCTTCGTTGCTGTGCACAGGTTTTCTCTAGTTGCGGCGAGCAGGGCCTACTCTTCGTTGCGGTGCGCAGGCTTCTCATTGCAGTGGCTTCTCTTGTTGCAGAGCATGGGCTCTAGGCACGTGGGCTTCGGTAGCTGTGGCACGCCGGCTCAGTAGTTGTGGCTCGTGGGCTCTAGAGCGCAGGCTCAGTAGTTGTGGCGCGTGGACTTAGTTGCTCCGCGGCATGTGGGATCTTCCCCGGCCAGGGCTCGAACTCGTGTCCCCTGCACTGGCAGGCGGATTCTTAACCACTGCGCCACCAGGGAAGCCCACTCATTTCTTGATTACACTAATGATTCAAGTTTATGGTAAAAGATTCTGAAAAATGCAGAAAAGCCTAATGACAAAGGCAAACATCACGGCTAATCTCACTACCCATAGATAACCACTTTAACATATATGTGTGTCTTTGTGTATGTGTTTCTGTACCAAATGTGTAGTCTGTGGGTGTGTGTCTCTCTCTGTATATATAGGTACACACATAATAGGTATTACACTATAGATGCAATATTATTTTTTGAATCAACAGCTTTGAGAGCTAATTCACATACTGTACAATTTACCCGTTTGAAGTATACAACTCTGCTAAGTGAAATAAATCAGACAGAGAAAGACAAATACTGTGGAATCTAAGAAATACAACCAACTAGTGAATATATAACCAAAAAGAAGTAGACTCACAGATATAGAGAACAAACTAGCGGTTACCAGAGAGGAGAGGGAAGCAGGGGTGGGGGAAATAAGAGGTACAAACTATAGGGTGTA
Source organism: Balaenoptera borealis (assembly GCF_965194805.1). Classification (NCBI taxonomy): domain Eukaryota; kingdom Metazoa; phylum Chordata; class Mammalia; order Artiodactyla; family Balaenopteridae; genus Balaenoptera; species Balaenoptera borealis. Next base: position 14,018,974 of record NC_138874.1, on the reverse strand, counting down.
AGACAGGCTACAAAGATGTACTGTACAACAGAGAATATAGCCAACATTCTGTAATAACTGCAAATGGAAAATAACCTTTAAAATTGTATAAGAAATAAAAAATTTTAAAAAATAACATATACAACTCAGTGGATGTTAGTATGTTCATAGAGTTGTGCAACCATCACCACAATCAATTTTCATTTGATTCAGAGCATTTCATCACTCCAAAAAGAAACCACGTGCCAGTAGCATTTACTACCTTCCCCCGAACCCCCAGCCCCTGGCAAGCACTCATCCGTTTTCTGTCTCCATAGATTTGCCTGTTCCGGACTTTTCTTATAAAAGGAATCATATAAAATGTGGTCCTCTTTGGCTGGCTTCTTTCACTTAGCATGACATCTTCTAGGTCCATCCATGTTGTAACGTGTCAGGACCCCTTCACTTCTTTTTATGGCTGGATAATATTCCATTGTCTGAATATACCAGGTAGGGTTTATCCATTCATCCATTGATGGACACTTGGGCTGTTACCACTTTTTCGTTTTTATGAATAATGCTGCTATGAACATTCGTGTACAAGCTTTTATATGGTCATGTGTTTTCATTTCTCTGGGGTATATAGCTAAGACAATTGCTGGGTTAAATAGTAACTCTATATTTGCTTCTTAAGAAGCTGCCTATTTTCTAAAGTGATTTCTGTACCTTTTCACTAGCAGTATGTGTGTGTTCAAATTTCTCCAGTAATGTTAAACCCTGTCTCCTAAACTTAACTTTTATGAGCATTTCCCCAGAAATGATCTTAAGAATCAAAGCATGATTCTTAAGGATTGTATAATAATCCATCATATGGACATAACCTAACTGTTGTCCATACCCTTCCATTGGTCATTTGTATCATTTCTAAGTTTTTGCCATTACAAGTAACCTGATGATAAAAATCTTAACTTATAATTCTTTGCTTGGGACTCTTGAAACTCGGATAAAGAGTGGAAGGATATCCCTATTTTTAAAGCTTGTAAAGCTTTTTTTATATTTTGCAAATGTTCCTCCCCAAAGGCCATGTTCTACTCTCACCAGCATCTTAAGAGTGACCACATCACCACCCTCACCAACCCAGATCTAACCACCCTACTGGACTTTCAGCAGATGGAAATAGGTTTATCTTATCAGGGGTCAACTGAATTCTGCTTTCTTGTGTGATTTCAGAAAAGGACATCAAATTCAAGAAGCTAAGCCTGACTTCCTGTAAAAACATCATTTCTCTAATGGACGTATCCTTCCAAATATGCGGGCAGAAATAGATGTTAAGTGTTTTTCTCTAATGCAGACTTCCCTAGAATGTGGAGAGTCTTCTTCACAGAGAATAACCAAAGCCTGGGAGACACTGGTGCTGAATTGGAACAAAATCAAGAGGCACAGGAGACTTCCCTGGTGGCGCAGTGGTTAAGAATCCGCCCGCCAGTGCAGGGGACACGGGTTCCAGCCCTGGTCCGGGAAGATCCCACATGCCACGGAGCAACTAAGCCCGTGCGCCACAACTACTGAGCCTGCACTCTAGAGCCTGAAAGCCACAACTACTGAGCGCACGAGCTGCAACTACTGAAACCCGTACACCTACAGCCCGTGCTCCACAACAAGGGAAGCCACCGCAATGAGAAGCCCGCGCACCTCAAGGAAGAGTAGCCCCCGCTCGCCGGAACTAGAGAAAGCCCACACGCAGCAATGAAGACCCAGTGCAGACAAAAATTAAAAAAAAAAAAAAAAAAAAAGAGGCACAGACTGGCCAATGGGGGGGAATGTTTGTGAAGGGACTTGGGGATCTTTTTGCCACTTTGGGGTGCCGTCCAGGGCAATGAAGAGTTTTTCATATGTGTGTTTTCAACCTTTCTTTTGCCATCCCCCCTCACCCCTGCCATGCCCCCTCTTCAGAGATTCATGGCTTAATAATTAAACCCCCTCCCGCAGAGCCCTGAGCCTGGGTCACACATGTCACCCATGCCAGCCCATTGCCCTCCTCCCCTGCAGCCCCAGGAGCCTTGGGGTGACATGATGCTCACGTCGTCCTTTCCTCCTTAATTCACGTGCACAGACCGGTGGCAATGGGAAGCTAGCGTTTGGTGAATTCAGAGTGTTCTGGGACAAGCTGAAGAAGTGGGCAGTCTGTAACCCAGCCAGTGCGTGGCTGCTAGGGGACTGTACAAGCCTAGAGCAGAAGGGGATTTGATTTGATTTGATTTTTTAATTAATTAATTAATTTATTTATTTTGGCCGAGCCATGTCTCAGTTGAGGCGTGCATGCGGGATCTAGTTCCCCGACCAGAGATGGAACTTGGACCCCCCCCTGCGTTGGGAGCACGGAGTCTTAGCCACTGGACCACCAGGGAAGTCCCAGAAGGGGATTTTAAAGGTCCAGGTGCTGCCGACCAGAGGATTTGTGTTTGAAAAGGTGGAAGGGAGGAAATCAAGACGGAATTCCCATAGTTACTTCCCATACTTATGGCAGTACCGCAGGGCTTCCACCCAATACGAAAGGAAAACAAAGGCACCCACACTTTTGGAGACCCTAAGCCTACCATTGCCCCTTCCGCCCGGTGAGGAGTCTCTCCCCTGCATGGACCCCGTTACTGCCATCAAAGGAGCCTCACCGGGGGCTTCTGCGTGCTCGCATTCTCGATGCCTCTGCTCTCCCCCCTACAGAGCCTTTTCCTTCAGTTTGATGCTGACACATCTGGCACCATGTCCTCCTGCGAGCTGCGGACCGCCCTGAAAGCCACAGGGAAAGGGAAGCCTGGGCCGCGGGCGAAAGCTGTCTGCGTGCCGGGTGCCGTCTGTGGCAGCCACTCACCTCTCGCGGCCCAGGGAGGGGGCTGGACTTTGACCAGAATCGATGCTTCTTAAGGGCGGGGCCCAGCCTCAAATTCAGGACTTGCTCACCCTCATCAGGGACCTTTAAAGTGTATCCACTGAGGCTGAACTCAGCCTGACCCCTGGAGGCCTCAGCCTCTGGCCAATTTTCTGGCCAAGCAAAGTTATATGCGACTCTGGTGGCAAGCTCCCAAGCCTTTAATTTCTGCTTTCAGATGGCGATTAACACAGAGAGGCAGGGCATGTCCATCCCATGGTTTGGGGTCAGGTTTGTGGTACACAGAGTTCGTGTATCCCTCTGCCACGGAGGCCCCGTCTCTGGCTTTGTCACCAGCAGACTGAATCCAAACCAATGATTCTGTTGTCGTTTATACCCATTTCCTGCATGAGCGATGGACTCCAGGTGGCATTCCTAACCCTCTGGCAGCCCCTGCCGGGGCAGTCTGAGTCTCTGGGACTCAGCTGTCCTTTGCATAGGACGGCCACTGCAGCCTGCCTACACCCTACCAGGCCACAAGGCATTTCTCACAAAGCAAGCTTCACAGACATACCCCTGGGCCCGGCCAAAGCCTGGAATCTGGTTCCCTTCCAGGTAAAATAAACATCGGGAAACACTGTCAGCTTCATGGTCTGATAATGGGACAAAATCAGGACCAGCTTGGGTCCTGTGTAATGGCAAAGAAACAAAATTAATTATAAATGTGGAGAGTGCCACAGAGGAGAAGGGCCTGATCGTCTTAGGGTCTGGGGACCTGGTTTCTAGGGCAGAAGGACGGAGCAGGGAGAAAAGGGAGCCCTTCGGAAAGGGAGGTGTGGCCACGTCTTTTTCTTCCCGGCTTGGGGTGGGGAGGGAATCCGCCCTCACCCTGCCCTCTTCCTGCCCCATCCGGAGCAGACGCCAGGATTCTGGGTGTTGCCCCCAGCCAGCTCCACAGTGCAGGCTCCAGAAACCATGTCCTGCCTCTGGACTGGCCCCCTCTCGGTCTGGAATCGGGAAAGAGGACACAGGAAGACCCTGGGCAGGCTTCTAAGCAATACTTTGAACATCTCCTGGAAAGGGAGCGCGCAGGCTGAAATGAAAGAGGGCAACGCTGGTTAGAAATCAAAGCCTTAAGTGTTGAATCTATAAGGAGCGTTACCTTCTCTAAACCCCTCATTCGACCAATGAGCAAAGAGGTCGAATAAGCAAAGAGAAGGGAAGCAAAGCATCCAGGCCCAGGTTCTCGCTCCATCGTGGGCGTGTGTGAACGAGCCTAGCATGGGGTCTTTCACTGAGGGCAGTGGCATAACTGGATCTCCAGAGCCCCCAGCACCTCTGGGTTAAAATGCCCATGAGAAACAGACACTTACTGCGGGTGTCCTGGCTGGAATCCCCCCAGGGCCAGCAGGAGCTGGAAGTGGAGCCCTGGCACCAGAGGGAGGCACCGGGCTTGGGCCTTAAACACTGTCCAGCACCAAGTTCTCCCGAGCAAGGCTTCCTGAAAAGTCAGCAAGACCCTATGGGGGATGTGAGGTCAAAGCCAAGACCCTGAACTTGGCGAACTCAGAAGGTACAGCTGTGGGTTCACCAGTGTCCCCCCGACAGAGGCACACTGTCATACGGCATCGGAGCCAAGGGCGCCGGGCGGACACTAGCTCCCTTCCTTGGTCCAGCCCTGGTGCTCCCGAAGTTGCACCCTGTGGGGCTCACCCAGGGCGGCCATGCCTCCCCCCTCTCCCCGCAGGCTTCCAGCTCAGCACTCCCCTCCTGCAGCTGGTCGTCCTCAGGTACGCAGACCAGGAGCTCCAACTGGGCTTCGATGACTTCCTCAACTGCCTGGTCCGGCTGGAGACTGCAAGTCGTAAGTGTCCAGGGGGGCTGCGTGTTCCTGAGCCCAGGGAGAGCACACCTCCCTCCATCACTTTCCAGGAGCATGTAAGGAGCAAGCTGCTGAGAACCGCAGCGAAGGCGGGCTGAGCCACACGCCCCGCCATCTGTGTGCCGTGTGCGGCTAGCCGAGGGGTGGGTGTGTGCACGTCTTCTCTGCAGTGCGCCTGGTACCGTCACCCTCCCTCCGTTCCCAGTGCCTTTGTGGGAGGGTAACTGGGTGGGGATGGGGCTCCTGCCTCGAATCAGAAGAAAGGTCGGATCCCCTCACAGGGCACAGAATCGGGAGTCTCTCTCCCTCTCCCTCTGTCCACCGCCCTCCTTCCCTCTCCATCGCTCTGTGTTTTGTAAGCCGTAGACACTGACCCGATTGTCTCAGAGAAGATCTGTTACCCCAGGAAGAGAGAGAGAGAGAGATTACGTGCAGGCGGTCCTTAGCATTTGCGGTTCATAGCCACCCACCCCTCACTGGGTAGTCACGCGGTTGAAGCTGAAGGAAGCACATCCAGAGCCTGTAACTCAACACCAGGGTGACTGCTGGGCAGGTGCCCCCCACCCCCCGGATGCCCACGCTTGGTTGAATGCTCTGGGGTCACCATCTTGAATCTTAAGAATTTTTTAAAATATTTATTTATTTGTTTGTTTTGACTGTACCGGGTCTTAGTTGCGGCATGCAGAATCTTTAGTTGCAGTGTGCAGACTTCTTAGTTGCAACATGCATGCAGGATCTAGTTCCCTGACCGGGGATCGAACACAGGCCCCCTACACTGGGAGCGTGGAGTCTTACCCACTGGACCACCAGGGAAGTCCCTTGAATCTTAATAATTTTTTTTTTTAGAGTTTTTTGTTGTTGTTGTTGTTGTTGTTGTTCTTAATTTATTTTTGGCTGCGTTGGGTCTTCGTTGCTGCACGCGGGCTTTCTCTAGTTGTGGTGAGCGGGGGCTACTCTTTGTTGCGGTGCGCAGGCTTCTCACTGCAGTGGCTTCTCCTGTTGCGGAGCACAGGCTCTAGGCACACGGGCTCAGCAGTTGTGGCACACGGACTTAGTTGCTCCGCGGCATGTGGGATCTTCCCAGACCAGAGCTCCAACCCGTGTCCCCTGCATTGGCAGGTGGATTCTTAACCACTGTGCCACCAAGGAAGTCCCCCCAGTGTTTATAAAACCACTTTATGTTGTTCTTATATATATATTACAAAGAGTTTAAGTGATAAAAATATGAGGAATGAGGTTGAAAAGATCGTCCCAAATATCATCATCCAGATAAAAATTTTTTTTACTTTATTTTATTGTGGTAAAATATATGTAATGTAAAATTTACTATTTTAACCATTTTGAAGTATACAGTTCAGTGGCATTAAGTATACTCCTCAGTGTTGTGCAACCATATCCATCCATTTCCAGAACTGTTTCATAATCTCAACAGAAGTTCTGGACTCACTAAACAATCACTCCCCATTTTCCTCTACTCCCAGCCCCTGGAAACTTCTGTTCTACTTTATGTCTTTGTGAACTTGCCTATTGTAGATACCTCAACCAAGTGAAATAATACAATTTTTGTCTGTTTCTGTCTGGCTTATTTTACTTAGCATTATGTTTTCAAGGTTCATTCAAGTTGTAGCATGTGACAGAACTTCATTCCTTTTCATGGCTCAATAATATTCCCTTGAATGTATATACTACATTTTGTTTATCCATGTATCTGTTGATAGATATTTGGGTTGTTTCCATCTTTTGGCTATTGTAAATAATGATGCTATGAGCATGGATGTACAAATATCTGATTGAATCTCTGTTTTCAATTCTTTCGCATATATACCTAGGATTAAAATTGTTGGATCTTATGGTAATTCTTTGCTTAATTTTTTGAGGAAGAGCCAAACTGTTTTCCCCTGCAGCTGCACCATTTTACATCCCCACTGGCAATGCCCAAGGGTTCCAATTTCTCCACATCTTCACTAACACTTGCAATTTTCCTTTTTAAAAAAATAATCATCATCATAGTTGATACGAAGTGGTATCTCACTGTAGTTTTGATTTGCATTTCTTTAATGACTAATGATGTTGAGAATCTTTTTTTTTTAATTAATTAATTTATTTATGGCTGTGTTGAGTCTATGTTGCTGCACGCGGTGCACGGGCTTCTCATTGCGGTGGCTTCTCTTGTTGCAGAGCACGGGCTCTAGGCGCTTGGGCTTCAGAAGTTGTGGTGCAGGGGCTTAGTTGCTCCGTGGCATGTGGGATCTTCCCAGACCAGGGCTCAAACCTGTGTCCCCTGCATTAGCAGGCGGATTCTTAACCACTGTGCCGCCAGGGAAGCCCTGTTGAACATCTTTTTTGTTTGTTTGTTTTTTAAGTTTCTCTATCATTCTTTTTTTTTTAAATTTTATTTATTTATTTATTTATTTTTGGCTGTGTTGGGTCTTCGTTTCTGTGCGAGGGCTTTCTCTAGTTGCGGCGAGCGGGGGCCACTCTTCATCACGGTGCGCGGGCCTCTCACTATCGTGGCCTCTCTTGTTGCGGAGCACAGGCTCCAGACGCGCAGGCTCAGTAGTTGTGGCTCACGGGCCTAGTTGCTCCGCGGCATGTGGGATCTTCCCAGACCAGGGCTCGAACCCGTGTCCCCTGCATTAGCAGGCAGATTCTCAACCACTGCGCCACCAGGGAAGCCCTGAACATCTTTTAATGTTGCATATCTTCTTTGCAGAACTGTCTGTTCAAATCCTTTGCCCATTTTGAACTGGATTGTTTGGTTTTCGTTGTTGAGTTGGAGGAGCTTTTATTCTGTGTTAATCCTTCATTAAATATATGATTTGCAAATATATTCTCCCATTCCATGGCTTGTCTTTTCCTTCTCTTGACAGTGTCCTTTGATACACAAAAGTTTTAAATTTTGATAAAGTCTTATTTATCTGTTTTTTCTTTTTTTGCCTAAGCTCTTGGTGTCATAACCAAGGAATAAATGCCAAAACAAGTGTCATGAATATTGTCCGCTATGTTTTCTTCTAGGAGTTTTGTAGTTTTAGCCATTAAGTTTAGGTCTTTGATCTGTTTTGCATCAATTTTTATGTATAGTACAAGGTAAAGGTCCAACTTCATTCGTCTACATGTGGATATCCAGTTTTCCCAGCACTATTTGTAGAAAAGACTGTTCTTTCTCTCACTGAATGGTCTTAGCATTCTTGTCAAAAATCAATTGACCATATACGTGACGGTTTATTTCTGGACTCTCTATTCTGTACCATTGATATATGTTTGTCCTTATGTCAGTGTCACACTGTTTGATTACTGTAGCTTTGTAGTTCATTTTGAAATCAGGAAGTCTGAGTCCTATAGCTTTGTTCTTCTTTCTCACAATTGTTTTGGCTATTGCCCTTGAGATTCCATATAAATTTTAGGATGGGTTTTTCTATATCTGCAAAAAAATACCAGTAATAAGATTGTGTTGAATCTCTAGATTGCTTTGGAATTGACACCTTAATTATGTCTTCCAATTAATAAACACAGAATATCTTTCCAATTTTGTCTTCTTTCATTCCTTTCAGCAATGTCGTTTTAGTTTTCAGTGTACAAGTTTTTGCCTCTGTTAAATTTATTCCTTTTTATTCTTTTTAATACTATTATAAATGGAATTGTTTTCATTTCTTTTTTGGATTGTTCATTGCTAGTGTATAGATATGCAACAGAATTTTGTGTGTTGATTTTCATTGTGTCTTGCAATTTTGCTGAATTCTTTTATTAGTTTAACAGGGTTTTGTGGAGTCTTTATTTTCTATGTACAAGATCATGGCATCTGCAAACAGAGATAATTTTACTTTTTCCTTTCCAATTTGCCTTTTATTTCTTTTTCTTGCCTAATTGCTCTGGCTAGAATTTCCAGTACTATGTTGAATAGAGTTAGTGAAAGTAGGTATTTTGTCTTTTTCCTGATCTTAAGGGACAAGTTTGGTCTTTCACTGTTGAATATGATGTCAGCTGTGGATTTTTCATATATGGTTTTATCCTATTGAGGACGTTCCCTTCTATTCCTAGCTTGTTGAATGTTTTTATCATGAAATTGAGCTGAATTTTGTCATATGCTTTTGCTGCAACTGAGATTATCACATGGGTTTTTTTCCTTCATTCTTTTTTTTTTTTTTTTGGCCACGTTGCGCAGCTTGTGAGATCTCGGTTCTCCCACCAGGGATTGAACCTGGGCCACAGCAATGAGAGCTCCAAATCCTAACCATTAGACCACCAGGGAACTCCCTCCTTTATTCTATTAATGTGGGGTGTTACATTAATTGGTTTTCATTTGTTGAACCATACTTGCACTCCAGGAGTAAATCCCACTTGGCCATAAAAAATAATTCTTTTAATATGCTGCTGAATTCAATTTGCTAGTATTTTGTTGAAGATTTTTGTGTCAATAGCCATCTGGGATATTGATTTGTAGTTTTCTTACAGTGTGTTTGTCTGGCTTTTGTATCAGGGTCACACTGGCCTCATAGAATGAGTTAGAAGTGTTTCCTCCCTTCAATTTTTTAGAAGAGTTAGAGAAGGATTAGGACATTCTTTAAATGTTTGGTAGAATTTACCAGTGAAGCCATCTACCTCTGGGCTTTCCATTTGTTGAGATTTTTGATTACTGATTTAATTTCCTTACTAACTAGAGTTCTTTTCAGATTTTCTATTTCTTCATGAGTCAGCTTTGATAGCTAGTGCAGTTCTAGGAATTTGTTCATTTTATACAGGTTATCCAATTTGTTGCCATACAATTATTCATTGTATTCCTCTTATGGTCCTTTTTATTTCTGTGAAATTGATTTTAATGTCTGTGCTTTCATTTCTGATTCTAGTAAGTTGAGTCTTGCAATATTTCTGATGAGGAAGCTATTGTCATCTTTATTTTTGTTCCTTTGTATATAATGTGCCCTTTTTTTCTGGCTTCTTTTAAGATTTTTCTCTTTCTTACTGGTAGCAAGCAATGTAATTATGATTGATGTGCCTTTCTAGCTTCTTTGTGTTTTTTGTGCTTAGTGTCCATTGAGCTTTTTAAGTCTGTGAGTTCATAGCTTTCTCTAAATTTGGAGAGTTTTCAGTCGTTTTAAAAAATATTTTTGTTTCCCCAACTGCCTTCTGCGTTGGACACTTCCAGGCCACTTGAAGTCATTCCATAGGTTACATGCTTTATTTTATTTCAGTCTTTTTTTCTCTCTGTGTTTCATTGGGATAATTTCTTTTGCTACATCTTCAAGTTTACTAATTTTTTCTTAAATGCCTACTCTGCTGTTAATCCCATCCTGTGATTTTTTTGGTTTTTTTGGTTTTTTAAAAATCTAAGCCATTGTGGTTTTCATATCTAGAGGTTCAGTTTGGGTTTTTGTTTTTTTTTATATATATTCCATGTCTCTACTTAACATTTGCAAGTCTTCTTCTAGCTTCTTGAGAATATGGAATCAGTTATAATGACAGTGTTTATGTGTTTGTTTACTAATTCTATTGTCTGTGTCAGTGCTGGTTCAGTTTCAGCTGATTGATTTTCTTTTCCCTCGTTATGGTTTGTGTTTTCTTGTTTCTTCACATGACCAGTAATTTTTGATTGATCACCAAACACTATGACTTTTACCTTGCTTGCTGGATATTTTTGTATTCCTATAAATATTCTTGAGCTTTGTTCAGGAACACAGTTATTCAAAATAAGTGTGACCCTTCTGAGTCTTGCTTTTAAGCTTTTTTAGGTGGGACAAAAGCAGCATTTAATCTGGGGTTAATTTTCCACACTACTGGGCTCATCCAGAAAAATCCAGGATAACCTGCTTTTTTTAAATTCTAATGTAGGACTGAATAATTAAAGGATTTTATGGATACAACTACTGAATAAGAACTTGCCCACCCAGTAATTGTAAAACAAAATACAAACAATTTCCTTATAGTGGAAATTGTCTTATCTTAATTGTCTTATCTAATACATAGATAAATTTTCCAATAAAATAATTTTGGGTTGGCCAAAAAGTTCGTTTGAATTTTTCCATAAGATGGTATGAAAAACCCGAACGAACTTTTTGGCCAACCCAATACAATCAGGATAACCTGCCTGTTTTAAGGTCTGTAACCTTAATTACATTTACAAAATCCCTTTTTCCAGGTCACATAGTATAACCAGAGTTCTCCGGGATTTGAGCATAAACATCTTTGAGGGGCTGTTATTAGGCATAACACAGTTCCCCTTCTAGCGCCCGCTCCCCCAAAAGCATGCCTGTTCCACACAAAAGATACAGGAGCCCATGAGCTTTCCCCTGCTGCTGCACCATCCAAAACACCGCAACGACTGGCAGTGTCAAAAAGGTGCTGCCTTCGTGCAGGTTTCCAGAGTCCAGACCAGCCTGACTTCTGCTCCAGCATCACCCCACTCTTGCTGCTTTACAACTGCCAGCAGCTACTGCACAGTCAAAACCAGAAATAGAAGGGTCTCCCTTCCTTCTGAGTTCTGTTCTTCTCCCAGAGCCTCTCTCCTATTGGCAGCAGTCACCTTGCCCAGCGGCGTGCAGTCTGGAAAGAGTGAGGCTAGCTGTCCTGGCTGCACTTCCCCCGCCTGCCCTCTCGAGGTCTGATCAGTGGAATCAATGCCCAAAGAGCAATAGCCGGGGGTGAACAGAGACCCAGATGTATCCATCAGTGGGCATCGCTAAACTCTGATTGCAGGGGGGGAGGCGCGCGGGTCACGTGGGTCTGAAGAGGGTGCTCTTTGGCTTGGCTCTGCCAGGGCTGGGTAGACAGCAATCTGGCAGCCCTTCTGCTGCTGCTGCTTCTGTGGGAAGGCCCTGCAGCTGGGGTGGCGCTCACAGAAGCAGCAAGTGGACAGGAAGCAGACAGGAAGGAGTGAAGCCCCCTCTTCCTCCTCACGTCTCGCAGCTTCTGTCTCCCGACTGGCAGAGCCCAACAGGGAGGAGCTGACAAAGCAGAAGTGGGTTTTGCAGGGAACCAGCCTCATGTCACAGAGCAAGGTATGAAGGGTGAGTGTGGACCTGAAAGTAAGACCTAATGACGGGCCTACTTTGGACACGGGTGATGCTGAAAGTGCATGGAAGATGCACGTGACCCCTCAGTACAGTGACCCTGCAGACACCAGCGTGAACATGTCAGACTCTGAGTCATCCTATAGCCACTCTTCCAGGGAAGAGAGAGGCTGAGGACGCAGGGAGGGCAGAATATCCCTCTCTCGCATTCCTCCATGTGGGGAGAGAGCGTGGACATCCCTCACCCCCAGCCACGGCCGCAGCATGAGAGGAGAGGCAGTGCCCTTGCCCCATTGCCCTTGCCCCGTGGCACTTGGCCAAGGGGTGGTTACACAAGGACCTCTCCAACCCTGAGAAAGTAAAGATGTAATTTGTGTCATGCATATGGGCTGTCTAGAGGTAACTTGAACAAAGGGTGTTTTTAGTGAAAACACAAAAATTGGATTTTACTTTCCCATAGAATAGTACACATGCCTGCAATTGCTAATTTTGATGATGAAATTCTTACTGAGAGAATTTCTTATAATACAATGATTATAGGAAAAACCAGAGACAATGCAAGTTTTACACCCATACAGTGTACAGAATAAATCTTTCTAAAGAATATATAACTCAAATAGTCAATCATCTTAGACATTTTTTCTAAGTAGAGTTTTCTCTGAATTAATTCTTGCCTTTTTCCCACCAACGTCAGAAGGTACCTATAGAACTGTACAGCACAAAGAGTGAGACCTAATGTCAACTATGGGCTTTAATTAAAAATACTCTGTCAATATTGGTTCATCAGTTGTGTAATAGGGAAGAGCCTTTGTGTTCTATTACAGGTTCATCACTAAAGGGATGTTGCCTATAAGCTTAAATTATACACAATGGCTCATCTCTGGGGACCCTGCCTCCCAGGTCATGAGCGTTAAGCTAAAATACCTTTGTTTAGCTCACAGGAAACATCCCAACCAGGCCCACCTGTGAATGGTTGCAGGAAGGAAGAAATGAACACATCCTGGCTGGAACCAGGACTTTAACCCCTCCCCTTTTAGTATAAAAAAAGCCTAAATTCTAACTTGGGGAAGATGGTTCTTTGGGACACGAGTCCCCCATCTTCTCAGTCTGCTGGCTTTCTGAATAAAGTCCCTAGTCCTTGTCCCAACTCGTCTCTCTATTTATTGACCTGTCGTGCTTCAAGCAGTATGAGCTTGGACACGGTAACAGTTGTAACAAATGTACCACCCTAACGCAAGACGTTGATAATAGGGAAAGGGGGGCAGGAGGGGTACATGGGAGTTCTTGTACCTTCTCCTCAATTTTCCTGTAAGCCTAAAGTTGCTCTAAAAATTAAAGTCTGTCTAAAAACTCAGAAGGTGAAAGAACACCTTAATCAGGCAATTCAAGAGAATACTTGCTGCAGGGGGTGGGGGGAGTAGGGGAGTTGGGGGAAGGTGAAAAATATCTTTCCTGGGGAGATTTAGGGCCAATTTCTGAGGAACGGAGTCAAGGGGATTTGGTTAATTAATAATTTCTCTCATTTTAAAAAATTTATTTATTTGGCCGCATCAGGTCTTAGTTGCGGCACGTGGGATTTTCACTGAGGCATGAGGGATCTTTGTTGTGGCGCTCGGGCTCCTCTCTAGTTTCGGCGTGTGGGTTTTCTCTCTCTAGTTGTGGCGCGAGGGCTCCAGAGCGCGTGGGCTCTGTAGTTTGTGACACGTGGGCTCTCGCTTTGAGGCACCCAAGCTCAGTAGTTGTGGTGTGCAGGCTTAGTTGCCCCGTGGCATGTGGGATCTTAGTTCCCTGACCAGGGATCGAACCCATGTCCCCTGCATGGGAAGGCGGATTCTTTACCACTGGACCACCAGGGAAGCCCCTCTCATGTTTATAAAAGTTTACTTGCAACTCTTTTCCTATTGCTTTCAAAATTGAAATCCATTTCCTTAAAAATTGCCACCACTGTTTTCTTATCATGGCATCTTGGTCAGGATTCTCCAAAAACCTCTTGCTTTGTTTGTGAAGGCAAGCAGGGTCATCACTGGGTAGTTCCTGAGACTAGGGGGCCATCGGCCCTCAGACTTCCTTTGCCTGACGTGGCTAGGTATTTGCACTTCAGCAAGAACTTCACTTGATTTACAAACCTTTAGAAATCAAGACCCAGGCGGAGTAGTTTTTTTCCGTTTGCATTTGTTACGAAAATCTGAGAGAGGCTTTGAGATGCTGATGAGTGGTTTGAATGTGGGAAAAGGTGACAGGGCGTGGGTGGTCAGGGCGTGGGGAGGAGAGGTTGTTCTAGACTCCACCATCAGCGACTGGACGGCGAGAGCCAGAGTGGGCAGCAGGGACAAGGGAAGGCATGTGAATCAAGATGAGAGAGCACTTCCCTGGTGGACCAGTGGTTAAGACTCTGCGCTTCCAATGCGGGGGGCGGGGGGGGGGCACGGGTTCGATCTGATAATGGAATGGAATATTTATAAATGGAATATTTTCTGCCATATCAATAAACAAAGGATGTCACAGTCATCAACTATTGCAACCCTCCAATGCGAGCCAGTGGGCCGGAGGAAACTCAGGGCTGAAAAGAATACCTGCCACCTAGCAGCCATCAGACTGCAGCCCCTCCCTGCGGTGAGCCCTGAGGAAACTCAGGATGTGAAAATACAGGATGCTGGCCCCAGAGAGCTGAGGTGCACATCAAAGGAATGATTTCAGGGAGCCCAGACTCTTGCATCTGGCCATACACAGAAAGGCGCTAAATTCCTTAGCTTGAGATATCTGGTTTTCTTTAATCAACAATAATCTTTTGACGTTCCGACTACCTGCCCTTTTGTTGCAAAACTTCTATATATCCTGGCTCCCCGCTCACCTTCTCGGAGCAGTTTCTCAGAGCTATCTGAAAGCTGTCTCCCAGGCTGCAGTCCTCATTTTGGCCCAAATAAAACTTAACTCGCAACTCTCAAGTTGTGCATTTTTTTCAAGTCAACAGATCCCTGGTCGGGCAACTAAGATCCCACATGCTGCGCGGCATGGCCGAAAAGTATATTAAACAAACAAACAAACAAACAAACAAATTCTCAATTTTTAAAAAAATAAATTTAAAAAAATAAAGTGAAGGAAAAGATACCTATGGGCGTGGGGGGCAGGGGGAGAAACCTGGCAGAGGGCCAAGGACCTGGCAACCAGAGCTGAGCAGGTGTGGGCGAAGGGACGGGAGGATGTGGCTGGAGGCATCTGCACCAGAGGAGTTATACCCTTGCCCACCATCAGCAATGTCAGGTCACAGGAGAAACGGTCCTGCAAACATGAGGCCCTCGACCAACATCAGGGCTGATCACTCCCCCTGGGTCAGGGGACCCCAGGCATCAGGACACCAGCATTGTCTCTTCAAGATCTTGACACAATCTTTCGAAATGAGGGAGATGAGAACACCCACCCAGGGTCCGAGATGCCCACGTGGCGGGGAGAATCAATTTCCCACGTCCTGCTCTGTGCGGCTCAGCAAGGCCAGGTCGGGCTGAGGGAGAGGTGCATCACTGAGGCGAGATGGCTCAGGGCATGGGGCTCGGGAGGCTGACTTCACCAGAAGAGGCCTTCTGGCCCCTCTTGTCCGGGGAAACCCTGCCCTCCTTCCTCTGGGAGAGCCGGTGCCATCTGGCTGGCGAGGGGGCCCAGCACCAGGCAGAGGATTAACCACGAGGCCCTCCGGTGGAAAATGGAACTCCCCACCTCTCCTGCCAAAAGGCTACTCAAACTGGCAGGCCTGTTTTCAAAGGGTCTAGGAGCTGGGCGGGATAAAGCGAAATGTGCATGGAAAACGAGCTGTCCAGTAGCGTGAATCCCAAGGAGGAGCAGGTCCAGGGGAGCACAGCCGCAGCCGGGGGCTGAGGGCTGGCTTGGCTAGATTTCCAGAAACAGCCTGTGTGAAGCCGGCCAAGGAAAACCTTTTCTCCCCAAAGCCTGGGGAAGCTCACACATCGAAGCATTTTCCCCTGGAGATTCAAGTATTTGTGATCCAGTGTTGAGGCCTGGCCGGGGTCTTCCCCTCAAAAGCGCTGGAGGTGTGGGACCGGGGGTCCGAGGAGTAAAAGGGTAGCTCAGAGATGGATGTGCACCTCATCCAGTGAGTGAGGCTGAGTTCCCCGGACCCCAAACTGCCTCTGTTTATGAATTTCTACCCTGTTCTAAAGAAAACCAGTTTTGTAGAGAAAACTGACAACACTATTTTTATGCATCTAGAAACTGGGGCAGCTTAGGGGGCTGTGAAGTACCAGAGAAGGCATCTTCTTCCTCCAGCAATGGCCCTGGGGCCCAGGCGACAGCCACCCTCCGATGGGGTACAAAAGCCACACTAGATCACATCCAGCAAATAGGATGGTAGAGATGGGGCTGGGCCAGCAGTCTGTCCCAAGAGATGCCCCGGAGAGCTTGTGGATGAGGAACGAAAGGAAATGGTTCTAATAGGAGCATCTGCATCTAATTACTCGGGAAGAACACAGTACTTTGGAGAGCGCATTTTCTTCCTCAGTGCAGGGCAAAATATAAATGCGATCCAACAGCCTCTTCCACCCCAGCTTTCTCTCAGAGTCACAGCCTCTGTGTCAGATTCAGACAATGTCTCTATCACTGCTGGAAACCTGTCGACAGGACTGAGAGGTCTATAATTTAGAACTCAAGAAGGTCTGAGATGGAAAGGACCCCAGAGATCACCCTGAAGAGTGGTACTTTTTTTTCCGGGTCGGAGACCTTTGAGAATCTGAAAAAAGAGTTCCTGGCCCTTTCCTCTGGGAGGTGCACACACACACAGAGGTGCGCACATCCTTCTAGAGAGTTCTCCCATCCTCCGATGCCTCTCTATGTGCAGTAGGTTAGAGCCCCTGCCCCCTGTTTCCCTGAAGTCGTAGATGGAGAGGGGTGGCCCGGCTGGTCATTTCCAGAGCAGGACTGCAGCCCAGGCAGTCTTTTCTTGCCCACACCACCACCATCCTCCCAGCAGGTCTTCCTCGGAGACTGGAAGCCTCCCTGGCTCTGGGATGAGCTCAGCCTCATCCACCTCATCAGCCGGCCGCCGGCTATGGGGAAGGAAGGACACCCCTTGGGACCCAGTGCTGGGCTGTATTAGACATCTAGCTGTGTTTCTGCTTTGTGTTTGCTACACAAGATAAATATTGATACAGTGAAAGTGTAAGCAATAATCGAAGCTAGAGAAAATAGATGTCACAACATTTCAGGGTGAGAAAAAGCTTCAGGGAGCTGATTTCAGGTGGCTTTCATGACGGGCTCACTAATAATGATGGTGTTACATCATAATGATGGAGTCCAAGCTCGCTCTGCTTGCCACACAACAGGCCAGTAAATCGGGAGACGAGGTGTTGAGGCAGGGAATACGACTTTGTTCGCAAAGCCAGCAGACTGATAAGATGGCAGACTAGTGTCTCTAAAGAACCATCTTATCGGGGTCTGGATGCCAGTTTGTTTTATAGCACAGAGACGGGGAGGAGATGAAGAAGTAAAGTAAAAAGGCCATAAATTTTGCTAATATCCCCTGGAATGGCCAGCCTCGGGGAGGGGGTGTGTTAATTTCTTCTTTCTTGCAGCCATCCACAGGTGGACAGGGTCCGGATGCTTCCCTGAACAAAGGCACTTTGGTTTAACCTTTAGGCAGAGGGGCAGGGTTCTCTGAGGCAGGCCATTGTGTATAGACAGTATCCTTTTAGTGAACAAAAGCAGTGGAAAGCAAAGGTTAAAGTAAAAGAAACAGATCCAACATGGAGTCAGATTTTGCTCTTCCCTGTAAAATATTCGCTGTGGACAGGCCCTGCTGACTGTGCTTTACATTTTTATTTATTTCGTCCTCACAGAACTATTATTTTACCTGTAGTGCAGATGAGGAACCTGGAGAACAGAAAAGTTCAGTAACACGTCCTATGTGGTCTCCTCACAAGAAGGCACTTAGAAACAGTAACTCTCTGCTGTAGGTCATGGGAGCAAATCTGACTGTGGCCCTGGCAGGGGAGATAACGGAGGACATGAGGGGATTTTGCTGAGTGGTCTGGTTCTAGAAAGCGGGCCATTCATGGAACAGCAGGGTCTCCTAAACGGCAGTGCAGGGACTAGTGTCCCGTGGGACTTGGGGTGCTGGCAGTGAGGTTGAGAAGTTGTAGAGCCCTTCGGCTCCCCCCACCCTGCCTCAGCACCGGCTAGGGTGAGGATACAGGCTGATGAAAGGTGAGCGATTCTAGAAGAAATCGCTGTTCTGCCTGCCACCCACAGTGTTCCGGAGCTGCACCGTCTCCCTCAGTGCGTGAGAACAGAAGCAGCCCCCAAGTAGGAGGGGGGCCAGGGCCTGGGGGAGCAGAGCTGGTGTGAAGCCTGGAAGGCAGACAGAGTCCACTGGGGCCGATGCTGGGCACTCGCCAGGCCCACAGCCCAGGCTGCCGGGCTCCTCACCACTTTCCCTGTCCCCCCCACCCCAGCCCTGGCCCCCACTGGGCACAGAGCCTGGGGCAGGGCTGGACAGGCCAGGGCGGGAGGGTGGGAGCTGGCACGTCTCAGGCACTTCGGTGCAGCCCAGAGCAGGCAGCCTTTGGAAGGTGGGAAGATGGCACTGCAGGGGCACCGGTCCCACCTCCGGGAGCCTGCCCGGCCAGGTGGCAGCAGGAGGAAGCAGAGGAAAGGCTCATCGGAGCTGCCTGCAAACGGGAACAAAGTCACAAAATGGCATCATGCCCTCTGAGGGGCTAGGCGTCACCTTGGAGGTGGTGGCCAGGAGAGGGGACAGGAAGACAGCTAACCGTTTGGAAGGCATTTTAGGCACCAAGAGAGGAGCCTCCGTCTCCTCCTCTCCTTCCTTCACCGCCTTGCCGCGTCGTCACGTGACCGCCGCTAGGCTGACGCCACCCTGGGAACGTTCACTACCCGCCAGGCGTTACGTTAACCGTGCTTCTCGCCAACCCTCTCAGCAACCCTGTGAGGTCCGTGCAACCTCTTGAAAAAGTTCATGTAACCTCCCAGGGCATGCAGCTGGGAAGGAATCTCAGTCTGCGAGACTCCAAAGTCCATTCTTAGCCCCTCTACCCGCCAATGCATCCTGACCTGGGGCTCCCCAAACTGAGACCGGAGGTGAGGTCCAGCAGGGCCCCCCAGTAAGTGAAGGTCAGAGACACCAGTGGGGTCAATCTTGTGCTCCAGAAGAAAGGAAAGCTGAATGTGGAGTGGGCAAATCCTGTACCCAAGTTCGCTGGGGCTCAGGTCTTGGATTCAGGGCCCCCAGGCTGGTGAGTCCCCATGTATCTCCTCCGCCCAGCCCTGAGTCCTCAGGGATGCTTTTAGAAGCTGTATTTTAGAGGATGTGGCTGCAGCCTGGGTTGCTCCGCCCTGCTGTCCAACAACAATCAAAACCACAGGATGCCCTGACAAGGCACAGGGGAGGGATTCTCCCGGCCCGACACTGGCACTCCCACCAGATGTGGGGCGAGGCTGGGGGCGGCACCAGGCCTGAAGCAGTCTCACCCAAGGAAAGCACCAGTGGTTCTCCAGCACAGACAATGTGTCCAGCCTCATGCATGGACCACGAGTGTCACGGCCACTCATCTGTGCGGCCGCCCTTGGCCAGCAGCTCCACTTCCTCCTGCCACGTTCAGCCTCCTCACCTCACCTCCCTTGCTCTCCACGCCCCTGGACACTGCTTTTGCTCTGCCGTTGTCTGGTTGGGTGCCATTGAACAGAACACTCAATCTCTCTTTTCCTCTATTTTTTCAACTGGAAAATGGAAAGAATGGTCACCATCTTCCTGGGGGAGCAGGGGTGGGGTGAAGGAGTCATTAGAAAGAGTGGTCTGGTAAAGATTCAAAACCCACTCGTTATTTGCAAGAAAAGCTGCTGCACAGAGAATCTCCTTGACCCAGGACTCATTTTGTACAATTCTTTGAGGTCAGTTTTGTTTATTTTCCTGACTCCCCATCCCAAAAGGTCAGGGTAAGCCAACAGGCAGAACTGCCCCTTGCAGGGGTCCTCTCCGCTCAAATTAATCTGACAACGCATTGGCCCAGCAGGTTGGGAGGGAGTGTGTAACCTTGAGGCTCATGGTGGACTCCCTGCAGGAGAGAGGAAAGGGAGCTTGCCCATCAGGGACAGGTGTCACCCCCCGAGTGGAGAAGCCTTCTCATCCCCTTATGAGGTTGATGACACCTATGCTACAATGTCTGGTCTTGTACACTGTCGGGTCCGAGCTTTCCAAGAACCATGGGGGCCTGCCAGAGATCCCATTTTACAGAGAAGGAAACAGACTTGATTGAAGTCACAGGCATCATAAGCAGGACGAGATCTCAGCCTTCCGTCTACATGATTCATGAGAATCCAGTTCATACCTCAGTCCTACACAGAGCTGCTGCACAAATCAAATGGAAGGGTGCATGGGAAGGCCCTCTGGAGGGGACGAAGTGCTGCACTATGCTGCCTACTAGGAATATAAAGTGAGCCACCATATCATTTTTTCTAAATTTTGTAACTGGAAGTTTGTACCTTTCGACCACACCCACCCATTTCTGCCCCTCCCCCAACCCTTGCTTCTGGCAACCACCAATCTGTTCTCTGTATCTATGAGTTCTGTTTTGTTTTTAGATTTCACATATAAGTGAAATCATACAGTGCTTGTCTTTCTCTTGTCTGACATTTCAGTAAGCACAATGCCCCCAAGGTTCATCCATGTTGTCACAAAAGGTAGATTTCCTTCTTTTTATGACTTAGTTGTGTTCCATTGTATATATATCCATTCGTCTGTTGATGGACACTTATATTGCTTCCATATCTTGTCTATTGTAAATAATACTGCAATGAATGTAGGGGTGCATATATCTTTTCAAGTTAGTGTTTTCATTTTCTTCAGATAAATATCCAGAAGTGAAATTGCTGGTCATATGGTAGTTCTATTTTTTTTTTAAGATTTTCTTTTTGATGTGGACCATTTTTTAAATCTTTTATTGAATTTGTTACAATATTGCTTCTGTTTTATGTTTTGGTTTTTTGGCCACAAGGCATGTGGGATCTTAGCTCCCTGACCGGGGATCAAACCCACACCCCCTGCATTGGAAGGCGAACTCTTAACCCCTGGACAGCCAGGGAAGTCCTTGGTAGTTCTAGTCTTAATTTTTGGAGGAACCTCCATACTGTTTTCCATAGTGGCTACACCAATTTACACTCCCACCAACAGTGTAGAAGTGTTCCCTTTCCTCCACATCCTCACCAACACTTGTTATTTCTTATCTTTTTGATGAGAGCTAATCTGAGGTGTGAGGTGATATCTCCAGGTGGTTTTGATTTACATTTCCCTGATGATGAGTGATGTTGAGCCACCTTTTCGCGTGCCTGTTGGTTATTTGTAACTCTTAGGAAAATTTTAAATTTTCTGTTAACTACATCTAAAAATATAAAAAGAAAGGGATTTTAATATATTTTATTTAACCCTGTATATCTAAAATATTATTTCAACATGTAATCAATATAACAAGATTATCAGTGAAATATTTTACCTTCCTCTTTCATACTAAATCTTTGAAATCCAGTGTTGTATCTTGCATTTCCAGCACATCTCAATTAGCACTTGCCCCATTTCAAGGGGTCAGTAGCCACATGTGGCCAGGACTGCTCTATAGGACAGCTCAGCATTATCCAATAGCAGTACAAGTAGCTCCTGTAGACCTTTCTAATCTGGGACAGCTATGAGCTTAAATAAGGCCAGCTCGGAGGACTTGCAGGACTCCTTAGGCTCAGAGAAGGTGAGAAACCAAAACAACCCAGCACTGACACTAGCCAGTGGACTCCAACCTTGATTTTTCCACCAGAAAATTTTTCACAACAAAGATCTGATGTAAACCTCACCATAGAAAAGAGATCAAATTAGAGCTCTCCAGATGAAGGGGGCAGACCAGCCACCAAACTTCTCCAAGTTGTCCCCCAAAGCAGGCCCTCAACGTTTTAAGACCTGTACTCAGAAAACTGTAAGATACTGATGAAAGAACTCAAAGATGACACAAACAGATGGAGAGATATATCATGTTCTTGGATTGGAAGAATCAGTAGTATCAAAATGACTATACTACCCAAAGTAATCTACAGATTCACTGCAATCCGTATCAAATTACCAATGGCATTTTTCACAGAACTAGAACAAAAAATTTTACAATTTGTGTGGAAACACAAAAGACCCCAAGTAGCCAAAGCAATCTTGAGAATGAAAAACGGAGCTGGAGGAATCAGAATCCCTGACTTCAAACTATACTACAAAGCTACAGTAATCAAAACAGTATGGTGCTGACACAAAACCAGAAATATAGATCAATGGAACAGGATAGAAAGTCCAGAGATAAACCCATGTACCTATGGTCACCTAATCTATGACAAAGGAGGCAAGAATATACCATGGAGAAAAAACAGTCTCTTCAATAAGTGGTGCTGGGAAAACTGGGCAGGTACATGTAAAAGAATGGAATTAGAACATTCTCTAACACCATACACAAAAATAAACTCAAAATGGATTAAAGACCTAAGTGTAAGGCCGGATACTATAAAACTCTTACAGGAAAACATAGGGAGAACACTCTTTGACATTAATTGCAGCAAGATCTTTTTTGATCTACCTCCTAGAGTAATGAAAATAAAAACAAAAATGAACAAATGGGACCTAATTAAATTTAAAAGCTGTTGTACAGCAAAGGGAACCATAAACAAAACAAAAATACAACCAACAGAATGGGAGACATATTTGCAAACAAAGAGACTGACCAAGGATTAATCTCCAAAATATAGAAACAGTTCATGTGCCTCAATATCAAAAAAACATAAGCAACCCAATCAAAAAATGGGTGGAAGATCTAAATAGACATTTCTCCAAAGAAGACATACAGATGTCCAAAAGCACATGAAAAAGTGTTCAACATCACTAATTATTAGAGAAATGCAAATCAAAACTACAATGAGGTATCACCTCACACCTGTCAGAATGGTCATCATCAAAAAATCTAGAAACAATAAATGCTGGAGAGGGTGTGGAGAAAAGGGAACCCTCCTAAACTGTTGGTGGGAATGTAAATTGGTACAGCCAGTATGGAGAACAGTATGGAGGTTCCTTAAAAAACTAAAAATAGAGCTACCATATGATCCAGCAATCCCACTCCTGGGCATATATCCAGAGAAAACCATAATTTGAAAAGATACATGCACCACAATGTTCACTGCAGCACTATTTACAATAGCCAGGACATGTAAGCAACTTAAATGTCCATTGACAGATGAATGGATAAAGAAGATGTGGTACATATATACAATGGAATATTACTCAGCCAGAAAAAAGAACGAAATAATGCTATTTGCAGCGACATGGATGGACCTAGAGATTGTCATACTGAGTGAAGTAAGTCAGACAAAAGGACAAATATCATATGATATCGCTTATATGTGGAATATAAAAAAAATGATACAAATGAACTTATTTACAACACAGAAATAGAATCACAGATGTAGAAAACCAACTTATGGTTACCAAGGGGGAAAAGGGGGAAGGGATAAATTGGGAGATTGGGATTGACATATACATGCTACTATACATAAAATAGATTAACTAATAAGAACCTACTATATAGCACAGGGAACTCTGCTCAATACCCTGTAATGGCCTATATGGGAAAAGAATCTAAAAAGAGTGGATATATGTATATGTATAACTGAATCACTTTGCTGTACACCTGAAATGAGCACAACATTGTAAGTCAAGTATACTTCAATAAATATTAATTTTAAAAAAAAGAATTCAATTATCACAGATTGAAAAATACCAATGGACCCCAGCCCCCCACCCCACCCCAGCATGGTGGTGACTTAAGGGCAGGACCACATAACTCTCTAACCTCTCCTCCATCAGCTCGAGGGCTTGGGGTGTAGTGCTGATGACCACCACTGAGGGTCCAGGGCTTTGCAAACCTGCACTTATGGGGCCTCAGAACTCTGTAAAAGTGTGATGATTGTGCTCATTTTGCAGAGAGGAAACTGAGGCTTAGAGAGGGAAAGTTACCTGTTTCAGGTCACAGAACTCGAAAGTGGAGGTGGGCCCTGACATTGACCTGTCCCCTAGATTTCCCACTAGACCGCTGTGTCAGCCCCAGACAGCCCTCACAGTTAGAGCCCAAATGCAGGTCAGGCCATGGCTCCCAATAGGACATTAAGATTTTTGAGTCTGAAAAAACACATGCTTCATAGGCTCTGTCATCCAGGCTTTGAAATAAATACATTTGCTCTGTAGTATCTAAAGCACTATACAATTTTAAAATATTATTTTATTTTATTTTTTAAATTTATTTATTTATTTATTTATTTTATTTATTTTTGGCTGCGTCGGGTCTTAGTTGCTGCACGTGGGCTCTTCATTGTGGCGCAGGGGCTTCTCCCTAGTTGTGGCGTGATGGTTTTCTCTTCTCTAGTTGTGGCGCACAGGCTCCAGGGCGTGCGTGCGCTCTGTAGTTTGCAGCACACGGGCTCTAGTAGAGGCACACGAGCTCAGTAGTTGTGGCACGTGGGCTTAGTTGCCCCGTGGCATGTGGGCTCTTAGTTCCCCAACCAGAGATCGAACCCCCATCCCCTAGCCTTGTAAGGTGGATTCTTTACCACTGGACCACCAGGGAAGTTCCCTTAAAATATTATTCTAAAATGTCTCATATGGACAGATATAGTTTATGAGGGACATAATTTAAATGCATCTACAGCCTAACACTATGTTATGAAGGAGTGTGGATTCATCTAACATTTACTGAGTGACTATTTTGTGCCAGAAATTTAAAAAATGTTATACCATGCTGATGCTAATTTGGAGAGAGGGGTAATGAAGCTCAGAGACGGGAAGTACCAGACAAAGTCTGAAAGCCAGGAAAAGAGACGGTCAGGCCAGCCACTCCTGCTTCTATACTTTTGTTTTTTAATGTTTACTTATTTATTTATTTATTATTTTGGACGCACCAGGTCTTAGCTGCGGCATTCGGGATCTTTAGTGGCGGCATGCATGCAGGATCTAGTTCCCCAACCAGGGATCGAACCCAGGGCCCCTGCAATGGGAGCGTGGAGTCTTACCCACTGGGTCACCAGGGAAGTCCCCTGCTGTACTTTTTTTTTTTCCCAATAAATAAATAAATATTTATTTATTTATTTATTTGGCTGCGTTGGGTCTTTGTTGCTGTGAGCGGGCTTTCTCTAGTTGCGGCGAGCGGGGGCTACTCTTCGTTGTGGTGCTCGGGCTTCTCACTGCGGTGGCTTCTCTTGTTGGGGAGCCTGGGCTCTAGGCGCTAAGGCTTCAGTAGTTGTGGCACATGGGCTCAGTAGTTGTGACTCACGGGCTCTAGAGCGTGGGCTCTGTAGTTGTGGCCCACAGGCTTAGCAGCTCCGTGTCATGTGGGATCTTCCCAGACCAGGGTTCGAACCTGTGTCCCGTGCATTGGCAGGCAGATTCTTAACCACTGCACCACCAGGAATTCCCCTGCTGTATGTTTTGAAGGTGACTTTTCCTCCTATGCTGGGCTGCTTGTCCCTGAGAGGAGATGCTGTTTTCCCCTCCCAGAGATGGCGTTCTTTAGACACATGTCCCCCTCTCCCAGCGACAGGCAACGCCACAGCGTATCTCCGTTGTGGGCACTCGGAGATTCACCCCAAATGGGAATGGCAGCGCAAGACACCAAGGGCCACTGGAGGACAAGGGAACAACAGCTTTTATTTAAAAAAAAAAAATCAAGAACATTATTCATGTAAAACTGGGTGTTAAACTGACCAAACTAATTTTTCACTCTACACCAAATAAGCATATGAAAAGAAGGACCAGTGTGTAGCTCAGGAAAATGGGCTCTCTGTAGCTTCTGTGCTCTAAGGAAAGAAAGGACACAAAAGTTTTGGGAGTCACAGCTCAGTGAATTTGATGTTATACAAGAGGAAGCATGAAGATGTTTCAGAGTAAATAGATTTCCCTTTCAGGACACCACTGCTTTGTTGAGTTTGAAAGATAGTATGACCTCTGCAAAATAATCACGCATGTGCTTGGAACTCAGGTGAATGGGGGCTTGAATACCAGTTTGGTCACTTACTAGCTGAGTCACCTCAGAGAAGTTACTTGGCACCTCAGTTTCATGGTCTGTAAAATGGGATTAATAATAATACTAACTTCACTTGTAGTATGGTAAGGATTAAATGACATAAAAATAAAACACCCAGTATACCAGTTGGCTGGCATATGTTAAGTGTTTAATAAATGATAACTTTTATTATATTAATTCAAACGTACCAGAGAGCTCTTGCTGTCTCGACCACAAATGAGGAGACCACCCCACTGCCACAGGGAAAATGACATCTTGCCCCCCACAGCTGTTCCATCTGAGAGGGGGGCAGGTAAAAAGTAGCACAGAAGGTGAAATCCTGCTTCTTTCGTGGTGCCTTCCCCACCTGCTTGCTCCACACCCCTGTTCTCTGATCCGTTACCCTCCCTAAAGTCCTGGCAGTTGGTAAATTGCAGTGACTTTTTCAACTGCAGCTCACTCTAACTCCCCAGCGACACTTCCGGGGGCAGCAGTGACGCCTTTATACTTCTTCGTGTCTCCCCCATGTCCCAGCTCTGGAGCGGTGCACACCGTCTGGACTTACCGTCTTGGCATGGAGGACGGACGCTGGGCAACACGGGAGGGGCTCTCTTTAGTTCCCACCCCCAGAGCTCTCACCAGCCTCCAGCAACCCTGGCAGGAGGCTTTATCGTCATCCCAGGGTTCCTCGTTCCCCTACAGCCCAAGGGGCCACCATCAGTCATCTCAGTGATGGAGAGAGAATGAAGGCAAGTGCTCTACAGACGGCCAAGGACCTCCAAAGGTAGGGCAGCTGTGTGCCTATCTATTTATCATCACTAAGTGAAGAACACGGTACAAGTAGTCACTGGGTGCTACTCCACAAGGCATTATCTGCTGGGCAAGGTTTCTTTGGGTTGATTTTTTTTTAATTTATTTTAATTTTTTAATTGAAATATAGTTGTACAATAGTATATAAGTTACAGGTGTACAATATAGCGATTCATAATTTTGAAAGGTTATACTCCATTTATAGTTATTATAAAATATTGGCTATGTTCCCTGTGTTGTGCAATACATCCTTGTAGTTTATTTTATACACAAGAGTTTGTATCTCTTAATCCCCTACCCCTATACTGCCCCTCCGAATCCCTCTTCCCACTGGTAACCACTAGTTTGTTCTCTGTATCTGTGAGTTGTTGCTTTTTTTGTTTTATTCACTATATGTATTATGTTATATTCACTTTTGCTGCTGACACTTTGATATTAGCTCAATGAGACCTGTGCATTAGACTTCTAACCTACAAAGTGTAAGATAATGAATTTAAAGCACCAAGTTTGTAGTAATTTTTTATAGCATCAATGGAAAACCTATACATATCCTCAGCCAATTCACAAGCCTCACCCCATGCAGATGCCCACTCCAGGGGTGACGATTGGGAATGCGATGAGAGATGGGCATGGTCCCTGAATGGGGTACAAACAAGGAACTGTGTACGTTCTTTATCAACAATAAACTGTGGTTTTCATTGTCATACAGACATTTTTATGCAGCTATGTCCAAATAGCCACTTCAAAATAAAAGAGTCCCACCATCAAATTGGCTATACAAGAAAGCTGGTTAAAATCAGCTCCTTCGGAATATCTGGCTTAATAAACCAGCCTATTCAACATTCAATTTAACTGAAATATAAGGAGGAAGGGTCTTGATAGGCCACCTCATCTGTCACCATGCCTTCAAGTGGATCCAAACCAGACCAGTTTGGTGCCTGGGGCCCACCCCTGCCTGACACTACCACTTTAACTACCAAGACTTTTCTTTCAGTTTACAAGGTCCATTCAGCTGGGACCAGCTTTTGAGAAGTTACAAAAAATTCAGCCGCCATCATGGGCTCTAGAATCAGCTTCCTTTCTCATGTTCCCTTTTGGTCTCTTGGGGAAAGTACTGGGGGCAGAGTCTGCATAAGGGCAAGCCCCGTGGAGGTCTCTAGGGAAGCATGACTGCAAGTGGATGTAAAGAAAATTACCCCCTGTGAGCTAAGTAAAATAACCCATCCCAACGAGCACTGCAGTTCAAGGTGAGTGAGGGGATTGGAAAACATTCAAGGAAGTGTTAAATTGCAAAGTACCTGTAATTGTTTCCTAAATGGTCTCCCGCTAAACAGCTCCAGCCTTACACCAGCCATTCTCCGTATAGTTGCTGGAGTGATCTGTCCTCACTATCCTGCTGAAGGGACAGACAAATTGAGGAGCTGCAAGGACCAGAGTAATTGCCCCTGAGGTTATGAAACTGGGCACGTCTTTCTGTCCCCTGGCCACGTGGATTCAGGGGTGATTGTAGACAGCTGGCCAAAGCTGGATCGTTTTCTTTCTCTCTCCTCTCCTCTCTTCTCTCTCTCTCCCTAGAATTTGCTAACTGGAGCAGAGACACACAAGCTGGAAGGTGCTTGGAGCCCGGTCAGCTTTTGCCACCTCCTAGAGAATGACCACGCAGACCACTGCAGCCTTAACCACAGGCTAAGACTTTTCCGACCCAACCTCCTCTGCTTCCCTCTTTCCTCTGCAGAGGTTGGAGCTGCATTGCAGGCCAGTGGCTCTCCCAGCCTCCTCCACCAACTCCCCGCCATTTTTCCTCACAGCTGTTTCCCCCAGTACATCTCTTGCACGGCTCAGACGCCATGATCTTGGCATCTGCTTTTCCGAGGATGGAAACACACGCCTCTAGAATGCCTCACATTCTAGATTAGTCGGTTTGCATTTTTATGGGCCCATCAACCTTGTTTCTCTACCATCTCGTTTTTCCTGTTAATGGAGGAGAACTGTAGAGGCTTGTCTGCATTCAGATTTAATCTTTTTTTCTTTCTGGCAAGACTACTTCCTAGGTGGTGCTGTGTACCTCCTCTCGTATCCTAGAGAGGAGTCCTCATGGCAGAGGCCCACAGGGATTGCTGGTTCCGCGCTGTGCCCAGGCCAACTTGTTCAGCTCTCCCTATGATACAGTGGTGGGTTCGCCCAGAATCCTTCTAATACACGCAATTACTATTTTCTTCTATATTTTCTTCTAGATATTTTAAACTTTTAATTTTTCTGTTTCTGTTTATGATCCATTTGAAGTTAATTTTTGTATATGGTGTGAGGTAAGGGTCAAAATCATTTCTTTTCCCCAAATGGATATTCTTCCAGAACCATTTGTTGAAAAGTCTATTCTTTCCTCATTGAATTATTTTGGCATATTTGTCAAAAAAATTCAACTCTCTATGTCTGGGGCTGTTTGGGGATTTTCGATTCCATAATTGTCCTTATGTCAATACCACACTACCTTGATTACTCTGGCTTTATAATAAGTCTTCAAATCAGGCTAAGTCCTTCAACTTTGTTCTTCTTCTCAAAACTGTTTCGCCTATTTTAGGTCATTTGAATTTGCATATACATTTTAGAATCAACTTGTTGATTTCTACAAAAAAAACTGTTAAGATTTTATTTGGTTGGCATTGAATCTATAGATCAATTTGGAAAGAATTAATATCTTAACAATATTGAGTCTTCCAAAGCATGAACATCATGTATTCTCCATGTATTTAGCTGTTTTTAAATTTCAGCAATGCTTTATAGTTTTTAGAATATACATAGTACAAATATTGTGTTATAATGTCATGGTTTTTGATAATCTTGTAAATGCCATTAAATTTTTTAATTTTCCATATTATTGCTAGTATATAGAAATACAATTGATTTTTTTATATTAACGTTCTGTTCTGTAACATTTCTAAATTTGCATATTATTTCTATGTATTCTTTAGGCATCCACATGTATATCAAATGTGTATAATCATGTCAACTGCAAATAAAGAGAGCTTTCTTTTTTTTTAATTTTATGACATTAATTTCTATCTCTTGCTTTATTAAGCTGTCTAGGTAGGACTGCCAACTCAATGCTGAGTAGAAGTGGTGAGAGAGGAGATCCTTGCTTATTCCTAATCTGAAAGGAAAAGGATTCAGTCTTTTGCCATTAAATATGACATTAGATGTAGAATTTTCAAAGATGCCCCTTATCAGGTTGAGGAAGTCCCTGCCTATTTCAAGCCTGCTGAGAATTTTTATCATGATTGGGTGTTGGATTTTGCCTAATACTTTTCTTGCATCTATTGAGACTATCAACTGGCTTTTCTCCTTAATTCTGCTAATATGGTAAATTACATTAACTGAATTTCAAATGCTAAACAAATTTTGTGTATCAGTCAGTGTTCTCCAGAGGAACAGAACCAATAGGGAACATATATATATGTGAATGACTTATTTTAAGGACTTGGCTCACATGATTGTGGGACCTGGTGAGTCCAAAATCTGAAGGGCAGACTCAGGCAGGACTTGAACTTCTTCTCTGTGAAACCTCAGTTTTTGCTCTTAAGGCCTTTCAAGTGATTGGATGAGGCCCACAAATATTATCAAGGGAATCTCCTATAAAGTCAACTGATTGTAGATGTTAATCACATCTATAAAATACCTCACAGCATACTTAGTGTTTCATTATATCACTGGGTGGTATCTATAGCCTAGTCAAATTGACTACCATACCTTGAATTCCTGGCATAAACCCCACTTGGTCATGATACATTATTATTTTAAAATACTACCAGATTTGTTTTCCCAATATTATGTTAGATATTTTTGCATCTGTGTTCATGATATGAATATTGATCTACAGGTTTTTGCTTTTTTTTTCTTTATTGTTTTGTAATGTCTTTGTCTGATTTTGATGCCAGGGTAATGTTGACCTCATAACATGAGATGGGTAGAATTCTTCCTTTTTCTATTTTAAAAAGTTTGTGTAAGATTGATATTATTACGTATTTTAGTAGAACTCACCAGTGAAACCATATGAACCTAGAGTTTTTTGGGAGGAAGATTTCAAATGAAGATAAATTTCTTTGTAGGGAAATTCAGGGTTTGTATTTCTTTTGAATCATTTTTAATAGGTTGTAACTTTCAGTGAAGTGGTCCAGTCCATCTAACTTATACTATTTGGAATAAAATTGTTTATAATAATCTTTTATTATCATTTAAACATCTGAAGTATCTGTAGTTATGTCCCTATTTCATTCCTGATATTAGTAATTTGTGTCTCTTTGTGTGTGTGCATGTAAATGATATATCTTTGTTTTTCATTAGCCTAGCTAGCAATTTATCAATTTTATTGATCTTTTCAAAGTTCTAACTTTTAAAAAATCATCTATTTTACTATTTTTGGCCCATTTTCTGTTTAATTGATTTCCACTCTTTATTATTTCCTTCCTTCTGCTTAATTTGTTCTTCTAGTTTCTTATGGTGGAAGTTTAGATAATTGGTTTTTCAGACCAATTTTCTTCTTTTCTAATATAAGCATTTAAAGCTGTAAATTTCCCTCTAAACACTGCTTTAGTTGCCTATCACTAATTTTGATATGCTGCACTTTCAGTTCAAAATATTTTCTAATTTTTTTTGTGATTACTTTTTTGACCAATGGGTTATTTTCAAATGTAATATTTAATATTTAAATACATTAGGATCTTCCATGTATCTTCCAGTTGTTAATCTCTGATTTAATTACTTTACAATCAGAGGTCATAGTCTGGAAGGCAGCTGTCCTCACCACTATACCACCAATGCTGGTATGAGAGACCATACTCTGGATGATTTCAATTCTTCTCATTTTACTGGGACTTATTGTATGGCCCAACACATATTGTATCTTGGTGAATTTTTCAGGTACACTTGAAAAAATTGTGTATTCTGTGGTTGTTATATATGTGTCTCTGTGTG
Source organism: Balaenoptera borealis (assembly GCF_965194805.1). Classification (NCBI taxonomy): domain Eukaryota; kingdom Metazoa; phylum Chordata; class Mammalia; order Artiodactyla; family Balaenopteridae; genus Balaenoptera; species Balaenoptera borealis. The sequence goes on along the minus strand of NC_138874.1, from coordinate 13,987,399 downwards.
TATGTGTATATGTTTTAATTTTGCCTTTGGTTCTGAAGGATTTTGTTATTGTTGTATATTAACTTCTAGCTTGATAGTCCTATTTTTCTTTTTAGCAGTTTAAAAGATGTGGTTCCATTTACTTCAAGCTTGCATATTTTGGGATGATAATTCTGTAGTAATTCTTTCTATTCCCCTGTCTGTACTTAATATGTCTCTTTTTCTCTGACTGTTTTGTAGTTTTTCTCTTTATTACTGATTTTCAGCCATTTGCAGCATGGTTTGGGGTGTCTCTGTGTGTATGCTTGTCCTACTTGGGATTCATTATATTCTTGTATCTGTGCATCTATAGTTTTTATTGAATTGGGGGAAATTTGGCCATTATTTCTTCAAATATTTTTTTCCATCCCTCCCTCTCTTTTTGCCCTTTGGGATTTTGATTACTGGATCAGTTAATATTTTCCCACATGACACTGAGGCTTTGTTCATTTTTTTCCCTAATCTTTTTGCTTCACTTTGGATAGATTCTAGTGCTACCTTCACATTCACTTATCTCTGCAGTGTGTCATTTAATTTTAATCTACTTTGATGAACTTTTAAGATATTGTTTTATCTCTGTAAGTTCCCTTTCTCTCTTCTTCACATTTTACTTTACATCCCTGAGCATATGGACCATATTTATAATAGCTGTTTTAAAATTCCTATCTGCCAATTCTATCTATTCTGTCATATCTAGGTTGGTCTATTTTCTCCTGTTTAAGTCACATTTCTCTGCTCATTTGTATGTCTAGTAATTTTTGATTGGGTGCTGAACATTGTGATTTTTATGTTTAATGCTGGATTTTGTAGTATTCCTGTAAAGCATGTTGGACATATTCTGGCAGGCAGCACAGTTATTTGTGAATTGGTTTGATCTTTTCATGTCTTGTTTTAAAACTATTTTAGGGCAGACCTAGAGTACGCTTTGTTTTTAGACTAATTTAACCCCACTTCTAGTGCATGGCCCTTCTACAATCTCTGATGTGAGGCCACATATTCAACATGGTCTGCACCCTTACTGGAGAGAACTTGAATGATTCCTGGCCTTGTGTGAACTCTAAGAATTGCTTATCTTACAGCTGCCTGATAACTGGAGGTTATTCTTTCTTGGAAGTTGTTCTTGCCCAGCACATTAAGAGTTCACCCAACACATGTACAGATTTGTTTTGGGCCAAAGACTTAAGGAGTTCCTATGCAGAGTTCCTTTCTGGAACTCTGCCCTTTTAATTCTAGTCCACTTTGCCTCCCCAACTCCAAATTCATTCTCTTCACCTCAGGAAGACTGCCAGTCTCTGTTTGGATTATCCCCTTCCTGTGCTGCCCTCTAGAAATTGTCTCCAACATACTCAAGGGGAATCCTAGGCACTTATCTGGAGCTCTTTCTCTACACAATTCCCCCCTGCAAATTCCAACTATCTTTTTCATCCCCGAACTCATTCTCCTCAGCTCAGTGAGACTCCTTGCAACACAGTCTAAAAAATGCCTCAAGTCAGAAAACCAAGATTATAAGACTTTTACTTCACTTGTTTCCCTTCTCTCGAGATCAGAGTCTTGCATTGACTGTTGTCCAAAGGCTATACAAGTTGCTGTTACGTATATTTTCTCCAGTTTTCTAGTTGTTTATAACAAGAGGGTTGAGTCTAGTCCTGATTACTCTATCATTGCCAGAAGCAGAAATCTTGTTTACTTTTAACAATTTCCAACTATGAAATTGTGTGGTCATATGCATAGCCCACCTCCTCTACTAGAATGTAAGCTGCGTGAGGGTAGCAACTCTGTCTGTATTATACACTATGAAATTCACAGTGCCTAGCGCCAGGCTGCAACCCAGTAAGAACTATGAAGAAAAATATATATTATTGCAATCCTGGAGCTAGATGTTGACATGAATCCGTGGAGGGAGGCAAGATGAGGGGATGGAGGGAGAGCAATGGGGCACATGGCACAGAGAGAACGCCCAGGGCCCATGTGGTTGCCAGACTTGCATTTGGACCTCATTTCCAGTCTGGGCTGTCCCTGTGACACATGCTTTCCATGCTTGGACTTGGACACTTTCACAACAAAAGATCGGCAGTAAATGCTTCAAGATGCCAGTATTGTGTTAAAGCAGTAGACTATGTTTTCTACACTTTCTGTAGTGTAGTTAGAACATTTAGAATAATTTTTAAAGATCCTTGCACATACTATTGTGTATAATTTTACTGCAGATTCTTAGCTGGGGTAAGCTTCAGGTTGCTGTGGTAAAGGCACTGGCCAACTGATGAAATCATCTTCTCCTCTGCAAAGGGCCCTGCCCAGTCTCACACAGCCTGTGTCATCTCTGTTCCCTAAGGCCCAGGGCATCAGGTGTCACTAATTCCCACCCCCACTCTCCTCCCAATCTGCTTAGTTGCCCCACCAGCTATTAGAGAAGTGCCTGGATTGATTCAGGGTTTAGAGATGTTGGCTGATGTGCAACTGCAGAGTCACACAAATTAAAAGCAAACAGAGCCAAGCCACAAAAGATCTAACCAGTGCTGGCCAAGGGCCACCTCTGACCTAACACACCAATTAAACAAAAGAGTGTCTCACATCCTGCCTGATGTGAGAGATCAGTAACAGACCTAGATGACAAAAGATGGCAAACTTGTTTGTCAAAAGGCGTCTACTGAAACATGACCATCACCGGTCCACTCTAGAGCTCTGTTATATTTCTTCCCTGCTACCCTTATTTCCACCTCTGTTCCTCCCACAGGCAATCATTCCACTGTTAAATGTCTTATTTTGTGTGCATGTTTCTAATTTATGCAAAAGGGATTATTCTGTATCCCATTGTTCTTGCTTTTTCTCAGTAGTTTAGTTGTTCAGATCCACCCACGTTGCCATGTGCACATCCAATATGCTGCTTTTAGTAATGATCCATGGTGTGGGTCCATCACATTTCATCAAACCATCTTCCCAATGATAGCAGCTACCTAGCCTCCAACTCCCAGAAACAGTGCTGCAGTGAACAGCCCTGTACATAGTCCCTTAAGTACCTGTGTGGGAATTTCCATAAGACATGTCCTGGAGGGGAACTGCAGGGTCCCAGGACATACGAACACTTAGTTTAGCAAAATAGCACCAGATTACTCCTGACACATGGCTGTACAGCTCTATCCCAGGGTTTCTCAACCTTAGCACTATTGACATTTTGGACCAGATTATCCTTTGTTCTGGGGCTGTCCTGTGCACTGTAGGATGTTTGGGAGGATCTCTGGCCTCCACCCCCTAGAGACGAAACGGCATACTCTCCCTCAGTTGCAGGGACAAAAAAAAAATGTCTCCCAACACTACCAAAGGTCCCCAAGAGGGGCAAAATCACCCCCAGTTGAAAACCAGTGCTCTATCCCCTTTCTGCAACACTTGGCATTATCCAGCTAATTTTTTCTCTGATTACCAATTATTTTAAGCACCTTCTCATATGCTTGACAGTTTTTAAGGATTTTCTGTAATGTTAATTCTGTTAAGGTTGCTGGTCTCTTTTTGTTGATTTGCAGGAGTGCCCTCTGTATTCTTGGCATTTGTCCTTTATTGGAGTTGACATAGCAAGTATCTTCTCCCATCCTTTCCACTAATTAACTCTGTCCACAGTGCACTTCACTGACAGAAATCCTAAATTTTCATCTATGAGAGTCATCAGTATTTTGCTGTATGGTTTGTCCTTTGGAACTTTTATTAAAGAAGTCCTTCCTGGCCCTAGGTCACAAGATATTTCCCTCTATTAGCTTTACACATTTACCTTTTATAATTTGGTCTTGAATCCATATGGAGCCCAACCTTCTATGTGGAATTGTGTAGGAAACCACTTTTGTATCTCCTACAGTGAATCCGCCTTTCCCCTGCCAATTTGTGATGCCACTTTGATTGTAAACTAAGTCTCCTTATATGTGTGGGTTTGTCCCCAAGCTCTGCATTGATCTAATAATCTAGGCCTGCACCAATACCCATAAACGTGTTTTCATAACTGACAGGCAAGGCCCCCCTCATTCTTCAGTGAACTATTATTTTTCCACCTAAAATTTAGTGTAAATTTATCAAATTTACCAAAATATCCAACCGCCATTTTTGTTGAGGTTGCACTAACTTTATGAAATGATTTGAGGAAAATGAACATTTTTATAATATTAAGTTATCCCACCTAGGATTATTCAGCTTTTCTTCTACATCTTCTATTTCCTTTCTTTTATAGTTTTCATTAAAGACGTCTTTGTATACTTGTTGAAGTTGATTCCTGGGTACTTTATACTTTTGACTGCCATTATGGGTTGAGTTCTTTTTATTTATGCTTCTAGCTGGTATTGCTGCTCTTGATTTTTGTTATGTTAATCTTACATTCAGAATTGCTCACTTGCTTTCTGCCTGAGCTTGGGTGGGGTTCAGAATCACTGATTCCCTCCTGGGGTGCCCCTCTCTTTGGGATCAAGGCACCCAGAAGGCTGATAAGTTCATTAGAAGATTGCATAGAAGCAGAGGATCAGACCAAAGAAATTTCTAGAAGAGCCCCACAAATACCCCCAACCCAAGACCGAGAGCATTCTCGTCCCCCAGATTCAACATCTTCCCTCCGGGTTGCAAAGTGTTGAATACACCCAGATATATCTTGTGTCTATGCTGATAGGTCCCTCTTGCATAGAAACACTTTTTTTCCTTTGGTAGCTATGTTGGTACCACATATTGAGCTACCATAAAAGTTGCCAAACCTATGGGCTTGGGAGCTACTTTGTCAAGTAACTCCCAAGGAGTCACTTTCCTCTCATAACATGTGCACACAGTGACCCAGTGCTTGCTGGCCCACAAACTTCATCAAATCACCCTAGCCCGAAGAGGCAGCAAGTACAATCACTTGCTCACCCAGAAATCTGTGCTCCCCAAGGCAGCAAGGCCCCACCGTGCACGATAACTCAGGAGAAGTCTGACAGCCTGAATCCCCATTTTCTTGAGGGGATATTAGTTTTAAAAATTGATATCTAAAAATTCTCATCAATCTACAGCTGGTACCTTACCACCGGCACCTTAATGAACAGAATAGATTGACGGGCCATGCTTAAATTTGCATGTCTTCCAAGAAAAATCAGGTTCAACCACACTGGAGGTGAAAGCATTCGGGGAGATTGCACCTGTTCTTCTGAGTCAGTCACCTGATGCAATCAGCTGGCCCTGGAAAGACATGCCGTGCTTTCCATGTCACCGGAAGGCTGTGTGAGAGCTCTCCGGGGTAAAGCCCACCGCTTCTGCTAGGGGCCTGTACACCTCGGCTACTGCTTCCCACCAATGTGCAGGGGGCCCAAGGCAGGACTGTGCAAAGTGGGCTTGCTGAAGGGGTTTCAAGCTGGCTTTCACTAGTACGAGTCCTTTTCTCCTCCTCTGTGTTCAACAGCAATCATCCTAGCAGGCTTCCTGACCCCAGCAGAGGTCCCAAATAGACACGTCGAGCAAATTTTAAATGGCTTTATTAAAGGCTGTTAATATAAAATACAACCAAGTTATGAGTAGTCAGTAAGAAGTTTTCATTTTTGAAAACATATATCAAAGAAAGGGAGGCTGCTGTGACACCCACAGGGTGGGTGCGGCTGGGTGCCACACCCTGCTGTTCCCAGAGCGGGTGGCACTCCCAAACCCAGAGGGCAGGGGCGGCGGGGGGCAGGGGAGGGGTCCCAGGTGAAAGAACTGAGACTGGTCTCTAGCCTCCTGGTGGAGATTTTCCAATGACGGTCACCCAAAGCAAGACACTGAATCCTTGAGCTGAACCCCAGGGGCAGACAACAGGGTGGCCAGAGGGAGGGGATGCAAAACCACATTAGGCTTCAACTGAAAAGTGTGCGTTTTTAAAATCATAACTATAAACTTCTGGTTTTAGAAACGCCCTCTTGATACATGGCAAAAAAGGGGGCAAAACGTATAAGAGTTTAATTTTTCCTTTACTTGGACACACTAAACATAGATTCCCAGGAGGACAGTGAAAGGAATCATCTTTGCATAGGCTGCCTGGGGTTAAGAGGAGAATCTGCAGGGTCAGGCAGGATGGAGACCCATGAGCACGTGTCCTCCAGGCCTTCACCTCTCCCTCTTACGCTTCTGTACTTCCGAAAGCAAAGCAAAGCAACACAACTTTAGAACTCCCTCTAGGATTTCCCCAGTTGTGGTTTTACATTTAATCTCAGGAGGCTGTACCTCTATGAAACTTTAAACACTGTTACGGATAACTGAATACCATTGGGTACTGGACCCCACATGGTGTTAAAGAAGGTGGAAGCTCTCAATAGTCCCCGTGCCCCTCAGCTCCCAGGAGAACCTGAAGGGAATACTGGGTCTTATGAGAAAGTGGAAAAGAAATCAGAGTCATCTCCCAAAAGAACAGACACATCACCTTGGGCTAACTGTCCCAGGATGCAGATCTTTCTTCCCTGCTACACCAACACCAAGGAATGCAAACTCCCTTCTAGACATCTTTTTTTCTTACGGGGACCCTGCTGGCAAGCATGGGTTCTAAGGTCACTGCCCTCAAAGCTGGAAGTGAGGGCAGGTGTCGAGCCCGGCTCCAAGGCTCAGCGGCTGACCTGCAGGGCTGGCACCCGGCCATGCCTTTCCGACTGGGATTTCGTTTTCCCCTCATCGCCGTGCTAGGAATCTTTTTTCCTCTTGACTGTTTCAACTATACTTAAACAGTACAGAAGGAACATGTATTCACCACAATACCGTCAGTCACCAAAGGAGGAAGGTCAAATGCAAGACCCCAAGGGGCCAAATGAGGTTTAGGGACAGAATGCAATTGGCAGAAACCAAACCAAAAGTTGGCTAGGCCACAGCTTTGGCAGAAACTTTCCTGGAAAAAACAGGTCGCCATGTGCTTTACCTTGGAGCCAGATAAAATATTCTAAAAATCATTCCAGAAGGTCCTATGAAACAGAAAGGCATCTTAAAAAGACACACTTTGATACTGAAACTAGGTGCTCGCTGGCAGGACTCGCAGGGATTAAGGCGTCAGGTGAGGAGAACACAGTGAGAGGCAACGTGGAGACCACGCTCGGGCACGTACTGCAGGCTCGCGCCACCCGGGGCCGCTGGGTAGCGGCTCCCCGCCCGCCCTGCCCTGCCCTGTCCTCCTGGGCAGCCTCGGAGCTGCCCTAACGCCCTTCCCCAGCAGCAGGGACCACAGGTCAAGCGGGCAGCCGAGTCCACCTCCAGGAGATGCTGTTGCCATGACCACGAAGGTCTCCAGGGGGCGCCGCTCGGGCCACGCAGAAACTCGACTCCGCTTCTGCTGGCGGTCAGGGTCGAGGGAAGGTCCACCGTGATGCAGCTTGACCAGTCCTTGGGATGAAGGACAACCAGTGCCCCTGCCAGCTTCACGCTGGAAGGTCCTAACACGACTAATCAGAAGAGGCTGGTCTGCCAGCAACGCCCGCAGGTGCCCAGGACAGGAAACACCCAACAGGTCACACAAGTAGCAAAGAACTTCCAAAGGGAAACTGGTACAAACCCAAGAAAAGTGGTAGCCCTATAACTGCTACATCTAGGTACAAAATAATGTAAAGTTAATACAAAACTTTTAAACATGCAACTCGTTAATAAACAATGATGAATAGTTTGAATAAGTACCACGGCAGCTTAAAGACGACCTCCACCATGTGCCGACAATCTGTTTCCTGGAAATGACGTGAGAATGAAGGGTGGCACATGACGCAGAAGTGTGGCTTCAGCAAGGGAAGCCTGGACAGCTGGGGCGTGGGGTTCTCCCGCCACGTGGGGCAGGTCTCCCCATGGGCACAGCCAGCACCCAGCACCATTACTGCTGAGGACAGCCACCCACTGAAAGGAGCCCCGGGCATTTGTAAAAGGGAGGGGATACAGGAGAGGAGAGGGAAATCACTTCATGATTTTTGTGACAGGGTTGAGAAAAATCTTTCTCTGAGGAGGGGGAAAATTGGGCGGAGCTAGAACAGAACTTTTATTGACAAGGTTTACTGAATTCCTAAGAGTTTTTAAAAATTCCAAATGTAAAACTTCTGTTAATCAAATCGTTGAAAATAGCACAGGTATCTGGTGTTAGCAAAAAGGGAAAAATCTGGAAAGCTGGACAAGGCAATATTTACCAGTTTCCAAACGGTTAAGAAAAGAGTGTACAGAAACTAGCAAAAGACACAGGGGGACGCTGCCCTTCTTCTTCTGCTTCGCCACACCACTTTGGAAAACATTTGGGGATTATTGGTTTGTTCTGTCCAACACATTTTACCAATTGTCCAGAAAATCAAATCCTGTCTTCAAGATGACATTACTTGAGCTGACCTGTAGAAGGGACAAAAACACCAAAATAAGGCATGAGGCTAAGTTAGCATAATCTAAAAACAGCATCTCATTTAAAATGACCCAAATGAAATAGTCTGCTTCCGTCTCAGAGGCTCCCTGACCTCAATTTGCCTCAGTGCTGGGAACCAGGAAATTAAATAAAGCTCAACGCAAGCCACACTCGGCCAGGATCTAACACGTACCCCTCTCCGTCCCCAGGCATGTCTGAGGGCAGCCTGTGGAACCTACCCACAGAGAAAAGGAGAAGAACGTAGCTTTTCTACTTTCGAATGATAGGCGTGTTTAAATTTAGTCACTGTGGAGTGAGAGAACAAGTTACAAGTTTCATATGCGCCTAATATGAAACACACACACACACTGACAGACGAAACAAAGTACAATAAATTACCAAGTTGAGGGAGAGAAAAATATGGAGAAAGGATGTAAAGTTTATTCTTTTCAGATGATGCAGAAGGTTCTGGAGTGATCTTCCCTAACCCAGGGCCATTCTTCAGGTCACAGACTGCCCACTTACAAGACATGGGGTTGGTTTAAAGGGCCGTCTGCGAGCACAGGCCGCTGATTCAGACACATTTGCACAGGATTCCGCCAGCCGCCTGAGTCGAGAGGCCCGTCTCCCGGGTCTAACACGAGTGCGTGTTTCCCCGGTGGCCGCAGTCTTCCCGAGCGAGGGAGCCTTGACCCTGTGTCCTCCACACACCGGCAAACAGAAGGTACTGACGCGGAGGCCACGGGGCTGAGCGGCTCCCTCCGAAGCACGTCCCAGGCCCAGTTTTGCCGCCTCTCAGACTGAGCCGGAGCTCGAAAAGCCAAAGGCGCTCAGGCACACGTTCCGTTTTCTGGTTTCCTACCAGCGTCTTACGTGCAGCAGCACTTCACGCTGTGCTGTGCCTCAGAAATCTGTTCTTTCAAAGGGTTTCAGGTGCTCTGTCCTACTCACCGCCCCCAAGCCCACACACGCGCTTTCCTGCGTCTCTTTACAATGAAGACCCTCACGTAGCTTATACAGATGCTTCCTTCGGAGGAAGACCCCACTGCAGAGTGTCGGAGAGAGAGCACCAGGCAGGAAGATTAGGGAGGAGATGGCACCAGGCACCAGAGCGGCAAGGGAGGGGCCCAAAGTGCTGGCCTAAGATGGCGAGAGACCCTGAAAGGAGGGACAGGCTGGAAAGTTGACGTGGAGACGATGGAAGGCAGAGGGCCTCCCGTCCCAGGGCTCCCCTTCTTCGGGAGGACAACTGACTAGGTCATCTGCCTAGAGAGGCGTGGACATGCCTGGAACCCCAATCCAGGAAACACCCAGAGGACGACCACAGCTCAACAACAAAACCCACAGCCAGGGGCTGCCCTGGTGGCACAGTGGTTAAGAATCCGCCTGCCAGTGCAGGGGACACGGGTTTGATCCCTGGTCCGGGAAGATCCCACACGCCACGGAGCAACTAAGCCCGTGCGCCACAACTACTGAGCCTGCGCTCTAGAGCCCGTGCGCCACAACTACTGAGCCTGCACTCTAGAGCCCACGAGCCACAACTACTGAGCCTGCATGCTGCAACTACTGAAGCCCTCGCGCTCTGCAACGAGAAGCCACCGCAATGAGAAGCCCGCGCACCACAATGAAGAGCAGTCCCTGCTCGCCGCAACTAGAGAAAGCCCACGCGCAGCAACGAAGACCCAATGCAGCCAAAAAAAAAAAAAAAAAAACCCACAGCCGATTATAACTGGACAAGGGATTCAAATAGCTATTTCCCCAAAGAAGATATACAAATGGCCACTGAGCACACGAAAGGATATTCAACCTCACCAATCATTAGAGACATGCAAATCAAAACCACAATGACAGATAGCATTCACACCCATTAGGATGGCTGTTATCAAAAAAGAAAAAAGAAAAAAGGAAATGAGCGTTGGTGACGATGTGGAGAAGTTGGGACTCTGTGCACTGTTGCTGGGATGTAAGACAGTATAGCCTTTGCTGGAAAACAGCATGGCAGCGCCTCAAAAATCAAACATAGTACTACCACAGGATCCAGCAATGCTTCTTCTGGGCATATACCCAAAAGAATTGAAAGCAGGGACTCGAACAGATGTTTGTACACCCAAGTTCATAGCAGCATTAGTCACAATAGCCAAGAGGTAGAAACAACCCAAGTATCCATCGACAGATGAGTAAAATGTGGTGTACTTATACAATGGAATATTATTCAAAGGTCGTACACACGCTACAGCATGGATGAACACACAGTACAGCATGCATGAACCTTGAGGAGAGTACGCTCAGTGAAATAAGCCAGTCATTAAAGGACAAATACTGTACGAGGTCCCTAGAAAAGTCGAATCCATGGAGACAGAAGGTAGAATGGTGGGGACTTCCCTGGTGGTACAGTGGTTAAGAATCCGCCTGCCAATGCAGGGGACACGGGTTCGAGCCCTGGTCCGGGAAGATCCCACATGCCGCAGAGCAACTAAGCCTGTGCGCCACAACTACTGAGCCTGCGCTCTAGAGCCCACGAGCCACAACTACTGAGCCCGTGCGCCACAACTACTGAAGCCCTCGTGCCGAGAGCCCGTGCTCCGCAACAAGAGAAGCCATCGCAATGAGAAGCCCGCACACTGCAATGAAGAGTAGCCCCCGCTCGCTGCAACTAGAGAAAGCCCGCGTGCAGCAACGAAGACCCAGCGCAGCCAAAAATAAATTAAATAAATAAATTTATTTTAAAAAAAACAAAAAAAAACACAGCCTCCCTCTGAAATACACCTACCTATTTATTTATTTATTTTGGTTTTGGGTGAGCCTTAACCAAACATTTTCTCTTCCCTTTGCTGAGTTTTCTCAAGCAACGCAGACCAGCTGGTAAAGACAACAGTTGGTGCTCCACAAAACTGGGAAAACATGCAGAAGCCACCCACGCTGCCTATTCTCTGGTAGGGCCCTTTCTTCACGACACACTGCACCTCAGCCAGTGAACCTCTCACATCTTTCGTTTCCTTTCCCTCCGTTCCCAGAAAGAAGTCCTTTCTTTAGGACTCCTCCCTGGACACCTAACCCTGTTTTGCTTGGAAATGAGAAGCGGCCCATGATTCCTGAAGCAAGTCTCCCATGGTCCCCAAACAAGCACGGCTGCTCTCCTGGCAGAGGCTTGGGGTCCCCGCCACTTCCCCCATGTCCCTCAGGACACCTGCGGGTCCCTTCCTCACCGACACTGCAGCCCAGCCTCCCAGGCCCCTGCGTGGAGCCGGCATCCAAATCCCACCAACACTGCCGCCTTCCCCCTCGAGTCCTCTGCTCACTGCCCCCTGCGTCCCTTCTGTCCCTGCCCTCACACAACTGCGGAAGGGCAGTGGGCATCTGGGACACAACCACGGAACAGGCAAACAGGTCACGGCACCAGACGGCTTCACAGAACACGTCCCCTGCCTGTGCGTTGGTCGCCGAGCTGAGTGACAGCCCAGCAGACCTGAACCCAGAAGTCCTCCGAGGGATGGCAGAGGAAGGAGAAAATGGGGGCATCTGTGGTCCGCCCACCCACGTGAGGTGGCCCTGGTCACTCGGGAGGAAGGAGCCCCTGGCCTGAAGCAAGGCACCCACCTGTACAGGCACGGGTTCCGAGAACAGGGCACCCTCCGTGTCCCCCACAGCCTCGGGGGAGGGCGGCTTCCCCACGGGCTCGGAGGCGGCGGCGGCTTCGCTCAGCGGGCTGGTGCAGGCCTGGGCGGGCTGGGGTCTCTCTCGCTCCACGCTGACGCCGGGCAGGACCCACTGCTCCTGGCGGAGGCTGCTGGACTTTTCCACCTTGGCCTCCCTGGCCTTCGGGACGGGCTCCGGCCGGTAACAGACAGGCAAGACCTTTTCCCCTTTCTCCATAGACTTGATCTGGCTGGGGGTCAGGGACTGGAACTCGGCCTCAGGGCCCTCCCCCCGGGACCGCTCCGCATTGATCTTCCAGAAGGACGCTTCCTCCTCCTTCCGGGCGGCAGGACCCAGAGCATCCAGGCTGGAGGACTTGCTGCCCTGGGACGGTCGGAGGGCCTGCGAGCCCTGAGGAGCTTTGGACGGTGGCCTGGGCTCGGTGGCAGTGCTGCAGCTCGGTTCTTGGATGGATAAGGAGGAGACGCTGAACTCCATCTGACTCTAGCGGGATGCGGGGAGGGAGGGGAAATAGAGAGCAACACATTTGGTCAACGGGACAGGTGTGCCAGCCCACACGTCCCCCCAGTAGCAACAGCGCTGCCTGTCGTCCACTTGCTGGCACTGTCTGTCCTCAGTGGTTGTTTTCAGGACCGCCATCACAGCCCTGAAACACGGCACAGGCTTTGAGAGCTGTCACATCCTGTCACACTGGAGGCTACGAACAGCTCAGACTCCTGAATCTGACTGACGACTAAGGCCTCTGCTTGGTGGGCAGATCACCCACCCGCCTCTTCAGGAGGGATGCCCGCCCCTTCCTGAGGAGGGTGACTGCCCCCCTGGGGGTGACAAGGAAGGGTGCACAGTCACCATGACAGCACTGCAGTGAGGGTCAAAACCCAGAACCAAGTCCCCACCTCACGGGCCTCTGCCTTCCTGAGTGACGGCAGCCAGCAAGGGTGAAAGAAAAACCAACAGCCAGACCCTGCTTCCCTGGACTAAACCAAGAAAGTCAAGGGCAGGCCTGTGTGCGGCTGCAAAGCTGTGATCTCCCTTCCACGCCTCCATCCCACACTCCGCCCACACGCCCGCTGCACACTGCATGTTTGTGTGCCCCAAATTCACATGTTGAAGGCCTAACTCCCGAAGTTAGTCTTTGGAGGCAGGGCCTTTAGGAGGTTTAGGTGAGGTCATGAGGGTGGAGCCCCCAGGACAGGACTAGTGGTGCCCTGAGAGATGCTCTCTTTCCCCACCATGTAAGGACACAGTGAGAAGGCGGCTGTCTGCAAATCAGGAAGAGGGTCTCCCCAGGACCAGCCCTGCTGGCACCGTGATCTCGGACTCCCGGCCCCAGAACTGTGAGAAGCAGACGTCTGTTACTGGACGCCCCCAGTCTGTGGTATCTGTCACAGCTGCCCAAGCTGACAAGACAGTCTTCCTCTCCCGTGATCTCCTCGGCGCTACCCTGCTGCTCTCAGCTGGTCCTGGCCCTGTTAGGTGGGGAACCCCTGAGGGCAGGGCAGGGTCCACACCCCACATCCAGGTGCCCCCGAAACACTTTCCTTGATCTGATGCTGCTAACCACTGTGACCTCTAAAGGTGGTGGGGCTGAGCTGTCCTGACCGACAGACCACCGAGTGGACACCTGATGCCTCTTTGCAGTGGAGCATCCTGGAGGGTGGCGTCCCCAAGCCCTGCAGAGCGAGCAATCTGCCGCCTCAGGCATTTCTCAGATCAAACTGGAACATTCCTCTCTTCCTCTCCACTTCTGCTCCCTCATACAATCCCTTCCTCTTCTTCTTTTTAAAATAAAAGTATGGGGTTTCCCTGGTGGCGCAGTGGTTGAGAATCTGCCTGCCAATGCAGGGGACACGGGTTCGAGCCCTGGTCTGGGAAGATCCCACATGCCGCGGAGCACCTGGGCCCGTGAGCCACAATTACTGAGCCTGCGTGTCTGGAGCCTGTGCTCCGCAACAAGAGAGACCGTGATGGTGGGAGGCCCGCGCACCGCGATGAGGAGTGGCCCCCGCTTGCCGCAACTGGAGAAAGCCCTCGCACAGAAACAAAGACCCAACACAGCCATAAATAAATAAATAAATAAATAAATAAATTTTAAAAAATAAAATAAAATAAAATAAAAGTATGAAAACTACATACTAAAATCTGGGGAATTAGAAAAAAATCATTCATAACCTTTCCCTCTTCCCATAATCTCCATTAGTTTGTGTATTTTCGTGTACTCTTTCTCAGATACGTATTTTATGACGTTGCAGTTCTGTTATGCATATAATTTTGGGTATTGTTTTTTCACTTAACCAGAAGCCTCATCAGTGGTGTTATGTGGTCTTTGTAGTCATTAGTTTTAATGGGCACAAGATATTTCATTGAGTGGCTGTCCCACCATCTACTTTCCCATTTTCTTTTTATCAGTTTGCTGCTTTTAATTTCTGTTGTTATAATTAAGGCTGTCAGAACATCTTCATGCATACAGCTCTCCCCCATTTGGAGTTCATTTCTGCAGACAGATTTCCAGAAGTGAAGTACCAAACTACAACAGGTTTAAACCTTTCTTTTATTATGGTTTTGGGTGCATACCAAATTTGTTTGCCAGGGGCTGCCCCGATTTCTAATGCCTCCAGCTATATATCAGAGTAGCAGTTGCAGCCACTGCTTCCGTGTTGTCACTGAGTATAATTTAAAACTGTGCTAACATGGTTCTCTATTACTTTAATGCATACGCCTTCACTTCTCTCTGGCTGAGATTTTTCCTAAAAGCCCAGATTCTGATGGCCACAGGTCTCTCCTCAAGATGATGAGGCCACAAGGAACTCCAGCTCCAAACACAAGCACAGGCTGCCTTGAAGCTCAGGGTTATAAGAAATAGAACCCAAGAAAAAACATCAAAGCCCATTCAGAGCCTCAGAGCATAGTGCAGCAACAGGTGTGCAGAGGGCAAAGCGGAGAGACCTGCACAGAGGGTCTGTGCAGACCGGCACTCCCCAGACTGAGACGCTTGTCTGCTCGCCCTCTGGAGCGGATGGGGGCTGGGTGCTGAGGCTCAGACTTCGGGGGTCAGACCCTGGGAAGAGGACTGGGCCTTCATCAGAAAACAAGAAAAATCTCAAGTAAACAACCTAACCTATCACCTAAAAGGATTAGAAAAAGAAGAACAAAAACCTAAAGTCAGCAGAAGGAAGGAAATAATAAATATCAGGGAGGAAATAAATAAAACAGAGATTAAAAAAACAATAGAAAAAAATCAACAAAACCAAGAGCTGGTTCTTTGAAAGGGTAAACAAAATTGACAAACCTCTAGCCAGGCTCACCAAGAAGAAAAGAGAGAGAACCCAAATAAAATAAGAAATGAAAAAGGAGAAATCTCAACTGATACTGCAGAAATACAAAAAACCATAAGAGAATACTATGAACAATTACATGCCAACAAATTTGACAACCTAGAAGAAATGGACAACTTTCTGGAAACTTGCAGACCAAATTGAGTCAAGAAGAAATAGATAATTTGAACAGACTGATCACTAGAAGTGAAGTAGAATCTGTAATAAAAAAAAATTCCTACAAACAAAAGTCCAGGACCAGACGGCTTCACAGGTGAATTCTACCAAACATACAAAGAATTCATACTGATTCTTCTCAAACTCTTCCAAAAGACTGAAGAGAAGGGAACACTCCCAAAGACATTCTACTAAGCCACCATCACCCTGATACCAAAACCAGACAAAGACACCACTAAAAAAGAAAATTATAGGCCAATATATGTCATGAATATAGATGCAAAAATTCTCATCAAAATATTAGCAAACCGAATCCAAGAACACATAAAAAAGATCACACACCACAAATGAGTGGGATTCATCCCAGGTTCACAAGGATGGTTCAACATACGCAAATCAATCAATGCACACCACATTAAAAAAAGAAAAGTCCAAAACCACATGATCATCTCAATAGATGCAGAAAAAGCATTTGACAAAATTCAACATCCATTCATGATTAAAAACTCTTATCAAAGGGGGAATAGAAGGAACATATCTCAACATAACAAAAGCCATTTATGACAAACCCACAGCCAATACAATACTCAATGGTGAAAAGCTGAAAGCCTTCCCACTAAAATCTGGAACAAGACAAGGATGTCCACTCTCTCCACTTCTCTTTAACATAGTATTGGAAGTCCTAGCCACAGCAATCAGACAAGAAAAAGAAATAAAAGGTATCCAAGTTGGAAGGGAAGAAGTAAAATTGTCACTATATGCAGATGACATGATACTATATAGAGAAAACCCTAAGGACTCCACACAAAAACTACTAGATCTAATAATGCAGCAAAGTAGCAGGATACAAGATTAACATTCAGAAATCAGTTGCATTCCTTTACACTAACAGTGAAATATCAGAAAGGGAATTTAAAAAAAAAAAGAAAACCTTTTAAAATTACACCAAAAAAAAAAAAAAAAAAACACCTAGCAATAAACCTGACCAAGGAGGTGATTTATACACTGAGAACTATAAAACATTAATAAAGGAAATAAAAGAGGATTCAAAGAAATGGAAATATATCCCATGCTCTTGGATTGGAAGAATGAACATTGCTAAAATGGCAATACTACCCAAAGCAATTTACAGATTTAATGCGACCCTTATCAAATTACCCATGACATTTTTCACAGAACTAGAACAAATAATCCAAAAATGTATATGGAACCATAAAAGACCCAGAATTGCTAGAGCAATCCTGAGGAAAAAAAAAACAAGGCAGGAGGCATAACTCTCCTAGACTTCAGACAATATTACAAAGCTACAGTAATCAAAACCGTGTGGTATCGGTACAAAAACAGGCATACGAATCAATGGAACAGAACAGAGAGCCCAGAAATAAACCCACACACCTACAGTCAATTAATCTTCAACAAAGGAGGCAAGATTATAAAATGGGAAAAAGACAGTCTCTTCAGCAAGTGGTGTTGGGAAAGTTGGACAGCCGCATGTAAATCAATGACGTTAGAACACACCCTCACACCATACACAAAAATAAACTCAAAATGGCTTAAAGACTTAAACATAAGACAAGACACCATAAAACTCCTAGAAGAGAACACAGGCAAAACATTCTCTGACATAAATCGTACCAATGTTTCCTTAGGTTGGTCTCCCAAGGCAATAGAAATTTAAAAAAAAATAAACAAATAGGACCTAATCAAACTTAAAAGCTTTTGCGCAGCAAAGAAAACCATTAAAAAACCCAAAAAGGCAACCTACAGAATGGGAGAAAATATTTGCAAATGGTGCGACTGACAAGGGCTTAATCTCCAAAATATACAAACAACTCATACAACTCAACAACAAAAAACAAATAACCCAATCCAAAAATGGGCAGAAGACCTTAACAGACATTTCTCCAAAGAAGACATATAGGTGGCCAGTAGGCACATGAAAAGATGCTCAACATCACTAATTATTACAGAAATGCAAATCAGAACTACAATGCAGTACCACCTCACACCGGTCAGAATGGCCATCACTAAAAACAAATGCTGGAGACGATGTGGAGAAAAGGGAACCCTCCTACACTGTTGGTGAGAATGTAAGTTGGTCCAGCCACTACGGAAAACAGTATGGAGGTTCCTCAGAAAACTAAAAATAGAATTACCATATGATCCAGCAATCCCACTCCTGGGAATACACCTGGACAAAAATATAATTCAAAAAGAAACATGCACCCCTATGTTCACAGCAGCACTGTTCACAATAGCCAAAACATGGAAACAACCTAAATGTCCATCGACAGATGAATGGATAAAGATGTGGTACATATAAACAATGGAATACTACTCAGCCATAAAAAAGAATGAAAAAATGCCATTTGCAGCAACATGGATGCAACTAGAGATTATTATACTAATTGAAGTAAGTCAGAAAGAGAAAGACAAATATCATATGATATCACTTATATGTGGAATCTAACATACGGCACAGATGAACCTATCTACAAAACAGAAACAGACTCACAGACATAGAGAACAGACTTGTGGTTGCCAGGCGGGAGGGAGGAGGGAGAGGGATAGACTGGGAGTTTGGGGTTAGCAGATGTAAACTATTACATACAGGATGGATAAACAACAAGGTCCTACTGTACAGCACAGGGAACTATATTGAATATCCTGTGATAAGCCATAATGGAAAAGAATATAAAAAAAGAATGTATGTATGTGTATAACTGAGTCACTGCTGTACAGCAGAGAGTGGCACAACATTGTAAATCAACTATACTTCAATAAAAAAAAAATTTTTTTTTAATCTGGACATTAAAAAAAAAAAACCATCAAAGCTCAGGTGCTGGGGCTCAGAACAAATGCAGACTCTGAGCGCATCCAGGGCACCAGGCACAGTTTTCTTTGTTGTTGGGCTTTTCTTCTAAAAAGTTTTTATTCTACAATGGAGAAAATGGAGGTCTGGAGCAAATGAGTGAGTTGTCCTAGGTCACTAGTCCATTAAGAGCAGCTGGGATTTCAATCTGGGGCAAGTGATTCCGAGGCCTGCAGCTGTGCTGGGCATCACACCACATCTAAAAAGCCAGTGGCCGCCAGGGACGATGCCCATGTGTCCATGTGAACACCAGCGATCCCCACACGTGGCAGGATTTCTGTATGTCAGTGACCTAATCTGATTCTTAAAGGGCTCTTTCTGAGTGAATCATTCTCAATACTCTGCATATTTCCAAACTCCACAGTAAAATACAGGGAGAATGTGGGCACAGAGATGATGAGTTCTTTAAATAAGCAAAGTGCTAGAAATAGCTTGGAAGTGGGGACTGAGCCTGAGAGAACAGAGTTGAGATTGATCTGGAAATTGTAGGGTAAAGAAAGCACTTAAAACTGAGCGGTTCGTCAAACACTAGGCTCTTTTAGGATCAGCCATGTCTCCAGTGGGGAGAGAAGCTCCTGGAAAGCTGGGCTGAACATGAGTGTAGGCACAGGGCAGCACCGGGCCGAGCCAAGGACGCTGGGGAGAGAAGTCAGCCGCAGTGGTTCCAGGACTGCTTCAGGCCCTCGACCAGGGCACCGAGCAGCACTTAGCTGGAGTGACAACCTGCAACAGAACCACGGAGGCTTTCAGGGCTCCTTGGGCCACCGGAGCCCTCGTGAGAGCCCCTCGGGGAGGGTCTCATCTTGGTAGAAGAGAGGGCCAGGCTGACAGGGGTGGCTACTTGGTTTGGGGCACTCTGGGGTGAAAATGGGGAAAACAAGAACTTACAGAAGAAAAAACGTTGTTGTGTATCAGCTTCTAAGCCTTTTTGCCCAGGCATTTGTTGCTTTCCATTCTGCAGATAAAATATGACTACAACCCCCTTTTAAGAAATGGTCCTCCTTGATCAGCTGCACTGGTGAGGGTCTCTTTCTTTCCCACTCCTCGCCCCAAAGGGCAAAGGTTTGTGGTTTGTGTTTAAGACACATGCCTGTTGGGAAGGGGCGGGCAAAGAAAGAAGAAGAGGGGCAAAGGGCCCTTTTTCCTGACCAGAGTTCATGTTACTTGGCTCCAAGACCCCAGAACGCCAGCGAAACTGGACCAGGACATGGTGAAGAGGGGCCCCTGGTCATTTTCAAAGACACGCTGTTGTCCAGGTCACACAGAAGTGGCTCCTGCACTGCAGCTCCCTCTGTGCTTTAGGAGTCGTTTCATTGCTCTTTGCTCGTTGACTCCACCCTCCCCGGGCCGCCCCCTTCCCTCCCAGACCAGGGCTCAGCCCGGTGCCTCTGGTCCCTCCCGTGCTTTCTCCCGGGAGGTCCCCTAGGCCCCAGGTCCCCTTTAGAGGGACCTCCTGCTCACCGGCCCAAAGCCACAGCTACCTTCTTCCCTGAACCTGCTCCTCTCAGTAAAGGGCAAACCCACCAACGACCCAACCTGAACCTGGACTCTTTTCTTCTCTAGTAAAAACGGAGTATTCTTATTCCCTGGGCTGTTGTTTTAGAACCAGGCCCAGCACATAGTAAGTGCTCAGTAAACGCAGGCTACTGGGCTCTGCTCCTGTTCTGCTTGGTCAGAGGCATCTAAGCTCCCCGGGGGGTCAGCAGTATTCCCACTGGATCCCCTCCGGGCGCTGGTCCCTCCTCGCCTTCCTCTGGTCACCAGGGGCATGGTGCCCGTGGCTGGGACACGCGGGCCGTGTCTGCATCCGGAAGCAAGCGCGACTCTGAAGCCCCATCCCGGCCCAGTGTCTGGCGTGGAATCTGAGCTGAGACACTCCCCACAGGGATGTAGTGCTGCCGCCGTGCTGTCCCTGGACCCCCCAGAGCCTGTGCTTGTGACGGGGTCTCTGACCTCACCTTCCCCCGCGGCCCTGAGGCTATGCAAGGGGGCCCTCGGACCCTGGAGCAGATCAGCGCGCAGGAGGGGACAGCCCTGCCTCGCGACCTGACAGGCCAGCGGGGGGACTGCGTCTGGAGCCTGTGATGAACGCCAGAAAGTCAGGAAGTTCCCATGCAGTCTTCTGATTTCTGGAAAAAGTCAGTTTTTCCAGGTGTGGACAAAGAGCTCTCAGGAGCCCCGTCCCCTGCGCCGAGCTGGGCCCAGCAACAGGATGCCGTTCCACGTGAAGAGCAGCCCCCGGCTCGGACAGCAAGTCGGAGGGGGATTCAAGCCCGCGGTCTTACACGAGATGGCTGAGATGGAAGAGCGCGGGGTACTCAGGAAGCCCCCTCCCCTCCTGCCAGTGACGCTGACGGCGCTACCCTCTGTGTCCCAGGCGCCCCGGTTGGAGCCCCAGGGCTGTGCACTGAGCCAGGCCTGGGCGTCAGTCTCCCCATGTGGGGAACTGGGTCTTCGCCGGCCACGTCCGTTCTAAATACAGAAAGACCACAACTGGGCCCAGTGTCTATTTTTACGTCCCACTCACTGGAGAGGAATGTGTAATATTTCAGTAAAGGAGGGTGCAGGCGGCCAAAACTAACTGTTTGGCTTGGCAGCCTCTGGCAGACCTAAATTGTTGAGATGAAGGCTGCAGAAACATTGTCAGAAAACATAATAGCTTACTGGAGCAAATGCTAATAAATTCACAAACCATTTAACTTTTATCCTCCTCCACCTCCCCCGCCAAAGGAGGAAAAGGAAGAAGAAGAGGGGAAGATACGAACAATTTTTAGAATCTCAAAATCAGTAGGATGACAATCTGGTGGGGAAGAGACAGCACGGCCTAGCCACTGAGACTGGGGGTGTCAGAGCCTCCAGGCCAGCGGGGCACGGGGGACAGGGTCTGGGGACCACCCGCCCCTAACCCCGAGGCCCCAGGGGCTAGAGAACACTCCTGTATTTTCACCAGGGAGCCGGGCGGACAATGGACATTGCCCATCTGTTGGGCCCCATGGCAACGAGCCTGGGGACAACCCAACAGACAGTGGGTGTGAGAGAGCCTGCGGTTATAAGGCCAAGGGAAGGACAGGAACCTCTGCCCTCCAGGTGCTTGTCGTCTCACAGGGACAAGACGCACCGACAAAGAACACCACCAGTGACATTAATGTGTGGCCGTCTAGCGCAGAGCTTCTCAGAGGGGACACAGAAGGGGGACAGTTGCAGACACTGCGGCAAGGGGTGAAGCACACGGCCCTGGGCTGGGACATCTAGCTCACACCCCTCACTCTGGGCCTCCGTTTCTTCATCTGTCAAAGGGCGCGTTGTGGGGATTAGTCGAGGAAATGCCCCCAAGGTGCTCAGCACAGATCAGGGGCCTGTGGGAGCTGCCCAGCTGTCACAAGAGCTGGGAGAACCACCGGAACGGAATCTGCTGCGGGTCTGGGGGGCAGGTGGGACCTGCACGGGTGGCTGGGGGCCGGGGGCTGGGCAAGGCACCGAGGCAGGCGAGATCGGTGCCACGGGGCAGGGCTGCGGGGCTGGAGAAGAGACCGGCGGGAAGGACCCTTGGGGCCAGAGCAGCGGGCGGGGACCTGGGCCGAGGAGCTGACAGGTCACCGCACCTACAAAAGCCAGGACAGGTCCAGAGCAGGGGGCCACAGGCCTGCTCTGGATCTCAGGAAGGTGAGTTACAGACAGCACGGGGGAGGGGGAGGGAGACTTCACTGCTGGGCAGAGGTGGGGTCTCCGTGAGGGCCCCAAGCAGGAGTGACGCTGTGATGGGAGCCAGGCGTGGCTCCACGGGCCTGCGCTTCGCAGAAACTTTTGGCTGGCAGTGAGGAGGGACAGCCAGCCAGAGCCGTAACGGGGAACCCAGGGAACCCTCCATGTACGGACATCCTGACGGAACACGCTTCTGTCCCGCCTGGGCAAGAGATGCCTGTTAGCCACAGACAGACCCAAGCTCCAACCTCTCTTCATCGATTCAACCCGCCTGCCCGTGACCGCCGCCCCTGAGCCCCAGCATCCCGGCCCACGGCGGGGGCAGCGACACTGACCTCCTGGGTGAAAGCATTTCACGTGCCTGCAGATGCCTGGCGTGGACCTCAGCCCGTGGAGATGCCCTTGCTCCCAGGTGCTTACTTCTCCTCCTGAGGAGGGGCTGAGGGGCCTCCCTACTCCAGGAGTGGTCTGTGGTCCCTCGGAGATCAAGGAGCTGATCCCCACCCAGCTTACTCACGATCCCCAAATAGGCAGCCGAACCTCGGGTGAAGGACGCGGGTAGACAGGAAGGGAAAACCCAGACAGCCTGGGGGGAGGCAAGCACGGTGGGCGTGGTGTCCCCAGAGTCCAGCCACCCGTCGCTAGGGCCCGACCTGCCCCTGCAGGAGTCTCCCGTAAACCCCCAGCCCAGAGGGGCGGCAGCGCGAAGAGTCCTCTCCTCCCGACTCCCCTCTCTGGAGCGTTCCAAGTGCTGAGTGTTTTCCTCGTGGAACCTCAGGAGCAGGAGAGAGGAATCCGCCGTGGGGCCCTGCAGGCGCCCGTGCCCCCAGCACACCTGCCAAGCGGACGGACGAGGGGAAAGGTGACAACCAAGGGCACCTCGCCCGGCCGGGACGGGCACTTCTGCCCAGAGCCTCCCTTCCGTGGGGAAGGGATCAGAGCGACAGAGGCATCGGGCCTGGTGCGGCCTCGGCAGGAGGCGACCCAGGAGGGGAGGGCAGGCTGGAAGACCGAGCAGGGGGGCCCCAGGAAATGGGCAGTGCGTGCCTGGCACCGAGGCCTCTCCTGGTCAGAGCTGCCTTTCAGGGACACACAGCACCAGCTCGCCCACCCTCGGCAGGTCTCTGCAGGGGTCCTCGGCCACGGGCTGGCCCGAAGGAAGGAGCCCAGACAGAGGTGCAAAAATTGGGAAGAAATCCCACATCCCTGAGATTCTCGGCTCTGTGCCCGACAACCATCACCTTGGGTCGGGCTGACCCTGGCCTCAGCTGAGCGACTGGTGACTGAGAAGTCAGAGCTGAGGAAGAGCTGGGCACTTAGTTGGCTATCATTAAATGTCTGCAGAAGTGGGGACCTCCCCGGTGGTCCAGTGGCTAAGACTCCGCGCTTCCAGTGCAGGGGGCGTGGGTTCGATCCCTGGTCAGGGAACTAAGATCCCACATGCCGTGCAGCACGGCCGAAGAAAAGGAAAAAAAAAAAAAGTCTGCTGAAGTGAACGGCTGCAGAAGGCATGAGACCGCATCTACCAACGTGCAGTAAATATGTGTCATGTGAATGAAGGAGAATGATAGTGTGGCTAAAGCGGTCCTCCTGCGTGAGCTCCGCCCCCAGGCGCGGTCATCCCCACGCTGGGCTCTTCGCCGAGAGCGAGTGTTTACTCACCTCTGAGCCTTAAGCATAATGTCTGACCCAGAATGGAAGGCTAATCAATGTCCGCCGGATTTTTGAAAAAAATCAGTGAATGATGTCATAGAGACAGGAAGTAGAAGGGTGGTTGCCAGGGGTTGGGGGAGGGGGAAAGGGGGGTTTTGGCTTAAAAGGAACAGAGTTTCAGTTTGGGAAGATGATAACGTTCTGGAGATGGATGGTGGTGACGGCTGCAAAACAGTGTGAATGCACTTAAGGCCGCCGAACTGCACACTTACAAATGGCTAAGATGGTACATTTTATGGGATGTGTATTTTACCACAGTTTAAAACTCAAAAAAAACCCATCAGTGGATGATAGACAATCAAATGAAATGACCCGCTGTCGGGGCTGTCAGAGCGTGGAGTCTTTGATTCGAAACGGCACAAATTCTCCGCAACTGTCCATCAGGAGCTGCGATCCATGTCCTCACACCCCAAATCCGGGCTGGACTGTGCCTCGATTTGACCAGCAGAACAGGGCAGAGGGGATACTTCGGTTCCCAAGCCTCAGCCTCGGAAGACCCTGTTGGCTTCCACTCTCACCCGAGGGAACTCTTCCACCAACACGTAGCTCGCTGGACACATGTGGCCCCAACCGGACACGGAAGAGAGGGTACCCCAGAGCAACCAGCTCCCATCGGCCGTCAGATGACTCGTGAGCGGTCCCGGGAGAGGCCCACAGAAGAACAGGCTGAGCCCTGCCCAGACCACTGGCCCCCAGAAGCAGGAGCAAAGAAATGGCTGCTTCAAGCCGCGAAGGAGTGAGGTTCCTGCCATGCATCAAAGACGTCAAATGACAAAGAGCCTCCAGCCTTGCAGCTGGAGGTCAGGGCCACCCTGCCCTGGCTAACCCACCTCCTGCATGCAGCTCTCCAAGTTCTCATCCGTCTTTCAGTCCTAAGGAAGAGCGGACAATGAAGAGAGGTGGGCACTCGCGCTTCAGCTGGGGAGAGGCGAGGGGTGGAACTCCGACTCTTGATGACAGAGCAGGCGTAAGGCCCTTTGCTCTCTGGAACGCTCTCTATTTTGCCTCTACAAAGTTCTGACTTTAAATCACGTAAGTGTGATTTTGAGAGCGCAAATCGAAAGGTGAGGACACAGCCCACCTGTTCATGAAATAAGCTGGTTCTCTCATTGAAAGGGAACATGGGGCTTCCCTGGTGGCACAGTGGTTGAGAATCCGCCTGCCAATGCAGGGCACACGGGTTCGAGCCCTGGTCTGGGAAGATCCCACATGCCGCGGAGCAACTGAGCCCGCGAGCCACAACTACTGAGCCTGCGCGTCTGGAGCCTGTGCTCCGCAATGGGAGAGGCCGCGATAGTGAGAGGCCCGCGCACCGCGATGAAGACTGGCCCCCACTCGCCGCAACTGGAGAAAGCCCTCGCACAGAAACAAAGACCCAACACAGCCAAAAATAAATTAATTAATTAATTAAAAAACAAAAACAAAAACAAAAAAACCCAAGTTAATTAAAATGAGCAACATATATTGGCTTAACTTTATCAAGCCTTCTCAATTTCTGCAGGTTCCCAAGGGACCTGGATGGTATCTGTGGACAATTAACTCCAGCACGAGCGTGACCCGTGCTGGACTGCGTCAGCACACCTTGTTCTAGAGACCTTTTCCCAGCACCTGTTCCCACACTGAGCCTCAGGCGCTGCGGTCACCGCCCCAGGCGCTGCCCCATCCTTGCCCCAGAATGTCATCTCCATCAAGTTAATAACAGATGAAACATCCCATCCCACAGACGGCTGACTCAGGAACATTTAACAAGGTAAGTTCTTACGAGAGTAGATATCCTCGTGGCGGGCACGATGGACTTAGGGCTCGGGGCATTTTAACTAATTCGACTTCTCTGTCTTCATCACTGAGACATCATCAAACACAGGGCCCAGTCCAGTAACATCTGTGCTGCCTTCTGGGCCACTGTCCGCGAGGCTGTCCACTCCCCCCTGCAGACTACCCATCTGCCTAGGATTACAGTAAGGCCCCTACATACGAACGAGTTGTATGTAGGTACCCAACTAACACAGTGGGTTATCTAGGACTGTACTGTAACGGGTTTAAAACAGCTTTAGCACAAATAACATAGAAAACAAACAAAAAATAAAGAAAACATTTTCAATCTCACAGTACAGTCCCTTGAAAAGCACAGTAGTGCAGTACAACAGCTGTCACACAGGGGCTGGCATCAAAGAGTTCCTGACTGGAGTGGGGGGAGAGGAGGTGGGAGATGGTAGAGCTGAAGGATCGTTACCAATAGGAGACGAGGGCAAGCTGCAATTTCACTCACGCCTGACACTGATGGAATGCACGTTCCCATCTTTGAAACTTTGCAGCTTGAAGGTTCGTATGTAGGGGACTTAACTGTAGTGCTTCTCAGTTACCCATCTGGGGAACCCATGTAAAAGGAATATTGATGGCCCTGGCTGAACGTCGATGTGCTGAGGTACTTTCTACCCACCTCCAACTCCCTTTGCCCTGTCACTGGACGAGGCATTTACGGGTGGGTCTCGCAGCTCGGAAGCTGCAATCCCAGGCTTCTCCTCACTCTCCCTGGCTGCCTCCCAGCTACCCTCACCGCTTCAGCCACCCCTTAACCAGTGCCCCGATCCTGAAGGAGACTCCAATTCCAGGCACAACGTCGTCGCTCACCCTGCCCTCTGCGCAGACCTAGGTTATTAATCTGCCACGGAAATTAAAAAAAAAAATCACGCACGCAGGATGCAGGTATTTGCATCTTTATTTTTAGGATGTTTAGGACCTGACGTTCTGGATCCCTGAAGGCAGGGGTCTGTGCTTGCGGGATGAGCATGGTCATCTGCGTTAATCCCACATATTCGCAAAAGCCACCTCTCAACTCTCACGTAAGAGTCACCTCAACTTTCACAGGCTTCCTCATCCTAGGGCAGCTCGCGTCACTTGGGGTAATCAATCAGCGAACCAACCGCGCCTGTGGGCAACACCACCGGATGTCCTGACCCATCGGAGCCCTCGTCAAATCCTTCATTTTAAGACACAGACCCCCACGTGAGGGCCTCGCAGGTGGCTTGCAGACCCCCCCCACTGCCGCATCCCGCTCTGACCCACCCTCCCTACAGCCCCCTGGACCCCGCTTGTACCGGGATGAGCAACTGTAGGCACAAGTGAAAAACCAAGAAACAAGCCCCTTCAAGTGTCAGGGCTTGAAAGCCCTGATCCAACCTCAAGCCTAAGCCCTATTGCAGGCACACAGCCGTCCTGGTCACCCCCATTAGGGAAAGGACCCTCCAACACACAGCAGAGAATGTTGTAGAATTCAGAGAATCCTGGTCTTCTTCCTTCTTTTCCTTGGGTTTGAGACACCTGCCTTTTGGTCATTTTGCGCTACTTACTAATGCACCTGTACTGGGACAACTAGGGAGAATGGGGAAACGGATAAACCCAGCTAAGCTTGATACTCTTAAGCAACTTTGGCAACAGTAACACTAACAGCAATAAACGAATGACTGGGGACCAGCATCAGGGATCCAGGCTGGGTTGCACATCTGTATCCACTGGCTCGTCCAGCTTCAAAGGGTACAAAGGGCACTCTTCCCCTCCTCCCTTCCTCCCTCAGGACTCTGCCTTTGAGGTGACTCTTGCAGGCAGTTCTGATGCGTCTGCAGCCTTGTCTCCACATCCACCCACCTTCCTGTCTCGGCTGCCCTTCTGATTTCACTTTAATAAAAGCAGCTCCTAACCACCCCGCCCCACTGCTTTCCCAGGACAGGGGAGCCCCGGGTAGAGGGCACCCCGCCCGCCGACCGTGCCCAGCGCGCCGACCGCCACGCTTCCATCCATCACCAAGCCCAACGCAGCGCAGGCCCCGCCCCTCCGCCTCTCCTCTCCCACCGGCAGGGGGCGCATCACCCGCAGCCCGCGGCCTTCGGAGCCCACCAAGGGCCGAACGGAAAATACCTAAGGACGCCACGCTTTTTAAGAAGACAAACAAATCTAAATTTAACCCAACTTACCCTCGTTTCCCAGGAGAAAGGGGCAGAGTGTTCATCTTGCCAAGTTATGTCCTGAAATAAAAATTCAAGAATAAATCTGAAATCCAAACCCAAAGGGACCCCGCGCAGACAACCACCCGAGGCCATGGGGGAACCAAACTTCAGCAAGAAGAATCCCAAGTCCTGGCTCAAAACCAGCCTGAAGTTGTCGCGCTCTGCAGAGAATGTGCTGACCTTCTGGGTCTGGCTCCCCCCTCACCTTGCTGGCCGCGGTGGCCAGGCACGCCCGTCCCCTGCCAAACAGACACTCGATGAATGCCTGGGAGCCCCAGGACGGACTCGATGACAGGGAGGCTGGGGAGAAAGGAAACAGGGCTTCCGGGCTCAGGTCTCGGCCCTGCCAGCGACTAGCCACGCGGCCAGGGGAAGATGACTTAGCCTTTCGAGCCTCGGTTTTCTCATCTGCAAAAGGAGAACTGCGCTTCCCCTGCGGGGCTGTTGTGAGGATAAAATGAGGTAACAGAGGAAAAGAAGGTCGGGTGATCATCTGCCAGCCAACACCCGTACTGTCTGAGCATCGTTCCCCCATCCCCCTAAGTGCCTGCCAGAGATCTGAAAGGCAGCGATCAGCCTCTCAATGAAGAAAACGCCAACTGAATGCAACTGCCTAATTACAGTGAAAACTCTGAAATCCCTCTGACCCTCACAGGCAGAACAGGAGAGAAGGAGCCCTTCAAAACAGTCACTGAGGATCTGACCTTGGATCCACTGACCTGAACAAAGGTTTGTAAGATCGCCTTTCCTAGGCCACCCCTCCAACCCTCCAGCTGTATTCCTATACTAGCAAACGTCTCATGTGTGCCCAGCTTCTGCTGGGGAATCATATTTTCTGAACCAAAAACTGGGACATCCTGGGCGATACAGACTGAAAATGGGATAAAATATTTTGAATTGAGACTGTCCTCGCATAAAGCACCCCAGGTACATGATGTCTTCGCGCCCAGAGGCACTCCCTAGCCCCAGAGCTAGGTTACCTGGCTCCCCTCCCCTTCCTCCAAGAGGAGGACCAGTTCTGCAGAGGGTCCACTTCCTTCAGTACCGACTCCATCCCCAGCCTTGGCCTCTAAGCTATGTCTCCTATCACTCCTGGCTGTCAGGCAAAACTTTAAAAATGAGAGGGAACGTGGGCCACTACGCTCCCATTGGGAATCTCAGTTAAGTCCAAGTGTACTCCTCAACTTACAAACTGTGTCCCTCCAAAAGTAGAAAGGTGAGTTAACAAGTCTCGGCTGAGGGGGCTCCTGCATCCAGGTCTCTGTGTGTGTGGTCAGGGCGTGGGAGAAGAGCGCAGTTGAGCTCAATGACCTGAAAGTCCTTAAAATTCTGTGATCTCAGGACCCTCTAAGTTCCTCTCAGAAGCAATAAAACAAGAAGGACTTTGTTTTCACATGGGAAAAATAAAGGAGGCTGATGGAATGTATGTCCCCTTTGTTCTAGATTTGGACCTGTGGAAAAATGGCAAAGGGAAACCAACTGGTAAATGTGCTCCCTCTATGGGGAGGCGGGGTGGGGGGGGTGGACAGCCCAGTGGCCACCTCAGGGGACAGAGGAGGCATGTGGAGATTCAATGGGCAGGCAGAGGCAGAGAAGGGAGCAGGGCCACTGGCCAAAAGCAGGACACGCCGGAGCTGGACACCCCTTCTCATGTGATACGACCGATCCTCTGAATATTAATTATGTAGCTTGAGTCCCTTTGAAATCTGCAAAGAACACAGTAGGAAGGTTTTTGGCTTTGGAAGATGAATGAGTGCAAGACTCTGAGGAACAAAGATGTAGCCTGGAGCTTGGTGAGCCAGCAGGCTCCAGTGGCTGCAGCCCAGATCGGCTGAAATTCCAAGGGGGCCGCAGACAGAGGGGTGCACTGTGATTTCTCCCCAACTTGGTGTCAAGTCAATAATCTTTTGTTTGCTCCAGCAAGAAACGGAGTCAAGGGGCAAATTCCTTACATTTCTGCAGTTCTGAGCTCATAAAAAAAATAATCGTAAAGCACTTAACAAAAATAAACATGCCAAACAAAAATGTGATTGAAGCTCTGATGTCAGCCACTGGCTGCACACGCCAGCCACAAAGAGCGTTGGGGGCAAGCACAGGCTTTCCAGGCAGTTGGATGCAAAACGGCATCAGGATTGCAAAGTTCTAGACATGGATAGTGGTGATGGCTGTACAACACTGTGCACGTACTAACCGTACACCTAAAAATGGTTAGCACGGTCAATTTTATGTTATGAATATGGTACCACAATAAAAAAAATCTGAAAAGGCTATATATATGATATGATTCCAACTATATGACATTCCGGAAAAGGTAAAACTATGGAGACAATAAAGAGATCAGTGGTTACCAGGGTTGAACAGAAGAAGGGCTGACTAGGCAGAGCACAGAGGATTTTCAGGACGGTGAAATACTCCGTACCATACTGTCATGATGGATGCTTTTCTCAAAACCCATAGAATGGACCACAGCAAGAGTCAACCCCAATGGAAACTATGGACGTTGGGCAACAATGCTGTGTAGGTTCATCCACTGTAACAAATCTTCCACTCTGGTGGGCGCGTTGGTAGTAGCAGAGGGTACACACGTGTGACAGTAGGCGGTAGGTCAGAAATCTGTACTTTCTACTCACTTTTGCTGGGAACCCAAGACTGCTCCAAAAATTAAAATCTATTCTTCAAAAAAGTGTCCCCTCCCACCCCCCCCAAAAAAAACCTGACACAGGTAACAAATGCTAAAAACATCATTTCCTAATTACTTTAGTCCCTCTTGCTATTATCTGTGCTCTTGAGGTTACTTACATCTGTTGCCCCTGCAAGATGGAAAGTGCATCTATAACACCACACAACGGGGTCACTGCACCTCCCCGACCGGCTCTGATGCAGTGAGCTACCTGGGGGCTTGGACAGCCCCTGGGGGAGCATCTCCATGGCAACCAGCAGGCGCTCCACATCAGGGCTGCCCCCCTCACTGCCCTGGAGCCAGATGTTAAACATTTCCCAACACACCACAAGCTGCAACCAATATCAAACACACTGAAATTCACTACATTCTACACTAAATGTAACCTGCTACTCTTAAATTTTTTAAGGATTTTGGTAATTTTGCTTTGGAAATTATTTGGTGACAAGTAACTCATCTATAATTGGTTGATTCCTCTGTAAAAGTCAGGACTGCTCCAAAATTATTCTAAAATGAAAAATTCTGGACTTAGAATTCATTTCAAACGTGAAATGTTATAAATATTAGCCTTTCCTCTTCATGAAGTTGGAGACTAACGGGCCATTTATTCTTTTATAACTTTCTTTCCAATTTTGGGGCTGGTGAATTTCATCGTGTCCCAAGCATGTGAGGTGCACAGCACCTGTAAGTGGCACTGCCCACAGCGGGTGTCCCTTAGTGCGGCCACAGGTCAGCCTGAGCAAGTGGAGCCAGGAGCACGGGCGTCACAGAGCAGCTCTGAGCTCCCCCTACACAAAGCCAGGCCACCAGCAGCCCGCAGACGGGAGCGGCACCTTTCCTGCAACTGTCAAAAGAACTGCTTCTGAGACCCCTGCAGCGCTCTGAAAGTCTCGCTTCCACTCTGGGCCTC
Organism: Balaenoptera borealis; assembly: GCF_965194805.1. Taxonomy (NCBI): domain Eukaryota; kingdom Metazoa; phylum Chordata; class Mammalia; order Artiodactyla; family Balaenopteridae; genus Balaenoptera; species Balaenoptera borealis. The sequence goes on along the minus strand of NC_138874.1, from coordinate 13,956,035 downwards.
TCTGAGGGACAGGCTGGGGACCATTCTGCAACCTGAACAAACTGTACCTTCCTGCAGATGCCCTCTCTCTGGCACACCTGTCCCAGGTAGCCAGAGGGGATGACCGCCTCCTGGGTCCTTAGTGGTCTTGGGTCCACGCCGGCGCCATTCACAGGCACCAGACTCAAGACTCTCTGAAGAGCACCCCTAGCCTAGAGGTTCTAGGTCTGGCTGTAAATCAGAATCACCTCGGGGCTTCCCGGGTGGTGCAGTGGTTAAGAATCCGCCTGCCAATGCAGGGGACACGGGTTCGAGCCCTGGTCCGGGAAGATCCCACATGCCGCGGAGCAACTAAGCCCGTGCGCCACAACTACTGAGCCTGCGCTCTAGAGCCCGCGAGCCACAACTACTGAGCCTGTGAGCCACAACTACTGAGTCCGTGTGCCACAACTACTGAAGCCCATGCACCTAGAGCCCGTGCTCCACAACAAGAGAAGCCACCGCAATGAGAAGCCTGTGCACCGCAACGAAGAGCAGCCCCCGCTCGCCGCAACTAGAGAAAGCCCGCGCGCAGCAATGAAGACCCAACGCAGCCAAAAATAAATTAATTAATTTTAAAAAAAAGATTCCACCAAATGAATTAACAAGTTCATCTAGAAGGACAAGAACTCCCACATTAAAAAAAAATAAAAAAGAATCATCTAGAGTGCTGTTTTAATAGGCAGAATCTGTGGGTCCCACCTGACAGCTTTAGAAAACCATCAACTCCCTAGGTAATTCTAATGCAGCCGTTCCCCTTGGGCAGCTTACCTACTTCAGTCCTCCACAGGACACCTGACTGCCTCATCACACTGGGGACACTTGGCCACACAGGCTGCACTTGCTGACGTCCCAGGCTCAGGGACCCACCTCTGTCTTCCCAGGCCACTCCACCTGCCAAGGTGGCCTCAATAAATACTGCTAGGTGACTCTCATCATCCCCAAATAAGGACTTCTACTAAACCAACCTGGGTTGAGGCTGCTGTCACGAGGAGCCCAAGGCTTTCTGGGCTGGCTCTCACCCACCCAACCGTGGAGCAGGCAGAATCACGTTCTGCGCATCAGTATAATCAACCAAGGCACACAAACGGTCTCCTAATACACAGCAAGGTCCCAGCAAATCACGTTTAAAGGCCGCTTTCATTTCATTCTTCCCAGAGTTCAAAGATTACGTAAAACTACTGGAACAGCATTTCTAATCATGCCCTTAGTATGTAACCATAAACAATAAACACTCTTAGGTGGTAGTCAGAATATGGCGCACTGTTTGTTAAATTTCTCCTGCCGCCTAGAGGGCTGAGTCTCTAAAAGCTAGAATCCCAACCATTAAGCTCCCCAGAAATAGATCTGATTTTTCTTGAGGGATTCAGCAACAGTGCTCACTGGAACCATATATTGTCACTGTTCTCCTGAAGGCCATAAATGAGGGGAGTTTCTGGTTGATAGACAGTGGCATCCTGGCTTAAAAGTAAGAAATGTACTGGGCATATACCCAGAGAAAGCCATAATTCAAAAAGACACATGCACCCCAAGGTTCACTGCAGCACTATTTACAATAGCCAGGTCATGGAAGCAACCTAAATGTCCATCGACAGATGAATGGATAAAGAAGTTGTGGTACATATATACAATGGAATATTACTCAGCCATAAAAAGGAACGAAATTGGGTCATTTGTAGAGACGTGGATGGACCTAGAGACTGTCATACAGAGTGAAGTAAGTCAGAAAGAGAAAAACAAATATCGTATATTAACGCATATATGTGGAATCGAGAAAAATGGTACAGATGAACCGGTTTGCAAGGCAGAAACAGAGACACAGATGTAGAGAACAAACGTATGGACACGAAGCAGGAAAAGCAGGGGGGGCGGGGTCGGGTAGGGGGAGGATGAACTGGTAGATCCGGATTGACATGTATACACTAATTTGTATAAAACAGATAACTAATAAGAACCTTCTGTGTAAAAAATAAAATTAAATTTAAAAAAAAAAGTAAGAAATGTAAACTCTGAAATACTCTAAGCTAGAGAAATGAAGCTCAGATGGCAGGGCCTGCGGGAGCAGGACAGACGACGCTGCCCCATGTTGCTGACTGTCTCATCCCTCAGTGAGGTCGGCTGGCCGGGGCCTCCTGGAACATCCTGCCCGCAGCACCTTCTTCCTGCTGATCTGGTTAGTGTGGGTCTGTACGTCAAATTCACAGGAGCATATTAAAAACAGAAGGGAGGCAATCATGCTCCTTGGTATTTCGCCAAATGAGTTGAAAACTTAGGTCCACACAAAAACCTACACACAGATGCTTACAGCAGCTTCAGTCATAAATGCCAAAACTTAGAAGCAACCAAGATGTCCTTCGGTAGGTGAACGGCTATGAATGGCTAAGTGAACTGTGGTCCATCCAGGCAGTGGAATACTCTTCAGCACTAGGAAGAATGAGCTGTCAAGCCATGAAAAGACACTGAGGAACCTTCAATGCATATTACTAAGTGACAGAAGCCAATCTGAAAAGGCTCCAGGATTCAACTATATGACATCTGGAAAAGGCAAAACTGTGGAGACAGTAAAAAGATAAGTAGTTGCTAGGGGCTGGAGGGGAGAGAGGGATGAACGGGAGACACGCAGAGGATTTTTAGGACAGTGAAAATACTCTGTACAGAACTGTAATGATGGAATTGTGTCCTCATACATTTGTCCAAACCACTGAATGTCCAACATCAAGAGTGAAGTGTAAACTCCGGGCTCTGGGTGACCATGATGTGTCAGTGTCGGTTCACTGGTCGTTCACAAATGCACGGCTCTGGTGCGGGTGTTGATCCCGGGGGAGGTTGTGCGCGGGGTGCAGGGGTGTATGGGAACTCTCTGTACTTCCTGCTCAGTTTTTGGGAATCCAAAGCTGCTCTAAAAAATAAAGCCTACTTAAAAAAAGGGAAGAGTGAAGAAGAAGAATATGCTCTTTTTTTTTTTTTTTTTTTACCAACTGGTTATTCTTAGGGACTATTGTTTATATGTTTATGGAATCGCTGTTTTCCCCTTTGACTTGTAGTATATTTAATTCTGCTGAGATCAGAGGGTTGCCAGCACCGGAAGTACAAAAGGGCAGTTCCAACAACAGAAAAGCAGTTATGATTTAACTCCTGGGCAGGTTCCACCATGAATACAAATACAGAAACTCAGGCCTCCTCAGACCTCAGCAGAAACATGCCAAGGTAGTGATGGGAGGATGGGTGGGGGAGAGGTCTAAGGAAATGAAGAGGAGAACGAGCCAGAAGTTTAACAGACAGGTCTGGCCTTGATTTCTTTTTCTGAGAAATGGGTACTTTTTCTGGTACTAAGGAAATCTCTCATTTTAGAGTGTAAAAGTAACTCCCATCAATTATAAGATGACTCCAGACCTGCCAACAGGCTTCCCAGCTCTGGCCCCTCCCTCCCTGCAAGACAAGGAGCGAGTCGTTTCTTTGCAAAACCTGTTTCCTGGTAGCCACTGGGCCACACACCCACAGGGGCCAGGGGTAGCCTGTGTTGTTGCCACAGCTCCCAAGGCCACCTGTTCAATATACTTCCCCCAACCCGAGGAGCCCCAGCTATGCAGAGTCCCAGGCCAGGTGCTACTCTGGGCAGAGGATCATCTCACCATCTCAACTGGATGGTTGAGGATGGCCGTGTTCTCAACTGCTACCTGGAGCCAGGGCACAGACGCCAGGCGCAGGGACACGAAAAGCCAGGTCCACCCTGTCATCTTTTCTAAAAAATGCATGCATCTGCCAGACAGAAGGTGGGAATCATAATTACACATTCCGCCTTCCTTAGAAAACAAGTCCAAACGCTGAGAAAGGAACTCTCAAATTTCTCATTTTTTGTGCCAAAGGCTGAAAAATAAAAGCCAAGCTGCTGAAGTGAACAGGGAAGAGGTGACCTCACATGTCACAGGTCCTGCATCAGGAAGCCACATATCCAACCAAACTCAAATCTAACGAAGACTGAATAAGTGAGGAAAGTTCTGGAAGGACACTACCAATTTCTGCTTCATAATGCTGCTTCTTTCTGCATTGCTTGAAACTTTTAACAGTAACACACAGGGTCGTTATTTTAGAAATTGTATACCCATTTAATTAGTTTGTGTTCAAACACAAACAGCTGGCCAGCCTGGACCCTAAGGAGGGGGGGCAAGGTGGCCCTTGGCAGGCAGCCCCAAGGGCATGGACGGGATGACAGCGGCTCAGCGAGGTCTGCTGCACGGGGGGATGCCATACTGACCCCCCAGCCTCCTGAGCACTTCAGGGCAAGGTGCCTGGTCAGCCAGCTGGGAGCAGAAGCCGGGCGGGCGATGGGCATGGGAAAAGCCACGGGGCCTTCAGAGGCCTGCAGAGGGTATCCGGGGATCAGGGAGGCCAAGACCCAGCCCCAGAAAAGGAGGTGAAGGCCAGCTGGAGTAAAAGTGCAGCCAGCAAGCCTCCAGGTTCCTGCAGGAGGGGGAGGGATGCAGGTGCTAGAGAACACCTCCTTCTGCGAGCAGCGGGTCACGCTAAGCTGCTGAACAGGGGACAGAGATGCCTGGCCCCAGGGCTTAAAGCCTGTGTTCTACAGCACGCGACATCCAGATCAGGGTCCCCGGGGCCGGCATAGGGAAACACGCTTCCTGCCCAGCCCCACCTACTTTACAGAGAAGTGAAACAGGCAAGCAGGTCCCTGAGAAGCCAATACCCCGGCTGCCCAAACTTCTGAGTTCACTTGCTTATGGCCTGTTGGGAGCCAAGAACGTGGCATAGAGCTCAGAACCCTGTGTCTCTCACTAACGTGCTCAGATCAGTGGAAGAGTCCGGGAGTAGGAGCAAGGGCCAGAGAGCGACGCACGCCTGAAAAGTCAGGGTTTTCGTTTTTCGGGTTTTTTTGTTTCTTCGTTTTTGGGTTTTTTTTTTTCTATTTGATAACAGAAGGCGGCAGAAGCAGACTGGGGTGATGGCTAAATCCCTCTAAAACGAAAACTTTTCATCTCCCGAAGCAAGCCATTCCCAAAACTTTTACTGCTGGAAGAAGAACGCCGTAATTGAGAAGCCCAGGGAAAGTAGAGACCGCTCAGAGCATCTATTCGCAAACATGCTTCAGTGTTCAGACCAAGTACCTGACCCAAAGGGCAAGCCTCAACGTCCATGTCTGTTCCAAGCAAGGCCTGTGAACCCGAGAGAAGTCCAGTGAGCTGCTCCCTGGTGGAGGGAGAACCCCGCCCTAAGAGGGCAGCCCGGCTACGGCAGGACCAGAACCGGGTATGGGGACGCCAGCGGCTCCTCTTCTGTTGCGGAGAGATTAACTGTTCCACCCGCAGCAGCTCTAGATTCTCTGCACAGGAGGGGCCTGGGGAGATGACCGGGGGGCAGGAGGGGCCGGCGGCCTTGCACTGAAGCTGTACTGAGATCATGAGTTCACGTGGAGGGATTTCGAAAAAAGCTGGTGAAGATCAGGGGAAGACCAAGCGTCCCTAAAGCATGAATGGCTCTAGTGTCTAATACACTGGGCTTTGGGAAATAGGCACTCAGTTGACTGCCAAGGTGTAAGAACCAAGAAACCGACAGGACCCTCCACGGCTTCAACGCGCAAAGGCAGCCAGCCTCCCTCGCCTCAGCAGGCGCGTCCTCCAAGCAAGGGTGGATCTGGGCCTGGACGCTGGTCTCCTCACTTTACAGAGAGCGAGGGTAAAAACGAACACGCGGATGGCACGCTGCCACACCGGTCCTACACAGAGCAGCCCCAGCTGGGCAACTTGGACGCGTGAGCGGAGCCCTGAGCCCAAGCAAGCTTCCACTCGTTTGTTCCCTCAACGCGTAACAGTGATTGGATGGCAGTCCCATTTGAAGGCCATATGGGCATGATCTGACGTCAAATGCTGCTGCGTGGGACACAGAAATGTTACTGGCGATGAGGGAGAGTACTCAAAGAAACAGGCGACGTCCCGGTCCTTCAGGGTGGCCGAAAGGGGGGCCCAATCTGAGGCGGGTGTGACTGCTGATCAGGAAACAGGGCACATCACGGCCACACTGTGGACAGAGCAAGCCCAGCTTTCAGTATGTGCCCCGAGGCCCATCCCTAGAGCTCAGCAGGGCAGAGCTCCTTCTCACGTGGGACTCTATGTGGCCAGCTCCAGGCTTTGCAACAGGAGGAATTTATTGATTTGACAGTGATTTTCAAAAGCGGACATGGAGAGACAACAGCTAACAACCTTCATATTCTCACCAGCAGCAACCATGTTTTAATCCCACAGGCCTTTCCTAGACACTGTCTCTATTATCATCCCGTTAATGTTCTTCCCATTGTAGGAGCTCAGAGAGGTTAGGGGTTCACCACAGTCAAAAGGTTAGTAGATGGAAGCCAAAACAAACCCAAGACTCACAACCAAGCCCAGGCGCTTGCTATTACAGTCTTAGCAAAGGCCCTCAGAACCCAGTATCCCAGGTGGTCTTTCCCAAGTATCTACGGGTCCCACCCTGCTTATCATCCAAGGTCAGATGCTGGCTAAAGCAGGAGGTGCATCCTCTGTTGCCAGATTGGCCGTGGAGGCCCCAGGGACTACATCTGAGGACAGATCAAACAGGAAGGGACAGGGTGCCTGACTCAGTCTGGTTCAGGGCCCTTCTGGACAAACCTGGGGCCACCTATTCAGGCCACTCTGTCCAGCAGCCTATACCGAGGGGTCACCCGCCACATCCGCCACATTCCCTTATCATCGCCCCTTGTGCACAGGAGCCAACCCTCCTCCAAGTACAACCCTCCTCTTGGGCACGAGACCACCAACTCCACTTTGGTGCCAACCTCTTGCCAAGTCCAGGTAACACATTTTAAACTCCCTAGTGGGATGAAATCACACAGCCGCTGCAGGAGGGCAGGGGGAGACAAAAAAAAAAAAAAAAAAAAGCTCTGGGCAAGGTTCCTCTGTACCTGTCCTCAAACTCACTGTCTCTCCGCCATCCATGCTGAAAGGTTGGTCAGAGGCATTCCAGGACATACTCGCAACCCATTTTGCAAAGCTGAGTTCAATTCTGAAAATCAGGGCTCCTGGGCTCCTGGAAGGACGTGCAGGTCCCACAGCAAAAGGTTGTGTTGGCCATTAAATCGCTTTGCGTTTACAAATTCGCAAACAGCTCAGTCCGGCATCCAGTTAAGGAATCGGAGCACAAAATTCACTTGGCCACATCTTTCCTTATCAGCCACACCGGACCCTTACATGGCACAGGCTTTTGGATGGTGAACGGGCATGTGGATATTCTTAGCCGGACAGCAAGCTAAGGGAGAATGACAGGGACCCTGCAACATCTGTAAGTACCTGCAGGTTTATTTCTTCTCACGGTTTATTTATTCGTGACTTTTCCAAAGAGGGGCTGCCTGCTTTTCCATCACCCAAATCTGAGCCCCAACCCTGCGAATGTCTTTAGAGAGATGCATATTTTCACACTAAAAATGCTTCAGCTCTGGGCTTACATCTTAAACCTATATTCTCATCTCTTCCGTTACCACACCCTCGTTTTTTCCTGGCGAAGCCTTCAGAGTTTAAATTCCCTGGAAGACTCTTCTTTTAATTCTGTCAGTATGAGGCAATGTTGGAAGCATAGTTCTGCCCTCTCACACTTCCCCCACGTGAAAGCGGGCTTATGACCACAAACATTTTGTATTAATAAACGTCTCAGCACACCCACGCCTGAAAATCAGATTAAAACTTCATCCTCAACTAGAATTCCTTCCACAGTCTACAACTTCCTTGGAAAACCTCTCCAAGCCCAGCCCCTCCTGCCTGCAGCCTCAGAGCTCTCAGGGCTGCGGATTTCCCTGTATACTGCTGGCTCCTTTGGACTTTGACCCTCACCACAAAAGTTGAGTCTGAAAGGCCAAAGAGCCGCAGATTTGGCACCAAACAGGTTTTAGTTAAACACATTTCCAGGAAAAGGCCGACTTTCGGAGAAGCACAGGACACTCAGGCCTTTGTGACTTAGTATGGGTCACCCCTGAGTTTTTTCTAGTTTCAGTGTTTCTTCCTCCACGATGTCCGGCCCTCTAGAAGTCCCAGCAGAGTGTCTAGGTCAGAGGCCCAGGCATGCCCTTATATGTACCAAAGGCTTGCGACAGCTCATTTGAACGGATCCCTCGCTTTTCACTGGAAAAAGGAGGCCACCATACTCATTCCCAAAACTAAGCAGCACATCGGGCTCACTCGGAAACATCTTAGGGCTTTGGGTTTTGCCTCCTAATCTTGGAAGGCACCTCTTCCTTCTTGTTGCCTTGCTGGACAATTTCACTCTCCGCACACAACTCATCACAAATATTAATATTATTATGTATAAAAGGCTGAGTGTCTTCCCTGGCAGGCCTGGGGTGGGTATTATTATTCCCGGGGGGAACTGAGGCTCTAAAAGGTTAGGTCACCCACGGCCAGAGAGCTAAATGGCAGAATGGACCAGAACCCAGGCCTGCCTGGCTTAAAATCCCTTGCTGTTGGCGCTTTGGTCTGACAAGTCTCGGGTCCCCTGCGGCCCGGCGGGGCAGCTCCAGATGGTGGGTCTGGAATGACCTCCTTCCTTCTCTCGGCGGTCCTCCACGAACTCCTCCGGGGATCCCCCCAGCCCCAGACCTCCGGCTCTGGGACGCCCCAGCCCACCCACCCCGGTTCCTGCGCCTTCTCCTCTCCAGCCCCTGCCCGCGCGCCTGGCGGGGGCGGCTGCTAGCGGGCAGGGGTCCGCCCGGCCCGGGGCGCCTCGGGGGGCGGGGGAGCCCGGCCCGCTCCGCACCTACCTCGTCCCCGAAGCGCACCACCTTCTGGCCCGTGGGCCCGCGCAGGCCGGGGAAGCGCGCCAGCTCCTCGGGGTCCCCGGGGTCGCGGGGCGCCGGGGCGCTCGGCGCCACCAGGCACCGGTCGATGATCTCGTCCTGCTGCGCGGGCGGCAGCCGCGCCCACTCGGGCCCGTACTTCTCCCGGATCTTCTCCTTGTCCAGCATGATCTTCCTGGCCATGGGGCTCAGCGACGAGAAGTAGGTGAAGCGCTTCCGCTCCCTGTCGTCCAGAGGCCGGTTCCCACTCATGACGGCCGAGCGCGAGGCCGCGATCGCCGCCGCCATGGACGCCATGCCCGGCCTGCCCGACACTCCCCGCCCGCGCCCCGCCCCGCCCCGCGAACGGCGCCCTTCCGCGGCCCGGAGCCCGGCGCCCAAGGCCCCAGCGACCCCGCCTCCCGCCCAGTCCCTGAAGCCGCGCCCCCCGCGCCCGCCCAACGCCGGGGACCCCGCCCCCCGCGCCCCCGCCCCCGAGGGCCCCGCCCCCTGTGCCCCGCTGCTTCCGGGAACCTTGCGCTCCTCGCCCCTCTCCCCCCGGGAGCCCCGCCCTCCGCGCAGCGCCCTGAGCCACCGTCTCGCGCCTCCTGGCGTCCTCCCGATCCCCTCTCTCAGGGCTTCCCGCGGGCCCCCCGCTTTTCGGGGCTCCCCTCGGCCAGCGCCGGAGGTGGCTGGCGCGTCCCCGGGTCCGCGCCTGGCGGCCTGACGGGACTGCTGGGGGTGACCGCCATAGCGCCACGTGGTCACTTGTTTGACAAAGGAAACTTTTTTCTCCCTCCGAAGTGCTGCATTTCTGGACCGAGCCACCGGCCGCCTTATGCCTATTGTATCCCTTTCCCTGCCGAGCCATCTTTTTCGCTTTCTTGGAGCTGTCCCAAACCTGGGCCAGGGTCCTGGCGCGGTGAGCTGATGGAAGGGGGCTGGCGGTTCGGGGCAGCGAGGGCGCCGAAGGTACGAGCTGGGGAGCCTGGACTGGTGTCGGGAGTGGCGAAAGAAAATCAGTGTCCGTGCCTCCTAAAGAGAGGAGTGAAATGAAGTGCCGGGTAGCTCACAGGGCCTTTCCCTAAAAGGCAGCGCGGAACTGCCGGCAGGCATCTGGGGCCGGCGGGCTGGTGCACCTGGCACTTCGTTTTGCTTTTGCAGGTGAAGACGTTTTCCCCGAGCCGGCCGCGGGGCCTTTGCTTTCTTTTGGAATCTCAGAAATCACGAGGACTCTAGGCGGCTTGATGTTTGCAAACCCACTGAAGAGCGGCAGGAAGTTTTCATAGGCAGGTCAGCCGGGCCATTTTGAAGTGTGTCCCAGAGCACAATGATTAAAATTATACAGAGCCCTCATCTGCTTTACTTTCTGGCTGATTTGACTGTAACAGGTCTCAGGTGAGAACTAAATGTCCACATTTAAAACAAAAAACTGCATTTCAGCTGTTACTTAGGGTCATTGCCTCTGAAGTAACAGTTGGATAATTCTGAAACTTACATAGTGTTATAAACCAGTGTTACCTCAAATAATAACAATAAAGCACTTGGATAATTCTGAACACAGTCATAGAAATAACTTGCAGGGTTCTGTTTTAAATGTGAGATGGCCTTATCTTCTGGCCCAGAATTCCTTAGAAAATATTTTTAGAATGCCATGAATGTGACAAGCTGTGCAATAAAACATATTGCTTTCAACAGTGTTATCAGCATACCATACTGAAAAGCAGTGGGAAAAGCCACCAAATAATAGCCTGGATTGCACAGTATTTGAAGGTCTGTTTATGAGGCCAGGAGGTTGAGTTTTTTGGTACTATTCTATCTCTAGATAAGTCTATTTTATATAGGCTCAGTACACCAACCAGAATCCTACTTTCTCACCTCGAAGACTTGTTTAATAAGGTGGGTGATGTTTAAAGATGTATTCTTGAAATTTAATTAACATCTTCAAGGTTGCTTTGCAAGTCACATAGAAAGGGTTCTGTGCTGTTAGAAACTTGGTTGCATGTGGTTTTCACAGCAATTGCAAAAATAAATGTTGATTGCAGAAAAGCACAACCCAATGAAGTGTTTCAGATCAAATATAATTTATTACTAGAGAAGCCATAATATAAATATAGTATGAAATAAATCAGGGACATCAGCCAAAGTATGTAAACTCCATGATCTCGGTGATAAGGGGTAACTAAAAGAAAATTTCTTCCAGATTAAAAGAAGACACTCAGGGGAATTAAATGGCTCTGACAGATGACTTTGCTGAAATTAGGAGATAAATGGGCAGATGGATAGATAGATAGATATTCACTCCAGAGAAGAAATAAAGATAGCCCAACTCCAAATATGTAGTAAGGTAAAATAGTGGGATGATTCAAGTGCTAAGCATCTTCTTAGGCAAGAGTTTGGATAGAGACAGGCTGCCTTGTCCTTTGTGGATTTGGTTTAGCCAGTGGGCTCTTCACAAAATGAAGAGACAAGCATGTGGTCACTGACCCTCTGAAATGCTTTAAAACCTTGCACTGTTCCAAAGAGCATTCCTTTATTCATCAACATTTTATTGAGGCATTTGGTGTTTGTTCCTAGAAGGCTTTTCTTAGAAACTAGGGAGACATAGCAAAGAGTGCTTTCACTAAGGTTTAAACTGTCTCTCGGTGTCTTGAACTGTGGAGCTCTTTCTTGGCCAGTGGCATTTCAGCTATTTTTCTCAGAAGAGTTCTTGAGTCCCCACCAGAATGTGAACTCCACAATAGGGAGATCCTTATTTGTCTTGTTTACTCTTGGGAACAAGCATGTGCCTGACTCAGAGTTAAGGGTCCAGTGACTATTTGATGAATGAATTATGAATGAAGAAATGAATGAATGTTGCACAGTTTACATGATTATCCCCTCTTTACAGATAGAGATACTGAGCCATCAAAGGAAAAAACTTCACCTGAGATCATCCCCCATCGCCCCTCATGTGATGGAACGGAGAGTCACAAAACAGAGTTTCCTTTGCCTTTTGTTAAATCTCTAACATTAGATTAATGTGTCTAAGGTTAATTACTGGATTATTAATAATAAACTGGGTTTATGGCTACAGTTTATTAAAGCTTCCAAATTACTCATTAGTAAAACACAGCACTAATTTTTTCAGTATCATAACTGAATACCTGAGATGATCACCAACATTTCCATTATACGTCTGACATCTCAGCTAACAGTTGCCGGCCTGGGACTCCTCTCCCCAGGTCAGTACCTTTCTTAAAAAACCTATTGACATTTGGTAGTGTATATATGTCCATGCCACTCTCTCACTTTGTCACAGCTTACCCTTCCCCATCCCCATATCCTCAAGTCCATTCTCTAGTAGGTCTGTGTCTTTATTCCCATCTTACCACTAGGTTCTTCATGACCTTTTTTTTTTTTCCTTAGATTCCATATATATGTGTTAGCATATGGTATTTGTTTTTCTCTTTCTGACTTATTTCACTCTGTATGACAGACTCTAGGTCCATCCACCTCACTACAAATAACTCAGTTTCGTTTCTTTTTATGGCTGAGTAATGTTCCATTGTATATATGTGCCACATCTTCTTTATCCATTCATCCGATGATGGACACTTAGGTTGCTTCCATGTCCTGGCTATTGTAAATAGAGATGCAATGAACATTTTGGTACATGACTCTTTTTGAATTATGGTTTTCTCAGGGTAAATGCCCTACCAAACGTAAAATAGATAGCTAGTGGGAAGCAGCTGCATAGCACAGAGAGATCAGCTCAGTGCTCTGTGATCACCTAGAGGGGTGGGGTAGGGAGGGTGGGAGGGAGGGAGACGCAAGAGGGAAGAGATATGGGAACATATGTATATGTATAACTGATTCACTTTGTTATAAAGCAGAAACTAACACACCATTGTAAAGCAATTATACTCCAATAAAGATGTTAAAAAAAAAAACAAAACCTGTTGACAGAGATGCAAAGAGCAAGGCCATCCCCCAGGGTTGGAGGCTGCCAAGATTCAGTGGCTTTGGGGAAAAGCCCAGAGGCAATGAAGTCGGGTGCACCTGAAGTGGGGCTCCGTGGTCAGGCACCTGGCCACCACAGAGGTGCTCAAAACCTGTTGAAGCCTCGATCCCTTCATTTTTGATACAGGGACACCTATACCAGCCTTCAAGGGTAGCATGTCAAATGGGGGGGGGGGGTGACACGTGCGAAAAGCCCTCCCTCAGCCAGTTAGTACAGATGCCTGTTGAATGAATTTGTTGTCCCAAACAAATCATTTGTGAGCCCGCTTTCGCCATGAAGACCCTGCCAGCTCATGGAAAACCATAGGGCACGCATTCTAGCCCTGCTTCTAAGAGCAGAGTGACCAGCTGTGACATTTTGCAAGCCGGTTATTGAAGCTCATGGTGAAATTCCAGGCACTGTGGCAAACAGATGACAGTTTTGGGAAGGGAATCTGTTGGTGACATAGCAGGCAGTCGGCTGGCAGATAAAGCCAGCCTTCCTTACTGACGCTTTCAGCTTGGATGCAGGCAGGCTCCCTGAGGACGATGATTCATTCCTGCATCTGGTGCTGGTTATTCCAGATGCTGCCCTGAAAGACGACTGTTCTCTGTTCTTCACTCCCACACCCAGAAAGAACAGGAGATGGAAGAGAGCCGGCCTGGTGTATTTAGAAGACCGACTTCCCTGTAGGATTGTAGGGCAGTGTTCTTGACCAAGACAAAAAAGAGATGCAGCAAGAAGGAAAAGACAAGGAGATGATTGTACAAATCTACTACGGGCAGGAAATGTGCTTTGAATATTTTGAAGAGTTGGGTTATTTTTGCAATTGTAGGGAGAGTTTTCACTGACACAACCATGGTCTGTCACCACGTCCGGGCAGGTGTGAGGCACTCCCTGTGCCTACAGGAACAGAATCACCTTCTCTGGGTAAGGCCGCATGATCCACGTGAGGCTCAGAACTGGGTCCTTCCCTGTCAGCACCATACTTCACATACCGGCTTAACTGCTCTGTGAAAAATGCTGAAAGACCTCTTGAAAACAACAAGAAGACCCTACCTGTCCAAAATTTTCCATTTAGAAAAGCCTCTGTGATTTTTAGTCCTTCGTAAGAATATAAATAAGTCCAGAAGCAATTGTTCACTTTTTCCCCTTCACCTGAAATTCCCACCCCGCTGTCGCCAGCTGTAGAAATTCCATCCTTAAGACCTAGCTCAAATGAAGTCCTCAAGATCACCCACACCGAAAAGAAGGTAGGTAGGCACAAAAGAGACAGTTTGTCTCCTTTATAATTTGATCTCAGGTAGACCTTTTTATTTTAATATTTATTTATTTATTTTTGGCTACGTCAGGTCTTAGTTGTGACGCGAGGGCTTCTCTCTAGTTGCAGCATGCGGGCTCCAGAGCACATGGGCTCAGTAGTTGCGGCACGTGGACTTAGTTGCCTCTTGGTATGTGGGGTCTTAGTTCCCCAACCAGAGATCAAACCCGCGTCCCGTGCATTGGAAGGCGGATTCTTAACCACTGGACCACCAGGGAAGTCCCCCTCAGATAGACTTTTGTGTCCTGGGAAGAACAATGCCAACATTTTTGGTATTGTACATATGTGTTATGGACCGTAGGTCAAATTCACATGTTGAAGCCCTAATTCCCAATGGAATGGTATTTGGAGGTGGGGTCTTTGGGGGCTGATTAGGACCTGAGGGTGGAGCCCTCGTGATGGGATAGTACCCTGATAAGAAGGTACAAGAGAGCTTGCCTCTCTCACTGTTCCCCACCATGTGAGGACACCATGAGGCCATCTGCAAACCAGGAAGCAGGCAGACACCGGATCTGCTGGCGCCTAGATCTTGGACTTCCCAGTTTCCAGAACTATGAGAAATAAATATTTGTTGTTTATATCCTTATAGCAGCCTGAGCTCAGACAATGTGGAAATGGCTACAAATTCGTATAAAATCTTTGGCTTACTGAGAGTGTATAGATGTAGTTAGAGAGAGGATGAAGGAGATAAAAAATGGCTGATGGAGAGGAGAGATGAAAGTATGTGGCAATGGGGACTTCCCTGGCAGTTCGTGGGTAGGACTCCACACTCCCAGTGCAGGGGGCCCGGGTTTGATCCCTGGTCGGGGAACTAGATCTCGCATGCATGCCGCAACTAAGAGTCTGCATGCTGCAACTAAGAAGTCCATGTGCCGCAACTAAGACCCGGTGCAGCCAAAATAAATAAATAAATAAATATATATATACATTTTTTTTTAAACTATGTGGCAATGATTTATTGATTGAGAAGTAAAGAGAATTCCTCTCTCTCTGTTCCTCTAAACAATCTGCTCTCAACTTCTACACGCTCCCAGATGTGGAATGTGTTTTTCTTTATTCTGTTCTTCTCTTCATGTCAGCTGCCCTGACATTTGTCAGATGGACTCCTTCTTGGCTTGTGGATGTCACCACTTTGAGATCTGTAGATGGTTGTCCAAGCTCCCTGGGGGAGTTCAGTAGAACCCCCTGGAGCTCTCTGCTCCACTGGAGACACTAGCCAGCTTGCTCCTTACCTCTGTCATCGTTAGAGCTCAGGCACTTGGTTAAAACTTTATGAAGTTAAAAAGACTGACTTTCGGGGACCATAGTATTTTCACTCTATGGTCCCTGTTTGGATTTGATCTATGTCCTTGAATCTTTTTGAATCTATGTCCTTGAAATATTATCAAAATACCAAGATGCTATGGAGAATGAAAATGACTATGGAAAAATGAAAACCGTTATCTGTTAAGTTTCTGTGATTGTATTTTGTTTTTTAATTTTTGTGAAGATGTTGTTTGATACATTTGATACATTAAAATTGTCAAGTACTGTGAGTCACTCACATTTCCAAACAGAGAGTGAGATGCTACTGAACACTGAAAATATGAAATATATGGGCTGTTGTCAGTGAACCTGACCCCGTCTAACCTGCAAGACAGGAAGTTAAGGAGAGCAGCTCCCGCCTTTGAGTAAATGACAGTCACTGGCCAGTGCCCAAGGGGAGCCCTTAATAAATACTTGTCAGATGGATGAGAGGTGAGTGGAGGAGGGAATCTCGCCAACAACTTGGCCCCCATCATGTTGTGATACAGCTCACAACTTCATCCTGGAGGTCGACTCAGAAAACAAGTTGTATCACATTCGTAATGGTCTACGAAGTATTTCTTCGTCCTTTTCCCAATGTCCCCACCATACTCCAGGTCCCATCATCCATCCTGGCGTGGCCGGCCTTCCCAACTCCAAGCCACTCCCTCCAAGTTGCCTCTGCCAGCCTCCTCCTTCACAACGCCTCCAGTTGGGTGTCACCCTTTTTTTTTTTATTGTGATATAGTTGCTTTACACTGTTATGTTAGTTTCTTCTGTACAGCAAAGTGAATCAGCTGTACGGATACATACATCCCCTCCTTCTTATACCTCCCTTCCACCCCCCCATCCCACCCATCTGGGTCATCACAGAGCACCGAGCTGAGCTCCCTGTGCTATATAGCAGGTTCCCACTAGCTATCTGTTTTACACATGGTAGTGTATATAAGTCAAACCTAATCTCCCAATTCATCCCACCCACCCCTTCCCCCCAACCCTGTGTCCATACGTCCCTTCTCTACGTCTGCGTCTCTATTCCTGCCCTGTAAATCTATACCATTTTTCTAGATTCCACATATATGCGTTAATTTACGGTATTTGTTTTTCTCTTTCTGACTTAGTTCACTCTGTATGACGGACTCTAGGTCCATCCACGTCTCTACAAATGACCCAATTTCATTCTTTTTGCTACCACTTTAGGCCCAAACTCTCTCTGGCAATCACCTTCAACTTCGTTCCTAGCTCCGTGCCCAGCCGTCTATTTGGTTAGGAAGTCTTTCTTCCTCATGATCACCTGCCCAAATTCTACCTATTCTTGAAAGTTGGGTTTAAATGCCATCTCACTGACCCTTACTGCATCCCCTCTCGCTGTAGTGTGGTTAGACCGTAGCATCGATGCCCACCAGCACACCGTGGGTATTGACCTGAGTGACTGCGAGGAGCCCATCGTGGTTACACAGGTGGCTGCGTGCCCGCCTACGGGCCAGCCATCCGCTGGCAGCTTCCCTGCCCGCCTCCACACAGCCGCCCCCAGCCCCGCCCCTCTCCCTGCTGGTCCAGCACCTATAGGCTGTCACCCTTCAGTGACCTCCCTCGGTCCCTAGAAGAACTGTTAGGCTGAAACCCCAGAAATATGGAGAGTTCTCATTAAGCTGTTTTGAAAACATCATACAACAGAGGCCAGAGAGAGGTCAAGAAAACTACATTGCAGAAATATTAGTTATGTTTTTATGTTTTTATATCAATAACCAAGAGCTAGATGGAACCAACTATTGCACAAGCTCTGCATTCTCCTCTAAACCAGAGTCAGAAACACAAAAGCCAAGCTTGCTGTGTATCATATATTTGGGGGCAAAGTCAAGGAATTTTCTGAAGCTTAGCTCATCTGTTTAATAGAAACTTTCATCTAAGAAGCTCTGTGTGCTGTAAGCACATTAGCACCTAGGTCCTGATAACACCCCTATTGAGAAAAAGACAAACAAAAGAAAACACACCAAGCTCATAAATATACAGAACAGATTGGTGGCTGCCAGAGGCGGGGGTAAGGGGAGGCCAAAGTGGGTGAGGAGGGTCAAAAGGTACAAACTTCCAGTTATAAGATAAACAAGTCCTGGGCATATGCCATGTACAGCCCAGCGACTCTACTTAATAATACTGCATTGCATATTTGAAAGTTGCTAAGAGATTAAATCTTAAAAGTCCCCATCACAAGAAAAAAGTTTTTATAACTATATAATGGTGACAGATGGTAACTAGCCTTATTATGGTGATCATTTTGCAATGTACAGAGATATTGAATCATTATATTGTACACCTGGAACTAATATGTCAATTATACCTTCATACAAAAATGTTTAATAACAAATTTTAAACAGAGGGAAGTTACATTGCCTTCCCCCAATAGTGGGGAAACTAGTAAAGACAGAGAAAAGTGATTTACTTGCGCTCAGGGAACACAGTGGCGGAGACGGTATCTCACGCTGGCGTGCCTCACGGCCTGTTCCTTGATGTTCATTTGTTCATTCATCCACTGTGCGCCAGACACAGGGCTAGTCACGGGAAGCAAGCATGAGCAAGAACCTGCCCTCAGCCAGCTTATCATCTAATAGGTGTGGACAAAGTAACCAGAGTGGGTCTAAGGGAGCAGTCTCCACTGAGTCCTCACCATGCCTGGCATTCCTCCTCACAACACCTCGTGAAGGAAAGATTTACCGGCCAGGACACGGAAGCCCAGAGGCTGCCCACTGGCACGTGCAGAGCAGGAACCCAACACGCTGTTTCCCCGGTGCCCATTCAGCCTGCAGCCAATGTCCCCCACTCACAGGTCCCGCCTCCCATGGGCAGCCCAGCCCTGGCCTGGGCCACGGTGCCTGCTTTTTCTCAAGCGTCCTTTGGATGCCACTTGAGTCTCTCCTTGCTTGTTCATCCAGGAGAACAGGAGAATGGTCTCGGAGACATGAAGACAGATTTCATGGCCTTGGAGGATAACACAGGACGGTCTCCAAACTCCCACCCAAAGAAGAAACCAGCTTTGCAGGGTTACGCAGCACCAAGGGGCTCTTCAACATCCCCTGCAGGTCCACTAGCCTCCACCCTGGCCCGCTCGCACCGGGAGTCCACTCCATCACTCTCCTCCCCCGGCCCCGCCAGCCTGCCACCTCCATCACGGTGCTGTCGGCCACTCTCATCCTTATAGCCTGAGCTCCATACGTGAAGTGTTTGCCTCCTGACATTCAAAGCTAAGCTTCTGAAACTCAAGAAAAACAAAAACCCCTCTTTCTCCTACATACACATGGAACTGGTACATATAAGTCAGAAACATCTTGGATATCAACTTTCCTGCTTTTTCTGTGTTGAGAAAGACGATTGGCCCTTCATTCTGCCGGGTGCTTTTGCATCTTCTCCTCCATGGGGGCCAATGTTCCCCAGCCGGAAGACTGTGTCTCCCCCAGTGGAGGAGGTCATGGGCTAAGAAGAGAAAGCATGTCTTCATAGAGGCAGCAGGTGGGATGTGGAACAAGGCAGCCCGCAGCCCGGTACTGTCACCACTGTTGGTGCAGTGGACAAATTTCCACATACATAAAGTACTTCAAAGAGCGCCTGGCACAGATTAAGCTCTCAAAGCTATTAGGATCTCAGAATTAAATTCCACCACCAGAGCAGAGTGGGATATGGCTGGATGGCACGCGTTTATGAGGAACGTTGTGTGGAGAGACCTCCACTCTGGAGGACGAGAGAGGAAGTTCTGGGAGCTGCCAGACTTCAGAGAAGATACGAATGGGCTGTGAAGGGTAGAGGAGGGAGCAGGAAGAGATTGGGATCACGGGGCCAAAGAGTGGGAGGGGAGGGAGGGTGATTGTGGGAGAGTGGAAACCAGGCCAAGGAGGAGGGCTGCCATGATGGGGAGGGAGTGGGGAGCAGAGCCTCGGTGCCTGGAAGAGCTAGATTTGGGGAGGAAACATGGAATGCAGAAGCCTCAGCGGTCCAAGGGGGACCCCGGCTTGCCCCGGAAAAGCCACTACTGCCAGGATTCCCATGGTCTCAGAACCATAGGCAAGGGAGATGGCACCCAGATGGGTTTTTAGATAGTGCGGCCTCTTACCACGGAGCCTCTCCTGTCTTCACCCAGACCAGGAACGTCCTTACTTAGCCCAGGAGGCTGAGAAACGAGGAAACCCTCTGTGGCTTAGATGGCAGCACCTCTGAAGGCCAGGGAGCTGGGCCCAGGGAGACAGATGAGAGCGATGGCCGTGGCAGCCTGATGTGGAGAGGGGTGTGGGGTGCACAGGGTTATTCTAGGACGGCTGGGTGTTTGCACCTTGCGAGGGACCAAAGCTGTCCCTCCATCTCCAGGGATAAAGATTCTTTGTTGGCCAAACTTTAGTCAGACTCCTGAACCTTCTTCTAGGCCCATCTATGGACCTCTTTGTAAGATCCAGTTTCAGCAAGAGCCTTGCTAAGTCAGTTTAAGCAGAACCCCACCCTCCATATCTGATAGGGTTCCTCACCACTCCCTCCCCACATCCCCCAGAGGACCTTTGGCCATAATAACAATTTTCCTTGGATGCATAATTGTCCATCCACTGGTCCCGACTCTGGTCCTTGGCTATCAACTCCCACTTGCCCATGTTGTATTCGGAATTGAGCCCTGTTCTATACTGAGGCATCTTTTGCCCTATTGCAATAGTCCCAAATAAAATCTGTTTTTATCCCTTTAACTGGTGTCCGGCTCTGGTTTTTCTTTGACACTGGCTGGGTTGTCACCCTCTGCCAAAGATCCTTCTCTGCCTCCCCCAAAGCACTGGGGCTGCTGTGCTGTCACCGTGGTCCCTTCATCACTCAGATGTGTGTGGGACATTTCCTAGCTGTTTCGTCTCTTAAAAGTAGACTGAATTCCTCTCTATTTCCTTACTTATTTCATTCTTTTTTCTCACCACTTTCAGATTCTTGTCACCTTCCCCTGCCCTCTGGCCCTATAAGACAAGCCCCTCCGAACACACCTGGCTGTTGTACTCTGTCCCCTAACTGCCAAGCCTCAGGGTCCCCCTGCTGAACGAGACAGCCAGGCCTGGTGGCTCTGGGACCTGGTGGGAAACTCTCTTCTCTCAGGCTTTCACTGCTGTGCTGCCGTCCTGGATTTGTTTCTGCTTTTCTCACCATTCCTTCTCTGTTTTCCTATTCTTCTCCAAGGCCCAAGCCCTGGCCTTCTGTTCTCTCATCATCTTCCCTGCCTGAGGATTACCTATAGCACTGATTGCCTCTCCTCCAAATGCGTTCCTTAGGATTCCAAGGAATAGTGAGTGAATACTGCCCCTCAGCAGCTGAAAGTCTGCATTTCCACCCCGCTTCCAGGGCTGAGGCTGAGGACCTGCGGACCACACTTTGAGTAGCAAAGGTCTAAAAAGCAAAATGCCATGCAGAAATCTAAATTCCCTACCTAATGACGTAATGAGCATTAGGGTTTCCTTGCAGCATAACAGGATCTAGAAGAGGGGGGATGGAGGAGCCGGGGAGGTATGGGGAAGAGGTGGTGAGAACGGCCACAGAGCATCCCAACCATGATTTGAAGACGTTTGTGCTGTGCGGTCGAGTGGCAAACCCCCCGCTGCTTCTCCCTCTGACTCAGGAGAATGTGCTGAATACACAGCCAGCCACCCTGACATTCACGGGCCAGAGCAAGAGGGCAGGCAGAGGGTCATATGCCCTGTGTCTCAACAGCTAAAAGTTATAAATCAGAGTAACAAACTATTTAAAAAGTATATGCTATAGCCTCCTAACTTGAAAAATGTACCTTCGTAAAGACCTGGAAGACCATGTTTGAATTTAGAAGTTTTAGAACGCTTGGAGTTCCACGTGAATCGGTGGCACAGAGTGGCACCCAGGTACCTTCTTTGCCCTCCCAGCTCTGGATGGCACTGCTAAGGGCCTCGAGTGCAGGCATGTGGACACCTTGACCCATCCATTTGAGCTACGTCAGCAAAATACTATCATATCTGTGCTTAATTCCTTCCTATTGAATTATCGGTGCTTAGCAAAAAAAAAAAAAAAAGAGAAAAAACAATTAATGGAGGGGGCATTGTGGGTGATGTTCCGTGCCACCCTTTCCATAGCATGCGCCTGGAGTGTGTACAAGAGGGGAAGATGCAAATCTGTTGTGTCCTCTGTTAGTCTTGAAGGGTAGCAGAACCTGCCACCCTAAAACATGCTATTTTGTTCTAAGGATTATTTTGAGCTGAAGGCAATTGGAAAAAGAAGATACCGGAAAAGCTCCCTGCCCTCCCCTTATTTGCCTAAAAGCAGGATGTAAATCTGCAAAGTTGTCCCTCCTCACCTCCCTACCAGAAAAGACAAAGGCTAATTCCCCTAGATAACTTTAGACCCTTATCCAGGGAGAAAGCTTGGACTCAGACCTGCATAACAAGCCTCACTCATGTTTACGGTGCTTTTCCAGGTAACCTTCCAAAACTCTTCTACCCCACACCTTTCTTTCTTTTGTCTGTAGCTCGAGATGGTGTTTAAGCTGGAGTTCTAAGCCACCTTGGAGAGTTTCTCATTTTTCCCTGGGTTTCTCCCAGGTATACCTGAGGTACACATGTTAATAAACTTCTGTGTGCTTTTCTCTTGTTAATCTGCCTTTTGTTGCAGGGGTCTTAGCCAAGAACTCAGAAGGGTAGAGGGAAAATTCTTTTCCCTCTTCCACAGTTTCAATTCTTTCTTGCTTGTCTTTCATAGAAGAAGTGTTTAAAAATACATTTCCCCACCAAAATGGCTTCTAAATGCAAAAAAAACTACCTTAGGTAGTGCTGGACATAAGAAAGTGCAATCTATCCCCATGCTGGAAGAAAAAAATATTGTGTTTTAATGCTGTTGTTGGACTTCTGGAGAGATGGTTTGTCGGACTTCAATATGGCATTCAAAGGTAATTTGGACTCTGCTCAATATTTACTTTATACATGGTTCTCTATAATCAGAACAGTGTTTTAGAAATTATAGCAGAATAAGATAACCCAGGAGAGCAACTGGCAACTTGGGAGACCAGTTCGGGGGCTGTTGTTCCTATAACAGCATGGAGGTCTCAAGTAGGACCGGGAGGCATAGATGTCAGAAATCAGTCAGTCTTGGTAAAGCCCATCTTTCGTTATTTTTTAAAAATATTTATTTATGTGTTTATTTATTTATTTTGGCTGCACTGGGTCTTAGTTGCAGCACATGGGAGCTTCGTTGTGGCATGCAGACTTCTTAGTTGCAGCGTGTGGACTCTTAGTTGTGGCGTGCGGACTTCTTAGTTGTGGCATGCATGTGGGATCTAGTTCCCCGACGAGGGATGGAACCCGGGCCACCTGCATTGGGAGTGCAGAGTCTTACCCACTGGACTACCAGGGAAGTCCCAAGCCCATCTTTCTGAACAAATCTAATCAAGTCATTGCCATGCTTTAACATCTCCCTCAGAGAATGAAGTCCACAGTTCTTAGTACAAGTGCAAGATCTCCACCTTTGGCTCCACACTACCTTTCCAGCCCCATCTACAAAACCATCTCAAGGTTCCGGGCACTTTCACATCTCTGATTATTTTCTCCCGATTTTGCCGCTTCCCAGGTTTTCCCACAGCACTTTGTTCTTCCACAATCATCATCGTTTCGTATTATTTGTCTTCCTTCTGAATCAAGCCCGAGATCAAGCAATCCAGGCGAGGGAAGCAAGAAAAGACACCCAACAAGAAAGCAGTTGGAAAATAGCAAAAGCCAGGGTAACGCTAGGGCCCTGGACAGAGTAAGACAAGGGTATCAAATCAGAGGCTAAGATAGAAACGAGAGACCATCTGCAGGTGATGCCAGAGCACAGAGCACGGTCCAGACCTGGTAAGCCTGGACGGAGTGACAGCATCTGATTTACACTGATGGCAGCTGGTAGGAAATGCTTCTCGGAGCCCTCCCTGATCTCCCAGGAGCTCTGCACTCGCGGTGCTGGGGAACAAAATGAGGCCAGACACACTTGTCTCTCCTGAGATTTAATAACACACTTTTCTAACTCATTTTGACGCCTCTCCCAACTTTTCCAGATTGGATCACATCACCAAGACTCCTGGTAAAACCTCTTTCAAAACCTCCTATCGGATGCTCCCCTCAGTGGTTTTATTGTCTTTTTGAAGATTTATTTTATTTATTTATTTATTTATTTATTTTTCTTTTTGAAGCTTTAAATGCTGGTTAAGTAATGCGAGAAGTGTCCACCTAGATTGATCACAACATAGCTGCTTAAACAACTGAGAAATTGTTTCTCGCTCCTCAATTCTCTCACTTCACTGTAAAGAAAGAAAAACCAGTGGTTTATATAGAACAATGTGATTGTCATTTTCCCACTGAATATGTTTCTCTCTCTGACTTGTCCACCTTTTCCTACTACTGTCCTATTGTCCTCTACTATTCCTAATAGTAGAGTTATTGTTATTCCTAATTTGCATGCAGTATTTAAATTATACATTAAAAAAAGACACGGCTTTTTAAGATGTTTAAAAACGTGATTTCTAAAACAATGTGACTTCAGGCCAGGAACTTTTTCAAACTCTTGACTTTAAAAGAAGCATTTAAATAGAACATCGCCAAGTTTTTTTTTTTTTTAACTTTTTGGCCACACCCCACGGCATGTGGGATCTTAATTCCCCTGACCAGGGATTGAACCAGCACCCCCTGCAAGGGAAGCACAAAGGATCTTTACTGGATATAGTTCTTGCTAGGAATCAAGTCCACTGTTTAACATTAAGTGCTACCAAAGGGAAAGAAGTAAGCTTATCTGTTTGCAAGGTATCAACAGAGCCTTAACTTGCATTTACAGGGATGTATGCTATAATCATAGTGGACGTGCATATGTACAGGACTCAGAGTACAAGTGGAATTTTCCTTGTGAGAGGCTGAGGCTGCGGTTATTTTCCTGACTAATGTGAAACAGAGAACTGTTCCTATAAATTGCAGTAATCGAAGCCCACTTGCAAAGAGGCAGAAGACTTGGGGGCCTGTTGCTGTCATCTAAGCTCATTTTAGCAACTAAAGGTTAACTCCTCGTTTCCTGGGGAGGGGTCTCTCCAGAGGAAGACTGAAGCCCAGTAAAGGTGAGGCAGCGTTGGGGGGCCATGTCCACGGTATGGCCCACAGATGTCATTACCCTGGTGTCCATGAGTCCTCATATTCAAACCTTCCATGACTCGCTCTTTTATTAACTTGCCACCTCTTGCTTCTTGTGATTTCTTTCTTTTCGCTTTGTTGCAGCACGTGGGCTTAGCTGCCCCGTGGCATGTGGGATCTTAGTTCCCCGACCAAGGATCGAACCCACGTCCCCTGCATTGGCAGGCGTATTCTTAACCACTGCACCACCAGGGAAGTCTCGCTTCTCGTGACTTCTAACCGTCTGTTGGTTTAGTAGCGGGACACTCTGACTTCACACCAAGGCATAGTAGAGAAAGGTGAGGGAAAGAGCCTCATGTGCTTCGTGAGGGTCTGGCTGGACCACACAGCTCAGCCTGCTTTCCTGAGTTCCTTTTAAAAAGGAGAAATTCCCCTGCAGCTCTTAGGCCCTCGGGTATCCGCCGACTGACACCTGGCAAGAACCACGCCCCCTGTGTTTTACAAACAGGGAACCTCGCTATTGCCCAAAGTTAGTAAGTTGGGGGATGCCTTTTCCCCAACCCTCAAAACTAGTTTATTTATAGTGTCCCAACACCAAACTAATGAAAGTAAAGTGAAACCTGAAGCGTCTGTCGGGCGAGGACGGAATCACGTGTCTGCGCAGAGAGAAGAGCTGCCCTTCGCTCCACAGAGGCCTCGCTGGGCCTCATCCCCAAGCCCTTTTCAATTTTGCGTTGCAGATGTCAGTGTCCCAGGCCACCTCTCACTCCTCTGTCGTAGCCGTTCCCTCACTTAGCCGCCATTACTGATTTTCTCCAGAGACACCTGCTGAAGATGGTAAAGACATAGGCTCTGGGTCACGTGGCCAAAGCTCAAATCCCAGCTCCACCATCTACTGGCTGTGTGATCTTAAATGACTTTCTTTTTCTCCTCTTCCATTTTTACATAGGTGCTATCTTATTTCTGCTTCTACGTGTCTCGCAGGAGGACTAACTGAGACAAGTGAGTGCTTAGCACGGTGCCTGGCAAACAGTAAATGCTCAGCAACTCTCAGCTGTGACTATTATGATTGCTTGTCTCTTTCCGTAACTCAACTATGAGCGGGCAGCGATTATGTCTTTTTTGTTTCTGTTCCCCAGCGCTTACTTAGCTCAGTGCCTAGCACTTATGATGCGTCCTCAGTAAACATCTATTGGTTGGATGGATGGGATGAATGAAAGAATGTATGAACTGGAGACAGACAGTTCAGTGTAAGCAGTGTCCTGTGTCCCATCTTGCTCTTTTTTCTTGTATTGGAAAGACACGTGTAACGCTGAGAACCAGTATAGGGAGAGGTTTCATAGCACACGCTCCTTCGCATCCCTGTGAGGTGGACATCGTGTCCCTTGTCTACTGTGTCATGGTCTGAGAACTATCTTTTCACCATAGTCACCAACTTTTTTCCCCAGACAAAAACTACCTACCTACACTTACGACCAAGAAGGTAGACTAAGTAAGAGCGATGGGTTTAGCTATCTCAACAAAAGCATGGTTCTACAGAATCTGTTTTCTCATGATGCAAATTGCTGCAGATATAGCCACAAGCAAAAAGAAATAGCAGAGGGGCTTCCCTGGTGGGGCAGTGGTTAAGAATCCGCCTGCCAATGCAGGGAACATGGGTTCAAGCCCTGGTCCGGGAGGATCCCACATGCCATGGACAAACAAAGCCCATGTGCCACAACTACTGAGCCTGAGCTCTAGAGCCCGCGAGCCACAACTACTGAGCCCGTGTGCCAGAACTACTGAAGCCTGCGCGCCTAGAGCCAGTGTTCTGCAAAAAGACAAGCCACCGCAATAAGCCTGTGCACTGCAATGAAGAGTAGCCCCCGCTCGCTACAACTACAGAAAGCCTGAATGCAGCAACGAAGACCCAAAGCAGCCAAAAATAAATAAAATAAAATTAATTAATTAATTTAAAAAAAGAGAAATAGCAGAGAAACATATATGTGTAATAAAATATAAAGAGATACATGGACCATATGATTTCACAATTCAGGGTCACAGTTACCTCTTAGGGATGACAAGGGCTGCTGATGAGACTGGGGGGAGAGTACATGGAGGGCTTCAACTGTTTTCTTCAGCCAGGTGGTGAGTGCCTAGGTGTTGTGTATCATTTTTTATACTCCTTGTGTTTATTGTTTAATAAGTTGAACGCAATAGCCAAAGATCATGAAGACGTTCAAAAAAGGAAATACAAATGGCCAATAAACACAAGAAAAGCTGTTAAAGTTGGGGGCTGGAGAGGGAGAGAGAGACTGAGAGAGAGACAGAGAGAGAGACAGAGAGAGAAGGAGTGAAGGAAGGAGAGAGGGGAGTGGGAGAGAGATCAAGAAAGAAAGCCTAGCTGGACAGAGCAGAGAAGGCTCTACCAAGAGGAGGAAAGAAGCAGCTGTGTAGCGAGAGGGTAAAGGAGGACAGGCAGTGAGTCACACTCACACACTCTGCCTCCTACTCTTTTTTTTAAAATATTTATTTATTTATTTGGCTGTGTCGGGTCTTAGTTGCAGCACACAGACTCAGTAGTTGCGGGGCGTGGGCTCAGTAGTTGCGGCACGCCGGCTTAGTTGAACTGCGGCATGTGCAATCTTAGTTCCCCGACCAGGGATCGAACCCGTGTCCCCTGCATTGGAAGGCGGATTCTTAACCACTGGACCACCAGGGAAGTCCCATCCAACTCTTGACGTTAGGACAGAGTGAGGGATTTGAAAGGCTTTCCTGAGATTGAGTCTGAGGAGGCAGAAAAATCCCAAAGTTTAGACTATGAAATTATTTATGGCCCTTATGCCCAACACAGGGTGGTTTCAGGACAGTGAGAGTCAGAACTATACTGGTCTACAAAGCGGTACAAACTACAACAGTGGTTGGTTTCTCCCACGTCTACCACGAAGGATTCAAAATGCAGAGGCCTTGGGTAGAGGTTTTATCGGTAGAAAAGTCTTTGTGGTTACACCAAATGCATATAAAAAGGAGAAACTATTTTAAAGTAGCTCTGACTTTTCTGAAAGAATCTTCTCAAATTAGCTAATTAGAGATCATTTGATTTAAGAATTTGTAGTGGGATGACTATACAACAAACAAAAGTTTTAGGGCCAGAAGAAACACTGTGGATTGTTTAGGTTCACACTTTCCTTTGCCATATAAATTAAGGCTGGAAGGATTAAGTGATTTGCTTGGTGGTAGGCGGCAGGGCTGGTTCTGGAACCCAGGTCTCCTGACTGGATGCTGTGCACAGCTCATGTGGCCGCCTTGGTTCTAGAGCAGCCTCGGGGGGATTCCCGACTGTGAAGTCTCACAGGGACGTGAGGACATTCTGGTGTCCTCACACGTGGCACAGCACATGCCGGTCTGCTCCTCTAGCTGCAGGCAGTGAGACACCTAGTGCAGGACTGACCTTGGATGAGGTGGCCCAGATTCACTGTCAGAAAGGCATCCTGATGGGACTCTCCTTTCAGCAGTCATCTGTGTGATGATGAACTTCTCAGCTTTGGATTATGCAGCTGATAAAAAGAAGAGGCACAAGCTAATATGCCAGAGTCAGCAATTTTGAGGTTCATGTCACCTGGTCCATCCTTTATGGGGTTATGTTTCATCGTTTCTGGGTCTTTCCACATTTCCTCAGCAGAGTTTCTTCCCTGCTCTGTTCACACCAGATTTCGTAGGCTGTATTATACCGACCTAATTTGTGTTCTCTCTCCTAGTAGGGCCATGGGCTCCTTCGGGACAGGGTTTCTTACTCAACTCCAACTCCATTATGTAGGACACTGCTTGGCCTCTAGTAGTTGCTGGGACCAAATGATGGCCAAATGTGTCTGGGAGGAAGGCTCCACATGGACCAATCAGGAATATATATTAACATTCATGCTCACCGAACAAAAGACCACTTATAATCAGAGGCACGCTGAGCGTATGAACGCTCATCTAAACCAGAATATCTTTGACTGAAAAGGGGCACTATTAATAATTACAGTGGGACAACAGGCATAAATCAAAACTGTTCTGAGCAAACTGGGCTGTATGGCCACCCATCTTGTAACTTAGGTTTGGGAAGTTTCTCCTCTGGAAATCATGCTCAGTTAGAAAAGATACATTATTCTAAATACAGGTAAATGTACGACTTGAAACCGCTAAGAAGAAAGGTCTGCTGAACAAAATAAAACAACTATATTCTGTCAAAGCATATTGGACAAGGTGGGGATTGTCAGCCCAGCAATGCCCATCCCCTTTTCGTCGTCACTACAAGATCATCACAGGACTCTACCCTATGGCCACACTTGATGGTTCTTCTGCCATCAATGGTCACCTGACCTCAGCTGGCCCATCAGAGTCCTTTCCCTGAGACCATCCTGGAACTAGGACTGAGACTGATGGCCTGTCTTTGGGTCCTGGACCAAAGCCTAGTGCTTGTGGTAGCCCTGAGCCTACCACGTGGGGACCGAGGGTCTGCAGACAGCAGCAGGAGCAGAGACGGGACCGCCGCCTTCCAGCCCGGCCCTAACATTCTGAGGGCCTGAAGCAAGACGAGAGACAGAAGCCCACATTTCATATGCCTGAATATTTGGAGGTTGTAAACCAATTGTCAAATAGAATACGTTATGTCCTCCTATCTTGGTACATTTCATAATAACAACAGAAAAGGAAAAATACGTGTAAGGTTACAGGTTTTATATGTTCCAAGGTTGGCAAAATACCAAAGACACCTGAGGTTTTTTTTCAGTTATAATTTTTTTTAAAATTTTATTTATTTCTGGCTGCGTTGGGTCTTCGTTGATGTGCATGGGCTTTCCCTAGTTGCGGCGAGTGGGGGCTGCTCTTCGTTGCAGTGCACACGCTTCTCATTGCAGTGGCTTCTCTTGTTGCAGATCACGGGCTCTAGGCACGCGGGCTTCAGTAGCTGTGGCGCATGGGCTTAGTTGCTCCGTGGCATGTGGGATCTTCCCAGACCAGGGATTGAACCCGTGTCCCGTGCATTGGCAGGCAGATTCTTAACCACTGTACCACCAGGGAAGTCCCAGACAATTGAGTTTAATCATTATTACACATGCGTGGGTGTTCAAAAAATTTTAGGAGATTTTAGGAGATTTTTAGGAGAAATGTAGCAGTGTGTAATCTCAATACTTTCTGGTTTCATCCTGTGCCACCAGGGTATTGGGAAGCTTGGGAGTGCTCAGGCTGAATCAGTCTGTGTTTCACCAGGTGGGCTGGGACTGGGCTACCACGCAAGTGCATCACCAATATTAAAGTATAGTTTAGTTGATCCAAAGGTGGAGAGGAAGGAGATATAGAAAAGGAGAGAAGAGGGGTTAAGAACATGGGCATAGGTGAAGACTATTTTAATGAAAGTGTTCTTGATACTGAATGCATTGCAGAAGTCAAGACTTTATTAGTCAATAAAGGCACTTAAGATGCGAATGTTCATAGACCAAAGAGTTTTAAAATCACAAACAGATATATAATACCAATTATATAATGATAGAATTTTTTTTTAAAAATTGGAGGCATAAAGTCTTGAATAAGCTTGAGATATTATACAGTTTTTCTCATTGGATTAATCCTAATAAGAAATTGCTTATTGAGAGGACCTGAAATGAAAGAATTCACAAATTAAGTATAGCCACTAGGAGATGGGAGTGTGATCAAGAGGAATTCAGGGATCACTGACACTGGAGGATGTGGCTGTTGACTTCACCTGGGAGGAGTGGGAGCTCCTGACCCCTGCTCAGAAGGACCTGTACCGAGACATGATGCTGGAGAATCACCTGTGTCAGTGGGGTATCAAGTTAGCAAACCTGGAACAAAGAGAACCACCACAGACCTTAGAAGATTAAGTTCATAGTCACCCCCATCCAGAAATTGAGAAAGTGGATGATCATGTGCAGCCGCACCGGCAAAACCAAAATATGCTGAAGAGGATGGAACAGTGTTATGAACAGAATGCATTTGGGAATATTATTTGTCAGAGCAAAAGTTGTTTTCCTTTAAGGCCAAATCATGCTGTAGTTGATTTACACAGGAAAACTTTGAAATCATATTCAGATGTAATCAACCAGAGTAGAAGCTGTGATTAAAAAGGAGCCTGCTGAGTTTAATGGAGATGGGAGATCCTTTCTCCATGCTAATCATGAGCAAACTTATACTGAAATTAAACATCAGCAAATACACAAAATAGAGAATGCCCACGAATGTACCGAATGTGGGAAAGCCTTCCTCAAGAAGTCTTGGCTCAACGAACATAAGAGAATTCATACAGGAAAGAAACCCCATGGATGCAGTGTGTGTGGGAAAACTTTCTCCAACAAGTTCAAGCTCATTGAACATCAGCGAACTCACAAAGCAGAGAAACCCTATGTGTGCAGTGAGTGTGGAAAAGCCTTCCTCAGGAAATTTCAGCTTACTGAACATCAGAAGACTCATATGGGAAATAAACCCCATGTATGCAGTATATGTGGGAAAGCATTCTACAGAAAGTTCAAGCTAACTGAACACTGGAGAACTCGTACAGAAGTGAACCCCTATGACTGTACTGAATGTGGCAAAGCCTTCTGCAGGAAGGCAGAGCTCATTATACATCAGAGAAACAAAAGAGGAGAAAAACCCCATGTATGCAATGAGTGTGGGAAAGGTTTCTCCAGAAAATCACAGCTCATTTTGCATCAGAAAGTTCATACAGGAGAGAAATCTCATATATGTAGTGAATGTGGAAAAAGTTTCACACAGAAGGGCAGTCTTATTATACACTAACAAACTCACACTGGATAGAAACACTATGGATGCACTGAATGTGGTAAAGCCTTCAGCCAGAAGGCATGCCTCATAGCGCATCAGCGATTTCATACAGGAAAGACTCCCTGTATACATGTATTGACTGTGGAAAATCTTGTTCACAGAAATCAGGACTCATTAAACATCAGAGAATTCACACAGGAGAGAACCCCTATGGATACAGTGACTGTGGGAAAGCCTTCACTACAAAGACAATGCTCATTGTCCATCAAAGAACTCACACGGGAGAGAGGCTCTATGGATGCAACGAGTGTGGGAAAGCTTTCTCCCACATGCCATGCCTGATTAAACACAAGGGGACACGCACAAGAGAGAAAGAAGTAGATTCAGTGAAGGTGGAATATCCTTCCATAAAGGGTCACAGCTTATTAGATACTAGTGAACTCCTGCAGGGGAAAAGCCCTGTTAACATGGTAACTGTGCAGATGCCTTCTGCGACCCCTCACTCATCATTACACATCAGTGGGCTCCTCACAGATAGGAATGTAGTCCTTATGGAACACTCAGATGCCAGAGGTGCACCCTCAGGACATAACAGAAAGTTTGTGCAGGAGAGAAACCTCATGAATGTGCTGAATGTGGTTATGCCTGCAGTGGCCAATTACATCTTATTTTATGGCACAAAAAACACATAGGGAAAACCTGGTACATTCTATGTGGAAAAGCCTTGAGCAGTAATGTATAGCTGATTATATGGTTATGTATAACCAGAAAGCCTATGAATGCAGAGGTTAGGAAAGCTGTGTTTTGGAAGATAGACCCTATCATCAGTGGTCACCATAGGTCATCAGTGAGCTTATACTGGGTAAAAATATAAGAGTGGGAATTCCTTTCCTTCAATACGTGTCATTACATGCTGGAGAGAAACTGCTGGAAGGCAGTGAATGGGGCAGGGTTTGCAGTGGTACATTCTGCCTCATCCATTAGCTGATGAAATCATATACAAATAAAACATTGTGAACACACTAAAAAAAGAAAGAAAGAAAGAAAGAAATGAAGTCAATTATTGCTGACACAAAACTAAAAGGGCAGGTAATGTACTGAATGACAACTAGATTTTGTAATGAAGTGAAAAAAAGAAAACAGGTATAAGAAAGCATGGACCCATACTGATTAAGATTGTCCTTGATGGAGATTAAAAGATCAAATGGTAAAGCTTTATTAAACAGACATAGTCACAGCTAGGGAAGAGTTAGGTTAGGGGTTTTTGGTTGACTTAGGTCAGTAGTGTGATTAACTGCCTCACAGAATTACTGCAGTCTTTGTTATATTTACATAAAATTTATGACATATATTTACCATGCATATATATATATATAAATTCCTGGGCTTCAGGTAATGTTCTGTTTCTTCATCTAGATGCTGGTTATAAAGGTGTGTTGGGTTTGTGACAATTCATCAATGTGAACACATATGTGCATTTTTCGTATTATGTTGTACTTCAACAAAAAGATTTTTTAAAAGAAAAAGATAGCTCCTTTACACACTGTGCTGGCCAGACCATAGCTGGACTGTTATTTTTATAAATGTTTCATTTTAAGAAGTAAGAAGAGGAGGTATACGTTTAAAGAGGAAGGGAGAAGAGCAATGTAAGGGGCTATTTAGCCTGAAGAGGAGAAGGCCCATGGGGTGGGGGTGGGGGAGGGTGGTCAGAGGCTTTGTGCAGTAGAATCAGCGATGGTACCCTTTATAGCCCTGTCAGCCCTCCCTGTGTAACTTGGGAAACTCACCTCTTCGTGTCCCAGTTTCTTCTGTTACAAATTGCAAGAGCTCAACCAGATAATCTGAGAACCCTTTACATTCTAAACTGCTGGACGCATTGAAAGGCATGTACCTTAAAAACGTGAAGTGTGTATTTCAATTTTTTTTTTTTTTTTTTTTTTGGCTGTGTTGCGTCTTCGTTGCTGCACACGGGCTTTCTCTAGTTGCAGCAAGCGGGGGCTACTCTTTGTTGTGGTGCTTGCACTTCTCATTCCGGTGGCTTCTCTTGTTGCAGAGCACGGGGTCTAAGCATACGGGCTTCAGTAGTTGTGGCGCACGGGCTCACTAGTTGTGGCACACGGGCTTAGTTGCTCTGCAGCATGTGGGATCTTCCCGGACCAGGATCGAACCTGTGTCCCCTGCACTGGCAGGCGGATTCTTAACCACTGCACCACCAGGGAAGCCCTGAAGTGTGTATTTTAATGGTTTGTTGGTTCTCCCCTTGTACTATTCTTCTGTATTGCATGTATTTTTATGCATTACTTTAAACCTTTGTGAAATGTGATGGATAGTTAACATACACAAATTTACCTGAAGCAGAAGATGCTATGTTCACTTCAGGAGTGACTTTTACACAACAATGGTAATTTAGGACTTAATTTGCATGTAAAAATTGTTCTAGATCTACTAAGCTTACTAACTGAAAGATTCATTGATTCAGAATCTATTTTTGGTCAGAGATGTATTATTTTAAATTCTGATCCTAATAAGTGACAATTGTTAGTCTTAGTTGAGATTTCAAGCCTTGACAAATTTGTTCATTCTTAGGCAATCTCTAGAGTTGCATTAAATTACAAGCCAATCCATATGGTCCCCCAATGGATGACCGCTAGGAGATCCTCTAAAAACATGGTGGCATTTCTACCTGGTATATGGCGGGAAGCAGTCAGTGCACTTTACAGCTTTTTTCCTTCCTGCCTCCCTCCCTCCGTCCCTTCCTTCCTTCCTTCCTTTGTCCGCCCAGGTCAAATCCCAGTGGGGATTCATCCCTGGGCCTGCTGTGCTCAAAGCAGTTTTATTTTTCAATGAAACATGGTACTTTTCACATTTTATTTCCTTTTAATACTTTTTTTTAAATTGAAGTATAGTTGATTTACAATGTTTCAGGTGTACAACAAAGTGATTCAGCTACACACACACACACATGTCCTTTTTCAGATTCTTTTCGATTATAGGTTATTACAAGATACTGAATATAGTTCCCTGTGCTATACAGTAGGTCCTTGTTGTTTATCTATTTTATATATAGTAGTGTATATCTGTTAATCCCAAATTCCTAATTTGTCCCTCCCTCCACTTTCCCCTGTGGTAACCATAAATTTGTTTTCTATGTCTGTGATTCTGTTTTTGTTTTGTAAATAAGTTCATTTGTGTCATATTTTAGATTCCATATATGTGATCCTATGATATTTGTCTTTCTCTAAGTATTTTACTTAGTATGATCATCTCTAGGTCCATCTGTGGTGTGCAAATGGCATTATTTCATTCTTTTTTATGGCTGAGTAGTATTCCATTTTATATATGTGCCACATCTTCTTTATCCATTCATCTGTTGATGGACATTTAGGTTGCTTCCATGTCTTGGCTATGAACTATGTTACTAGTGCTCCTATGAACACTGGGGTGCATGTATCTTTTTGAATTAGAGTTTCTGTCTTTTCCAGATATATGCCCAGGAGTGGGATTGATGTATCATATTGTAACTCTATTTTTCTTTATCTGATTGACTTAGTAAGTGGACATATATTTAGGGGTTAAGGCCGATGGTACCAGAGCCCATCCCCACTGCCCCGTCCCCCCAAGTAAGTGCTTGCTTACTCAGTGGCAAGCACTCGGGCAAAATTCAAGAGCTGTGACGGGCAAGTCACTCCCCCATCTGAGCCATCGAAGTAGAGATAACATTGGTGCTTACTTAGAAATATGCCAGCCATAGTAAGTGCTCAAGATGTGTTAGCTCCAAAGGGCCCTCCCCCGGGGAAGATGGCAGCCAGCCCCATGGAGAAGTCCCCAGCCCAGCACAGGCCCCGAGAGCAGAGGAGCGACAGCCGATGGGGGAGCCTCCGGCGTGGGTGGACGGTTCAGCCCCGCCCTGCTCGTGCAGCACGGTGTCCAAGTGGCCGCCGAGGGGAAGGGGAGGTGAAGAGGCCACGCATGCACCTGTGGGCCAGCGATGGCCGGACACAGTGGCCGCACAGACGCAGCCGCTGCCAGTGAGCAGGGCGCGCACGACACACCCAGTGGGGCCCGTTGGGACTGAGCACAGCGGGCAGCTGAGCCGCCCCACTCCGGGTCAGACCGTCCTGTCCTGTTTGACGGGGAGCTTCAAAAAGGCAGCTCTTTTTTTTTTTCAAATATTTATTTTTTTTGGCTATGCTGGGTCTTAGTTGTGGCTTACGGGATCTTTAGTTGCGGCATGTGGGATCTTTGGTTGCGGTATGCAGACTTCTTAGTTGCAGCATGCGTGCGGGATCTAGTTCCCCGACCAGGGATCGAACCCGGGCCCCCTGCATTGGGAGCTCAGATTCTTACCCACTGGCCCAACTGAGAAGTCCCGCAATAAGGCAGCTTGAAACTGGAAATGTCCGAATCACCGTGATTCGGTGATTGGGTTATATTTTCCAGTACTGGTAGAAACTGGAGCTTGTGAACTGAGTTGTATTCAATTATAGAGAAATATCAGTCTCATATATGTTTGCATACCCAACTTTTGTGGACTACCAGCTACAATACTGGTAAAGTTGAGGCTTGCAAATTGTAGCACTAAAGTGATTTTATATTTGTGGGAACGTAGCTTGAAGAACAGAAGGACGACCATAATTCTAATCGCAGCTACATTACTCAAGAAGATACTTGGTTCTATGGGGTTTCATAAAGGGTAGGAAAAAAACAACTCCCAAGGCAGCGAGGCAGGTTTTCATATCCTAGCTTGATGCTTCTCACGTGTGGTTCCTGGACCACCTGTGTGCGAATCTCCTCCGGGAGGACGCAGACCCCAGGCCTATCCCCAGATCCCCGAGTCAGTAATCAGTGGAGATTTTTCAAGCTGGTGGTGGTGATTTCCTTTCTCTCTCCTCTCTCCCATTCATCTCCCTACACTGCAACTAAACTCTGTGATTTTTACCCCAAACCCCTCAAAACCTGTACTCTCGCTTAAAACCACAGGGACTCCCATTCTAGTTATCGTCTGATGAACAAGCGTGGAGGGGCGGCCTGTTTTCAGGGTAGCAGCACCGTCCAGCACAACTTTCTGTGATGGTGGAAATGTTCCCACCTCTGTCCCGTCCACTACGGCAGCCAGCAGCCACCGGCGGCTCCTGGGCACTCGGAATGGGGCAGGTGTGACTGAGGAACAAGTGTGTACTTTCATCTTATTTAACCGCTTTAAATTTAAATAGCTTGGGCGTGACAGTGATGATGGCTGGACAAGAGCATATCTGGGACACTTTGGAGTCGACTGGACGGGCCAGGGCAGGCTCGGGGAGGCCCCTGGGGCTCTGGCCGGAGCTGCTGGGTGGGAGGGGGTCACTTAGGGCATAGAGAAGAGTGGGGGAAGGAAGTGACATTGGGGTGAGGAGTCACGGGCTCCAAGACAGACATCTTGAGAATGTTCGTGAACATACAGCCAACTCCTGCTGGTCTGGGACACACAGGTTTCTTCAGGTGACTCTGCTGATCTCTGCTCTGATTCGTATAAATCTTGCCTGAAAGGCAAGCATCGGAGAGCTGGAGCTTAGTTTCCTGTCCCTCACACTTTCCTCAACAGAAATAATGTTCCACGCAAAATTCCTAGTTTGCTAACAAGTCTTACCTACAGGATCTTTTAGTCTTTTGAAAGTCTGAACATGTTGTTCATAGGAGCCTTTTTACACATAGAGCTGAGATACTTGGAAAAGTCTGTAACAACTTATTTATAATACAGTTAATTACCACCGGGGGACATCATTTGGGATTATTCCCATGACAAAGCTTCTTCTAGTCTAATCCAGAACTCTCTAGGCTGTGCTATCCCGTATAATAGCCGCTAGCTCCATGTGGCTATATAAATTCTTTAAAATAAACGTTCAGTTCCTCGGCCACGCTCACCCGACTTCAAGCGCTCAGCAGTCACACGTGGCTGGCGACTGCCACACTGAACCAGGCAAATTACAGAACATCTGCATCATGGCAGACAGTCCCACTGGACGGTGCTGAGTTAACTGTGAGGCCCCCGGGGAAGGAGAAGCCTGAGAGAGCCGATGGAAAGAAAAGAGAGTGGCTGGAGCGTGTAGGTGAGGGCAAGAGCAGAGAGGCGCCACGTCGGGCGTGGGCCGGGCCGCTACTGTAGAAGACTGGGTTTTATCTCCAGGCGCTGAGATGCTTTGCGGGGATTAATCAGAGCAGCAGCAGGAAAACAAGTCGAGACTGCAGAAAGGGGTCAGGAGAGATTACAGGCACGGGGGAGGCAGTGATGGAGCTGAGGGCGAGTGGAGCGATAGGGGGTGGTATTTTGTAGGAGGGAGAGAAGCGCTGGCTTGTTAACGGACTGTGTCCTGGGTGACATTTCCGGACCAATGCACAGCCCCCTCTAACACGCACTTCAAATCATCTAGGGGGTAAAGGGGTCCTAAGACAGACAACTAGTAGGCAAACGAGTTACGCAAAGAATTTCTAATGGTAATAGCTGTAGCATAAGAGAACCAAAATGCAGGTACACAATCAGACCAACCTGCAAAACACTGGGAACCCAGCCTCTCACACTCAGATCTGACCTGGAGCAGAAAAGCCTCTCAAACCTGGCATTTCCAGTTTTCATCACAGAGCTGGGGGTAGGCTCAGGGTATCACAGGCCGAGCCGGAGAGCCCTAATTTCTGTGCCACGAAATCGAAAGGATCAGGTTATCTGATGAGCTAAAAACCAAACACAGACAGAAGGCACAGAGCAGCCTTGTTTCTTCAGAATGATCAAAAGTTTTCTATATGAAATTTTAAGGATAAAGGGGAACCTGATTCTGATTTTAAAGACTTACGTTTTAAAAAAGCGTTAAACAGAGGACAGCTTGTATAATGCAATTCTGATTTTTAGGTGAAATTGTTCAACGTAGCAGATGTGATGAGAGAACTTTAAACATTATGATATAAAAATGCATTCCAAATCTTCATGACCTTCTCGAGACAAGAACCCTCAAAGATGGGAACGGGAGCCCAGTACCCTCTCGGCCACCAAACAGACCTGCTCTGTTCAGACCACAGTCAGGTTGGCTCAAGTATTTTGGGACTTGGAGCAGAAGATGAAAGGTTTTCCCAGAACATCTTGGGATCACAGAATTTGGCATTTCAGTATGTCTAATGACATGATAGTTATAATACTCGCATGAGGAGAAACTGGGCTATTTAAATAAAAGCTGAAACGTAGTCATTTGGAGTTGGTAAACTAAGTTCCAAGGAAAAATTACATACTAATTCTGGGGTTTCAACACACTGTCGTATATTTCAGAAAAGTCAGCTAATTTATTTGGACCATTTCCCCAACTGAAAAATGGGTGTCTCACAATTTAAAATCTTGAAGAGTTGGTGATAAAGTGAAGAAAAGTCCTTGATAAAGTTGAAAGATTTTGCTTTTGAGATAATAAGCAAAAAGAGGGAAAAGTTTAAAAACTTATTCATTTCTCCTTTGTTTAATCTCTGCAATCCCTATCTCACTTTGCAATGCTGTAAGCTATATCTGGATGCAGCTCCTTTGTGGCTTCAGAAGTCTTTAGGTAGCCCAGTTTGGTCAAACAGCATGAAGTTGAGAGTGCAGAGAAATGTAACAGATAGATGGAGATTTTGCACGGAACAGTGTTAAGTACTCTGAATCTTGAGAAGAACCTGCGAATGAATCCTTGGTGCCTTGAGACCGTGGTGAGGCAGGCTAGGCCCTGGGGGTCAGAGAGGCCTGGCTGGATCCTAGCACCTTGGCTTTTAATAGCTGGGGGACCCGGGTGAGTCATCAACCTGCCAGAGCCTCAACTCCCTCATCTGTAATATGAAAATGAAGACCCAGGGGAAAGCTGGCCTGTGGGTGTGAAATCTCTTTCTAAAGTGAGGTGTGCCTGACAATTTCTATCACCATCCAGATGAGAGGAGAACACGAGCCAATCTTGGTGGCTGTTCTGAAGCACACGTCAGGCCCCAGAACAGCATCTGTCCAAAGGGCAAGTCCTATCTGACCAAATGGCCACGTTCTGCTGAGACCACAGACAACTCTGCCAGGGCCCAGCGTTAAGTCCCTGCCAACGAGCATGGACGCCTGCAGACACTGCTGTGTCCCTCTCGTGCAAGCCTGCGAGACAAAAGCTAAATAACGGAAAGAAGCAGTGACTAGTTTAACTCTTTAACAAAAATCAAAGAAAAATGAAAATGATTTGGAAATGGCAACAGTTTAATTGAACCCATTTACGGTCAACTACCCTGTCTGAAAAAGGAAATCAGTAATTTTCTGACTGTTCTTATAACCTGAAAGTGAAACTGGTTCACACAATGAAAACGTACATTATCCAGTGTCAAAAACTGGTGATTTACAGAAATCACCCCCATTTATTTTTTCCAGCAAAGAGGAGAAAAACAAACATGTTTCCATAATCCAGTGTTTGAATCACTGGCAAAAACTGTCTGCCTCATTCAACGTTCCTGGCCACGTGCTCCGGGAGCACTCTGATGGCCACGAATCTCCCGTGGCTCAAACAACACGGAGAGCCCACGCATGAGGATTATGTGAGTTGAAAACAAGATGCCTTCTCACAATGTGCCTAAAAAGAAGGTCTTT
This sequence comes from Balaenoptera borealis, assembly GCF_965194805.1. Taxonomy (NCBI): domain Eukaryota; kingdom Metazoa; phylum Chordata; class Mammalia; order Artiodactyla; family Balaenopteridae; genus Balaenoptera; species Balaenoptera borealis. The sequence continues at coordinate 13,916,159 of NC_138874.1, read as the reverse complement.
GAAGAATATCCAGATCTTTAAAGGAATGAAATCACTCCTGTTTTGTTGTTGGTTTTGTTCCTTTTAATGATTGATTTTTGGTTTTTGGAATAAACTTTCTTCACTGGGAGGAAGGAGTTGTATGACTTTGTAAGTGGAAACCAAGAGGCCGCTGGCTGATACGTATGCCTCCCCTCCCACAGAGCTTTTCTGTCGCCCCAAAACCCTCTTCCATGATTTTTATTATGGTTCGGAAAGGTAAGGAAAATGATTTCAAGTATTCAATTCCTATCAAAAATTGGTATCAAAAGTAATAAAGGACCTAATTTCTTTATAATTCCATGTTTTAAAAAATAACTTAAGAAGCAAGAGGTCCGGCCCTTTACTTGTATAAATACCACAGCGTAACTAGAGTTTCTTAAGACAACGTGGGGAGGAGTCCGTGTTGAGCACCTCGATCATTGATCTTAACGTTGGGAACGTCTCAGACACGGACGGAAGAGTCTTATAAGAAGGTGAGATACTGAAAAAGAAAAACACAAAGCGAGGGTGTGAAAATCAACACAACTGTACGAAAAAGGCAAAGCTTACGGTCTATTAATTCCTATTACGATATCACTTTCCAATACTCCCTACGCACGACATCAGACAATGTTACAAAGCAGGGGGCGCTGTGAACAGAGCAGGTCCTGCTGCAGCGATGATCTGGGGTACGGGCAGGCTCCCACCATGAGCTGCTGGGAAATTCAGCCAGTCTTCGGAAAGAAAAATCAATCCCTGATTTGCACAGTGAGTGTTACGCACGCACGTCCCTTTGGGGCGCATGCTGGACATGGAACCGGAAGACACAGGTTTCGGGTCTAGCCTTGATCCTTATCAGCGTTAGGGGTTCCTCTCAGCCCCACTTCCCATATCTGCAGCAAGAGGGAGAGGGTTCCTAACTCCCAGAGTTAGCAGGAGCGTGGGATGGGTGTCAAGGTACGCTGTGAAACGGCAGCTGCACAACATAGGGTAGTGTTGCTATCTTTTCCTTAAAGAGTTGTTGAAAGCTCAACACTGTAAAATGATGTAGGAAACAGAGGCGAGGGACCAGTCAGTCCCTATGGTCATGTTACTAAAACATGTGTAAACTAGTAAACGTGAAACAAGAATATACTGCAACAAGGTGTAGCTGTTAGGAGTTTCCATTACAGAGCTCATGGAATCCTTGCAAACTGGACAAAAGTGTCCTACAGACACAAATTTCTGTTTTAAACAGAGCACAAATTATCCAGCAACTTTTAGAGAGGTTGCTGTGTTCGGTAGGTAATGAAAGGCAGAACTGGAGGTGGTTATGATATAAAAAACATGGAGAAGGAGCAGGAATAAATAAGGTTAGACAGTGAGATTTGCTTATTCTTAACTAACTATGAAAGCATCTGTGAGTTTAATTTCATCGCAAATTTACACGTTCCCCGTGGTGCTTCTGAAAACAAGGTCCAGGAAAGATCAGAGTCTGCTAGGCTCTCCCACCGTAATTGTCAGGGGTAATTTCTGGCTAGCATTTCCTGACTCACGTGTATTCCGCACCTAAATAACAATAAAGTACCACCTTCCCAAAACCCAGAGTGCAGGAAAAATGCAGCTGAAAGGCAGGCACTACCACCCAGACTCAGTCTGAATCGGGTGCAGCTCAATGTTCAAAGTCACTCCCGAATACTGACCCTGAGAGTCTGGGACAAAGGGCGGATTAGGCAAGAGATGTGGATATCTGACTATATAAATAAGACATTTGTAACCCTTTCTTCACAAACCGGTTTCCTTACTTTATTCATTATTCACGTTTATCCATACACTCACCTGTTAAGGGGTCTTACGCAACAGCAAAAACATTTTAACCTTGAAAAGTGGATTAAATTCATTGTATAATCATAACTCATACAAATGAGTACAATTCCAGTTTCACGAGGCTCCAAAAGTAACCGGGAGCCCCTTCTTTCCCTTTTCAGTTGTAACATCCTTTTGTTTGACCCCTATCAAGCAGTTACCTTTTCAAGTTCATCCAGCTTTTAGCTATTTTGCTAAAGGCCTCTGAACCAGGGGCGGTCATAGCTTCAAAGTCAACCAACTGAAAAACAAAGAAATTTAAGAATGTGATCAAACACGGAGGGGAAGCTCCCTTTGGGATCCGTTGTATTCGTGTGTCTCAACACAAAACTCCGCAGATTGGGATTTAAATGTTTCCCTTCCAGCTCCAGCTCCGACATACCTTCCCTTTGGGAATTTTTCCTGCTACTTCTTTTCCACTCGCCATCAGGGCTCCCACAATCACTGAGTAAGCGATCACACTGTTTAGGTAAAGAAAATTGCAAGTCAGTCCCAGGCCACGGACAGTTACCACGTTAGAGCTCCCACGGATTTTCCATCCTAAGAGATGACATTTTATTTCTCTTAAGAATTCTCTGGACATTAAACATAAGAATATTTTCATTTGCTTTAAAAACATTTACTAATTTACTAATAAAACTATTTACTGATTTACTAATTGAAGGGTAAACGTGTAAGGATAATATTTTTCTGAGAACAGAGTTTCTTTTAATTAGGAGTCTTCTCCTCACTTGGCTTTTCTCTTCTTGTGAAAGAGTGAATTAGAAAATGTGCCTGCTTATATTTTTAACACCTTCATGGCTTTAAAATGCAATATATACGATATGCTTTGTAAATGCAAACATATTAATATTAGTGTTTAAACATTAAACACTTTGGCCCCCAAGAAGAAACAAGCAGAACGCGTTTTCAGAACGCACTAACAGACGGGTCCGAAGCCTGCTGCGTTACGGGCACTTCCTGGCACGTCCGGACTCACTCTAGATCCTGACGTCTCTGTGGCACCAGCTCTGTGCCCTGTGCCAGGCAGCCCAGGACGAAGACAACTAAGACAGACGTCTTGTTCCAGCGAGCGGACACCAGAGAGAGCGAGCCCATCCCGGGGTCGCCTGCCAGGGAAGCCCTCCCTGAGGCCGTGGCCACGTGCGCTGCATCTTCGAGGGCCACGGGCGGGGCCCCCGAGGCAGAGGAGGGGGAAGCGGGCCGGCAGTGGGAACAGGAAAGTGTGGGCACGGGCAGGGGGCGCGGGGAGGCGGGGACCGGCGCTGCGCATCACGCCGCCGCGTTGGCACCTGCCAATGGGTATGAAGATGTGTGGAGCGCAGAGAGGGCCGGAGAAAAGCCTGGCAACAGGGAGACCAGCTAGAAAGGTCAGTGCAAGAGATGGAGCAGGTCTGAGCTGCGAGGGGTGGCGGGGGATGGGAGGGCAGGGCTAGGGGGCAGGGTCAGCAAGACTGAGGGACTGAGCAGGTGCAGGGGCCTGCAAGGGCGGAGGATGGAAGGCGGCACATGGAGGCCGCCTGCTTGTCACCCATCGTGGGCACATCTAACGACGACTGTGCTGAAGGCACGAGATTTATGTTCCCATTTGGTTTCAGTGCCGTCGTTACCGTTAGGTAAGTTCCATGTAAGGGCACGCACCCGTCTACACCGTAGAGTGATCACCACAAGCCTAGTTTCCATCCATCACCACACAGGGGACCCCCTTTGCCCGTTTCACCCACCCGCCCCCAACGCTTTTGTCATATTATAACAAAACTTACTGCCACATTTTGGAGAGTTTTACTTTCTAAAGTAGTACTTAAAGATCAAGACATTTAAGTGTATTACTTTAGCCAAAGCATCTTAAAGTCAAACATGTGCTAACGATGGCATACGCCATTCGCATGATTTACTGTACACGGTACCAGATAAAAGGGAAGAAAAAGAAAGCTCTACAGACACATCCCTGTTTGAATGACACCTGAAAGATGCCTGATGAATTCAGTAAGTAGCAAGAATTCATTCATAATAACAAAAATACTTTGCAATGGTTGGTGAGCCAGAAGTATTAAACGTTAGCGCTAAAGGTCAATTAATGGCCAAAACTTGAGGGCGAGGGGAGAAGAGGGCAGGGTACAGCCTGGGCAAATATCAGGAGTTAAAGCACAGGGCGCACACGTGTGCACACAATGAGACTTCGAGCTCCAGCCTATAAACGCCAAGCACCTTCTTTTAGAACTACATTCCAGGACTCTTGGTGATGCAGTAGATCAAGAACATCATATTTGGGTGGACTTTGAAAAAAACCAAGGGGTCTTCCTGCCATTGCTGGGGTACCTGTACCCAGAGCCACACGGGAGATGTAAGCAAAAGGAGTGCATTCTTCACCCCAAAAACTGTCAGATTAGAGGATATCACTCACCTGGATCCGCGAGAGAGCGGCATTAAGTTATAAAAGTAATAAACTAAGGATAAGATTAAGTTGCCAACAGCATCAGTCTCCTAGGAAAAAAAGACATGTGCTTAGGAACTTAGATAACAGATTACAAACTCATTTCTTATTAGGTGACAAGACACATCAGAAGCATTTACATTAGGAAGAGGATTATTTCATTCTTCTACAAGAACCTACTTTTCACATCCTTGAATATTTTATACTCTTTCCAATGATTTCTGTTCTCTCGAGAGGGTATACATTCAGTTCGGTTTAGAGCAGTATGTCCCCAGCTGCCTTTAAAACTGCAACCTTTTCTGATAAACCTAGACATCTGTTTCAGTCTATAATGTTACTTGAAATGTCAACATATACATTGAGATTAAAATAAAACAAAGCCCTTATTAATACTGAATACACTTTCTCAGACTACAGGCCTCTCTACTCCAGGATTCTGATTAGTGCCCTACCCCCACCCACTGAGACTGAGGTGATCAGTATACTTAATTTATGTGTATAAACTGATTAAAATCCTGAGAAACAAAGTAACTTCCCAAGGGCCACGGGCATCCATTCCAGAATGTGGGTGGAGTGGCCCCCACACTCTCCGCACAGTGACAGCTACAGCGACGGAGGTGACATTGCAGCTCCTGCTCCCAAGGAGCCCCCCCCCTTGAGTCGGGGAAGCAACGGAGGGAAGAGGTCACAGGCCAGGAGAGCGTCACTAAATGCAGCGTAGGTCATGTCCATCATGGACCAACCTGTTCTCTTAGATCTTGACAAAGCCCAAATTTCTGATACTATGACACAGTCGCTGCATACATTTATCATTCCCCCTCCCCAGTTTCTGTAGTTACTAAATACGGGAATTGTCTCTATAAGAATATTAAAAGAAATATTTACCGGTCAATTGAAGCTGATTTCAAGCATAAACTGTGTAATCCCAAGGAAAGGGTAAAGGCTTGAAGAAGTTTACAAAAGAATCAGAAGAAGCATGGATAAAATGAAGATAAACAAAAACCTACCCCAAATTCTGATGAGAGAATCAGTACTTTTCCTTTTGCTGTTAGATCTTTATAAAGTGCATCTATTTCGGCGTGATATAATTGTGTTCTTTCTTCTGTGGTCTGAGTTTCCACGGAAAATAGTATATTGCCTACCCTAGAAATACAAGAAGGTGTGTCGAAGGCACGTATTATACGGTTCAAAGAGCTAAGCACGGAAGGGTGGGGAGGGCAGCGTGGCGATGGGGGCACAGGACGCGAGGAAGACTGTTTCTGCCTCTCTGAGCAGACAGATGGGGTGTGTCTCACAGCAGGCAGCTTTTCCACAAAATACGGTTTTGCTCAGTCTAACTGTAGGCACTGCTTACATGAGCTTAAGCTAACACAGGAGGAGGAAACTACACAGAGTAGAAGGTACTTCAATGCCCAGGAAACATTTTATCAGACAGCCACCCTATTACAATAGAAGAGCAGGGGCCGGGGCTGTGCCCTGAAAGCGAGTTCAGGGCCTCCACTGTTTCCTTTTCTTTAAGCTTCTGCCGCATATGTAGCTCCATGTGAGGCTCTGTGGAGGATATAAATTCTATGCAACAGGTATTTACTGGATAACGCCGGTACCCAAACACTGAAAATACTCCTCAGACCCTCTAAAGGACAACACAGCAGAGCTGCCGCCTTGATGGAGGGACGGAGGGGGAAACGAGGCCACAGATTATGATGAGACCATGCGTAGAGCCGTAAAGGTTCATCAGAGGTTCCAAGGAGAAAGAGCTGATCTACTCTGGAAGACATGGAAGAAAACGGGAAATGCTTGTGGAGGAAGGGGCCTGAACCTGGGTCTTGAAGAGGAGGATGGCGATGCCAGAGGCCCAGAGCCAGGAGGTGGGAGGTGACCTCGGGGAACAAGCAGTCCGGCTGAATTAGCAGGCCAGGCGCTGGCAGGAAAGTGCTTCAGGGAAGGCAGGAAGCGTTGTTTGAGGCCATTATTACAAAAGGCCTGAATGTGCAGCAGGGGGGCCGATTTTGGTGCCAACGGGCAACGAACGGCAGGGTACGGACCGGGGAGGGCGTTCTGGAGCCAGGGGAGTGCCCCGTGGACCCGGCCTTAGAACCTGAGGAAGCACTGGTCAGCCACAGGAGACCAGAGGTGGAGGCATGGGTCCTGAGTCTAGGTAGGGGTCAGAGGCCCCGAGCAAGACTGACAACAAACGGGGTGAGACAGACATCTGAGCAAAGACGCTGTGTTTCGGAGAAGGACTTACGGACCCTTACTCGGCAGTTCCACTTCTGCCTGGGAATTTAAAATCATGGGTGGGTGAAGAGGTAGGAGAAAAAATTTCACATCGATAGAAAACCCTGGAATTCCTTCTTGGGGGGAGAATGACCTTTATTGGGAAAGTGCTTTGATAAGTGGCTTGGGTTAGAGATGGAGACCTCAGTGACGTGGAAGAGTCATAGAACCTGGAAGTTGCTAAACGGGTGTTTCCTCGTGAAGGCCCGTGTAAGTTCGGACAAGGAAGCCAGAGCCCAGGAGGGGCTGAGAGGACGTGGCTCCCACCGCTGAGCTGCCGGAGTCCCTGATGCAGAAGCGGCGGAGCCTCGCAGGGAAGCAACTGAGAAGCGCGTGTTTCGGGGACGGCAGTGAACGGAGAGGGTCAAGGTCATTCCACCCAGAACTCAAGGGATACGGAGGCTCCTAGGTGAAGTTTGGATTTCAGATGTAAATAAAATGATCATTACTAAAAACGGTCACTGCGGCGCTACTACTGATAAGGTGAAAACACGGGAAACACCCTAAATGATCAATGACAAAAAAATTAGTAGGAGCAACTCTACAATATCCCTAAAATGGAATACTATGTAATTTTAAAAAATGCTTCTAAGAATAGGATATGGGGAAATGTCATAGTAAGGGTAGAAAAGAAACAGGTTATAAAACAGTATGGACAGTATAATCTCAGTTTTTAAAGGAAATAATGATTTAAAACTTTTAATCTTTGCTTATCTGTATTCTAAAGTTTCAATAAGACTGTACTTATACTCTCATACTACATTAAAACCTATATTTAAAAATCCAATAATAGCCTTCAACCTGCCAATCTCTCATCGTTTTTCCATTTAATTAGTAAAAGTCTTCCCCACGACAAACTTCAAGAACCCGGAAGAATGCTTTCCACAAACCACATCAGACATTATACTTAATATCTAGAAAGTTGTTAGATTTAGCACAGTCAGAAAATCTATCTGCTGGTGTAATAATCTAAATGTCACGTTAAAAAAAAAAAAAAAAAAAAAAAGCTGGTTCTCGTTACACACTGGACCTTGATAATCTCCGTTTCAGGAGACAGCCAAAGCCCAGGAGGTCCAATCTCCCGCGGCAGCACCAAGCGTCTGCATGCCTTCTGACACCAGCCCCCGTCTGCACACCCACACGTGGGAAGCACACGTACTTGTCTCCTGTAATAGTGATCGTGAAGCCATCATATTCCTTCCCTTGGTCTTTGAGGCTGGGAACTTTTGTGTTCACAGTGAACCCATCCTTCGTTTTAGTATTAAACTGCTTTTGGGGAAAAAGAAAATTCACGTTACTGGTGAGATTCACTGTAAATTCCCAACTGCCACTCTGCAGCGCCGACTCCGACTTTCATGTTTTTAAGACGGGTCACGGCGTGCCAGACACCGTGTATTCTCTGTCCTGGCCCCATGCCCCGACCCAGACTCTCAGCCCGAGTCACGCTCCCCGTGGCCCCTGCCAGAGGCCAGCAGAGAACCTCAGAGCAAAAGGCACACAGCCTCCCTGCGATGGCAAGGCCCCTGCTCACTACTAAGAGCTCCCTTTGGGTCTTTTCTCTCGTTCATCTTAAGTGGCAGCCACTTTGATACTTTGCAGAATAGCTGCACTCAACATCCTATAATTCAAAAGGGCACCTTGTGTTTATGCTAGTGCTTCTTCAAAGTAGACTCTCATCTGTATGAAAAGTACTCAGAATTTTGTCAACTGAGAATTTTATACACACACATGCACACACCCCAGCTCTGCAGACCACAGAGTGACAAAGCAGAGTATTCTAAAGGAATCACACAGAGATCAGAGTGGCCCTTAAGGGTGATGAGTATGAACACAGCTTTCTGTTGAAAACACTTTTGACAAAGTGAAATGCCAATAAATTGCTCCAGAAGAATCCTCCCCAGTTCGGTTATTTAGTGTAGCCAACATTTTCTTAGGATTGACAGACTTGAATAAGAGAATCAATGGTAAAATTAAAAGAGGTCGTGCTTCGCATAACATATTGGAGGGAAAGTTTGTCCAAAAACAGCGACAGCCAGCAGGCATTCACCAAGGTCCAGAGGAGGACATAGCTGAATGGACGTCAGCAGGAGAGCCGGCAGCAGGGGCCGAGATGGGAGGTGTCCTGTATGAGGACAAGGACTTGTAGAGGCAGAAGCATTGGCACACTTAGTATGTGCCAATGCTCTCTAACGCTCACAGCATGCCCATAAGACAGGACACGACCTCCATCTTATAGGTGAGGAAACCAAGTCGGTGAGATGAAGTGAGGTGAGGTCTGGCCTGAGCTGGCACGAGGGAGTGGCAGAGTGGAAACAGGGACCCAGACCCTCTCGATGTCCAGTCCCCTCATTTACTAACCAGCTGCCCTGAGGGGAGCTGAGGTACATCTGAACTTGGCTTTTCAGCAAAAGTACATGTGCTGAAAAAGTACATGTACTTTTCAGCAAAAGTACGTATATCTCAGTGGAGGCTGTCACGGCATCATATTCACCAAGCACTTTAAACACAAAGGCGTATTTTTATATACTTCTACGTGTGCCTTTAGAAAGGCCAGTGTACCCACAGCCTGGCTGGAGGTGCGGTGAGCAAAACCACAGTGGGACGGCCACTCCCAGATGCGGCCAGACAGGCAGTGACTTTGCAATGGGAGCCAGGCACTGGGCGGGCGATGCCCGGCCCCTTAGCTCCTCTCCAGGCAACTGCAGCCTTTTGTCCATTGCGCTTTTCTTTTTAGACAGAGATATACATATATTAAAATATCCCTAAGCTGATTTTGTATTCTGCCTAATATAGTAAACTTAAATGCCTAAAATACCCACAGGACAGCTAAAGACTAAAACCTGAGTCAGGCTCTCCTTTTCTTTCTGTCTGGTGCATCCAGCGGCCCTCGGGGCGGCCCTTCTGCCCCTCGGGGGGCGTTTGGGGAATTTATGGGAGAATGTGGTGGCTGTGGGGATGAGATGCAGGGGACGGTCACACAGGCGCGACCCCCACTGGACTTTCATGTAGGTGAAGAACCTGTTTATAACGTAATGATTATCTAGGCCTGGAACCAGGCTCCGTTTTACACTCACACGCTAAATATTTGTTATAGTTTTAATACGCACTGACTTTCCTAGGAATGCAAACAGCATATAAATTGAGGAAAGAGGATACTATAAATTGTGTGGAACTTTATTAAGTGTGGTTCACCATGACAGAAAACCGTATTGCCGACATCGTAGCTCATGATACTTGAGTCACCAAATGACACATGGATACAGGGCTGCATCTGTCGCTGTCACGTTCACCAAGATTTTACACATATGTGCAAGCAACTGGCTACTTCTTTGTGGCTTCTCATGAAGACATGCCTGAATGTTGACATACTGAAATACATGGTTTTCTACTATAAACAACTTACCTTTTAGAACTCCCTTATGGCACTATGGTGACTTCTGAAAGAATTTTTTGAGTAGGTGGGATACATTCTTTATGAATTTCATTCTAGTGCAGTAAAGGGGCCATCTGAACATGTTTACTGAGTGAAGACGGGTCTGAGAAGACTGAGAACCACTGCCTCAGTTCATGAGACCTTAAACAACCAGGTCGGCCGGAATCACGGCTCTCCAGCACACAAGAGCCTGGGATGAGACTGGGAGAGCCTGTCAAACCCGGCGAGCAGACTGAACCCTGGGTGCAGAGTCAGCTCATGGCTTTGTCCATGACGGGATGCTTCCTGGTTATTCTTTAGAAATGGATAAGCTTTGGTCAGTCATAGAAATTTCTTAATGTTTACTTGATGTAAATCAATCCTATCTACTAGAGCTACAAGGAGAACATTGATTCAAGTTTTATGTTATAGTTCAAACCATTAACTGAAAAAAACCAAATCTACCTGCTGTTGGCTCATTTTTGGGTAGTTATGTTCCTAGGTGGAGAAAAGGTGCATAAAATTATAACTTCTTAATGGATTATACTTTTAAACAATATCATTTCTGTCCCCTGACATGCCCTTTATCTTGAATTCCAATGTTTCTGATACTGATACTGCCACACCTGCTTTTCTTCAGTAGCATTTGCCTGCCTACCTTTCCCCCTTCAACTTTTTGAATGTCATCTTGTTGTAGGTGTTTCCGGTGAACAGGACATAGCTGGGCTTTAAAATACCGATCTGAGATGCTCGTCCTTTCAGTGAGGGATCGATTATTAACGTCATGTTGAGACACAGCATCCATTACAGACATTTCCTCCTTACCTTTTTTCCCCTTTCTGTAAGCTTTTAGTTAAACTGACTTTGTTTTCCTTATTCCATTTTCCTACCTTCTAGGGTCTGTTTTGTTTTATTTTGGTTATTATGCAGAATGTGTTTTTATCAGTGTTTTCAAGTAGCACACTTTATAAAACTTAAAATACTTAATAACAAACATGCATTTAATAATTACAAGTTCTTTTTTTAAAAAGTACTGGGCTTCCCTGGTGGCGCAGTGGTTAAGAATCCGCCTGCCAATGAAGAGAACAGAGGTTCGAGTACTGGACAGGGAAGAGCCCCCCATGCCACGGAGCAACAGATCCTGTACGCCACAACTACTGAGCCCACGTGCCACAACCATTGAAGCCCATGAGCCTAGAGCCCGTGCTCTGCAACAAGAGAAGCCACCACAATGAGAAGCCCACGCACCGCAACGAAGGGTAGCCCCCGCTCGCCGCAACTAGAGAAAGCCCATGCGCAGCAACGAAGACCCGACGCAGCCAAAAATAAATATAAAAATAAAATAAATAAAATTTTTTAAAAAGTACTAATTGTTTCCCCTAAAAACACCTACTGCGATTTTGATGATAAATTTACCTTCATAATTGGAAGGAGGTCTTCCACTTTGTGGACCTTTTCCAGAGCTTCTCTAACTTCCAACAATCCTTTAGGATTATTAGCTCTTAAAAAGGGAAAGACAGAGAGATGGCAACTAAAATTAATACAGGAATTAATAATTAATTACGCTCTTACCTTTAATTTAAATAAATCATCCTTAATTACTAGTGGCTCAATATTCAAAACGGTGGACCACAACCAAAGTTTTGAAATAATGGGATGGTTTAATCTAATGAGTATTGGGTTACAGATGAGAATTAAGGAAACAAGACAGCAGTCTGTCTAGAATGTGAACTGGGGAAAACCTGAAAGGATGGACAGCCAATGTCTGTGTGGACATGCATGGGTCTGGGCTTGGTCAGAAAACCTTGATTCTCCTCTTCCAACTCTGAAATTAGAAGTAAATGTTTTTTCTTCCTGAAGTTGCTCAAATGGAAGTATTCTACTAGGCTCCTACACCAATTTTCTATTTACTTGGTGACAACTAACATTCAGAATTCCTTTTTCCCCAGCGTTCTGTCCACTGTCCTATCTATACTGTACTGCCTCTCAGTTGAGGGAGAATGAGTATTAAGGCGGAAATCCCTCATTTAATCCCTAATTAAGAAATTCAAAGAAACATCCTGCTTTCTTTGAATTCAAAGCAAGGCTAGACACTTTCAAAGAGGCTAGAAAAGTCACAGCATTGTGCGTAAGATAAAAATACTCAGTTAAGGTCCACGGATTTTGTGAAGCTCTTAAAAAGAAGGTTGATAAATGATTATGAAAGGCATTATGATTCCAAACACTCCATAAAAATATGATATATTTTGTTTAGTCTGTCAATAGGCTTGGTTTTCAAGTTTCATAAATATAACTAATGCAAAATACATAAAATTTATCCATTACTATGAAAAGAAAATTGAAAGATTACCCATGATAAACTAGAATTCTATCTTTAATAAAATGAAGAATTTTCTCAAAATATTCCAGGTATCTCATGTTGATCACCTGACCCCTGTAAGAAAAAACAGTTAAGAATGTTTTTACAAAGAAATATGTTCCACACAATATCTAATTTCAAAGTTAATTCAAAAGGACGATAAGAGAGCTGAGAAATTCGCTTGTTTGCAGCCAAAGAACGGGAGAAACAAACACCTGTCTAAGCGAGACTGATGGTCAGCGACTGAGCTTATTCTGGTGGGAAAGGCACCAGACTCAGCCCTGGAGATGCCAAAACAGGAAGAAAAGTCCTCAGGTGCTTAAACGGGGCTCAGACTTGTATGCCCCTTTCCCCTCATGGGTCCTTTCCCTTTTTCGGCAATGTGCTCCCTCCTAACCCTCGGCGCTCCTGATAGCATTAGCTGTTAATACTCCTTCTTGCTGTCTAGCTTACTAGCTGTCTCCATCTCTTCTACCACTCTAAATAGTATTTTCCTCCTGTTTCTATCCCCACCCCCATTTGTAAAACTCTCCCAGAACCTCATGTACAGCCAACACGCCGATGCACCCATCCAACTGATGTACGTGTCTGGCAACACACACAGCCGACTGCTTCCCGGACACCGCTCCCTGGACTTCCCACAGGCGTGCCAAACCTCAAGTTCAGGAGCTCACGCCAGCTCCCCAGCGTGTTCACCTACGTTCTGCCCTGGGGCTTCCTGGCCTACTTGGGCAACCACGTGCCCGCCTGGCAATGGGACAGCCTACCCGCAGCTGCACGCTTGCCCTCACTTCTAACCCACCCCCAGTGTTCCGACCCTGCCTTCTCAGTATCCACTCTTCCCCTCCAGCTCACTTCCACAAAGCCTTCCAGACCTCGGTACCAGTGCACCGGAATGTTCCACAACCTTCTAACCAGTCGCACGCCTCCAAGGGAAGTCGCTGCCCTCTCATCTATTCTGCCACCTGTGGCCAAAGTGATCACCCAGATGTGTCAATCTGTTCAGCTCACGTCTCTGCTTATGATCTCTGAATGACTCTCTTTTCAGGACAAAAAGTGCCTTAGCATGGATATGTTAGCTATATTTTGGGGAAAAAAAGCTATTTATGTTTCGGCCTCTGCCTGTCTTTCCAGCCTCGACTGCTGACAGTCCCTCAATCATAAACTAATCACCAGTCATAATGCATTAGTGGTACCTCCCTGACCACGCCTGACTCACAGGTGGGTCCATGCCTCATCCACCTCTCTCTGCTTTCCATCTTTCCAAACAGCATCCCCTGAAGGCTGGACTGGGACCACCCCCCCCAGCATCCTGTACACGTGACCACCACCACTCTTAACACACTACATGGTAGGCTCACAGCTTAGTGAGGTCCATCTTCCTCACTAAGCTACAAGCCTTCTGCAGTGAGAGGCTGTACTTCACGGCTAAATCACCATCACGCCGCACAGCACATGGAGAGGGGCCTTTAGTTAAAGCTAGTTGAGTCTACCTGTGAATGTCACAAATTATTCCGTTAGAAACAGGAATATACAAGTCACAAGGGGAAAGGAAATTTATTGTCTAGGAATTTAAAAAATAAATGTCTTAAGAACATTTCCATTAAACTTACATGTCAAAGTTGTATACTATAATATTTTCTTGATTCAGGGTTCTGGAATTAGAAGCATTTTGGATGTGACACAACTACCATAGGTGTAAAATTCACCTAAAATTAAATTCAGTGGGTCTGATACTGAAGCTGACACTCTTTGATATTTGCTCATCATACATCTAGAGGGTGGGTAAGCGCGTGAAGGGCCGGGTAAAGAGGTGAGCACCCCACCCACGCCCCTAACTTGCCAGAGCCTCTGGACAAAACAAAAGCTCTCCAGTTAACCTGGCTCATCCTCCCAGGAAGGCAGCTCAGCACCCAGACAGCATTTTTCATCCAACCGCCTCGGGTGCAGCAGGGTTGGAAGGGGGAGTCTTTCCCTCACCACAGGAATTCTTTAAGCCACACGATATTATCGGGATCTTATGGTAACGTAATATTCTCCATCTAATTACTTTCTATGATGTTTTAGGACCCTTTAAAGACTGACATCTAGGCAAAAATCGGGCACTCTACCCTTCACTTGAGCTCTGCAGCAAAGAGCCTGGAGAAGGGGCACAGCATTTCTTTCTGCAACCAGGCTAGCTCAAAGGAATGCGGGAAGGGCCTTGCAGGTGCAGAGCTGATTTGTGTCAAAAAGTCACCGACGGGGGACCACTGGGTTGCTCGTGGTCTCCATGAACTGACGATTTAAAATAAACTCCTAGGAGAACAGGAAGGATAAACGGAATGTTCATACCTGATTAAATTGACGTGGTTGTTAAAACCTCTGCTAAGACTTCGTGCTGGCATTTGATCCAACCACAACACTGGCTGGTCTGGGTCAGCAATCCTGTAAAATAGAGCTTATTTAAAAATGAAGACCTTATAAAACCTAGAAATGTTCAAAAGCATTCAAAATAAAACAGGTAGAGGTCTCTGGAAAAGTGGGGAGAAAACAACTGCTCAGTCCATTACGTCTAAAAGTATGAAACACAAACCTGCAAATTCCAAAAAGATGTTCTAACTGGACCAAGGAAGAAGTCAGTACAGGTTTACTAGTAGAGCAGGATTTTTCGCATGAAAATGAGTATCAGCGGTTCCCCCCTCTAAACTGTAGCTGGTTGGCCAGGCCCACACTTCAAGCATAAGAAGACTGGGCACCACAGGTAATGAATGATATGCTCTTCCAGAGAGACCGCTTTTTCTACAACACTTCACTTAAAAATGTGCTCGGAAGCAAGGCAACAATCAATTCTTATTTCATAAATATTCGTCGAGTGTATTTCAAAGAATAATGATGTCAGGAATTGCTGACAAACTTCAGAGAGGAAAACATAACTTATAAGGCCCATTATTAGTAAATAAAATGGGATTCAAAACCTGTGAACTAGAGGAGACTTAACATTTTCTGACAATGATAAGACGTCTAGCTTATTTTCACTGAAGCGTCAGTTACCGTCTCCACTTCACTGCGATGTCAAACATGTCTCTCCACTGCATCAGCCGCGTTTTCCCATTCATTCGAACCTTTGAACTGGTCCACGTACGCTGTACAGCTTGCATGACTTCTAAGGCTGCCAAACCCATGGCTAAAAGAAGGAAATGTGGGGAAAACAGAGTTTGTAGGTAACCTTTAGAGGGAATGATCTTCGTCGACAACTCGGCGAAAGAATCATGGAATCTAAAAAAAAAAAAAAAATTGGTTCTGATGCACCCAGGGGCCAGACAGGAATGAAGACGCAGACATACAGAATGGACTTGAGGACACGGGGAGAGGGAAGGGTAAGCTGGGACAAAGTGAGAGAGTAGCACTGACATATATACACTACCAAATGTAAAATAGCTAGCTAGTGGGAAGCAGCCGCATAGCACAGGGAGATCAGCTCATTGCTTTGTGACCACCTAGAGGGGTGGGATAGGGAGGGTGGGAGGGAGACGCAAGAGGGAGGGGACATGGGGATATACGTATGCATATAGCTGATACACTTTGTTATACAGCAGAAACTAACACAGCATTGTAAAGCAATTATACTCCAATAGAGATGTTAAAAAAAATGACAAAAAATTTTAAAGGCAAAAAAAAAGAATAAAAATAAAAATAAATATGAAAATAAACCAGGGGAAAAAAAAAAGAATCACAAGTATTGGTAATTTAACAGGACCAGAGATGCATTACATGATGGCCTGACTAAAACTCAACTCTATCAGAGGAAATTGGAGACAACCTCACACTTGTCTCCTCCCAATCCTGAAAGAACTGAGGTTCCAATCCCTCCTCACCCTACAGTAAGGAGACAGCTCTGGTGGATGAGCTGCCTGATTTACAGCAATGACTGAAGACCTACCTTCTACGTCTACACCAAAGCAACGGCATAAGAGCCAAAGCTGGAAGCAGTCTTCTCTCAGAATTCAGTGTGAATGAATCTTTACATTTCTGTTCTGATCACATGGAGATTTTCAGTAAGCACAACAAATGATTCTTTTCAAAAGTACAACACGGTTTACCAATCCTCTGCTCCTTTGTCATAAACACTTCCATTTTCAGATAGTTTTAAAATACCTCTGTGTATTCTCTTGTTTGGCAGGAAACCAGGTGTTTCATATTGCATCAGAGATCCCAAACGATCAGCTACACAAATCAGCTCTTGGACCTCGGGCTTATAACTCTCAAAATTCTGATGTAACACATCTCTGGAAGAAACATTACGTACATAATGAAGACTTTTACCACAGATATCTGGTTATCCAATTTCACCTGAAAAGCAGTCGCTTCCTCCCCTGGAAAAATAATCAAGGAATTTCTGACCACATAATCTTTACTTCAGTGGTCTGTACCCAACCAGACACAAATTCAAAGAAGGATTCTTCATGACAGTGTGGGCACAGTCACTGTCACGTGCTTGTTAGTAATGCTGATAAGTAGTTTGCAATTCAGAAGACACGTCTGAGCCTTATTTGTTCTGTAAACTTCTCCGGAACACAGGGACTGCCTCTTTTGACAACCAACCAAACCCGACCCTATGCCCATCCCCTGCTCCGGCCCCAAGTTATATGATGCCAAGTGTACTTGGGATGGTGTATGTGACTGCAATTGTTTACCCTCCAACCTGCTAGAAGTTTTCATAACAAAGACTGCAATTCTAAGTTACAGGCTGTGTCAGTGTCCCCAAGGGTTCAGTAATTCACTAGGAGGACTCCCAGGCTCTGGGTACAGTTGTACTTGTGGCTCTGAGGACACAGCACAATTGTCAGAGGGAAAAGGCGCGTGGGGCGAGGTCCAGAGGAATCCAGGCGCACTTCCAGGACCCTGGGGAGACACGTGGCACTAATTCCCCGAGTGAAATGCTCACTGGACATGCCGTGCCCAGGGACTGTACTGGGGGCTGACCACGTGAGCACCCCTGCCTGGCAGGTACCCGAGGCCCCCAGAGGAGGGCAGGTGTTCAGCATGAACCGCACTGTTCATACACACGGCGCAGGTGCTGGGAGCCATTCTTAGCTCTGGGCACTTGGGGGTAGGGGGAGATCCCGAAATCCCCGTTCCCAGACGCCAGCCCAGGACCAGCCTGGTGAGCAGGCCTCTCCAAGGACAGCCCTTCAGGCCCCCCTCTTTTCTGCACATAAGTATTTCTCTAAAAAGGGGTGCTAGAGAACATACATCCCTCTTTGAGCAATCTATTTTGTTTTCATTATCTTGATTATTGAAACTTACAAGAGCATACAACCTCATTACTCAACGAAAGAACTAGAACAATTATGTAGCTCTACCTACTTGTATGCCACTTTCCTGTCCTATCCTCCTGCCTCCCAGGAAGAGGTGACTTTTCTTGAATTTTGTGTCCACAATTCCCTGACGTTCTTCTTGTAAAAAATAGGTTACGTATGTAAATCCCTAAACAATATATTCTATAGTTTTGCTTATGAGCTTTATGGGAAAAATGATGTGACACTGCAGTGTACCAACTTGCTGTTTTTACTCAACTTTATATTTCAAAATTAGTCCACACTGTTGCTTGGGTCATTTGTTTATACTGCTGTATAATACCCCACTATGTGACAGTATCACATTTATCCATTTTTCTGTTCATGAACGTCTGGGATGATTTCGTTTTCAGTTGTGAACAAACAAATCGCTATCAACAGGTCTCCAAGCAGACATGTGCACAAGGACATGGTTCTCTCCTGAATCTACACAGGAGCAGAACTTAAAGACTGTAGGACGTGCAAATATTCAATTTTACACAATAATGACAAACTGCTGGCAGAAGTGCATGGAACAATTTATACCCCATTATATGCAATTTCCCCTTAACATCCTTCTGGTCAATACTACTATTATCAGACTTTGTATTGCTAATATTTGTTTACCTGGTGGGTGATGTATCTCATGTGGTCTTACATATTTATGAACTGAAGCATCTTTTCCTATGTTTGCCATTCATGTTTTCCCCTTGGTGAAATTACCTGTTCATGTCTTTTGCACTTTTCTAATTAGCTGTTTGACTTTTATTTGTAGAAACTGTTGGTGTTGAACGGTTTACAGTCAGTCCAATAATTAACCCTAAGTAGGTGATACGACTTTCCTATTTTTAAGATTTTTCTCTTTACCTTAGGTGTTCTCCAGTTACTTATGATGTGTCTGAATGGATTTCTTTTCATTTACCCTGCTTTTTAAAAAAAAAAAAACTATGAATGTATGTGTGTCCTTCGCTCTGGAAAATTCTTAGCCATTATTTCTTCAAATATTGCCTCTCCTCCATTTTCTCCTTCTGGAGTTTCAATTAGACACATGTTAGCCCTTCTTACATTTTACATACCTTCTCTCTTTCAAGTTTTCTAACTCCTTGACTCTCTGTGCTCTATCTTCCAATTCTGCAATTTTCTCTCAGCTGTATCTAATCTGCTTTTTAGCCTGTATACTGAATTCTTCATTTCAATGGTTATATTTTCTATTCCTAGAGCTTCCAATTATTTTTTTGGTCTGTGGCATATGGGTCTGTGGCATCTGTCTGGTCATTTTTTATAATCTCATGTTTCTCGCTCATGTTTGTGATCTCTTCATAATTTCTTTAAGCATTTCATTTGGAGTTATTGTAGAGTCTGTTTTCAACAATTCCAATATCTGAAGTCCTTAAGGATCAAAGTTTGTTGTTTCTGTTGATTCTCACAAATGGTTTTGGTCATCTTGGTTTTCATTCTCACACTAATGATCTTAATCTGTGGGAATACTTGGGGTACAAATTGGCACTAATTTCTCCCCAGGAAGGATCTGCGTCTGCTTCTGTTGAGATCCTGGGAATGCCTCCAAGATGGGATCACTTTAGCCCTTTGAAGGTCAACAAACCCACCCTGCCATGCCTCAAGGCACTCCATTGGATAGGATACCTTCTTCCTTTAAAATGTGTTTACCACCCATCACTGTAGTTTGAATACCTTTTCTTTTCTTTCTTTTTAGGCATCGAGGGGGCTGATCTTTACAGATTTTTCCTAATTTTTAAGACACTGCTGGACTGCCAGGAATTAATTTCTATTCTAAATCTAATTGTTCTGTAATGGGATAGCCTTTTAGCATATCCATTTTGCCATATTGCAGCAGTATTGGCCAGTGCTGTAATTTCAAACTTTTAATATGTTAAGAAATTTGTTTTAAAGTAACACGGTAAAGGAATAATGAATATCAAACGCTACCAAGAAGTATAAGTACATTTGAAGTTTGAAGGTACCCCACATTAGCAGGGAATGTCGGGCTAAAAGGAAAGATGATGTCCAAAGGTAAGCTAAAAGAAATATTTGCGGACATATCCAATTCAAAAATAAATTCATCAGAAACATGAATAGAAAGCCATTTATTGACCAAGAGATATTATGATGAACTTACAGCTCAGTGTTGAAAAAGAAAAAAAAAAAATCTTCATTTAAAGCACTCACTTTGAGAGTAGCACTGACATATATACACTAACAAATGTAAAATGGATAGCTAGTGGGAAGCAGCTGCATAGCACAGGGAGATCAGCTCGATGCTTTGTGACCACCTAGCGGGGTGGGATAGGGAGGGTGGGAGGGAGACGCAAGAGGGAGGGGATATGGGGATATATGTATACGTATAGCTGATTCACTTCGTTGTACAGCGGAAACTAACACCACATTGTAAAGCAATTCTACTCAGATAAAGATGTAAAACATAAAAAATAAAAAAATAAATAAAGCACTCACTTTATGTGGGGTTGCAGCCCTGGCTGCTCTTCATAGTCTTCTATGAGGAAAGGCAGATTCTTAGCCCAGTGGTCTTTAAAGCTTCCAGGCAGGTCCGCGTCAATGTTATATTCCGTAAGGGGAGTATCAAGGTGTGCATGAAGATATCGAGAATACTCTGCAGATGGGAAATGGGATCTGACACACCGGATATGCCAAAGAGACAGTTTTTATAGCTAACTGTAATTTTTTATAGCCAGTCTGTACAAATACTTCAAAACAAACCGTTATTTAATTACAAGGATTCTGGGACTTCCCTGGTGGTGCAGTGGTTAAGAATCCGCCTGCCAATGCAGGGGACACAGGTTCAATCCCTGGTCTGGGAAGATCCCACATGCCGCGGAACAACTAAGCCCGTGCGCCACAACTACTGAGCCCGCGCTCTAGAGCCGGCGAGCCACAACTACTGAGCCCACGCGCCACAACTACTGAAGCCCACGCGCCTAGAGCCCGTGCTCCGCAACAAGAGAAGCCACGGCAATGAGAAGCCCGCGTACCGCAACGAAGACTAGCCCCGGCTCACCACAACTAGAGAAAGCTCGCGTGCAGCAACGAGGACCCAACGCAGCCAAAAATAAATAAATAAATAAATTTATTTTAAAAAATTACAAGAATTCTAAATGGAGACTCCAAATTTTAGCAAGTCACTCTTATACGATAACGGAGGTGGCCTGCCGCTGACTTGAGTTACCAGGGTCAAATACAAGCCAGTCAATCGGGGTCCACTTCGGCTAAATTTTAACCACCTTTCCATAAGCAACACCAAAGATCTCACTATTCAGTTCCAGAGTGTGGGAATGCAAGTTCAGTGTGAGACAGATCCCGCTTCCTTGTCAACTAATAGATCTACTGACTACGTATGCGATTTCATCAACTGACTGACCAACTGCTGCTTATCTCTAGGGACGCGGTGTAGAAAAAACCAGGATATGGAGTGCCCCCATCTTCAGTCTATAGTTCACAAGTCCAAGTTCTCCTAAACCAGGAAAAAAGAGGGAATTACAATTTAGAGTAAAGAGCTGGTCTGCCGAAAAGGTAGTCCCTAGCCAGCTGGCTACTGACAACTTAAGGGGTGGCTAATGTGGCTGAGACACGGAACTCTAGATTTTAGTTAATTTGAATTAATTTAAACTTAAAACTGATATTTTATTCAATTATTAGAAAACTGCCGTATGTTTGGAACAACTTACATATACCAGTCTACTTTTACAACTTTAAACTTTATGAAATCTAAGTTCGGATCAAGTATTTCCAATGACAATTTAGCATCCAAATTGAGATGAACTGTAAGTGTAAAATATATGCCGTATTCAAAGACTAGTACGAAAAAAGGTAAAATATCCAATAAATAGTGTTTTCATATTAATTATATATTGAACTAATATTGTGGATGTACCGGGTTAAATAAGATAAAATATATCATTAAAATGAATTCCACCTGTTCATTTTTACTTTTTTAATGTGGCTACTAGAAATTTAAAATTACACACATGGCTTGTAAATGTTTTCACTTGGACAGTGCTAATACAGAGGGCTAATGATAAAGGAAAGAGAAGGAATAAAAGTAAAGATGTGGGCTTTACATGAAAAACAAAAATGTCTTTATGTATGGCAGAAAAAGGGTAAGACTGACTAATAAAAGGATAACCCAAAGATCTGCTTTCTTCTTCGTCTCAATTTAAATTCTCCAAACTATGTGGGAATTCTGATATGAAGGAATGACAGATCAGAGATACCAAGTTTTTATTTAACAGTGAAAACCTCATAAAATGTTCCCTTCCTGTCATTCCTGTATCTCTGGATGAGGTGAGACAAGTCATGGATACCCAGATGATTGTCACATTTAGGTCAAAATATGTTTTTTTGGCATAAGTAAAATTTTTTAACTTTAGAAAGAAAAAATGTGAGGAAGAGGCAAAAAAAAAAAAAAAGCACTGGACTGGCCTTTAGAAGACATGGGCTCGTCCCTTTAGTCCAGACACCACCACTAACCAAGGGGCAGCTGAGGACAAGTCACCAGCTGCTCTGAGACTCAACTGCCTAACACGGAACATCAGAGACACAAGCAGTATGACTCCTACTCCAAGCACTCAGGGTCAGTGATTCTGCAGCTGTTTGACTTACCTCGGAGATACTTCACTTTAAGGTACTCTGGGCTGGCCTTCTGGCCTGGGAGAGGGTCATTTAGCATAACTTTAGTTTGTGCTTTTATCCCTTCATAAAACTGTCCCATTGCTACGTGGCTGAGTCCTTTCATGTACTGGCACACCTCGTTATATGGTTCCAGCTGCAGACACCGCTGAGGCATCGAAGGAGAAAACGCTGTATTAGGATCAATACAGTTTAAGGAAACTTGAAAGTGCTTTCTTCTTTAATCTGGAATTAGGAAAGTTTTCTCTCCAGGTTAAATCAGACCAAATACATCCTCAGTAAATCAGTCTACAGGACCAGGCCACGGTTTTCTCCTCTTTCTTTCTGTTGAAGGATAAGCACTATTCTTGCCCGCCCTCCCCGCCGACCCCATTCATTTCACTGAACTTCGTTGAAGAACGACGCAGAATCGCAGTTACGGTGCTTCTCACTTACGGATGCTCACCTTGAAGTTCTTAAGGGCTTCCTGCAAGCTGCCGTGGTGGTAAAGCATCATTCCCCGAAGCTGGAGGGTCTGCACGTGATTTTGGTTCAGCAACAGAGCCTTTTGAAAGCTCTCAGTGGCTGCTTCGAAATTGCCCAGCTCTCTAGGTATTTAACAATAGTAATGAACATAGTATAGTCATTTCAGTAAACATACAGAATAAGTTATCCTCAGCATTATGGTTCAATCTACAAATACAATACTTTAATGCGGGTGTCTGTTTTTTATTTTACCACTTTATAGCTACTTAGCCTTTGACGCATCATATCCTACTTACTTTTTCTAAATCTTACCAGATTATAGGATCACCATAGAGCTCTTGAAATTCTTTGGGGGAAAATTAATTTATTGATTTCCAAAGACAAATGCTTATTCAAATCCCTTTCCCCCACTCATGATCAGCTCCAACCCCTAAGAAAACTTTGTGTAAATTTTAGTTATCTGGATAGAAACATATGTTTCTCCTTTGGCAAAAAGTAAGTAGGTTATAATCATACAGAGGTATATCATTGCGAATCAAATTCATAGGCTAATAATTTAATTTTTTCTGTCACTGAAGGTACTTCACTTAAAATCCAGTAAATCTTTATCTACTTTAAAATTCTGAAATAAGAAGTATATTTCAGAATTGTGATCATTTCAGAGTGGAAATGGTTATTACTGACCAGCCTTGCCCTCTTTTATATATCAAAATTTTTATAAATAATTGAAGAACCTTCAAAATATCTCATATGTCAACTTTCTATAAATAATGAAGATTTTAAATATATATATATATAACACCCACTTACATTTATACAGCACTTTACTATTTACTAGGTGCTTTCAAATCTGTTTTCAATTTATATACCCAACAATTTTGTGAGACAGGAACAATAAATATCATCCCTTAAACCTAGAACAAATCCAAACACACTTTCTTCAAGTTAGTATAAGAGAGCTTTTCCAACTATGGCATCAGATAAATAAGCTCTTAAATGTAATCCTTCCTGAATAAGGCACCTAACAGGGTTTTACAGGGGATTTCTATTACTGTCTCTCTCTTTCCTAACTTTTATAGTACCTTTATACAAGTCAGAATGTTAAAACTTTTTTAAGCCAAAAGTCAGAATAGCTTTGCTGGTCAGGGCAACGCATGTCGTCAGGAAGCCAGGGTCCAGGCACAACTGCTCATTCCCGATAGAGATGCATCATAACTGTAACATTTCCATCCCGCAATTCTAGGAATCTTCAAACAGATCCTAGTGATGTGGGTATTAACCTTAGTTACTGCCCAAAAAGGCAGCAGCGTCTGTAACTCAGCAGCTTATAATGCCACTATTCAAAGCAACAACCCTTGAAGGACTAACGTTTTCTAGACTAATATATACAGACCGAGGTTGTTTTAAGACACAGTAACAGGCATCACTATATCCTCTTACCCGTGGTTCTTTCTATGTTCCACAGAAGATCTCAATAAGTATGTGAATGCCTATGTGATTTAGAATGACCATCTCTTTTGGTTAAGAAATGCATTTAAAAAAAAAAAAATCACTATTATGTGAGGCTATCCCACTCTACGTCCTCCCTCCTACCCCAACTATTAGTACTTTACTTACCTATAGGCCTGCCCCAGACTTTTATATGCATCAATAAAATCAACTTTCTGCTTCAAAGCTTCTTTGAAGGATTCAATAGCTTCCTGTAAAAAGTATATAGAAAATTATTTCATTTGCTTAACTGTTAAAATTGAGTTTCTCTCAAATCACTAAAGGACATACATATATATATATATATATATAAAATACATGGTCTCTGAGTACTTTTTTTTTAAATAGGAGGACTTAAAAAAAAGAGAGGTAGAAAGTACAATAAACTATGAGAGTCTGGAGGATTTAATTTCAATAGTAAACAAATGCGTTACTATGAACAACAACAGAGCCTTAAGTTTCTCCTTCCAAAATGGGAAAACAGCTTCTCGCTATCTTTTTCATTAGGACTTTGAGTACTGATAACACTTGCATTTTAATATCATTTCCTTAATTAATAAAAACCCTACGGAACAAAAGTAAGCCTAATAGCTGTGTGAAATGATGCAAAATGATCACAGCTAGCAGCATTTGAAAGTGAACCAACAGAAGAGACAAAAAAAGCAAGCCCAATGTGAAATTATTTATAGAACAAGAAGAAAGGCTCCCAGGATAGCTACCTGAAGGATTCCCATGATCTACGAGGAAAAAAGAAACCGTAAAATTCAGGAGAAACCTTCAAGTTGGGGGCAGGTGGGCATGACTCCTGCCAGCACAGCTCAAGGCGGCACTAAGGGCCCAGAGCTGCACACACTATACTTTCGGGGGAGCCCTCGGAACCACAGTGCACTTGGCTGCAGGGGGACTCTCTGGGGAAATTGGTGATAAAATGAAAATTGGTGATGAAATGTTTCAGAATAAACATCCTAGGCTTACACTGGGATTGGACGTACTTTTCATTATGACTTTATTTATTGTGATTAAAAAAAAATTACAGACATTTCACACATTTCCCAAGGAAAAGACATATCTTACGTAACGGCTATAAAGGTTCACAATCTCTAAGAGCTTTAATTGAGAAAGACTTGACTTTAAGACTTCTGGAATAGATCATTTCAACCTGATTAGAGAATTCAGAGCAGAAAACCACTAAAGATATCAAATGCCTTGCCCATGGTAGGCACTCAATAAATATTTAATGCCCCGGTAGGCACACAATATAGTTTTTCAAAAGCTATACAATCTTGATTCTTTTCAGAAAGTCATTCAGCCCCTGCTTCTTGACTTTCTCAGAGGGGGCCAGCAGGGCAAGAGAGGCTGGCTTTGAAACTCTTCAAAGGTAATACTGAGGACAAAATCGCCTCATGAAGGAATGCCACTGAATAGCTACTGTTTGGGTGAAAGATGAGAACGGATAAATTTTAAAAGCGAAGAAATGTAAAAGACCACTCTTCATTGGGCTTCCTGCCGTGACATAGTCTTGATCTTTTAGGATTTGTACAACTGTACTTTTAATTCAACAAACATGTATTGAGCGCCTACTATGTGCCAGGGATAGCAGGAGGTAAGGGGACATAAAGATGGGTGAGTCATTACCTCTGTACTCTGAGAACTCACAGTGTCATTAGAAAGCCAAGTAGGTAACCAGGTTATTAGAATACAAACTAAGAGCTACAGCACAGATATGAGGAAGAGGCTCTGGGAATAAAGAGAAAGAAACCACCAACTGAGCCTGGGAGACCAGAAGAGGCTGTACAGAGGTGCTGACAACTGAGCTGGGTCTTGAAGAACGAGGAGTTTCGTAAAGCAAGAGGGCATCTTGGACGGGGCAGGGGGCACCACACAGTGGCACAGAGCGCTCACCGACGCTGGGAAAGCCGGAGGGGCAGGAGCGCAGGGGGCATGGGGTTGGGGGGAGTGGGGAAGAGGGAAAGCCGGGCCAGAAGGAAGGAAGCAACGAGGACTGGGGGCTCTGAGGAGGTGTGGGACCTCACAAAATTTACTCTTTTGTAAACATGAAAACTGCTGGTAAAAAAGGAGAAGACACGCTGGAGAGGGGAGAGGATGGAGCCCAGATGGGAGGCGGCCGTGATGGAACAGGCAAGAGATAATGGAAGCTCAGATTGAGACAGTGCCTCTGAGGAGAGGGAAAGAAGGGTCAAATTCGGGAGAGAGTTTTAAAGGCAAACTAAGGGAGAATTCGGTGGCTGTCTGGGTACGAGGGAGGGATGAGGGAGAAGAGAGGGCAGGAGGAGTTTAGGCTGAGAGCCCGGGTGGAGGGAGGCGTTGAGGAACGTTAGGAAGTACGGGGGGGGGTCGTGAGTCCACTGGGGCGTGCGATGTCTGGGGTGTTCGTGGACGTCTAGTGGAGATGCCCAGGATGCGGCCGCTGCCCACTGCACTTACTGCATGCTTGGACGCCACAGTTCTTCAAAGTCTGATTTCTCTTCAGCTTTTAAGAGTCTTTGGTTTCGGGGTTCCTGTCTAATCACTGCACAGCTCTCTACCTCATTCTGCCAAAGAGGGGACATAGCAGAATCAAGATTTTGAGCCACTGGGAACAAAGAAACTACGTTCGTTGAATCAATCTCTAAGCACATGAACTGGCTCTGAATTCGCTGGCATCGTGAATGCAATCATCACCACTTAAGTCACCACCTTCTTTACTAGCTAAAGGGCAGCCATCACCCTGGGGCTGTTCGGTATAACTGAACAGAACAATCGCAGGTAACTCTCAAAGTACAGGCTTATAATATACAATTTTTGAAATATCCTTACAACATGGGTAGGATTCAGTAGAAAAGTTCTTGCTGTTTTACTCCCTAGGAAAATCCAAAATGTCTGATATATCTTCTAAATTGGACAACTGTGAAATTTGTCATGTAAAATATCCTAATATATTTCTAACGTATTATGTCATAAAGTAAATAAGCCATCACCCGCTTAATTTCTAAACTGCTGTTGACCTGGAGAGACCACCTTTAGGATACAGAGATAGCTCAAACTCATTGGTCCATTTAATGCTTCGCCTCTACAGTTAACGAGAGAAAGAGAGATACCTGAACTAAGTTCATTAATGTAATTAAGGCATTTCACCACTGACTCAGTTTTCCAATCTCTGTAACTGGGACACCCTCTGCTCCTTCTGTACTTCATGGGAATGCTTTTGGGATGAGTGAGACACTACGTAAACACTCTGACCTCCTCGGACGGCAGATCTATAAAATGCAAAGAAAAAGTTCCCATCTATTACACACATTGCTGCTGTGTCGGTAGGCGTGGTGAAAAGGAGGGAAGACCAAACCGTTTGGTGAGACTGGTTCACTGAGGGGCTGCTAACACTCAGAGAATAAAAGCACTGTTTCTAGGTCTTCATCCGGGAGGTTTGGAATAAACCAAACTGAATTTTGGTCCATGTCCATTTTCTATTTAGTGTCTCTGTCATGGCTCTTTTCTGAAAAATTCTCATTTCGAAATAACACAAAGGGCCCTGCCCACCTTCCTAAACATGGCTTTATAGTTAAAAGTGAAATCAACTGTTTGCATTTGTTTACTTTAAAGATTATCTGTACCCTCTTAGTACTGATAATTGGCCTTTTTTTTTTTTCTATTTCAGATCTCTTTCTCCTTCATGCGATACTCAAGGGAGAGACTCTGAACACAGCATTGTGATTCTCAGTTTTTTAACTGAAGGGGACTGAGAGAAGATGAGAAGACAGGGGGCAGAGACAAAATAAACTGGAAGACATCACCTGGCAGCTGCTCAAAGCACACGTTACATAACTCAAAGCCTGCACTGCCTGTCTGAATCCTCGAAGGGGGACGGAGAGGGTCCCTGTTAGGACCACCTCCACATACTTGCAAAATGGAGATGAGGTGTATGAAATAAGATATGCAAAATTCCTTCTAGTTTGGTTTTTAATGGACGGGAGTTATTTTTTAAGAGTCCACAAAACTTCGATTAAATTACATTCTCACATGTAAAATAATCTATCATAATCAATACCTGATTCAGGTTTACAGTTTATAAAGGACTTTTCACACATGTTGTTCTATGGAATCCTCACTGTCACTTGAAGAGGCAGAGAGTAGCATCACCTCTGCCTGATAAATGTGGAAGGACGGGCTGAAAGAGTTCAAGCAGCGGGTTCAGCAGTGCAGTTAATAAGATTCAGAGCAAGAGCTCAGAGCAAGGCCTTCCAACTCCAACTCAGCTCTCTGCCCTTGATATGCATTTACCCCACGGATTCTTACTGAGCACCTACTATGTGACAGGCACTGTCTGTAACACGGAGGACTTACAACTTGTGGCCTTTTCAGAGGTAAACCCTCTCCCCACCCTCCCAGTGTGTGTGTTTATGTGTGTGTCAGAGCCTCAGAACTATTTTCAATAATAACACGCATGTTCTTTCTGCCAGAGTACCCTTCTCTGCCCCAGGCTGTTGAAGCTCTTCCCACCTTTCCAAGTTCAGGGTTAAGTGGGACCTACTCTGAATTCTCCACCTCCTGGTCAGAATGAGTGTCTTCACCTAGGCGGGCAGACCGTCTGTGACTCTCAGGCCGGCTGTCTTCAGTCGGGCAGTTTGGGGTGTCAGGCCTTGGGTGAGAGCCAGAGCTCCACTCTCAGCCGTGTTTCTGCCCCTCGCCCCGGCCGGAGAGAAGCTGCTGCAGGACAGAACGCTGAGTCCCGGGCAGGAGGAGGGGCAGGCACGCTGGCAGTGACGTCCCTGCCCCACTCAGCTGAGACAGAGCCTCTCCTTTGTCCCTCGCCTCCTTCTCCCGACAGCAGTCTTCAAGGGACGGTGCTGGGACCGCTCCTGCGGCCCCCAGAGGACCCGAGGCAGTCTGGCCGTCCATGACCTAAACGGGGCCAGCGACCCCTCATCAGTCCCCTGTCCCCATCCTCCTCGGCCACCGCTGCATCAGTAACCACTTCCTCAGTACAGATTGGGTCTCAACTCTGTATTTTCCCCCAGATCTAGACTTCACAGCTCCTCTGGGCCTACCAACTAAAGTCAGTACTCGAGACCTTTCAGGGCCCCTGCCCCGCGCTCCAGCCCCTCACACTCAGCCTGACTATTTGCTCAAAGGCCTGACCATGGCGCTGCTCCCCACGTCATCACTCACACCTTCCTCTCGTCCTCAGAACCCTTCTCCTTCCCAACCCTGCTCTGCCTTCCAGGTCAGGACGAAGCCCGCTTGTTCTCTGGACCTTCCCTAACTCCCGAGTTCAAATGAATCTTTCTCACCTCTGCTTCCAAAGCACTTTGCTTTTACTGCTTTCTTTAGGGTATTCACCCTATGAGAAGTTATCTGTGGGGAAAGCCTTTGTAAACTGTATTCGTCCCAAGTGTAAAGCATTATTTCTCCCTTGTAACCTTTCATCCTCTCCCCTTCTGCACCTTCCTCCAAGTACCTATCAGATAGTAGGCGCTCAATAAATATCTTGATGCAAACGACTTTCTAAAATAAACCAATGAGACACTTGAGACGTCATTTTAAAACCTGCCAGACTAAACCCCACTCAATTCACCGCAAAGGAGAAACAGGATCACTGTAGGTACACATATTGCACAGCACTTTCACCTTCAAAAGTCCTCTGTGAAAGAAAGTTAAACCTTTGTATAGCATAGCTATGGGCTGGTTTTTGTTCAGTTCTAAGGACTGCTGAAAGTCTTCGTGGGCTGTTGCATAGTCCTACAAAAGGGAGAATGAAAAAAAATAAATAAAGTAGTATTCGTTAGATATTTGGACATGTCCTACTTTCGACTGATAGAGGAAAAAAAATCCCAATTTAGTTTGTGCCCTTTCTGGCTTTAAAGGAAACATTTCATGACCACGAATATTAGAAGAATGCTTACACTGTTTGTGGAAAGAGTTGATTTCAATTGACAGGAGAAACTCACAAAGGTTTAATTTAAGCATACTGTCTCGACCACAAAAAAGAATATTATTTTAAATTCCATTAAAGTCATAATCTGTTATAGAAACTTTAAAAATTATTTTCTGAGACTAGCATTTTATTATACTGAATTCTAAAATAATTAGGACATAGATCAACCTTAAAATGTGTCATGTTGAGATTTTTTAAATCTACTTTCTTTTGCAATAGAAAATTGTTATTAAAATGACTGTAAGCCCACAAAAATAGCTATGGCAGTCATAAATACCACTCTGATGATAAAAGATAATCTTGCTAGATTGAGAAGCTACAGTCTGGGAAGCCGTATTAGTTCAGGTTATGGTTTTCGGGTTGTGATACCCAAAGAAATTCAAATTGTACCTCTAAGTTGAATGATCACACATTGACAACATGCATACCTGCTTCTCTATGCTGACATTTGCAAGAACATTTAAAGTATAATCTGTAAACCAAATTTCTCTTCTTCTGTTTCTCACGCTTTCTTTTTTCCCCCAGCCCAGAATTAGTTACTGCTGACAGTTCAAGCAAGAAAATGTGTTCCTGGTACTTAATATTTCTCCACTGGGTTCGACTTCAGCTAAAGAAAATGCTTTCATAACTGTCTTATATCACGAACTATTATTATACAGCCCCAAACCCAAATCTATCAAATAGCAGCTTTCTGAAGTAGAAGGAAAGGCGAAATCTTTATCATCATGAAAGGGCAAGTTTTAAGGCAAGAACAGTTCACCTCTGATATGAAGTACAGGGTCCCGCGGTGTCTGTACAGCCGTGCTGAGGGCTGAAGTTGAATAGCTTTAGTGAGATCATTCACTGCTTCATTAATTCGTCCCAGAGGGGACAGAATCTATAAACCCAAAAATATAATTAGGGGAGAAAAGTCCCAATGATTGTCCCTACAACTGTCAATGTTTTTGACTTTTCAATTCCGCTTCACCACCCCACATTCACAGTGTGACTCTCTCAGCAGTCTAGAACCCTTGACGCCACGTACTATGCAGTGAGGTTCAAAGTCAACAGCTGAGGAGGGGCTGCCGATCTTGTCCAGCCAAGGGGATGCGGATGAACTATGACCATGGCAATTGCCTTGTCATTGTTTCATGTTCTAGGTCAAAACAGATGTTGCTTTTCTTGAAGTGTGACCATTTGTTCCCCAACCTATCATATACCCTTCAAAACAAAATTTGGCATGTCAAATTAATCTGAAAGATAACTTTGAACCATTAAAATAGAGGAATTGTTAAACACAGATTGGAGTCCTCCATGGTGTCTAGCTATGCCGTCTGTAGTATTAAGTGCTGAATGGCAAGTTCTAGAATTCCAGGTGTTTTGTAAGCCCTCTTCTGCGAACGACTCTCAACTCATCAGTCATGATCTGCAAGGCCGTGAAGAAACATCTGCAGGCCTGTTCTGAATGCTCTTTTGATCCAGCAATCGGTTGTGTTCAGGCAAAAATGACAATACAGAAGACAGCTCAGAATGCAGAAGTTCACCCAAATGACATAAGAAAACCCAAAATGGGTATCAGTATTCATGCAATCAAGCTCAAGCAATTTATCCGGAACAAAGGTCCTTAAATTAGGGTTAATTTTGTTCTTATAATAGGTTATTTCCATCAAGGTTTACTAACTGGTTTCCTCCTCTGCAGGACCTTAAAACCAGCAAGGGAGAGAAGATTCAGGCAGGCACATCACCAGGGGCAAGAAAGCTCAGAGAGAGGAAAGAAATGGAAAATATGCCCTTAGAATTCAAGAAGCATAGTGGTCTAGGGTTATATTTTCAAAGGAAGAACATCCCAGCGCAGCATATTAACCCCTAGAGACGTAAGTGAATTATCACACCCCAGCACAACAATCAATATGCATAATAATGACCAGCGTAACTAAAAAAGCTTAAATTATGTTCACTAAATATAGACTGTTTCAGAAAGTATAGAAGTGAAAGGTTTCTTATAAAATAATTCCTGACATATATAAATGGTGTCGTGTAATTTAGCTGGAAGAATCACTATGTCATGACATTATTGCCTGATAATGCCAGAAAAGGGGGATATTACTGTATATTTTTAAGATCATTGGAAATCACTTTTCTGATTCCTAACATCATTTGGGGTACACGATTAGCTTTTTATTAGATATACAAAATTTTTAAAGCTGCTAAATCAGTCTTCTTTCTAAGTGTGCTTGATTAAATTCATGCGTTATCATAACATTTTAGCACAGCATCAGCATAATCCTGGGAAAAGCACAGCACCCGCTCCCTGGAGCAGAAAGTCACCAAGTGAGCCACCCAACGCTCACCCTAAAAACCAACAGGACTCTCGTGCAGCAGCGAACAGATTACGGTCACTTAACCCTTAGGGTTACAATCCAAAAGTGACATGAGAAAACGAATTCTTTCATTAATTGAGAAGGAATTTCCTTCAGAAAGCCAAATCCCCAGTGAAACAAAAAACTCATTTTAAGAAACTGAACTGTAACTTAAGACACTGTAATTTTGAGAACAGAAACATCACAAATGCAGTTTTAAAAATACTAAAACACTTAGTGTGCCCTTTGCTTGCTGAGTTTTCTCCCTCCAAGAGAGGGGGGAAAAGTCATTTGTCCCTTTAGTCCAACTATGAAATCCCACCAGATCAGATAATTAAAAGTTACGTCTGATTCAGATTGAAAACATTAACATAAATTCTAAAGCATTTCATATGGTTAAATGTGCAGCAAAATAAATACAGCATGAAACCTGGAGAGTTTACTATTGTTTTATGAAAATGGTAAAATGGACTCATTTCATTTAAAAACATTAAAAGGGGTGCCTTTGCACACATTCCTTTCTCTGGCCTGAACGCCCTTCTCTACCTTGCTCCCCAGGACACGGTTTCTGACCAGCTCCAGCATCACCTCTTCAGTGAGGCCTCTGCAAACACCGCCCATGCCTCTCCCCTCGCCAGTCTGTCCCAGGGCTCCAGCAGACCATGCTTCTCTGCTCCTGACCAAGCAGCCCCTCTCTCGGTGTCCACTGTCACACACGTTACCTGGAACTGTCACCATGTGTTGCCTCTCTGTCTCCACCGTGAGCCCCAAGTTCCGGTTATGGTCACCCTTACCTGATCTACGTGTCTATGTAGATAGGTATATCTCATAAAAATTATATACAAGTGCACGCACGCGCACACACACACACACACACACACACACATGCTTCCAAAGGCTATAAATCTCATTTGACCATACTGTCATATTGTTTTGCTAAAGTATGTCATGTATACAGTAAACACGGTGACATATTTTTCAACAAACATTGACAGTGGTAGTACACATCATAACTGTACACCTTAATAGTCAATGTTACTGTCATATGTTAAATCAGGAGTATCACTCGGCCCATAGTTTTCTAGTAACTTCAACTGTGTTTAAAGGTGTTATGTATGTATGGAGGAAAACACAATAGGTATACGGGAGTTTTAAAATTTCTAAGTAATAAAATAACAGGAAAAAAAATCTGAGATTCGACTAATCCAATAACAACAGAGGGAAAAAGAAAACCGCACTCACTTCTGCTCGCTGCTCAAATACCTCTGGACGATCTGGTTCCAAGGTAATTACTCGGCTCAGTTCGAACAGAGCAAGCTCAGCATTCTTAATGTCCTTGAAAAGGCATTAGCTTAGTATGAGACACACTGTTCCTCAAAACCAGCTTGAATAGATTTTCTGAAAAAACTAATAATTTAGCAATGACATAACTACTTATTCAGAAATAAATATGAACGTAGCTTCTAAATAAGAGATCGGCCAAGTTAAATAAGCTCTATTACAATTATTTAAGTCACTCAAGTCTACCTACCCATCAACAACAGCACATGGGACCTGGTTACCTATCCCAAGTTCCACGGAGGGCAAGACATTTTCTCAATTTAACCGATTTAAACACCGCATCAACAAATTTCAAGGGATGAGCATAGGGACACCAGTGTACAAAATGATGCTGACCAGTGGCAATGTGGGAACAGAGAGGACCCGTGTCAGTGTCCATCAAAACCCCTAGGCCTACACACCTACACCTGGAGAAGTCTAGGTAAACCTGTTCTCTTTAAAATTTACACAGTACTTTATATCAAAAATATATGAGCATGTTACTTTTACATTAAAAGTGCACTAAAGATACAAGCAAATTTCACATCAAGATATAAAATTAAAAGAGATGAGAATGAGGAAGAAGCAGTTTATCGCTGACCTTTACTAGGGCAACTTCAGTCATTTACTGATGCCCTGAACCTAACTAGGGCTATTTGTTGATGCTCTGAATGTAACATTGTTTCCTTCCTAAATGTCTTCATTCCCAAATCTGAGTTCCTGCTCAGTCTTCCTTCTCAAGTCTCAGAAGTACACAAATATTACACAAGATTTCTCCAGTAGGCCGGCAGGCAATTAGGACAGTTTTTTTTAATTGGCAAAGATACAAAAGTGACGTTTCTCCCTCAAGACATAATTTCATTTGAATATTTTTAATAGAAAATAATAGAAAAAGTTTATGTAGAATGTTCAAGACTGAAAATTTGGACATCTGATCTTAGACCACTTCATTATTTACGATATACTCTCAGGAAAAGTCTTCACTTTTATACCATAGTGCCTTTGTTTGACCAAAATATATTGGGTTGACCAAAAAGTTCATCCGGGTTTTTCCATAACATCATGAGACATACTGTTATTCAAAACCAGCTTCAATAGATTTTCTGAAAAAACTAGTAATTTAGTAATGACATAACTACTTATTTAGAAATAAATATGAACATCTTATGGAAAAACCCGGAGGAACTTTCTGGCCATCCAATACTTATTATAACCTTCCTCCTGCATTCCTCAGAGAAATAAGGGGAATAAGGCTCCAAAGACATATCTATCTGGGAAAGTGTAATGTATGGTAACAAATTAAAAATAAATTTTACAAAAAAAACTTTGTTCTTTTATTCAACCTTTAAAAATTGTGGAAGGAACTCAGATTCTAAGTCCTACCACACTATTGATGTCCTGTCTCTCTTTTACAGCAATGAGTGTTTCTCGGGAATTCAGTCAAGGTCTCGTGTTTTTCTAGGCTTATGTCCAGCTCATCATGAAATAAAGCTTAGGCTGCCAAAGGCTGTCCTTTTGGAATAGAAAGTAACCTCAGAAGACCTGGGCAGAAATCCCCATCCCCCCACGTCCCAGCCACTTGATCTTGGAGAAGTCCCCTATGGCCACGGTCTCATCTGTGAACTGGAATGACACCACTGCGTGTTCCAGCAGAGCTCGGGGAGCGGTGAGGGGCTCTATGGGGACCCTGGCCCGAGCCCGGTCACGTAGACACTATGGCAGGCGTGACTATTCCATACTCACATGTAATCCCTTCTTTCCATAGGCTATCCCTCGGCCATAAATTGCACTAACCAGATCAGGTTCCTCCTAGTCAGACCAAAACAGAAACACGTCAAAAACCATAAACAAAACAAAACAAAACAAATCAGTTTCTGCTCGAAGCACGTTAACGCCACACATGACAGCTCTACGTTATGCTACCACCACTCGTGTCAGTCCATACACAGTCCCCAACCAAAAAAGTCTATCTTTTTAAAGCTCATTTGAATGAGACATGAATAAGAGTTTTACATCAAAAAAAAAAAACAACACTTAAAAATAGAGAAAACCAACATGACTGAGCGCTGTGCCAGTTTCTTTTGCACAGTCGTCTTACTTAAAATGCAATCCTCTCAGCAGCTCTATGATGGGCGGCACCAGCAAACACAGCCCAGAGAGAAAACGGAGGTTCGGAGAAGCAGATACAGGAGTAAGGGCCTGGGTGACGCCTCCTCCTAGTTTGTCTGCTTTCAGGTAGTCATGCAATAATCTGCAAAGGAAAGAACCCGTCGGAGCCAGCACGACAAGGAACCAGAGGTGAATCAGCTCCACAGTCTGTTGGGGGTTAATACCGTCCTTTATTCTGACGGGTCAGAGCGAGAACCAGACCCTTTCTGCAACCTGCTCCCATGTGCACTGGATGCAACGCCTCTCAGGCCCAAGGACAGAGCGTCTGCTGCCCCTGCCATCAAGTCCCTACGCGTGGGGCAGTGGCATGAACTCCCTTCTGCATTTAACCCGTGAAATTCTTAGCCTCTTCTCTGAATCCTTCCCTGCATATTTAAGAAAGAAGAGTACACAGCCTCTGGCTATAAGGTCCTGAAGGAAGAACTTGACTACAGCAGATGAGCTATTTTACAGGCTAATCTATTATCAGCTTCAAATCTGAGATAGGGTGTCTGCGGGTATTGCCGCAAAAGACACATCGACTTCAATGATGAGAAAGTGGGAAAAAATAAAGGATAAGATGTTATACGCTGAAAAACAAAAAAAGGCTACTATAAACAGAATCAGGTACATCACCTCAGGTAGCAAGTGGGTGCATCACTGGCTACAATCCAGCCAGCAGACGGGCCTCATGGTATATGGAAAATTGGAAAAACTCAAGTAAATAATTACAGATTTCTAGCTTCTCTTGGAAAATAAAAAAATCCAACAATGACAGACCCACATTTGGGCATGAGAGTGTGAGAACGTGACAAAAACATAGGAACCGGCTGCCTGTTTCGATGAAGGGTGTGTATTCACCAGCTTACCATGAGCCCACCCATTGTCTCTACACTACATCAATTCACTTTGCTCATTTAATGTGCTTCTCTGGCTCCCAGAGAGTTTTGGATTTCTGATTCATAACGTATGTGTAACTGACATGAAAGGTTGTCCATGCTGTTTGCTAAATGGGAAAAAGTATGAGTTACAGAACGACAGAGGAATGGTAGTCACTTCTTATAAATAATACTTACATAGGATTATGTGGGTCAGTAGGTGCATAGAAAAAAAGCTCTCCAAAATACTAACAGTAGTTTTCTCTAGAGAGTGGGATTACTAGGT
Source organism: Balaenoptera borealis (assembly GCF_965194805.1). Classification (NCBI taxonomy): domain Eukaryota; kingdom Metazoa; phylum Chordata; class Mammalia; order Artiodactyla; family Balaenopteridae; genus Balaenoptera; species Balaenoptera borealis. The sequence goes on along the minus strand of NC_138874.1, from coordinate 13,878,996 downwards.
ATCTTCCTATTCTGCTTAATACACTGATGCATTCCTTTTAATTGTTTAAAACAAACACGCATACAGTTATAATCAGAAAAAAAATGTGTTAAGTAAGATGTATTACAGAAAATAATAGAAAACTTTACTGTCAATTGAAAATATTGTATTTAAATAAATAAAGAGAAAATCTATTATAAATTATAGAAAATTTAGGAGATGAAGAAAAGCACAAAAAATAAGGTAAAAGGCACCCTACAATCCTGTCACCCAGAGATAACACTTTAAACATTTAAATATTCCTCTGGGGACTTCCCTGGTGGTGCAGTGGTTAAGAATCCGCCTGCCAATGCAGGGGACACAGGTTCAAGCCCTGGTCCAGGAAGATCCCATGTGCCGCAGAGCAAATAATCCCGTGGACCACAACTACTGAACCTGAATTCTAGAGCCCGCGTGCCGTAACTACTGAGCCCGCGTGCTGCAACTACTGAAACCCGTGCTCTGCAACTACTGACACCCGTGCTCCTAGAGCCCGTGCTCCGCAACAAGAGAAGCCACTGCAGCGAGAAGCCCACACACCGCTATGAAGAGTAGCCCCCGCTCGCCGCAACTAGAGAAAGCCTGCGCGCAGCAACGGAGACCCAACGCAGCCAAAAATAAATAAAATTTTAAAAATAAATAAACAAATAAATAAACACATAAATATTCCTCCTGGTTTGAAGAAAGGCAGAGCAAGTAGTTTGAGAGAGGGATACAGGTACAGAGGGTGAGGAGAAGCAGGAAAAAGAGTTCCCCACTGAGGAATCAAAGTCAGACGGTCTTCACGCTTCTCCCTAGCAACGGCACCTGCCAGAAGACCAAACAGTCAACAGAGCGGCACCTCGGCCAGGGTGGGTGGGGCTGGTGAGCCCACACGGCTCACGCCTGCTGATGACAGGCCTCCAGGGAGAGGAAACCCCACTTTCAGAGAAGCTTTTCTCCTCAACTGAGGAAAATTTTATACCAGATGACAGGAGGTTAGTTAGAAAAAAGTGTATTTAAATAAAGAGTTATTCTACTTGCATGACGGGCATCTCCATACACCCTGTGGCCACTCCGGCCACCCTGGGAGGTGTCCTCATGTCCCCAGCCAACGTATGTACTCAAGATATCCCGGTGCTTTCACCTGCTGATCGATCAGCCATGGCCCAGTTCACAGCCTTCCTCTCTCACCTGGCTACTGCAACGGCCTTAAGCACGCTCTTGTTTCTTCCCATCCAGGCTCCAGACCCACACTAAGAGCCACCTCAGGGTGATCATGACACTCCCCTGGCGGAGACCGCTCACTGCCCCCCAGCACCTGCACTAGCAACATTCAAACATTTTCACTCTCACCCACAGTAAGAAATACATCTTACACCGTAACCCAGTACACTCGTACGTATATACATAAACACACACACAAACACATCAGAAACAGAAGTTTCACTAACGTCGCATCAAGAGCCTTACTACACACAATGTAATCTGGTATTTCCTCGTCTGGTGTATTTCATTAAAAAAATGCTAGTCTTGACTCACCAATTAATTTCAGGGCCCACTGAAGGGTAGCGCCTCATAATTTGAAAAACAGTGAGGTAACATCTAAATGCCTTTGCAAAAAGTACTGGTCATTTTCCTGCCTCTCTGTTCACCTCCTTCCTCTGCCCCACTCACAATTCATGCTCTAAAAATTGGCTTAATGGGACTTCCCTGGCGGTCCAGAGGTTAAGACTTTGCCTTCCAATGCAGGGGCTGTGGGTTCCATACCTGGACGGGGAGCTAAGATCCCACATGCCTCATGGCCAAAAAACCAAAATATAAAACAGAAGCAGTACTGTAACAAATTCAATGAAGACTTTTAAAAAATGGTCCACATCAAAAAAATAATCTTAAAAAAAATAATAATAATAATAAAAATTAGCATTACTTAGTAGTTCCCTAGATACAACAGGGTCTCCCAAGCTCGGTGCATTTGCAAATGCTCTCATCTGCCTGAAACACACACCCATGGCCTCTGTGCCCAAGAAAGTCCTTCAATCCTTGAACCCTCTCTTCTGATTCCTCCCAGATGCCCCTGGAAAATAGATACGCCCCTCTCCTCTGTTCCACTATATGTCATAGGGATGTGAGTCATTCATTCAACAAATATTTACTCAGGGCCAGCTATAAGCCATGTCCCAGCCCATGTGCTATGAATACCATAGTAAGCGAGAACCAACACAGAAGGCAAAAAAGATTCTTGCCTTCTTGGAGCATAGCCAAAGAATCACAGACATAAACGTAAAGTTATACCTTCAGTAAATGCTAGAGTGATGAATGGTGCTTTTAGAAAATGTATAAAGACTTGAACAAGGTTAGGAAGGATTTCCTAAGGAAGAGATACCTGGGCTGAGATCTGTAGAGGACGGGGGAATCCCAGAATGACTGGTCCAGGCAGCGGGGGCAGACGGTGCAGAGGCTCAGAGGGAAGCGGGGAACACGGCATCTCCAAGCTGAGGTTGGAGAGGCAGGTATGGACCTTATTAAGGATTTTTATCTCTAACTTAAAAGTAGCAGCAAAGTATATGTGTGTTTAAAGTACATGTTTGTACGGTGTGTACATGTGCGTGTGTGTGGAGGGTGTGAGGAGAGAAGCCAGGAACCGAGAGCCCCATCTGTCATCTGGCAGATGGAAGCGGCTCAGCCGTGGTTTGAACAGAGCCAGGAGAAGCAGATGGACAAAGGAGATACTTGGGAGGCACACAGACAGAGCTGGTGATGAAGTAAGTGGCACACACATGTGTGGAACATGTGGCCTCACATAGCCCTGCGGAGACGGTGCCATTCACTGAGCTTGGCGACACTAGGATACGAGGAGGAATTCTTTTTCAGTTGTGGCTGGGGAGGATCTGGTGGGATCAGGGGAGAGCAGGCAGTCGATTTGGAACCCGTAATACTAGACTATAACTATGATAACTACCACGATAACTAAACATCCTTCTGTGTGGTTGGAAGAAAATTCTGAAAAGAAGAGTCAGTCGAATGGAGAAAACCTAAACACGTTACAGATGCACATGTTCGTTTTCTCTATTATTCAATTTACACGTTCTTTTTAGAATTTCTTTCCGACAGCGTAGAAGGATCTAAAGTTATTGTGGTTGTTACCATACCACAGTATACCCTAGTATTACAGGTTCCTAAATTTAAATAGTAGATTTTATTGCTTTTTTTGATTGATACAACTTTATTCCTTTATCACTGGCTTTAGATGTTTACAAGTCAAAACTCTTTCTTTATGAAACGTCACAATGAATTATTGTTTCAAAGAAAAAACAATGTTTATTTCTAAAAACAAATTGAGCTCAGAATATCATTTCAAAGTATTTTTGAATACACAAGTCTAATAATATTTACACTTTATAAAGTTCTCAGAATTTTAAATGAATTAAATTAACCTAATATTTCAATCGTCCAATATTACTTTATGCAAATGCAAAATCATGGTATAATAAGACTGTTATCTTACTGGATCATGTCCACTTAGATGTCTCAATTCTCAAAAGAATCAATTTTTTTAAACCCATAGAAGTCTAATTTACCATCTTCATTATATTATTTACATAGTGATTTTAAAATTTACAAATATTTATTTTTCCACCACAAGGTTGGCTTTTTGTTAAAACTCGAAAGTCACTGGATCAAAGACAAACGAATAAGTCAAAAACATCACTGCACAGCAATGTAACAAGGATTAAGTTCTGTGTAAGTGGCAGGCGCACATACATATGTACATAAAGGATGGTTACAAGATCACGTGCAGAGGAATGTTTCACACTTTGTCTGCTAATGTAAAAAAGAAACAAAGTTCTTTCATGAATTCAATTCCACCAGAATCAGATCAGAATCAGATGAGCTCAAGGTCACACAACTAACAGCAAAGGCCAACTGCCTCATAACACTGTCACAGCACTTACGTCGCCCAGCCCTGCATGAGCATCAAAGCAGCACAGACATCAGGAAAGGGTCCCACTTTCAAGAACACTACGATAGAAGTGCTGACACATGTGGAAGTGACACAAGGACACTGACGTGGAGACAATACTAATTGACACGCTTTTAAAATCAAGAGGTTCCAGTGAAGACGGACAGATCTATTAAGTCTTGAAATTGTGCTCTGTTGGAAACCTTGATGCTCAAGGAACACTGTATTCCTTTATAGACGTGCCAAACAACCCATACTTGGATAAATATTCAAAGGAACAGTTTGAAACAACAAAGATTATGGAAATAGCCCGTAAGTTTGTTCTCTGATGCTGGAGCTAAGACCACAAGAAAGTATAAAAGCTTTACATCAAAAGGTCACTCTGGAATATGAGTGGCCCTCATGCGTAGATCCAAATTTCACATTAAATGATCTTATATAAATGGTGAATATAATAAAATCCTAGCCCCCATGGCCCCATCTGTCTTCAGCTTTCTATGAATGCAGTCCGATTCGATGCACTCCTGTTTCACCCTGGAGTTCGCGGGCTGTCCAAGAGAAACACTTAGTCAGGAGATAACAAGCTAAAAAAAACTGGAAAAGCTTGTCTGTGAACAGCTATCACTGAAGATTTGTTAAACGATGTTTATTGGCTTAAAAATAAAGAGTTTTCGCACATGTGGAAGGGTCCTGCAAGGAACAGGTGAACATCTGATAGCATGTACTGACAAAAAATGACCCTCTGGTGACGCTGAGTTCAGTCCTAACTTGGCATCCCTCCACGCTTGCAGAAACGCTTCACCACTATTCTGAATACTGGATACGAAAAAGTATTGCTGGGGTAAAAATCAGTTTCATTACTGCAAGACCCAGTATTGCTGTATTTGCCAATAAAAGAAAAGGAAGAGCAGTTAGATTTAAAGAATGGTCATACTTTAAAAATACAACATAAAGAGACTGATTTATGCAAATTCTGATTCATGGTAAGAAAAGGAGTTTTGGTCAATTAGAGAAGTAGCAATAACTATTCTTTGGACACTTGCTACCACGTGGTTGTACAGTTTCTTGATGAGACTGGCTATCAAAAATTTGAAGAAATCAATGAAAAGCTCTTAAGCAGGAATTATGTGTATCAGTTTCAAACATAAAGCCTAATATGGAAAAGTTATGTCCAGAAAAGCAGGATCAGGTCTCTTATTAAAATTTTAAAAAAGAATTTTAGCACTTAATATCAAATCTTTGTATTTTGTATTTATCATAGTCATATAACATAAAGAAAATGTGACAGATTTTCACCAAGCTCTATCTGGATGCCTCTAAATTTGCTCCCACTTACTTCAGTGTGTCATATGATTTTCCACATGTGTTATAATGCAGAAGAGGCTGGGAAGCACCGAAACAAAGGGGAAGAGAGACATCCCCAAGGAGAGCACCAGCAGGAAAGCCAAAGGCATTGAATTCCCACGTAAAGACGAGTTATGAATGACGACGCAGTCTTGTCTTCTGTGGGCCCGTAGCATTTGAACTTTCTGCGGCTCCACCATCTCTATTCCTGCCCCATTGTAGCTTGAATCGCCAAAATCACCAGTCCAACCTTATAATCCACACATTCTCAAAGAAAAATTTACCAGTCGAAAGCAACCCAACACAGATTGATGAAAATGTTATATCAAACTTCAATATATTAATATCTTTTCTTAGCACAAAGAGAAAAACTCTGATCTACTTTCTGAACGCAATTGCAAGAAAAATATGTTTTACAATAATAAATGGACAACAGAGATATTATAGAGTCACTAAAGTTATGATTGTAGAGGAATACTGAAAAACATTTATAAAATTAAGTAAAAAAGTAATACAAAATAAGCTCAGATTATAAAAAACAAATGCATACTTTGAAAAGGCCATAAACTTAAATAATGGTAGACTGGCAGAATTAGGAAATTTTTTATTACTTAAAGTTTTTTCTTTAACGTTGTTATATTGCCTTCAGCTAGACTGATAACAATATTTTTCAAAAAGTTAAATGAATTGCTAATACGTCTGCAAGCCTGTACTGTTGTCTTCTGTTGGCTACCGTAAATTAACTGACATTTGCTCCTATAAATGTATCAAAACCTCCCTTTCAAACCAGGGTGTTAAAGTGCTTTCTTACCTTTTTAAATACTGCAATGCTAAACAGAAAGGCGATTTTTAAAACTTTATAATCTACCCATCGTACTTTAAACTCCACTGAAGAATATTATTCCATATGACCACTCAAACACATAGCCGCTTGGATCTAAGGACTTTAAAGTAATAACTATAAAAATATCTTATTATTCGAGAGTGAAGACAGAATTGTCAACATAATTAATCATATGTTTAGAAACAGAAAACAAAAGCAGAGCAAAAATTTCAAAAGTAATACTTTAAAATTAAGTCTGCCTGCTGGATTGTAAACTATCTATTGGCTCTTACTGTATTAGCACAGATGAATATGCCAGAATGGTCCTTTGAATAGCTGAAATTAACTGAGCACTTACTATGTGCCAGGCACCTAGTAAAGTACTTTTTAAGATATTTCATTCAAACTGAATGAGAATATTTTTGGAGGTAGTTATTATTATGCCCATAATCCAGGTGGTTAAGTAACTTGCTAGTAAGCAGCAAAGTAGATGAGAACTTGGGTATTTCTAACTCTACTTGACCCTCCTGGACACAGAATGGATAATGGCCAGGCATCTACCAGAGTACAGTTAAATCATGACCCGAGATACACAGCCAGCAATGTCAGGCTGCATTGCAGGTCTCCTAGGCAACTCTTATACTTGCATATGAAAGCACTTGGTCTGTACCGGATTTTAACGCAGCCATCAATCAATAGAGGCCCAATACTTCCACTAAAGAGTCTCATAATTATACTTTAAGGTGAGAAACAAATCCACGAGTGGACTTAAGTATGCAGATCAACTCCTGCATGGAGAGTAAACATCCGTAACTCCAAGAATTTCCAGTGTCCACATCTCATGGGAGATATCAAGATAGAGAGGAAAATGAGCTGAAGCTAACGTTTGTCTTTTTGAAACTTGGTTTGAATCTCACCTCTGCCACCTGATGGTGGGGAGACTACAAGCAAATTGCCTGATCTCCTTAGATCTCATTTTCCTCCTTTAAAATAAAGTAATACTGCAAAGATTAAATGAGAGCATGTTACAAGGCCTGCACTAAGAAAGTGCTCGGTCAGGGCTGATTTCCTTTACTTTCTTCTAAAATCTTAAAACCCATGTTTTATTGCAGCACTTTAGCCATGCATAAGTCCATATTTTTGTCGTGCCTATAAACTTGCAATTATATAATTAAGAAGAAAAATTACCTGAAGCATTGTTGAAAAATGTCTTATTGCTTCATCATAGAGACCACTGCCAATCAACACATATGCAATAGCTATGAAAAAATACAGAAACATTAAAGGAACGAATAAAGGATCTCAGACTGGAATTGGTAACTAAATTCTTTACCAAATCTTAAAAGGCAGCTCCAACGACTAGAAGCAGTTAAAGAAAACCTAGAAGTTAATAAGACGTAATTGAATTCTCCTACCACTCAGCACTTGCTAATCAGTCGTCTAGTTCCATCTAGATTTAAATTATTAAAGCCATCTATAAAACATCTGCCTACAAGAAGTAATTATCTTTTTCTAAGCCCATCACTCACTTTCAAATACCAAATAATCTTTATGATGTTTCTTATCTATATATACAAAAGAGCTAGTAACAAGCCTGAATAATATCCATATAACATGGCAATGTGACTTTACTGTGAAAGTTAGAAGAAACACCCAAATAGCATCACATATCTCGATTCCTGCAGGTGCTGAATTTACTGCCAATTACCTAGTAAGAACAAAAACAGAGGCTCCAATTAATATACGTTAATATAATGCTCAACTGTAGATATAATTCACACCACTGCAAAAGACCACTAGTCTTTTCCCTAGCTCTTCTATTCAAAATATAGTCAAGACACTACTCAAAATATACTCTAAAGATCACAAATAGTTTTTAATCAAATTGTTTATGTAAGTGGTATTTTGAAATTAGAGCCATGAATATCTCTTAAAACATGGCACAATCTTGACTAAACTTTTTCACCTGTCAAAAAAACCAATAAATTTTAATATTCTAGATTACATTTCTATCTATAATATTTGCCCTAACTCCCTAAAGCCCCAAATATCCCTGAAAAATTGTATTCCTAACTCAATATAATACTATTTTGATCATATTTCTTTGCAAAAAAAGCTTTATGCAACCCTCTAATTCAAGGACATAATTACGTGTTCAAGAAGATGGGCAACTAAAACTTTTAATGTCATTCAGAGTTTAAATTCCCTGAAAGTAAAAAGTAGTAAAAACATTAAATGCAGAAAGAGATTCAGAGTATCTTTATAACTAACCTGAGAAAAGTAAAATTCAGAAACATCGAGTATCATAATAATATGAGAGCTTTTGGGGGCATTCTTCAAATGAAAAGAGGACTGTTTTCATCCTAATTTCTTTGAAAAGATAATTAAGCTCAAACTCCTATTCAGAATAATGGGAATGGATACTCTTCAGGTAGTTGTAGCAGACAAGGAGATAACCAGAGACCTCTTCGATGGAGATCAGCAGCATTAGTAGTAAAAACAACAACAACAACAATAATAGTTACACGTACAGTACTCTTAATACGTGCCAGGCACAATCCTAATTATATACATGTATTATAACCCATTTACTCCTTAATTGCAGTGAGGTAGTGCAACTGTCATCCCCATTTGCAGACAAGGAAATGAAGCATTTAAACTGTCCAAAGACAGCATGCAGTGAGACAAAGGAAACAGGCTGCTTGGCTCCAGGACCCACCCTCCTCACCAACACGCTACCCTGAGAAAAATCTGGGCTACGCTGAAACTACTGTGCATGGGGCCAGACTGCAAAATGGTTTGAATTCCTTGATGACTGGATGAACAGGGACTGAAACATAAACTTGTGCATTTTTGAGTGTAGGAAGACACTTTAGAAAGCCAAGATCTGGGCTCAGATTCTGGCCCCGCCACTCGCTGGCTGTGTCACCACGGGGACCTCAGTCGCTCTCATGACTCTCTGGGTCTTGCTTAACAAGCCTGTAGAAAATTTTCTTAGATTCCTTTCAGATCTAAATTTTCAGAATTTCCTATCTATCTTCCCATAATCAGTAAATATCCGTTGAATGAACAAATGAATAAGTGACCCATAAAAACAAATACGGCTTTAGCGGATGTTATACTTAGGAACATGTTGAAAATTGTCGTCCTTGGCTAGCCTACTGAACTCCACTCAAATAAAATCAAATGCAGCTCTCAAATCTTTCCATCTAAAAGTAAATATTTTTTTGAGAAAAACCCAAAAGTATGCATTAAAAAGTAATCTAAATCTTGGACAAATATAAATATTCATACTAGGATCTAAATTTGGTTGTGGGAGTTCAAAGACATAAAGAAAAAACTAGGAGAGCTGGAATCTCCCAGAAATTGTTAATAACCAGCAATTCCACATCTCCCCACAACATGTATGTTGACAGAGGTCATTTTTCCAAGAAAAAAAAATACTGAGGTTCAAAAGCTCCTAAGCCAGCTCAGGGCCTATCCTATCCCAGGGTGTACTAGGATTATTCTTAGAGCACAGGACAGGCCTGGCACACATTAGGCTCTTAATTCAGTATTTAATAAATGAATATAAGGCTGAACAGAATCCAAGGACTACAACAGAGACCAAATCTGATGCCTTAAAGGATAATTAATTCTCAAAGCCCACTCAAAGAATATAAACAAAAAGGGATTAATACTTTCAAAATAGTCAACTCTCAGTTATCTGCACTAACAAAGGAAGAAGCCAATACAAGAAGTGCTCAGTCTTAATATACAATGCGTATGGCAGAAGAAAGGATAAAATGGTTATGTGTAAATTGGACAGAAAAAAATTTCTGCAGGTGCTTTGGGCCACCAGGCAACATGCAGGAGCACGCACTTAGGTGAAATCTATCCAGCTGCAGTGTTCAGTGCTCTATTCAATTTTGTTTCCACTCTTTCAAGTGTGAGCTGACTAGGCACTGATGGAGACACACCCAGAGCATATCAGACACTGGCGAAACCAGACCATTTTGAGACATGCCTTGAACAAGCCAAACTGCATGACCCATTTGCAGATTAGAATGAACTCAACTTTCTACACCCACATGCTTAGACCCAACAATAACTGATTGGCCCCATGAGTAAAATTAACTCAAACCTAGCTACTTTATTACACAGAAGACTGAAGTGGGTGTGATTCTCTCCTGTTTTCACTTCTCTATTGTTCATATTTGATGACAGCACACAAATAACCTTCTAATGAATGCTAATAGCTCATAAGAACTCGTTACCATAATTATTAATCTCCATAGAAACAAAGATGTGGAACAGTCCTTAAGGATTCCATCCAGACCTTTTATTTTATGACTTATAGTACGGAGACCCTCACAAGGGTCGAATGCCCTACCCAAGATCAAACCTCTCGTGCTGGCAGAGCCAGGCTCTGTGCTCTTTCTGCCTCACCATCCTGCCTACCTGATCTGCATCTGATCATAAATTCTAGGCAAATATCCCAGGAATAGCCCCCGAGTCAAGTCTCACCTAACTCTTCATTTGTGCTGTCATTATCAGTAGCAAATGGGAATCTCTTTTGTTCGGCAATAGACTTGGCCTGGCTCTGAAATAAAAACAAACATACATTTTAGCTTATCACAGATGAGGAGAAACTTACCATGAAACCTGTATTTAAAAAAATTAAAGCTATATTTGATTTATATGAAAGCAAGAAAATCTTCACATTAAGTCATATCAATCATGTACTTCAGGGACACAATTTGTGCTGTAACTGATTTGCTTCCTCGCCTTATCACTAGTGGTTTTCGGTTTCCAGGAACACCTATTTTTTTACTTTCATGGGGATTAATCTTCCCAGCTGTTCCAAAGCTCCCTCCACAGACTACTCAATGACATCGATCATGTTACAAAGATCACATTCTAGTGTTTGGTCTCCAAAGTGGCTTGATAACAGAATATTTTTTTAAATAAATTTATTGATTTTTCACTGCGTTGAGTCTCTGTTGCTGCACGCAGGCTTTCTCTAGTTGCGGCGAGCAGGGCCTACTTTTTTTTGCGGTGCTTGGGCTTCTCATTGCGGAGGCTTCTCTTGTTGTGGAGCACGTGCTCTAGGGGCGCGGGCTTCAGCAGTTGTGGCTCGTGGGCTCAGTAGTTGTGGCTCGCAGGCTCTAGAGCGCAGGCTCAGTAGTTGTGGTGCATGGGCTTCTCATTGCGGAGGCTTCTCTTGTTGCGGAGCACGTGCTCTAGGGGCGCGGGCTTCAGCAGTTGTGGCTCGCGGGCTCAGTAGTTGTGGCTCGCAGGCTCTAGAGCGCAGGCTCAGTAGTTGTGGTGCATGGGCTTAGCTGCTCCGCGGCATGTGGGATCTTCCCGGACCAGGGCTCGAACCCATGTCCCCTGCATTGGCAGGTGGATTCTTAACCACTGCGCCACCAGGGAAGTCCACCAGAATATTGCTTTTTAAACTCTAAAAATATTTTAGAAGCAAGAGCTACAGGTTGTTGGGACTTCCCTGGGGGTCCAGTGGTTAAGACTTCGCCTTCCAATGCAGGGGGCCCGGGTTCGATCCCTGGTTGGGGAGCTAAGATCCCACATGCCTCGTGGCCAACAAACCAAAAAAAAACATAAAACAGGAGCAATATTGTAACAAATTCAATAAAGACTTTTAAAATGATCCACATCAAAAAAATCTTTCAAACAAAAAGCTATAGGTGGTACAGGGATGACATCATAATAGGACCAGCAAAACCTGACCAAGAAACAAGACATGCTATTAAATAATGCATAGCAGGCCATGAACATAACCATCCTACTTGATGCATATGCAGACACGCATATGCACACTTGGCAGAAAAGCTAAAGCAAAAGCGGAAGCTAGGGAAAAACAAAGTAAGTTAGCTTAGTAATTGGAATGATTTTATAGGCAGCAATGGCCCAACATACAAAATGACGGCTCTATTGTGTTCTGGAGACAAATCATGTCTGATTATGCAAACAGCTGTCACTTTGCCAGAAGATTTGACTGTCAACGCTAAGCTGTGATATGCTTAGCCTACAGGGTACACATTAAAATGGTAACTTCATACCAGATTCACCTAAGATATGATTAAAACTTGTACACACACATAGACAGGAAAAGCTAAGATAATACAAGACTAAAGATGTCGCCTTTGGCAAAACTTTACGATCAGAACCCAGTGACATCTCAAGTATTTAAATTCCTCTTTTTGTTAATCCATTGTACAGATGCCTACAGGCATGTATGACAGCCAAATAATTCTACACAGGTGACTCTTCTGACTGATGGATATGCTCTTTAGCTAATCGTTGGTACTCATTAGCCATGGTCTCTTGGGCTTCACTGACTCAACAGAGTAACAGGTATTTCCACCTATATTCCCTACACTCTTAAAGTCAAGACTGATGTTCAGATACAGAGTGGTTTTGGGTTTGCCTATAAAACAAGTCAAGAATAAGCTACCTCTACTTAGAACACAAGTTAAAAGATACAGGTCAGAAGGGCATCCCATCTCAGGAGACTCAGTTCTCACCTCATTCCATTCAGGACCCCAAACAAAATGAAACACCTGAAAATTCTACTGCTTTGGGAATGTTTATACTTTATTTCTTCCAGTAAAACCTCGATGGCTAGAGGGGAACTCTGTCAGCTCTTTCTTGCTTTGCTCTATAGCTGGGAGCTTCCACACATGGGAACCTCATCCGGCTTCTTTAAGAAGTGGTAGATTCCACAACACGTGAGGGCAGCACAGCACAGTACACACTTCCAGGTGTGACCAGACACAAGTCCTTCCTCTTTACCAGCTGCTTACAGACAAACACGTAAGTGCAAAACATTTTCTACTTAAGAAATTGCTTAGAGCCAAGGAAAGGGGTCTATAAACAACGCTTTTAATACTTTAAACACTTATTATTATTTCATCCAGTATTCAACGAAGGTCTTGGCAACCACTTGCCAAGCCTTTGTGCAAAAAGATGGGAAGAGAACAGAAATGAAATCCCATAAAAAGAAGAAATCATTTACTAAGCAACATTAAGAATATACTGAAGAGCGTATCTGATTTTGAAGTGTTTTTATTATATTAGAAATAGAATTTATAACAGAAGTGGGCAGGAAAAGTATAGTACGGACAAATTAATTTCCTGATCAAAAAGAATCTTCCCCACGTCTAATACTGCATCTATAGATATCTTCTGTGTACAGAGTGGAGCAGCTATGATCAAGGAAGTTTAAACACACAACCCCACATTGCTAGTAGACTAACTCCAATCTACCTGCCAGGTCCCTGCTCATGTTTCAATTCCTGAAAGCTGTCTTGCCTGATACCCCTAACTTAAGGGAGATTACGTTGACCCTTTGTTTTTCCTTCGTATGATTTGCACAATTATACTTCTATGCTTACTTGTATAATTATTTGATTAGTAGCTATAGAGCCCTAAGTGCTGGGACCAAGCCTATCTGGCTCACCACTCTCTGCCTAAGTACTTACTTAGCTCAACGCTTGACAAAAATAGGTGCAAAATAAATATCTGGAAGATGAATGAATAAATGAAGAGTTTAACTCCCATATTTTCAACCTAGGAAAAACAAAAGGCCTAGACTGATAAGCTTTCTCCCATAGGTTACTAGCTAGTGCCATCTTAAACTGGAAAGGAAAACAGTAGATAACATTTGAATTACTATCAGCAAGAAGGTCCCTAATAACTCTAAGAATCTAATCACTTCTCCAAGTGGGGATTATCCAGTTTCTATTTAAATGTTTTCAGTGATGGCCAACTCACTACTTCACAAGTTAGCCCATTCTGGTTTGGGACAAGTCTAATTCAAAAGTTTTTCCATAGACCACGTTGACGGCTATGCAATGAGTTAAGTAAAATCAGTTGATCATTCTCTAGTTTGCAGTTTCTACCCATATTGAGTAGTTCTTACATGAAAAAGCAGAGCTTGGTCTGGAAAAGAAAAGAGTATCCTAAAGGGAAATTTTAAACAAAAGAAGCCAACAATATCTATGTGGATGCTGAAGGAAAAGGCCTGAAGAAAAAATGTTAACCTTGGGCACTGAAAGAATAACAGCCTCACAGAATTAAGTGTGAACAAAAATACCCTGGCACCTTGAGGCAGGCGGGCCAGAGGGGGACACATGCTAGCACGATAGGCAGATGCACGTTACGTGGCACAGTGTCAGGTACTCATCCCTGGAATGGAGAGGTCTCTTGTACAGCTTAGTTGGTACTGATTAAAAAAACATAGATATAAAAGATACACAGGCAAAGGCTGGAAAAATAAGATTATACACTACCTTCAAATCCGTAAGGCTCCTAGAAATAAGGTTCAGCCATGATCTCCTTTATTCCTTGGAACTTAAAAGTAAAGAGTCCTAGGTCCAGAATGACCAACCATCAATTCATAAGACATAATAATTCAATGTGACTAAACACCAGATGACCAATCTTTATCTTATGCAACTGGACTCAGCTCCTAGCTGATAAACAGACGCGATCTCCACCTTTTGGAACTAGTATCACCATGTTTCAGGTCACAGAAACAGAAGGCATAGAAGATGCATACCAGAATCTTTTCAGTGTTGAGGGAAAGCAAAGAGTCACAGGGTGGTGATCCTTTGGGTTCGCAGTCGGAGTCATGGAAGTTCAAAAAGGATGACTCTGAAAAGCAAACAGTCTTTGTTATTCTCCTCACCTTAGATTTATGGCTCTTAGGTCCTTAACTATGAGTTGCAATGTGAAGAATCCACAAACTCAAAACAAGGACAAGTGTACAAAACACTAAAAGGGGCATCCTGTCTTCCACCTCTACAAATGGGTAACACTTTATAGTTTCCAAGTATCTCACACACGCATCAGTGATTGTCCTCACAACAGTGAACACAGCTGTAAAGATCCTTTCATGGGATACCTCCTATGTGGCAGCATTTCCCAGAGGTTAAAAAAAAAAAATCACAAAGAGGGGAACAAAGTCAAGCCAGGAAGACCTGATGTTAAAAGGTATGTGCTAAGGATCTAGTATCCAGAATATCTAAAAACTCCTCAAATTCAACAAGAAAAAGACAACCCCATTTTAAAAACGGGCAAAAGACTTGAACCAGCAACTCTCCAAAGATATACAAACAGCCACTGAGTTCATGAAAAGATGCTCTACATCATTATTAACTAATGAATGCAAATCAAACCACAAGGAGGTACCACTTCACACCCACTAGGATGGCTATAATTTTTTTTTTAACGGGAAATCACAAGTGCTGGCAAGGAGGCAGAGAAATTGAACCCTTGTGCAATGCTGATGGGGGTGTAAAACTGTGTGGCCACTGTAGAGTTGGTTGGTTCCTCAAAAAGTTAAAGACAGAATTACCACCTGGTCCCGCTATTCCACTCCTAGGTATGTACCCCAAAGAACTGAATACAGGGACTCAAGCACACATATGCACATGTTCATAGCAGCACTATTTACAATAACCAAAAGGTGGAAACAGCCTAAATGTCCACCAACAGAAAATGGATAAACAAATTGTGGTATACACATAGAGTGGAATATTATTCAGCCTTAAAAATGAATGAAGTGGGGACTTCCCTGGTGGTCCAGTGGTTGAGAATCTTCCTTCCAATGCAGGGGACGTGGGTTTGAGCACTGGTCGGGGAACTAAGATCCCACATGCCGCGGGGCAACGAAGCCGCACGCCGCAACTACTGAGCCCATGTGGCACAACTAGAGATCCCGCGCTGCGACTAGAGCCCACACGCTCTGGAGCCTGTGTGCCACAACTCGAGAGAGAAAATCCACGTGCCACAACGAAAGATCCCACGTGCCGCAACTAAGACCCAACGCAGCCAAAAATAAATATTTTTTAAAAAAATGAATGAAGTACTGATACATATTACAACATGGAAGAACCTCCAAAACAAAAACTAAGTGAAAGAAACTAGACACAAAAGGTCACATATTGTATGATTCCGTTTATATGAAATGTCCAGAATAGGCAAATCCACACAGTATGCACCTTGGCGGTTGAAGGAGGGAATGGAGAGAAACTGCCTGATGGGCAAAGGAGTTTACTTTGGAGTGATGGAAATGTTTTGAGGTAATTGCACTACCTGGTCAATGTACTAAATGCCACTGAACTGTTCACTTGAACATGGTTAATTTTACATTATGTGAATTTTGCCTCAACAAATTATTTTTTAAAATATGCTCTAAGGCAGCAGTCATTAAAGAGCACAAAATTATGTTCAAGGAACCACGTGAACCAATTTAGCTGAATTCTCACATGTGTGTATCCTAACGACAGGAGAAGGACATGATGGATCCAAGAGCCCTGGTGGGGAGCAGGGACTGAAGCCGGAATGTTACGTCTCACAAGGCACAGCGGGGTTTAAAGGATGGATGGGTTCAGACTGGCGTGCAGAAAGGGAATGGATAGTCCAGGCAAAATGAGTGGTGTACAGAAACACAAAGGCAAGCAAATGCAAAGGGGCAGTGAGCAGACCACCCTAGCTAGAGGAGGGAGTTGGTGCTGGAAAATAAAAGATATGAGTTTGGAAGGTGAGTGGTCAGACTAGGAAGTCATGGACCCAGAGAAAGGCTTTAGTCTGACAAGAATGAAGAACCAGCAATGCTTGCTGATAGGCAGTTGGATATACGTTAATCAATAACCTGTCACCCTTACCTTTTAAAAAAGATACCATCTGAGAACTCACCACATGTTGAGTACTGTGCAAAGCACTATATAGACATGGCTGTATTCTCTTCTAACAATCTCTCCACTTTATGGAATTCTTTTTAGTTTCAATAAATAAACATCTACATAATTTTATTTTTTATTGTAATTGAAGTATAGTTGATTTAAAATATTAGTTTCAGGTGTACTGATTTTTTTTTTAATTAAAAAAATTTTTTTTTATTTTTAGCTGCGTTGGGTCTTCGTTGCTGTGCGTGGGCTTTCTCTAGTTGCGGCGAGCGGGGGATACTCTTCCTTGCGGTGAGCGGGCTTCTCATTGCGGTGGCTTCTCTTGTTGTGGAGCATGGGCTCTAGGTGCGCAGGCTTCAGTAGTTGTGGCACGTGGGCTCAGTAGTTGTGGCTCGTGGGGTCTAGAGCACAGGCTCAGTAGTTGTGGCGCGTGGGCTTAGTTGCTCCGCGGCATGTGGGATCTTCCCGGACCAGGGCTCAAACCCGTGTCCCCTGCATTGGCAGGTGGATGCTTGACCACTGCGCCACCAGGGAAGTCCAAACATTTACTTAATTTTAAATGGCTGCACAGTATTCCATTGCATGGAATTTAACCATACCCCTATCATTGGATAATTAGGATGTCCTTTCTTTTTTCCTTAATACAGACACTTTCAATGAGTATCCTTGGCCTATATTTTTTGCAAAATTACACAACTGGGCAATTAAACTAAAGTATAACATATGTAATTGCTGAGGCAAAGGGTGTAAACAATTTTAAGACTTTCCATATATATTGCTCCATTTCCATCCCAATACTTAATAATTTCATTCCCATTCGCAGCGTATAACACCACTATTTCCCTCTGTTCAGAGGAGTGCCATTCTTATCTTTTCCAATCTGAAAATAGTACTAGTAAGATTAAACTTTTGGTTTATTGGCCATTTGTATCTCTTTTGTAAATTGCTTATTTCCTTTGCTAATTTGTAAGTCATCTGATCTATTCTGGCCTAAGATTTAGAGAAGAATTTCTAATTACCTACTTTCTAACCTCAGGACCACTTATGAAATTATTGATTTGAATGCCACCTTTATAACACATTATAGTCACTGGGATCTGTTTCTAGACTCTTTTTTTTAAAGGAATCTTTGAGATGATTTACATCTACCTTCTGCAATAGCTCTGACAGATGACTCTTCAATCTCTACATGGACATTTATTTCTAAAAAATTATAGTAATTATTCACGGTCATTGTAGAAAATACAGAAAAATCACAAAATGTAAATAAAAGTCACTTAGAATACCACCACGCACTGAGAACCACCATGAAAATTTTGGTGTGTATAATTAAGAGTGATAATTCTGAAATCAGGTGGCTGGGTTTGAATTCCTGTTCTCTGCCACTGCTTACTAGCTCTTAGCCACTGACTTAAGCCTCCTCAATCTTCAGTTTCGTCATTTGTAAAACAGGGTCAGTAATAAATTATCTACATCACAGGGGTGGTTGTGAGATTTAAATAAGGAAATATAAGTAAAGCATGTGGTATAGTTTCTGACACAAAGAAGGAGCTCAAAAAATGTTTGCTACTATTGTTATCATGAGGTTGTGAGAATTGAATGAGCTACATTGTTTTGTAAGCTGCCCTTTTAACTTAATAATATAATGTAAACACTTAACCATATGATTACATTTTCTTCTACATTATTTAAATTTAAACTTGGTGAGATTATATATCATTTTAATTTAATACTTTAGACATAAAATTTCAATTCTCTACAATAAACCTGCATTTTGTTGTTTTGTTTTGTAAACTTTCTAATCCCTTATAATGATGTTTATTCTGACTTCAGTATCATTGTTTCAATTACTATAGCCTTACAATGAGTGCATACATGTTAATGTAAAAGCAAAGCCTCATCACCTTTTTTTAAAAAAAATTTCTTGGCTATTAGGATAAACATTCTTCCTTCAGATAAACTTCAGTCATTTTGTTACGGTTCCAAAACAAAAAGCTCTGTATGATTCTTATTAGAATTGCATTAAAATTGTAGATTAATGAGGGGAGAAACACTTGACTTCTTTACAAAATTTAATCTTTTATTAACCTATGTGGAATTTTATAATTTTTATACAGGATGTACACGTTCAAGTCTGTTGTGATCTTAAAAAAAAAAAATCGCTTGATAACCACAGATTCATCGGTGGTTGAATCTATTATTTGTTGAGCATCTACTATGTTCCAGTCACGGCCTTAGCCTCAATGGTCGTCAAAACCATAAATGACCCCAGTCCTTGTATACAGCATTCAGTGGGGAAGCTGACAGTAATCAGAGCCACATAAAAAAATGTCAGAATGCAACAGTTTAAGAGTCATGACCTAGAGCATAATCAGGAGAAGAGGTGTGTGTGCTCAGGAAAAGCCTCCAGAGGACTGAGTAACGTCAGCTAATACCGATATAGTCACCATGTATAAAGGCACCCTTCCAATCCCCATTTTAAAGAAGAGGAAAACGAGGCAGACAGCCTAAGCAATTTGCAAAAGGCCACCCTCCAGCAAAGCAATGGAGGTGTTGGTTGGCTGTCTGCCATGAAAGAGTGAAGGCAGATCTAAGCGAGATTAAGGACTTAAGAGGTGAAGGTCCATGGCAGGGTGGCGGGATTGGGAGAGTGGCCCAGGCAGAAATACAGCATACTGTTAATCTTCTGCCTTCTTAGCTGACTAGAGCTGAAGATTTCATCTGTCCACATTATTGAACTTTTAACAGCTCTATTAGTGTCTTCATTTACACAGTGGATAACTGAGCCATCTACACGTAATTATATCAAGGTCTTTTTAATATTTATACTCGCTTAGCATCTTATTTTACTGGACAAAACCTCCCCAAAGTGCTCAATAATACTAGTGATAAAAGGCACTCCTGCTTAGTCCTGACGTTAACATGTCATTTGATGACCCAGAATTTCCTCAACTTTTGACAGTAATACTTTTAAATTTAACATTTACAAACATCCAGTGGGAAGCTGCTCTATGTGCCTATTTTGACATTTACAAACATCCAGTGGGAAGCTGCTCTATGTGCCTATTTTGAGATTGATATATTTTACCATATAAAGGAAGGGTGGAGATCGATGTATTTTACCATATAAAGGAAGAATTCTCCTATTCTTTGCTTTACCAAAAATTTTAAATCAGGAAAGCTGTCTGAAATTTATCAAGTGATTTTGCATATTTCTTTATGATAATCATGATTTCTCTCCTTTGATCTATCAAGGTGATTAATTCAATTCCTTAAAAAGTTGAACTATCTTTTATACTTCTAGAATAAACTAATTGATCAAGGCAGATTATTCTTTTGTTTACTGGCTTCAGTTTACTAATATTTTACTTAGGATTTTTATAACTATGTTAATAGCTTTCTTTTCTCCCCCTGAACTTTATCAGATTCTGGCATCAGTGTTTTTTGCTGGTTTGGTAAGGTCTGTGATACAAAAATAGTTTGTTCTACCTGTAACTAGAGTTGTCTGGAACAGGAGGTTAAATTTGTTCTTTAATCTAAAAATATTTAACTCACTATGGATTCAATTATTTTCAAATAATAACCCCAACCAGCTGTATTTCAATGCTACAGATTTCCATGAAATTAGGAAAAGTCTGTTTTCTTCCTTGTTCAGGTCATACAAGTCATTTCATTGTGATTACTACAGAAATAGTCTCAAAACACATTACAGAATCTGATCTTTTTCTTCTACATCATCTTCCTGGATATTTCTCTACTGCTTCTTATTTTTAACCTATTAGCAGAGATTTCTGCACCGTTGTCTCTTAAATTCTAACAGCCGCTACAGTTGTGCACATACCCCCTCATTCATTGCACGCATTTGCATCTGCTCCCTACTTACACGTTAGCCTTCTCAGATTCATCTATTTTATTCTTTTTTAAAGAAGCAGCTCTTGGGTCTATTGATCCATTCCGTTGTTGCTCTGTTTCTAATTCATTTATTCTGGCTTTGTTCTTCTTAGTCCTGCAATTTCCTTTATTTCCTCTTCTAGTTTCCCAAGTTTAGTATCCAGTTCATTTATTCCCTTTCTTCTTTAGTATTAAGATGCCATGGAAAGCTTCAGCAGGAAGAAAGATCAAAGACAGTGGGGAGAGAAGGACCGGAGACCGGAGCAGAGAGGCCAGGTGGAGGCCATGGCCAGTTACAAAACAGGAAAAGTCCCAACACAGGCAGAGGCCACTGGGGCAAAACACGGGGTCAGAGTCTAAAGAGATATGAAGGAAAAAGGACAGGCCTTTGAGAAAATTGGGCACAGGAAGAGGAAAGAGGCACTGTTTCCCATGTGTGCAGCTAGAAAGGGGCAGTGCCCGTAACTGGAGTGGGGAGTCTAAGAGAAAGAGGGCTTTTAGAGGGAAGTAAAGCGCTAACTCCGGGTTTAAGCAATTGCTCGTGAGATGCTAAACCAGGAAGCTGTCTTGCATGTAGTTAGGAAATTCCAGAGAAAGAGCTACGGATATAAATTTGATAATCATTAACTGATGGTAGATGATTAAGCGGGAAATGCAGGTAGGATCTCTAAGAAAGCTTAGGAAGCTTAAGTTTAATGAGAAGAGCAGAGCTGACCCTGGTGGGAACAAGATATTTAAGAGGCAGAGGGAGAATCAACTTGATAATCTACCTTTTTCTAAAGGGCTACCTATTTCTTTGAACTGTTCTACATCTTTGTCCTAAAGCTATACAGAGAGTTATAAGGATTCCTAAAGGCAAATACCCTGAACAACATGGGGGTTAGGGGTGCCAATCCTCCATGCGGTTGAAAACCTGCGTATAACTTGTAGTCAGCCCTCCGAATCCGCAGCTGCACAACTGAAGATTCACCAAACACAGACCGTGTAGCACTGTAGTATCTCCTACTGAAAAACATCCATGTAAAAGTGAACCTGCACAGTTCAAACCCGTGCTGTTTAAGGGTCAGCTGTATTTGTTTCTTCTCATTTTTCTTGATTACCCTTGCTAGATGATTGTCTAAACTTTACTCGTTATTTTCAAACAACCAGCTCTTCTACTTAAAGCTCCTCTTTCCCTGACTTCAGAATTAATTAGTTCTGCAGCAAAGTAACAGAGGGGTTCAGAGCACAGGGTGTGGTGCCAGACTGACTCAGATTAGATGCCTAGCTGGCTGTTTGACTTTGGGCAAGTCCTTTAATTTCTCCTAGCCTCAGTTTCCTCATCTGTAAAACAGGAATAACTACCACCACATACCCTCTTAGGGCAACTGTGAGGAATAGACGTAATGCCCACAGTTCACAGAATGATTGTTAAATGTTAGTATATACATCTAGGCTAAAATTGCTGGGTTTTTCTTGTAAATTTCTTCTTCCTGCTTTCCTGAAGTTTATTTTGGCCTTCATAGTACTTTACAGCTTTCAAAATACTTTCACAGACATTATTTCTTCTGGTCCTCCATTCTCTGAGGCTGGTGGAACATACCTTGGGCTCACTGTACATGTGGGGAATGATGCTCAATGTTAATGGACACGTTTAAGGTCACACAAATGAAGAAACAATGAAGCGAAGATTCGCCACAGATGCGCTCTAGGACACCCCATCGATAGGGGCACACGGCACATTTGTCACCACTCATTCTGCCGAAGCGGGGTCCTGGTAATAGTCTACTACAGCAATGCCATCCAACTTCTTTCTTCTCCCCCTCAACCTTACACACAGCTGACTTTAAGAAGAGCATCTCTGGTGGAGAGACAGAAGCTGACTGTAGGACATTGAGACAGTGTATATAAACATCTTCTCTGAGGAATTCTGCTGAAAAAGGGAACAGAGAGATGAGGTGGTGGCTGGAAGGACTCGGTGGTCCTGTCTTCGTTGCCTGTTTTTTCAAGATGGGCGCTGCACCAGGCAGAAGCCACGAGTCCTCCAAGGAGACAGGACCACAGGCAAAGGCTATCAGTACAGTTGCGGGCGGGCGGACAGCTAGAATGGTGGGAAAGCGTGGAAGTTCTCAATCAAATAAGAGGAGAGCATGGCCTCCTGCTGAGGAGAGGAGAGGAGGTGTCACTGAAAGGAGCATGCGTCTGTCACACGTTCCTGTCCTGCAACGGAAAACTGACTGAAAGCTTGCGTTTCCCCGAAGGAAAATGTTTCATAAGGAATTCCACAGCCGCTTCTGTGCTCATCACTTGACCACCTGGCTCCAGGTATAACAGACGGTGGGCCAGGCTCACCTGAACACAAGGATGACTGGACTTTTCCCATGGAGGAGCCAGAACTTGGAAGTCAGGTGCCAGATATTTATCGACAATTCTGGTCCCAGGTGTAGGGTAAACCCGGGAAGAGCAGACCGCATTACCGTGGCTGGAGGAGCTCCCTGAAGGTCAAGCAGGTGCTACACGGCATCAACTTGTAGTGCCTTTGCTTTCTTTTTTTTTTTTTTTGTCAATAACTGGACTTTAATGAGTAATTCTGGTAAAAGTGTTTTTGCACAGATATGCAGGTATAAAACACATATAAAAAATGAACAAAAAGATTCCTTCTCTCAAGTACATCTTAGAACAGCCATGACTAAGTTTAACGTGACATATATTTCAGAGCTTAAGACCCAAGAAACTTTGCTTTTATCAGTTTCTGCATTTGTAAGACAACCACTATTGAGGGTGAAGCTAGGTCCCCCTGAAACCGAGCTGCCCTGTCAAGTTTATGATTAACCTTTCTATCCAAAACTTTATTCTCTTTCTTATCCTGCTCCCTGCTCCCCTCAAGATTGAGGAGTATCAAAGAAAAGGTTGCGGGGGGGGGGGGGGAGGGTTGACCCCTGCGGGGTCCTCCTGGGTACCAAAGCCCCTCCATGTCACCTGTTTTTTGTTTGTGGAAAAAGGCTTTAGTCTCCTGCGTTCCAAAGAGCAGACTCAAGCAGTTACCAATTAGGGAAGTGAGAGAATGCAGAAAGTAAGGAAAAGCAGTCAAGCAAGAAACGTTAATGGTAGCTTAAACAATAGTTCCGCGATAAAAGTCCTAGTTCCTCCTAAAGGACGATAAACATCTGATGCGTATCTTGGAGTTGTTCTGCAGAAACTAAGACCCCACCCAGGTGGAGGGCAGCGACTACCTGCTGATCACAAGCCTGTAGATCCCAGACTGGTTGGAACCAGAAGCTTGATGATTAAGATCCCCAAAACATTACCTTATTTCCTCACCACCAACCAATCAGAAGAAAGTCCACAGGCTACAACTCTCACCCCAAATGTTGCCTTTAAAACCCTTCCCTGAAAGCCATCGGGGAGTTTGGACTTTTTGAGAATCAGCTGCCAGCCCTCCTGGCTTGGTGCCCTGCAAATAATCGTTGAACTTTCCTTCACCACAGCCCGGTGTCAGCAGACTGGCTTTGCGGTGCTGTGGGCGTGCAGACTCAAGTTCGGCTCAGTAACAAGGAGATTGTAGATTACCTTGCTGGATGGTCCCAGGTGGTACTTTTCCTTTAGAATGTAATAACAGGAAAAGTAATAACAGGGAAAATTCTCCTCTGAAGAATTCATATGCTTCTTTTGTTCTAATAAAATACTATTCATCAGTACCTGAGATGTGTAAGTTATAAAACAACTTGAAAATAGAGGCTGCCACTGAGAATTAGATTATAAAGTCAACATATAACTAGTCCTCTAGAACAAGGATCTGCAAAAGCCATCTTAAAAGAGACAGAACGGCTTTCTAGCAAAACATGAATGTAATCTGACTGAAGCTGTATTAACTCACATAAAAGTAAAGTACTTGTAAAGAATGTATAAAACCAAAAGAAACGGAGTTGGTCAGCTGCACAGAATGGAAAAAGAAGCATGGAAGCAAGTTACGGGGCGCCGATCCAGGAACAGAAGAGGATGGCAGGTGCCGCCGCCAGCATACTGGGCAGCGGGCCTTACCCGCAAAGGCTGCTCACTTAGCCTGGGGCTATACACTGCGCGGCTGAAAATGCATCGCAGGCTCAGGGTGGCACGCGCTCTGAAGCGCTGAAGCCTTTCGCATAAGCCCACACGCACTGACGTCATGAGCTCTACTGGGAAAGCTGAAGCAGATCTGGGCAGTGATGTGAAACCGTTAGAGACAAGGAAACACAGTGTCACTTAGAACACTCCAGACACAGGCAGGAAAAAGTCACAAGAGAAGTCCACTGGTCTTTCGTGCAGAAGCCGTGCCAGGCGGAGGACAGACCACCTGACACAGGACCCCCGGGTACCTGTGTGAAGAACGCCAGCGCCTGAGCAGAGTCTATGCACTGTGCCGGTTCCTGAGGCAGAAATGAAGCCACAGCAAATATTTCCCGATGAAACAAGGGTGACGTAGAATAAGACTTTATTAGCATGCTTAAAAACAGATAGCAGTTATTGATTTGGGTTTCTTTCCGGTTACACGCGTTACTCAGTTTGTGAAAATGTATGGAGCTTTACACTTGTGATGCACACATTTTTCTGCATATGTCATATTTCAATAAAGAGTAAAAATAAAAAAAGACAGCAGAAGGAAAATGTTGGAAAGCATTAACCCGAAGTGAAAAGTACTAAAATTCTGTTACTTGAATAAATTTTGTACTTATTCTATCTGAAAGATAACAAGCCCAAACAAAAAGATAAGATGACCTCTTTAAAACACTACACTGCGAAAAGGGGATGCTTTGTACGTTGGTCAGTCAGGCAAGTATCTATTGAGTGCAAAGAAGCCAAGCTGTCTCTACAGGCTGTAAAAGAGACTCCTTGAAAAGTTTTTATATAGAAAGTACTCTGCCACTTCCTGTAGTATGCTCCACGTAGGTAGGTTTAAAAACCCAGGCCACATATCTTTTGCCCTCATCCAGAGGGGAAAAGAATTAACCTCTGTCACCCAAAGCTGAACACATCTACCAGTGCACAGAAACTTGTAAAAGGTAAATGTAATTCTTAACGACAACATAATCTACAGGAAGAAGCTAACGAGTATGCAAATACCATGGGCTATCAGCTTCCTAGGGCTCTCACGACAAAGAGCCACCCCTAAATCAGATGACTTTCTGAAAAATGCTGTTCACCCTCCCAGTGATCAGTCATCTGGGCTGGTTGAGGTAACAATACAGGAATCTCTTCATCACTCTGTGCCTCAGTCTCTGTGCTCAAAATAAGCTAGCTCCTTTACACTGTCAAATTTACTGTGTATGCCTTGAAAAGATCAGAAGAGATCTGCCACAAAACTGTGTATGATAACTAACGCAGAAAATCAGGACCAAGGGGAAAAAGGATCAAGCAAATACACTAACAGTAAGGGTTACCACAGCTGCCGTAACTGAGCATAAAAAACTTGGCTCTTAACTTCCCCGCAGCCAGAGCAAAAGAGGAAACAGCTCTCATTATAGACGTTTCCCTCTATTGATTCCTTACCACCTCTAAGACACAGCAGTAATTTAAGGCTGTGAACAATAAGACCGATTTCATGTATTTAAATAACCAATTCCTCAGTTAAGAGAGAGACCATAAATACTGACAATCTCTTCAAGTCTGACTGACTTTGTCAAAAACACAGAGCTAGGTTCACAGCTACTTCCTTGTTTTTCTGACAGTTAAAGCTCCCAAATCGGACAGACACTTCTCCACAAAGAACAGTGGGAAAAGGAAATAAACTCAAATCTGGGATTGTTAATTTCAACAAACTAAAGAAAAGTACTTCAGGTTGCAAATTAATCATTGAACTTGACTGAGGCATTAAGCAGGGATAGTGCTAATGTCACCAGTTAGATGAAAACGACCACGAAGACATCAAGTACAAACCTACCTCACCTAGGAGCAGACAAAAAACTCTCAAGAAGGCACTTAAAAAAAAAAAAAAGAAAAACACATAAATTCAGTTCTTATTAATACATTTTCAAATAAGGAAAACAAAAGTATTTTTGAAACAAGTACTAGAAATGCATATGTTTGAACTAAAATACAGGTGGACCATCTGTAAAGAACACATAAAGACATATTTAATACAGACGAATGCTGCATTGGAATAAGATGCAGCTTAGCTTTGGTAGTTAGAGCAGAGGAGAAATCCTGAATTCCTGAATCAGTGGACAAGTTACAACTTAACTAGACCTTACTTTACCAGATCTGTGACATCGGGGGGGTCAAGTTAAGATATGGCTAAGCTCTCTCTCCAAGCCTCACTCCATCCGGGTCTCTGCTCGTGTCACCTTAGCAGAGGCCTTCCCAGGCCACCTCTCAAAGAAGCATCCCCACACCACTCTATTCCTAAAGGCGCTTATCACCAGACCTGTGGCACACTGCTCCTTCCCCCACCAGAACACAGGCTCCACTGAGGAACTCAGCCGACCATGCTGTAACCCCAGGGTCTACAACACTGAGTAGAATCTAGGAGGCACACGAACAGGTTTTCAGTTAAAGAACAGATCCAGAGACTTCCCTCGTGGTCCAGCAGTAAAGAATCCGCCTTGTAATGAAAGGGACGCGGGTGCGATCCCTGGTCAGGGAACTAAGATCCCACATGCTGCGGGGTAACTAAGCCCGTGTGCCACAACTACTGAGCCCGCGTGCCTCAACTAGAGAGCCTGCGTGTCGCAGACTACAGAGCCCACGCGCCCTGGAGCCTGCGTGCCACAACTAGAGAAGAGAAAACCCACACGCCGCCGCAACTAGAGAGAAGCCCACGCACCAGAATGAAGAGCCCACACACCGCAATGAAAGATCCCACATGCCTCGACAAAGATCCCACATGCTGCAACTAAGACCCGACACAGCCGAAGTAAATAAAATAAAAAAATAAATAATAAATAAATCTTAAAAAAAAAAAGAACAGATCCAGTCCCCTCTACGGCTCAAGTATTAAGTTCAATGAAGCATCCTTGCACATAATGTAAACATAAAATTCTAGGACAAGTTAGCTAAGACTATAACTTGCAACAAACAAAGCTTAAGGGCATAGGACTTTATCAATTATATTAGTAAGAAATTATACTAACACTTTGCAAATATTACTGACGGGAAGTTCACAAACGATCGGGAGGCCAGGTTCAAATCCTGGCTCGACTCTCTACTGTGTGACCATTCTTAACTTCTCTTTGCTTCAGTTTCCCCTTACATAAAATGGAGACAAAAACAGTACCTATTTCAGTGTCAAGTACTGTGTGAAATAAGGACGCAGTCTTGACAAGGATAAAACCGAGGGAAAGAATCAGGGCAAAACTTCTGTTCCTTATTGCTTCCCACAGTTCCAAACTACAAGCAGGGCAAAGATAACAAGGAAGGGAGGGAACATTTACTTTTATTTGAAAAATATGTACATTACAGTGTTCGTGTTTTTAAAAGAGCAAGGTAATTTTCACCACGGGAAAACAGAATATCACAAGTCTGTGGTTACACGTGCTTTTCAAATAAAAAGCGAAATGTAAAAACGTGCTAGAGGAGAAAAAGCTGAAGGGGGGCTGGGGGACAGGAAAGCCGGGCTGAGGTCCGTGGCACTGAGATCACCCGTGCTTGTCGTCTGGGCAGCTGGGCCCCGAGGCTGCTCCCTGGGGCCCGGATTCCGGCCGCTGCCATTTTGCTGTCCAGACAGCTCCCAATTTGTTCTCTTCGGCCCTACAATCGCTGAAGGTTCTGCCTTAAGAGAATACATACCAGCTCACCTGAAGGTGTGCAGATGCAGACCCAGGCAGGCATCAGCTCAGTCATTTATACCCCAAAGCAGGGGGAAGGCTTCTGCAAAGTGGGCGTGCAGCCGCGGCTGCCCTCTGAATAGGGGCTGGCTTGATTCGGAGAGGCTTGCGCTGGATGAGCCAGCGGCGACAGTGACGTGATTAATAGCTGGTGAGGGCGGGGCTTGATTCTGCATAACTGATTGGTTCTGGATCCTGGCACTTGCCTAGACCCTAATGCTGATCATACGGGGGCTCCGGATGCAGAGCACGAGCCCCTCAGGCTACAAGCTGGCTCGTTGTGAATCCTGAATTGCTGTTCTTCCTGGAACAGAGAGGGGCTGAGGCGGGTCTCACTTGCTTCTACCTGGCTGTCTAGGACAAGGAAGGAGAAATAAGAGACACGTGGGTGAGTTTCTACCACAGAAGAGACGGCTTTTGTCACACGATGCAGCCAGCAAAGCTAAGGGGAACACCTGGAGACCCAAGTAGCATAAGCAGTTGACCCTGGGAATCATTTCCTGAGGTGACAGCAGCCACTTCAGCACCTGTCGGCAGCTACTGGGACACTCATGTCAGCCCAGGGAAGGTTGCCTGGAAGACGTGTCACCGATTTTCAACAGCACGTTTTTAATTCTAAACTAAGAAAATAAGTACTACACGGAGGGTTACTGAAACATTTAAATAAATGATGCTTCAAGCTTCATAATACAGCGTTCATCCTCTGAAGCAGAGAACATTAGATAATGGTCTCCATATGTGAGGGAACGGAGGCTGAACAGGATTCCTCCAAACGCCCTGGTTCTGAAAACCTACATTTATCATTATTTGGGTGAAAAGCATAATACAAGTCAGAGGCGGCTCAGACGAGGACTCTTAACCATTGGCGTAAGCCTGGTGCTACACAGTGAAATGAACCACCGATATCAATAATATCAATTGATTTCATAATCTGTCTCTTTCATCGCCTAGAATCTGGGTCTCCTTTACCCAGTGAGCAACACGTGAATATAGGAGGGAAAGGAAAGGAGGATTTACACGCTACCTACTATATGCTTGTAAATATTACAGATGTTTTTTCCCTAACTATAACCACTGAGCGTTTCAGACAAATGTCGTCTGGAGTCTGACCACCTGGGCTCCTCCCCTTCCAGCTGTGGGCCCTCAGGAAAGTGATGATTTCACTGTGCCTCAGTTTTCCCCTCTGGGAAAAGGAGCTAGCATCCAATGATGTCGTTACCAGCGCTCTGACAGGCTAAGAGTATTGCCTAACCAACCTAAAGCTGTTACAACAGCACAGGGCACGCAGCAGGCACCTGCGTACGTGTACGATCGCGATTTCCCATTTCCCTCACAGCATCCTTGGGAAGAAAATAAAACCCTGTAGTCAGGGAACAGTGTCTTCAATTTACAGAGGAGGCAATTCTGCAAAGACAGGCAATTAACCTGCTCAGAGTCACAGAAAGTGACAGAGGTAAAAGCCATTCTCTCTCCACTGTGCAGTGCCGGCCGTGTCATTCATGCTGTTACCAGCCACGGCTTACTTCCAAATACAGAAGTCACATAGCCCTCGGCGAGCGAGACGTCCTCAAGGAAGTCAGATTGTGCTGAAAGGAAATCAGACTGTGCTAATCTCGACATTTCATCTCAACCAAAAAACACTTATTGTCTCCCCAGGTACACAATACTAGACTGCTGTCAGGCCATAAAAGCAAGCAGCAAGCTCCTAGTGAGTTAGGTAGACGCGGACGTTTCAAAAGCAAGCCTTAAGGGAACTCACGGGCAAGAGGAAAGGGAAAGGACAAGGGAGTGGATTAAAAAGACACACTACAGACCTTCAAAACGAAAAATGTACGTATCTACCTTGCCCCTGAGGAATCTGCTCAGGACCTTAAACTGAGGCCAATAGCGCCCAATCTTAATGAATGAACTGGCCCACTTCCAACACACACACAGCTCTGACATACACAGGCCCGCAGGGCCCTTTTGACTCTCTGGGAGACACCTGACAGATCACAGGTCAATCTTAAAACAACTGGGAGCAAGATGTCAATGACCAGATTAAACGGCGTTACTCTTTTGTTCCCTCCTTTCTTCCCAGGGATCAAATTTGTACAGGCTATGTTTAATACAATACGTCAATCGGGAGGTCAGGAAACCTGACTTCCAGGCCTAAGATGGGCCAGACACCCCGGCTCCGGGCGCGGGTCCGGTCCTCTTTGTCCGTCAGTCCCTCCCTCGCTCCCACAGCACCCGCGGGGGCCAGAGCAGGGACTGGGGCTGCCCCGGGCCACCTGCCATCTCCTCCTCCACCCTCTCAAAAGTTGCTAGGGCTGCAGAGAGGCCGCCCTGGCCTCGGGGGCATGCTGTCAGCTCTTTTCACTATTCACCGCCCTCCCCACGGCGGCCTCGGGAGGAGGGCGCGCAGCGGCGTGGGTGTGAGCGGCGGGAAGCGGCCCCGGCGTGACACTTCGCGGAGCCGGCTCCCCCAGGGGCACACGCCGCGGCCGGTGCCGGCGAGGCCCGGGCTGCCCACACATCGGCCCCGGGGCCCGCAGCCCCCGGACCCGCCGCGCCGGCGCTCCGCGGCAACCCGGACGCCCGCCCACCGCCGCCGCCGGCCACTCACCGCCGCACTCGGCAGAGTACTGGTCCCCCCAGTCCCCGGACTGCGGGCTGCAGCCGCCGCCCGCCGGGGCCTCCTGCTGCTGCCGGTGCTGCAGCTCCTGCTTGAGCAGGGACAGCGGCGAGTAGTGCTCGGTGGCTAGGGCGCCCGGTCGCGGCCCGTTGGACAGAACCCCCAGTAGCAGCAGCAGAACCAAGACTCGCCGGGCGGCACCCGCGGCGGCCACAGCGCCGCCCCAGCAGCCGCAGCACCAGCAGCCGGCAGGTGCCATCTTCCCTCAGGGCGCATGTGCGGCGGCCCTCGCCGCGCTCTGCGGCCTCCCAACCTGAACCTGCGGCTGGCAGGTGGGCCGTGGCGAGGGGGCGGGAGAAGGAGAGTGGCAATGCCTCCTGGGAGTTGTAGTCCTAGTTCAGCCAGCCTGCGATCCCCTTTTCGGTGCTGGGACTGCGAGTCCCGGTAAGCACCGCGCGGCGCAAGGCTTCCGGTCTGGCGTCTGACGTCTTCCCCGCCACTGAATCGGAAGTTCTGGCCCGCAGTTGCGTGGAAATGGGCACTGATGGGCGGAGGAGTGGGTTTCGGCCCGGCAAGGGGAACACCGAAGGGGTGACAGCTGGAAAGGGGAAGACGGATGGGGTGGCAGTGACTCCTACTACTGCTGCTGCCTCGGCCTCCTGCCAGTACAGGTGCATCGAATGCAACCAAGAGGCCAAGGAGTTGTATCGAGACTACAGCCACGGTGTGCTGAAGATAACCATCTGTGTGAGTTGTCAGGTGTGGGATGTCCTTGGGGAAAAAATGGCGCAGCGAGGTTTGGGAACCGTGAGAGACCATGGTACCTTTACCAGATTTTTAGGGTGATAAAAATAAAAAACCAACGAGTTTCAGGGTCCTCTAATACAGACTTAAGTTCGATGCTTGACATTCTCGTTCCTGCTCAGTCGAACCTTTGCATGAATACCTATAGTGGTAGAGAAGTCATACCCTACAGCGCTTTTCTCATACCGGTCACGTTTGCTGACCCGGGCGAACGAATCCTCGGACGGAGATGGATGCAGGTGTTGTGCGTAGAAATTTAAAGATCGGATTAGGGTGACATTTGGGCTCACGCCAAAGCTATTTCATTCTTATTCTCCCTTTGATAGACAGATGTTACCATCTTTACACTTAATAACCTATAGTAAACTCTCCTAGAATACTTTTTCAAGCTTCATCCATTGTGGTTTTTGAATGTACAGTATTATGTACAAAGCACGATGCTAGACGTTGGTGATATAAAAACCAAAAATGAAGAAGTAAAAATTCTCTGCCTGGAACAGTCTTCTCTCAGGTATCTGTGTGGCTCATTCCCTCACCTCCTTCAAGGACTTTTCTCTAATATCTTATAGAGAGGCCTACTCTGACCACCCTATTAAAAATGATGATTTCCCCCCCCCCTTCAAGGCTGGTATACCTTATCACCCTTCCCTGCTTATCTTTCTCCATAGTAGCTATCATCTTCTAATATTGTATATAATTGACTTTATTATTTATTGCCTGTCTCCTCCCACTGGAATGTAAGCGACACAAGGAGAGAGATTGTGTATATTTTATTCATTAATGTAGTTGGACCACCCAGGACAGTGTCTGACACATAGTAGGTATTAAATAAATATTTGTTGAATGAATGAACCATTTCTAGGTTTTTTAGATGATCATATCCTAGGCCATCCCGGTATGAGAGTAAGTTATGTGTGGTCTAAACTTAATGGCTTTGGACTAGTCCAATTAAATGGCCCATCTAAGAGACGACAGCCACATAACTGTGAATACAGTTTGTCCAAAGAAAAGCTAGTAAATGCCTATGCATTTTAGTTAGCAGTGATTTGTAATATAATCTGTATTTTAAAAAATTATTGGCATTAGGCTAACAACAACAAAATCCCTGTTCAAATCATCAGACGCTGGCTTCTCTATACCTTTACTTATGTAAAGAGAAAATAATTATTGGATAGCTATTTAGGTCAACAGCTATACTCTCCCCCACTTTTTTCCCCCCGACATCGCACTTTCTCACCCAGGAGACAGATTTTAGAGTAATATTTGGAATATTGAATGGTGGTACTGTACATTATGGATTATTGTACACAGTCATTCCCTAATGAAACAGAGTAGGTAGTATCCTTGTTTATATCATGCTAATGCTTAATGATATGCATGATTGCATTACTCAGAAAAATCATTCATGTGATGCCAGACTCTGAAAATTAAACCATAAAATAATTAGCTTTGTAAAGACTGTCCAAGTCCTGGGATGAAAAGTAAAAAGTTTTTAGTCATCAGGCTATTTGCTGTGAAAAAATATACAAAGTTTCTAAGTGGTTACAGCTGGTAACTTATAGGTACTTTGATCTCTGCTGTATTTGGAGTCAGCAGTGTACTCAGCCTGATCTCCTACCAGTATTTTTCATTCTAATCTCCCTTCCCTTTGCTCTTCTTGCTTTTTCCTGCCATTCCTCCCAGCTTGCCTATCTGTGTTTCTCTAATTTTCTTCTGATGGAAGCATGTCCCTTGCTTTTAGTCACTCTCTCTGCTTCAGCGCTTCACAATTTATTATAGTTATGTTAAAGATATTGTACTTTTAATATCCTGAGGGGCCTGGCCTATTTTAAGTGCTCGGATATTTGCTAAATCCATTATGGTAACCAAACAAAACGAAACTCCTTTGAGATTGTCTCAAGTTTTAGTTCTGTTTCGGACAACAAGATGCAGCTTTCACCCCTGGGTGCTGGGTGCAAAGATGAATAAGACAGCACTGCCCTCACAGGTTCCACTTCTCAGATATGTGTTTGCTTATTGTGGAGCTAAAATCTGAGAATGAGTGGGGAAGGGGATAGTCCTGGAGATGATGGGAAGGAAGAAGCAGCAAGAATATTCATGAAAAAAAAATGGCCAATTTATATTCTGAAAGAGATGTGATTCATTATAGAATTAGAGAACATAGCAGCAGAAACTAAGCCATATCCATGTTAAAATGGAACTAAGCCATATCCATGTTAAAATGTTAAATGGAAGCAGTATTTGAGTTCCCAGGGTGTGCATGGTCCCTATGCTGTAGGGATTTCTTAGAGGACAACTTTCTCTTTCAGGAGACTTGTCTATTAAGTAATAAATGATGTGGAATAGAACAATTTTGCCAGAATAAGAAAACATTTCTACTACATTTAGCTGTCTCCCAATCGGATGTTTTACCACATTTGTTTGTTTTGTGTGTGTGTGTGTGGTTTGACTCATTACATTCAAGGTGAAGGAAGCACTCGAGGAAAAAGCAAATAACAGAAGCAGAACAAGGAAAAAATTTGGCCTAAACTGATAGGGAGGGAACCAGCAGACTTTAATGAATTCTCAATGTTTCTCAAATACTCAGCATGTTGGGAAGGGAAGATGGGCATAGCACATAGCATGTCCCATGATACCAGCAGCTGCCTCTTCTGTTTGGGTTCATGTCACCCTGTGCTCATTCCATTGTAGCACTTACAGTAGCATGTTTATTTGACTTCCCCTTCTAAACTGTAAGGTCCTTGAGGGTAGAGCTTATGTCTCAAGGAAAGTATCTAGCACTGTGGAAGTGCCTGGTCCATAGACATGGCTAAGGAAAGAGAGCTGTTACGAGTGTAATAGGCACTCCAAACACCCATGTCAGACAAATGATTGCAAAAGGAGTAACTACGCTGCTGTGTCTCCTGCTGCTGGTTTCTGCCGACCTCCTTCTAAAAAATGTCCAAATCCCGTCTTAGACTTGTGATGCTGTCAGAAGATGGGTTTTAGGGAACTTTTAAAGGACAGAGAGAGGATCCCTGACCAGTCTGCAGTTTCATTTTAAAGTGAAGTAGCATCTCTGGTCTTCCATTCTCATTTGTATAAAGAGAGGAAGTGTTCTCCACATGAGTAGCACAGGGAGAGGTTCTAGAAAACAGCTCTGTCATGTATATAGAATTCCTGATTCTGTGGCTTCTGTTTAGATACTGGCTTACTCTTTGCTCAGCTAAAAAGCCTAACCTCTTAAACCTCAGATCTATTAGGTGGGTTTAAATTTGGAGTAATAGCACATCTCCCTTCATTGGTTCACCTGATGACTAGACAAACATACACACTTCTTGTAATGACATGAGTGAAGTGGAGAAACTTTAAATTGGAAATGAATCTAACTCTTCATGACATTGGGAGTGCAGGGTTCATATTCTTCAATGCACTCCATTTTTCTTCTAGCACTTTGATATAATTAAAAGGCCATCCTAGTATGTTTGCATATCCATCACTTCTTCTATTTCTATTTTATCCCCTCAAAGTTTCAAAATGTTTTGTGTTTGAATTGTAGCCATTAGTTTATGCAGTGAATAGGAGCCTTGATGCAACTTTGTAGCTAATACTCTTTCAAATGTCATTTCTAATGAGCTTGTTCTCCTATACCTGCGTTTTATATGTTCTGATGGTATTGGGATTTCATAACATTGTAATCACGTGTGTCCAAAAAAAAAAAAAAAAAAAAGCCCTTTAATAGGAATGGCTGAGAGGCCAGGGAGCCTTGATTTGGGCAACTCAGAGCCAGGCAGCACAACCCCGTTCCTTACATACAGCCAGCGTTCTCCAGTGTCTACTATGGCAGAGAAGGACCATTTTCTTGCCATGTTCTCCATGGAGAGAAAGACAGGCTTCTCTTGGTATGTGCCACCCGAGGATTCCTACCTGCCTGGAGCTCTCAGAAGCTCTGGGTGCAGGGTTACTTTTCTGAACCCTTTTCTCCAAATCATGTTTCAAGAACCACAAAGTTGGGGCCACCTAGCCAACAGGCAATGAAAGTACATTATAAACTTACTTATTTTATAATAATTCCTACAAATTGCAAGTTGTGTGTTCTGAGATACTTTCCTGCCTAAAATCAGTCTTTAAATCAA
Source organism: Balaenoptera borealis (assembly GCF_965194805.1). Lineage (NCBI taxonomy): Eukaryota > Metazoa > Chordata > Mammalia > Artiodactyla > Balaenopteridae > Balaenoptera > Balaenoptera borealis. Next base: position 13,842,969 of record NC_138874.1, on the reverse strand, counting down.
ATATCTTTTGGGTCTTCTTAAATATGAGATCAAAAGATTAATATTTTTAGCCTAGAAGATTATATTTAGTCATTTCTGAAACCAGGTCTTATGCAGATGAACATTTTGTATCTGAATGGAAGTTTATTTAAATAAATGCCGATATAGCCTTATTGCCATACAAATCCAAAATAGACTCTGCTGTTTTGAAATCCTTTAAGATTTCAGAATGTATGAATATGTTTATTCTAATATTATCTTGCATTATTTCAGAAATCCTGCCAGAAACCTGTAGACAAATATATCGAGTACGATCCTGTTATCATCTTGATTAATGCTATTTTATGCAGAGCCCAGGCCTACAGGCATATTCTTTTCAATACCAAAATAAATGTAAGTTGTTATAATTTTTTTCTTTTCTAATTTTACTCGATGATTTTGCATTTTTAAGTAATAATCTCAACAATTTTGAACAGAATTAAAGAATATTATTTAAACAAAGAAATTCTAACAAGAGTGGGTCTTTTATCTCAACAATGTCTGGAAATTTCTAGAAACAGCAGGCACTGCTTTTTTTAAAAAAGTGTACAGTGTTTAGTGTATATTTAAGAATATGGTCACTAGCAGGAAGTTGACAAACCATAATCTGGATTGCCTTTTAGTAGGTTACCTTTTGAAACAGACATCAATAATTTTGAACAGAATAAAATGAAATATAACCTGGTAGGGAGAGAATTATACCTAAAAGAAGTAAGCAAACATTGAAAGAAAAAGATTTAAAAACATCACTTATTACGTGTTATACTCTGCTGTTCAGGGAACACATGAGGTGAAAAATCAGAGAAGTCCTAATATATGAAGTTGGATTTTTTTTTTTTTTTTTTTTTTTTGGAATATACATTTAATGTCCTGACTTGTGAACTCTTTTAATAGTTTGGCTAGGGTTGACAAATAAAATACAGGACACCCAATTAAACTTGGAAGTCAGATAAACAATAAATAATTTGTTAGCATATGTCCTAAGTATTGCACGGAACATACATACACAAACAAAGTATTTGTTGTTTACCTAAAACGCGTATTTAACTGGGTGTCCTGTATTTTTCTTTTTTTTTTTTTTTTTTTTCTCATAATTTTTTTTTTTTTTTTTAATTTTTTTTTAATTTATTTTATTTATGGCTGTGTTGGGTCTTCGTTTCTGTGCGAGGGCTTTCTCCAGTTGTGGCAAGCGGGGGCCACTCTTCATCGCGGTGCGCGGGCCTCTTGCTATCGCGGCCTCTCCTGTTGCGGAGCACAGGCTCCAGACGCGCAGGCTCAGTAGTTGTGGCACACGGGCTTAGTTGCTCCGTGGCATGTGGGATCTTCCCAGACCAGGGCTCGAACCCGTGTCCCCTGCATTGGCAGGCGGATTCTCAACCACTGCGCCACCAGGGAAGCCCTCCTGTATTTTTCTTTGCCAGATCTGGCACCCCTAATTTTGGGCTGACGGGGACAGTAACAGTGCAATTTATTTTCCCTGTGCCTCCTCCCCCAAGTTAAACAACCCAGGCAGTGTTTATATTAGTAATATAACTGAGTCTCAAACCTTGCTACACATGAGAATCACCTGGGGGGAGACGGAGGGGACGGCAGTTCATTCTTCCAAGCCGAGGCCTCACCCAGAACCAGTTATATCCGAATCTTTGGGGATGGCATCCAGGAAAGAGTATTTCTAAAACTCCCTGGGCAGTTCCAGAGTGCAGCCAGGAGCACCAGTGCGCCAGCTGGAGGAGCCTCAGGACCTCCCACCCGCGCTTGTCCCTGGACCACATGGAGTTTGCACACACACTTTCTCTTCCCCACTTTATATCGATAAATGTCAACCCATGGGAGATAAATAAATGATAAATGTCAACCCATGGGAGATAAATAAATGATAAATGAATGATAAACGTCAACCCATGGGAGAAATATATAGAACAAAGCCACTTCTTGTTGCCTAGTATTTTCTGTTTTTGCCAAAATTTCAGCCTCTTGAAAACTTCCAGCTTTTAATTGCTTTCACCATTTTCATTTATACTCATCCAACCTAGGGGCACTTTTTAAGAAATTCATGTTCAGACTAATCGTTTCTTCGGAGGAATCATGAAATCTTCAGGTTAAATCTATCCTCTTATTGCTGCTTCCATCTCTCCCGAGTCCCATAAATTCTTGCTGGATTCCATGTATCAGACGAATGTTGAAAATATAATGAAGGGTGAACTACTATTTAAAGCAGTGATTCTTAACCAGGGGTGCACATTAGAATTCACCCTCTGGGTGTGGAGAAAAGGGAACCCTCTTGCACTGTTGGTGGGAATGTAAATTGATACAGCCACTATGGAGAACAGTATGGAGGTTCCTCAATAAACTAAAAATAGAACTACCATACGACCCAGCAATCCCACTACTGGGCATATACCCTGAGAAAACCATAATTCAAAAAGACACATGCACCCCAATGTTCATTGCAGCACTATTTACAATAGCCAGGTCATGGAAGCAACCTAAATGCCCATCGACAGATGAATGGATAAAGAAGATGTGGCCCATATATACAATGGAATATTACTCAGCCGTAAAAAGAAACAAAATTGAGTTATTTGTAGTGAGGTGGATGGACCTAGAGTCTGTCATACAGAGTGAAGTAAGTCAGAAAGAGATAAATACCGTATGCTAACACATATATGGAATCTAAAAAAAAAAAAAGGTTCTGAAGAACCTAGGGGCAGGACAGGAATAAAGACGCAGACATAGAGAATGGACTTGAGGACACGGGGAGGGGGAAGGGTAAGCTGGGACGAACTGAGAGAGTGGCATGGACATATATACACTACCAAATGTAAAATAGATAGCTAGGGGGAAGCAGCCGCATAGCACAGGGAGATCAGCTTGGTGCTTTGTGACCACCTAGAGTGGTGGGATAGGGAGGGTGGGAGGGAGACGCAAGAGGGAGGAGATATGGGGATATATGTGTATGTATAGCTGATTCACTTTGTTATAAAGCAGAAACTAACACACCATTGTAAAGCAATTATACTCCAATAAAGATGTTAAAAAAAAAAAATTCACCCTCTGCCTGGAACTGTTTCAAAATATGCATACCTAGGATTTACTTCCACAGATTCTGAATGAGGACTGGGGCGTAGACATTTGTGTTTCGAAAACTCTCCCCATGTGATGCTTCTGCTGAACATTGCTGATTAAGAACTACTGGTTACAGACTGAATACAATTGGCATTTAATTGGGCAGTTCAGAGTTTGACAAGCTACCAGGTGGGACATTCTTCAAAAACCATAGAAGTTAGCTCTGTCTGTGCCTATTGGTGTTAAGTACAGTTGTTTCTTTACCTGATTGAATGGCAATGTCTTTTTGACTACCAGATGCACGGAAAACTCTGCGTGTTTTGTTTGCTTTGTGAAGCGTACCTGAGATGGTGGCAGCTTCAAGATTCGAGCCGGAGCGTTGATCCTGACGACTTTATCAGATATGCTAAAGAGTGGGATTTCTATAGAATGTTTGCAGTTGCTTCTCTAGGTAGGAAGAAGCCATGCTTTCTATTCTTAGTTGACCTAACATTTTGATTTTAAAATTAAGGTATGTGGTCTTAATCATTGGTAAAGAGGAGCTAGTCAGAAGACTTGAGACTAAATTTTCAGCTGTACCACTAATCTGCTAGGTGAGTTTGTATAAATCACCTGCTTTCTTACTTTTTGTTACCACACATATGGCATGGAAATAATTATGCTTATCAGATCAGAGTGTTTCATAAAGTATTTTGAGACACAGTATTTTTAGTAAAATTCTTCAATATAAGTTCTGATTATCCAATCTGAAGATTGCCTGAATCTCATCTTTATTAAAACAGATTGATAATTGCCAGGCATTATTCAATGTATTATACTAACTGCATTGTACTAATGCAATGTATTTAATGGGGGAAACTTGTTATTTACCTGACTGCATGCAGGGAAAGGGCTACTCCCCCAAATTCTTTAAGTTCTGAAATGGCTTTGCTTCAGAATTTGCATTTGTGACTTAGGTCAGAATTGGGTTGAATTAATTTCTGTGACTATTTTATTACTTACTGGTTTACATGCTTTTCTGCTTCTAAAATCTTCTATTATACTGAAATATTATTTTAGTAATATTCTCTCCAGCCCACTCCAATGTCATATTTCTGGGCTGTGTGTCCTCTTTTGTCCCTTTTTCTTCTCAATCTGCCCTTACTCCCTCGGCCCAGTGGTTTTAAAAATTCATCCAGTCCCAGGGGTTTTAAAATTCATCTATATGCTGAGAATTCCCAAATGTACGTAATAATATTAAAAACATCCTTGAACACATCACCTAAACCAAGAACCAGAACCTAATATAATTTTAAGCTTTAAAGCAAAGCCTCTTAGAATTGCTATAGATAAACTGCTTTATGTCCATAATTTCTAAAACACAAACCAGGCTTGTTTTCAAATAGTTTGGAATTTCTGTAGCACCGACTCTATAGTGGCTATTTTGACACTTGATCAGAAATTTTTTTTCTACTGTTACTTAACTTTTTTATGTGTCTTAATCTAACCCCTAGTTAGGTTTCAAATCCCTAAAACAACTTATAAAGAATATTTTACACAAATACAGTATTTTACAACTTAAACACTGTTTTTACGGTATTATCAACTCAGTTTTCACAACCATCCTCTTCGGTGGGTCGATTGGGGCTCCTTCCCTATCCGCAGTTGTGGAAGCACAGGAACAGGAAGGGCAGATGGTTTACCCTAAGTCCCCCCGCAGGTTACTGTCAGCGCAGAGCCAGGGGAAGGTCTCCTGGTGCCCTGTCTCCCGTTTTCTCCACTGCCGCTCCTACTGAACCCGCCTGATCACGAACGCCTTAAGTACTAGGGGCTCTCCAACACCTGCCTTGTGAAAGACTGTGCAGAGCCCAAGGGCAGGTGCAGTTCCCTAAGTCTCCCAAGTTCTAAGCTAGCAAGCTATGGAGGGTGACCTAGTCAGCCCTTCCGTCCAGTGCAAGAAACCCTTCTCTCTAGATTCCTGCAAGAGGGTTTGAGTATCCCCAGTGACAGGAGACAACCCACCATCGTTAGATGGTTCTTGTTGTTAGGGAGTTCTTTATTATTATTATTATTATTATTATTATTATTATTATTGGTCCAAAACCCAGGCTATATGATCTGCCTGTTTGAACAGATCCTTGCAGTTGACAAGCCCTTCAGTCATTTTGAGATAGTGTGTCTCCTGAAGAATATATCAAATTTCATGTGGGCTAACCATCCTAAATTATGTTTATCGATCCTAATCATCTATATTTGGAACCTCTTTATTTTGGCTAGATTCAGTTATAAAACATTTTAGAAAGAATACAGTTGTTTCTCCTGTAATGTGATACATGTGTTCCAGAAAAACCTGATCCTGCAGAAACCTAAATAACAGCTTATAAGAGAGGATAGAATTAGGGACAGACCATTCAAAATGTATGCAGCTGGGTAATCAGAGCACTAACAATCTTAATGAAAAGAATAATGCAGTTAAAAGAAATGTTAAATTCCTAGTTGATGGGAACAGAACAGATTGTGCTGTATTCTGACTGTGGGACACCAGGGGAACTATTTTGCTTCTTCTACTCTGGACTCTGTCTCTGAATGCTTTCTGGAAGGATATGGAATTACACTCAAAACGTTTGTTAAAATGAGTAAGGGAAGTTTTAAATTTAGGTAACAGAGTATTCAAAATCTTATGGCTAATAGGCACTCAATAAAATAGTAGAAGAATGAACAACGAAAAACATCTTCATATGTCCTTCCTAGGATGGGTCCCATCTTTCAGATTTAAAAGCGTCCATTCTGCTGTCTGTTCTTTCTGTGAAGATCTCTAGGACTAAAGCTGTTTCAACAGAACCTTACTTCCTAAAAGGAACTTCAGAATGTTGACGATTACACTTCTCATGGAGTTACCTTTTCTTCAGAGGATGATGAAGTATTTCATGAAAGAATTATTGAAATATGTTTCTGAAATCATACCAGCAGGATTTCACACAAGAGACACGGGTTTATTTAAAAAAAAAAAAAAAAAAAGGAAGAAGAAGAAGAAAAGGGGACAAAAAAGAAAATATGATCTTGATAAAGCATTTCTTTTGTGGTCAGCTGATAGGCTGTATTTTGGAAATTGTGGTTTATTTGTTTTTAGGGGGCTCTGGGTTGGATTGGGACATTCATATCTTTATCCTTCATTCCCTCCTTAGAACAAACTGCCTATTTTACTGGCATTTTTACTTTCCTGTGGGTAGAACGACCCATAACAGCGAAAAAAGCCCTCAACTTCGCTTTGCTGCTGAAAGCGTTGTTATTATCTAGCTACGGAAAACTCTTGCTGATCCCGGCTGTCATTTGGGAACATGACTACACACCCCTGTGCCTCAGACTCATTAAAGTATTTGTCCTTACGTCAAATTTTCAGGCAATTCGAGGTATGTTTATGGCTTATTGTTTCCTCAGCTTTCAACCCATCTGAAGGCTTAAAGTCTTGTTTCTATAGAGTAGTTTTTATATAACCTGTTAAACGCTGGAATTTTTCGTAGAATAATCACAATGCCTAACATTTCTGTAGTGCCTTACATATAGCACGTGTTCGGTGTTTGTTCAGTTCAACCACATGGTACTCTTTAGTTTTCAAGATGCCTTCTTTATGCATTATATCTATCCCATGGGGTCTGTAGGGCAGCCATTGTTATCTCCACTTTATGACTCGTGGTGACTTGTCCAAGGTTACATGGCCAGCAGTTGTCAAGCCAGGGTAGGGTGCCAGCCTGCCTCCCAGCTCAGGACAGTTCTTAGTATATCAAGGAAAGGGTAAGCAGCCCCGTGTGTCTTCCTTTTTCCCACACATTGTGAGAAGTGCTATTTTAAATGAACCTATTATCTGATACCTCTTATAACGTTTATCATCTTGTAAACTATAAAACCAAGAGTATCAATTTTTTTCTGTTACTCTCTTTATAACCTTAGAATCTTTCATTTTCCTGTTTAATATTCACGGGAATCCGTGTCTTGATGTGAGCAGGAGAAGCTCAGTGTTTTTGTTATAAGCAGATGCTTTGGTTCTCTCAGAAGGTTTGCAGATGGAAAAGTAACAGCCTAGATTAATAAGAACAAATAGAGACTTTCTAAAAACAGCTTTACAAAACAACTCCATTCACACTACCACATAATTTACATGCTGGTATCATTTAATTAAACTCTTAAGAACTTATCAATTGCTTTCTCTTTTTCAGTGACCCTAAACGTCAACCGCAAGCTCTCCTTTTTGGCCATCTTGAGTGGCTTACTGGTGGAGAGCGCCATGGTCTACTTCTTCCAGAGGATGGCACGGGCTCTTGGAAGTGACTGTGCCATCTATAAATCTCAAGACTTTTGAAGAGGTACAGAGCATCTCTCAGTGTTCATGCACGCAGACAGGTGTCTTCCTCAAATTAGACAGATGTCGTCGCAGAATACATCACCCGCCCCCCGGCACCCGGGTGCCTCGAGGTCACCTCCATCTCCCTCGGGGTCTTCAGGGTCCTGCACTCTAGTTCTTTTGTCATCCACAGTGACATCAATAGCTATGTTTTTGTTGCTTCTGGGGCCCTGCTCTCACAGTTCTGTAACACCTTCCCTCCAATGCAGTCCTACTAAGACCTCGGACTCTGAAATCTGTCCCGCCAACAGCGGTCTCCTGCCCTTTCCAACCGTTCCACTCCCTCCCTCCCATCACCCCTGCCTTTGCTGCCTTTTGTACCTCTCTTCCCTAAACCTCTCACTTTCCTCTACTTCTCACCTCCCTTGCCTCTCTTTTAACTGTGCCTGGAACCTAGAGGCAGCTGTTGCCTTATCCTCTGTTAGTCCCTGGAAACGAGCCAGCTTCCTGCCCTTCTGTCAGCGCCCCCGTTAGAGCTCTTGGGGTGAGTTCACCACCCGTTTCCTCTGTGAAGCCTGGCAGGCGGTCCCTGTGTCTGCACAGAGCACGGCCGGGTGGCTGCTCCTGTCTCGAGGGCACCTCTAGGGACCCAACACACACACACACGCCACACACACACACACACACCACACACACACACAACCACACACACACCACACAACACACCCCCACACACACACCACACACGCACACACCACACACACACACACCCCCACACACACCCCACACACACACACACACACACACCCCCACACACACCCCACACACACACACACACACACACCCCACACACACCCCCCACACACACACCACACACACACACACCACACGCACACCACACACACACCACACACACCACACACACACACACACACACACACACACACACACACACACACACACACACCGGCCTTAGAGCAGTTGTTCTGAAGTCTTCCCGCGCTCCTCACTTCCGTGTCTGCTGTCACTTTGCTGAGAATTGAGACTTACCAACTCCTTGAGTGTCCGTCTCTGTTCCAGAACTTGTTTGGGCGTCTGCCTTCTTTCCTCCTTCCCTCCATCCCACCTCGGAGTTAAGCTCAGCTTTCCACCCCCCGCCCGCCCCCCGCCGGGCGTTTTCCACCCTGCAGGTGTCCTCCTGCCTCTGGTCACCCTCAGGGGTCGGGACCACAGCTGCAGTCTGCCTTGAGGCAGGACGGGGCGACTTGAAGGCAGGGCAGCTGGCGAGGGAAGCACAGGGCAGGAGGGGGCAGGCGGCTTAAGCCGAGGCAGCTGTCGGCGCGCGCGTCCTCTTCCCGCAGACCTTCTCCGCCTCTCCTGGTACCTCGGCCTCCCTCCCTGCCCGCTCAGCTCACCCTCTTCCTCTCCACACCCTCACACATTGCTGCCTCATCATCCTCTCTCGTCTATGCTGGCTCTTTCCCCTCTGCCAACAGACGCGTGCAGCTCTTCACTTGCGAGCAGCTGCCCTGAGCCCCTCTCTCCACTGCCTTTCCTCTTTGCAAAACATACTTCCTCCCTAGTCTCCTGAGATCAGAAGGCAGCCAGCCGCCAGCTCTGTCAGGCTCCTTCCCGCCCCGGCTCTGCTCTGGAAGCGGCTGGCTTCTGACACAGGCCGCCCGGGCCCTTTCTGTCACCGACTTCCCTGTCTGTGCCCGGCTTCCGTCCTCAGCCCCCCGCTTCTCTCTCCTGCCGTGCAGACGCTCAGCTTCCACACGCCTTGACCCATCTCTTAGTGCAGCTGGCTTCCAGATCTTTCCAGATCTGATACCTCTAGCCCTCCGCCTCTGCCAGGTCACTCATGCCCTTCCACTGCCTCCGAGATACTGCCAGGACGGTGTGGCCATTACCTCTGAAATCGAACTCAGTACCCCGCCCGCCCGTCCCCATGGAATCAGAACCTTCCTGATGGCTTCTCATCTTGTCACTCAGACCCCAGCCCAAGCCTCCTGGTCTCCTGCTTCAAAGTTTATAACAGCCTCGCCCACCTTCAACCCATCTTCACAGAGCACGACTCCTGGTGTGTCTCTGAATTTTTCATCCTTTCCTGTTGTGGACAGGAGCTTCTGGTCTCCTCCTGAGAAACACCTTTTAGTGTTCTCTGCGCTCTAGTGCTAACTTCTCCTCTGCGGGCGTGCTCCTGCCCACGTTCTCTACTACACCCTCCTCATCCCCAAAGATGTCACGCCCTCCCCAGGACCCGGAGGGGCCTCTCCTCCGCCTAACCAGGTCAGTCACCTTTGCTTCTCCGTGGAACGAAGACCTTCCCCCCCATTCCAGTCTGTTGTGCTCACTCCCTCCGTAGACCTCCCGGTGCCCAGCTCGGCACAGTCATGCTGCCGGAGCTCCTGAGACCCTCCCAGTGCTGAACACCTGTCCCCTCCTTCTGCTAGCGCTTCACTTGTCAGGCTACCCATGACAGCTTCTGGTTAGGAGCAGGTCACCTGTCTTTAACGTCCTTTACGTTGTCTCATGTTTTATGCTTGTCTCCCCCAGTCTGCTTGGGTGCCGGGAGAGGCCATGTCTGTGGTAACTGTGTCCCCCATAGTACAGGGCCTGCCCTAGTAAGTATCTGTTGATTTGATTTTCAGCAGAATGTGCCACTCTGAATACTTCCTTTATCATCCACAGTTTCCTTCTTTTTACTCTCTGGGGCATGACCAGCTGCGTCTGTAAAATAGAAGGCGTAAAATACAAACCAAGCTTCTCGTTACTGTTGTGTAAAATGAAGCAAAGATTTGGATACACTTCCTGAAAAAGAAAGCAAGGGTTATGGCGTCGGGGACTCCTAACCCTACCACCCCACCCCTACATGTAGGAAACAACTAAACCACGTACGGACACACACACAGACACTCACACAAACACAAAGAACTAATGCAGGCAACAAGTGAAGATGTGTCCATTATAGATGGTTCAGGTACGCATCTGAATTGAAGGAAGATGAATTCATGAGTCACACGTAAGAAAAGATCTTTGTTCATTCCTTTGACATATTTATATCTTTTTAATTTAAATGTTGTTAAAATAATATTTTGTGTTCTTACAAGAGAAACGCTTTTCTCTCAAGGCAGTCACAATAAACTGAGCTTTTGTGAATATTTAACTCAGTATCTTCCCCTGTAACTAAGTTCCTCTTTAAAATCAGCTGATCCAAAAATAAATAACTAAAAACAACTGAATTGTCCACTTAACAGAAGTGAATTATATCTCAATAGAGCTGTTATTAAATAAATAAATATCACCTCTCTTCTCTCTCCCTGCTTCATTCGTTTGTTCTTTCATTCATTATTTACTTATTCATTCAACAGATATTTACTGAGCACCTACTCTATTTGGGTCAGACACTATGGATACAGTGGTAAAAAAGACACGGCCCTCTTGACATTTACTGAGTAGTGATGGATTTAGAAACAGGAGTAGGTGATTGCAGTACAGTGTCATAAGTGTTATAAAGGGGTGAGTATAGGGTACTCGGGAAAGGCAGGGTGGGAACACCTGTTCCAGTCTCAGAAGTCGAGAAGGTCTTCCTAGGGGAGGGGGAAAGGACACGCACTTTCCAATACCCCTGGTAGAGAGGATACCGGTGCACGTACATTCCTAGACAGCAGAGTGCTAACGTGCACAGGCAGGGGCCGAAAGCGAACAGTCCAACTGGGTGGGATGTGGGCAGTGGGCGTTTTACAAAGGACACTAGGAAGACACGTAAAGGTCGGATTATGAAGGGCCTCGTGAGCTGTAATTTATCCCGAGGATGATGAAACCAACACAGATAGTTAAAAAGAAAACTCCAAAGTAAGAAAAACAGGACAAAACCCACTGGGATAACATCACAGAATAGCCGTAGGCTGGAGAGGACCGTTGACCACCAGATGGAGCCTGTAAATGTTAAGGAGGGGGGGAGAAAACATGGTTCAAAGGCATACAACCAAAGGAAAAAAATCAATTCGAAAACAAATATTAGGAAAACAAAATGCCAAAAAAAAAAAAATACACTGGTCATATCTTTTCAAATCTTTGACTCCGATAAATAAAGAGACACACATCACCCATTTATAAATTCGTACTCAATACAGTCCCAGGCTGTCTTGATCACCATAAAGGTATTCGTTAATCTTTCAAAACGAAGCAAGTGTTAGAAATCCCTTGCCGGGGTGTCGGCGAGGTGTCCGTGAGCGGTAGGTAGCTACGCGCTGCAGGATGTGTGGTAAGGGCTGCGAGGGAAACCCATCAGATCAGCCCTGACCTTGACTCCACTCAGCCTATCCATCACATCACTCGCTGGGGTGAGAAAAGGAAGGGCAAGACTCCAGGAACGAGGGAGAGAGGCTGCCTTCCAAGTCACTGTGAGGTGGCCAGTTCTCCCGCCGCCCAGGCCGCGCCCCACTGCCCAGCACAGGAGTTCATCTTATCTCTGTGCTATCAGTGGCCCTACTTTTTCAACATGTTTTACGAAACATTTCAAAGATACAAAAACGTTGAAAGAACTGTACAGTGAAAACACACCTATCCGCCACCTAGGTTTTACAGTTGTTAAAATTTTGCCCCGTGATTCCTGAGATGGCAGAATTTTCAATTATGCTGGGAAGATGAGGTAGTGGTGATGCTTGGTGCCTTAGAATGACGTCTATGTCTTCCAAGCCGTCCCTCTCCCCCAGTCACTGAAACGTGGTCTGACGACAACAAAGAAGGCATTTATATGAAAATTCTCTTGAAGAAAAATTACTTTTAGATATCCACACTTTTATTGAAAAAGCATATGCACCCAAGCCAACCTTGAAAAGCTACCTTAAAATCACGGATCAGTTACCGTCACAGTGGCTAGACAGCCCACCGCTGACTCTTGAGTTTTCAACACAGCCAAGAACCAGGAGAAAAAATACTCAGTTTATGAGAGCACAGTATAGATGAATAAGGCACAAAGAAAACGGACAAGTGGTCTTCTGTTGGAAGATTTTCTGTCAGAGTGTTTGAAGCCTTCGAACTAAATCGGGAAGAAAACATCATGGTGTACATGAGAGCCAAAGAAAGCGTATTTTTAGGTATTTACAACAAAACAAGGCAAACAGAAAAGCTGAAGATATGTTTAAAATCAGTCTTATATGAAGAAACTGAAGCTTAGAATGGTTCAGGGATATGCTCATGGTCACATAAGCATATAGTGATAGAACTGGGCCTAAAACCTGGTCTCCACTCCTAGTCTAATGGGATCCCTGGGTCTATATTAGTCTCCACTCCTAGTCTAATGGTAGATCCCTGGGTCTATCTTGGTCACTACTACTTAGTCTAAGGGTGGATCCCTGGGTCTATCTTGGTCTCCACTACCTAGTTTAATGGGAGCTCTCTGGGTCTATCTTGGTCACTACTACCTAGTCTAATGGTGGATCCCCAGGTCTATCTTGGTCTCCACTACTTAGTCTAATGGTGGATCCCTGAGTCTATCTTGGTCACTACTACCTAGTCTAATGGTGGATCCCTGGGTCTATCTTGGTCACTACTACCTAGTCTAATGGTGGATCCCTGAGTCTATCTTGGTCACTACTACCTAGTCTAATGGTGGATCCCTGGGTCTATCTTGGTCACTACTACCTAGTCTAATGGTGGATCCCTGGGTCTATCTTGGTCACTACTACCTAGTCTAATGGTGGATCCCTGGATCTATCTTGGTCACTACTACCTAGTCTAATGGTGGATCCCTGGGTCTATCTTGGTCACTACTACCTAGTCTAATGGTGGATCCCTGGGTGTATCTTGGTCACTACTACCTAGTCTAATGGTGGATCCCTGGGTCTATCTTGGTCACTACTACCTAGTCTAATGGTGGATCCCTGAGTCTATCTTGGTCACTACTACCTAGTCTAAGGGTGGATCCCTGGGTCTATCTTGGTCACTACTACCTAGCCTAAGGGTGGATCCCTGGATCTATATTAGTCTCCACCCCTAGTCTAATGGGGGGTACTGCAGTCATTCTTAACCTTGTTAAGAAAAAGGATAATGTTCTTCAAATACAGTTAGGAATAGAGAACAACAGAGTTTTAAATAAATAGGGAACTCAGATGACTAGAACCAGATTAAATATTAGTCCTCTGTCTCCAAGGAAGAAGCTGTAGAAGAAAATGAGCGTTTTATTGTATTCTTTCCTCAGAATTGCTGCGATCCTTAAGAGTTGTGTTGTACCTTTCTGATATAACCTTATTTACAAAGCTGGCGACTCATTCTGAAGGGAAAGTTAGTAACCCAAGACTAAATTAAACTGTTCTCTGGCTAAGCCAGTAGAGGAAATACGCTGCAAAAGCAAGAACCTCAGTACCCAAACAGGATTATATTTATTCATTCCTATTTAACAAGAGTTTATATATACTATTTACTTTGCACCAGGCACTATTTTAGGGGCTTTGTAATCGTTAACTCACTTACCCCTCATGATAACCCTAGAAGTTGCCTCTAAGAGCCCACTGGGAAATGTATCCTGGGTATTTTGAAAGGGGTGGGGGGGCACAGTGTATTTGGCCGACAGGTTAAATGATGCTGTCCTGTCGCAACAGAGATAAACAGCTAAGCGGGAGGAACACAAGGGTGCCCAGAAATCTGTGCCAGTTTCCTGCGGTTGCTGTACCCATTACCACAAGCTTGCGGCTTAAGACAACAAATGTATTCTCTCGCAATTCTGGAGGAAGGAAGTCCAGAGTCAGTTTCACTGGGCCAAAACCGAGGTGTGGACAGGACTACCCTCCCTCCAGAGGCTCTAAGGGAGGATCCGTTCCCTCCCTCTTGCGGGTTTTGGTGCCTGCTGCCAGGTCCTGGCTCCTGGGCACATCACTCCAATCTCTCCTCCATCTTCACATCACCTCCGCTTCCGTGAGTCAAACCTTCCCCTCTGCCTCTCTCTTACAAGGACATTTGTGATAGCATTTAGGACCCACCCGGGTAATTCAGGATGATCTGGTCATCTCAAGATCCTTAACTACATCCACAAAGCATTTTTCTCCGAATAAGGTAACATTTACAAGTTCCAGAGACTGTATCTTTGGCCCAGATATCTTTGGGGGCCATTTTTCAGGCTATCACAAAATTATCTGGCGAATAGCAGCTCCACACCCAACACACACACAAACACACACAACCTCCCAAATTTGAGCAGGACGCGCCTGTGAAGCTTAACCCTCTATCTGTGGCTTCATCAGAGTCACAGGGACACAGATTTCAGGGCACCGCGAGGGACTCCCCGCATTGGCTGGGAGTGGACTCCGTGCAGCTCTGATGATTCCCTCACGACACGTCAAGAATGCCATTCTAACTCCTTCCCGTATTTTCCAGAAATCACCTTGCTTGGACTCATTTGGCAGGGACACACCCAGGCAAACACCTGCTCTAGAGCTGAGCCTTCTCCATCCATCTATGGCCTTCATTTGAATCCAAGGTCAGAAACTCCTTCATTTATGTTCTGCGGGCAAATAGAACTACTTGTCTTTCTCACAGCAGGTGCTTCCTGTGCTGATTTTACACCTGGCTTCATCTTATCTTTCCTGCCCTCATATTCCCTTTGTGCTGATTTTTAAACCCACTTTAAAAAAAATAAAAATTGCATTTTATTGTGTTCTGTGAATTTTTATAAAGCAGCCTTAAATAGTTTTTTAAACACAGGTGGTATATAAATCGTACCAGTCCATTTAAAATACATAAATGTGTGACCAGGCATATGTCTGTACAAGAGTGTGTCTTCTGCCCTAGGGGGCATGTTTCTACTCTTCCTTCCAAAGCTGGGGGACAGAAGTTCAACCTCCACGTCTTATACTGGGCTCCTTCCAATTCGAGGTCCGAGCACACTGGAAGTGCTTCGGGCAGGGTGCTTGAGCTTGTATAAATTACTGATCAATGAGATGGTCCTTTAGGGTGTGTCTTGATAGCTTGTTGAGAAAAGTCACATGGTGTATGACCCCAGGGGAAATGAGCTGAACTCATCTTCCCTAGTACTTCCGCCAGGAAGGCAGATGGGGATCGGCCAGAGAGGACCAGCGCCCAGTGAGGAGTACTCCTGGCGATGGCCTGGCTGGGGACACACAGCAACTGCAGGTGGAGTCTGGTTAGCAAGCACCCTCCTCGTTCTCCAAACTCACCTCCATCTAGATTCCTGAGGCGTCCGTGCACAGGGACACACCAGATGAATAGGCGCTATTACCAGCCTGCCCTTCCACCTCAAGTCTCCATGGCTTTCCTATCATTGTGCTGGACTTGGGTATTTCAGAGCTTTCTTGTCTCTAACACAAATGATGTCCTAGAGGTCATCGTAAGTGGTTTCCTCTTTCGCCCTTTCTCCCTGAGCCCACCCTGGCATCTCATCACCCTGAGGGCAGGAGAAAGAGAGAAGGAAAGGTAAGCTGCTCTCTTCCCTAAGTCCCAGAACAAAGTCCTAACTTCTCTTCTCCGATACCTTGCCCTTGTGAGAGACTTGGGAAGTGCTCCCAGGTCGTATGGTGACTGTGGCTTTAACCACGTCTATTTCTAATGCAAGTACTCCTCCCACCAAAATCGGCCTTCCCAGTAACAGTGGCTTCTGTGTTCCTGGGGCCCCACTGGTCACTGACTTTCATTAGTGCTTCTGCCTTGGAGATGGAAAGGAGCGCAGAGAGAGGGGGTCTTTGCGCTTTTGCCTGAGGTTGACAGTGCGTAATTCTCTCATCCTCTTGTCCTCCCCTCTCCCAGGGACCTGCCTCTCTGGGGCTATAACTCTTCCTAACCTACTAATCGCTTCATGCTTTTATTTTGCCAATCTTGCTTTGTTCGTGTATTTAACAAGGGTTGTGCTCAACATTCTGTAGATGCTAAGCTTGCTTGTGCAAGTTCTTCAGAAAGTCAGGAGAACCAGGTTGGAAGCTGGGTCTCCAGGGACCTGTCCTCAGTTAACTGGTGGCCTGAGGAGTGAGGTGGAAAATCACACATCCTTATCACAGTTGATTAGAACAAAGGCATCAGGCAGGCTGTTGACACCCTCTCCAAAGCCCACACTAGGTGGTCTGGAGGCCCACACGCTCCCATAGCCTTTTCACCCATGACACTGACCCAGCAGGCGTCAGCTGTTCTTCAGGTGTAACCTCCAGATGTTACCTTCCAACCGAAGTTCTACCACCTCCGTACAGAATGGGCTCAGATACATCTCTGAACTGAAAGTACAATACACGAAGACAAGAGGACTGGACATGCTTGGGCTTTGACAATCGCTAAGTTTTCCTTGGGCAGAGAGATGAGACTCCACTGACAACTTGCCTCCAGTGAAGTGATGTTGGTTGCTGTAGGGTCTTTGGGTCACACATACACTTGGCATATGTTTATTATCACAGGCTCTGAAAGAAATCAGGCCTGTGCATGTAGACGTCAGACCAAGATCCAGTAGAAAGCACTACACAACAAATGATTAAATAATACAGCACTGTGATGAAGGTGAAGGGGCTGTACCAGACAGTCTCCTTAGATTTCACATTATCCCAGCACCTCTTGCGCCTTAAACGTAAAGCACAAACTGTGTCTGAGAACTCCAGCTCTGCTATTATTTAGCCATGGTCTTAGGCAAATCACTTAACCCATTTAAATTATAGAAATGAAAGTGTTTTATGAAAGCACACGGCACTGCACGTAAAAGTTTTTGGAGACTTTGTTTAAGCCACTACATCTGCCTTCTCACTCTTGGCCTCTTGAAGGACTTATTCAGCCTCCAAAGCCAGCTCAGATGTCATCTCCACCAATATCCCCGAGGAGCTGTGGAGTCTTCTTCTGGCACTCAGTGGCCCATGGTACTTCCCCCATCACAGTACTCAACATCACGTGCTAAGCTATTTGTGGAAGCGGAGCACCGGCCAGTGGCTCTTCACGTTATTCATCTGTTCTCGGCACCCGTATCAATGTGATCCCCAAAAATGCTAAATGATAATGCTAGCTGAATGAATGACATCACCCTAGGTTACAGAGACATGAAAGCAAGGAGTCAGGTTGGTTAACTGACTATGAATTCCACTGGGGACATAAGAGGAACAGTATCGCTTGTGAATTGCAAGGCTTAAATTAGCAACAGTTCTGAGTTCACTCCACATATGCTTAGGAAGCTAGAGGTGTTTTTCTTAACTACCATGGATGTCGCCTTACAAAGTAGTTCACAATTTCTTCAGCTTTCATCAGGTAACGCTGGACTGCCTCATCGTCTACGTTTCTCTGCTGGTCACCGAGTAGCCAGACAGACCCACTCTGAACTTACAGGTAATGACTTATGCCAGGTAGCAAAAAAGGAAACCAGCTGAATTTATTTTCTAGTCCCCCGTGGCACCTTTGTAGAAGGGTATATTCGAAAACATTTTATGATTTGGGAAACTTTAAGATTCCTTGCCAAGCTGTATTTACAGTATTTAAAGTGTACTACATGTAGAGTAAGAGAAAGTCTGGGTTGATTTATATATATTTCAGATGCAGCACTAACCACCACAGTGGTTTATGTCTATCTGCCACTTCACTGCGGGAGCGAGGAATGTGTCAGCCCAGCCGGAAGGGAAGGGCCCCTTGCTGGCCTTGATTCATTCCACTTCTAACTCTGACAGGCCATCCCACAGTGATGAGACAAAGGCCCAGAAACTCACAGGCCCTGGGAGTCACTGCGGGTCCCGCAGACCCAGGGAACGCGAGCATTCTGCATCAGAGGGCTCCCCGAGACACAGCCAGCCCTGCAAGCTTCGCCTGGGGCAGGCCAGGCAATTCTTTAGTGCTACAGGGAGGGGCCGCAGCCCTCTGAGAGCGGCAGTGTTGGTGCTGGGCTGACTTAAAGCAGCACTTCTGGAACGTTCTGCAGCATGATCGTAGGAGGAATCGTGTCAAGATGCAGGGCCGGGGGCAGAAGGCTGGGTGGGGTGAGATTCTACACCACACTTCCGGGGACGCCTGCTCCAGGGACTACATTTTGAATTCCAGATCTCAGCTAGATCCACATTAGAATCACTGGGGTGGGGGGTGGGGGGCGAAGCTTTTAGAACCGTACAGGCGCCCAGGCCTCACTCCTTACTAATTAAATCTGAATGATGCTAGGGGCCGAAGCGGGGAGTGGAGTGGGCGCGAGGGGGCCACAAGGGGGAGTCTTGATCCAGGCTCGATATTGTTCTAAAAGCTCCCCCACGTGATTCTCACGTGGCCAAGGTTCAGAACAGCTGAGCTCAGGTTCAACTCATTGTTAAGCAGGGGCCCAGCCTCGAAGGAAGAGGTTCCAGTAGACAACCAGACTTCACCTGGTTTTGCCACTTTCAATTTTCTCCACCGAGGACTTCCCTGGTGGTGCAGTGGTTAAGAATCCGCCTGCCAAGGCAGGGGACATGGGTTCGAGCCCTGGTCTGGGAAGATCCCACATGCCGCAGAGCAACTAAGCCCGGGTGCCACAACTACTGAGCCCGCGAGCCACAACTCCTGAAGCCTGCGCGCCTAGAGCCCATGCTCCACAACAGGAGAAGCCACTGCAGTGAGAAGCCGGTGCACCGCAACGAAGAGTAGCCCCCGCTCGCCTCAACTAGAGAAAGCCCACGCTCAGCAACGAAGACCCAGCGCAGCCAAAAATAAATAAATAAAATAAATTTTCCCCACCAAACAGTCACGCCACTTGCTGAAGGCAGTTTCCTGCCACCCCTCATTTTAACGGTGACTTTCAACATAGCAAATGAGCAGGAATGCTCTTCCTTCTCTGCATATCACCCCAATTCCTGACATGGCGTTGTGTACATAACAGGCTGTCAACATGCTGGTTCACGATGGTGAGTTTTACTTCCTCTCTCTGACTCCCAAAGAGGTGCTAATAAGCAACTACTGCACCAAAGGGAAGAAGAGAAGCACGGGGTCCAGAGTATTCAATGACTGAACAGCACTGATACCTAACTGTAAGCCGCAGTCTATTGATAAAACAACTCCAAGGATGAGCTAAGAGAGGAATAAAGCTTCTTTCAAATTCTTAATGGCAAGAAAACAAACTGCAATTTTCTTTCCGTAGTTGATCGGATTCAACGCATTCAAGTGACGAAAGTTGATGGTTCTTAATTCAGACCAAAATAATATCGATACACAACCACAGACAGTTTAGCATTTTATCCTCACTTTTAACCTACAAAGCGTAAAGTGTGCATAAAAGATTTTAATAAATACAGTAAGGCTTAAGGTGACAACCATTTTGAGTGGAAGAGTTTGCTTTCTCACATAGTAGCTGACATTCAGAATCTTTAAAACCTAAAACGTTCACCGCCTTGCCGTGAGTGATACAAAACACAGCTTGCTCCAGTGTTTTTCCCCACTTGAAGTATCTTTGTACTATCTGCCTTCCTCCCACATCTGCTGGACAAACAATGATACAAAAAATTTTGACAGGTTAAGAGAATGCAGTTCTCTTGATTGGTGTGACCTGACATGTCTACTGTTTCAGTGACAAGCTTTTACTGAGTCACCTGGACCATGAGTAATGCAGCTTACAAATAAATAAAGCTCAACCCAGTGGCTTCAGAGCTCAGGAAACAGCAGGAAAGGCTGCCAAACACACGGAGGAAGGGCAGCAGGGAAGTGTTAGCTCTCTTACACTGTAAACTGCAGGCAAACCCTACCTGTGAGAAAGCGGCCAGCTACACATGGGTCCTCTCATCTCGCACAAAATACCCGAGAAGGTCTTCTCCAGGGACCCCCTCATTACGCTCTCCGTACAAATCCTTGGCCGCGGGGCCTCAACACCAGGCTGTGAGGAGATTGCTGAACGCCTCCAGGTCACCTCAGTAGAAAGGGGCCCCCGAAACGGCCCGAGGCCCCGCGCCCAGGCAGATCTCCCTGCCTGCAAACTAAACTGGCGGCACTGGTCCCACTGGCCCGGGGACGGCCCGCAGTGGGGGCGGAGAGGGCCCTTTAGATGGACTCCAGGATCCAGTTGCCGCTGCAGAGCGGGGAGACGGGCAGTGAGGGGTCCCTCGGGGATCTTCGCTCCCTCCCGTCGTGCAGGGGGTTCTGCTCCTGGAAATACTCCTCCTCCTCATCGAAGAAGCCGTTCTCCAGGGCGTACGTGCAGTCTGGGCCGGACGCTGCCTGACACGCCCCCTTGTATTCCTGGATGGACTCGTAGAGGCTGTACAGCTGGCAGAGCAAGGACATGTCCAGCTGTCGGAGGCCAACCTTGAGGGAAGGGGCAGGCGGGTAAAAAACGAGAAGTCAGCACTGGAGTGGCATCTCAGCTGTACCCTCAGCCAGCCGTCTGCCCGCGCCAGCACCTTCTATCCACGCGGCAAACGACGCAGAGCGTCACCTGAACGCTTCGGGTTTCCAGTTTGGAGAAAACCTTAACTACGTGATGCCCACGCCTCAGACGTTACTCAACATGTCAGGGAAGGATCACACCCGCAGGGTGGCGGGGGCCCCGGCACATCCTGCAGAGCAACAGCTTTGCACATTCTGGAAGCCCCGGCTGGCTTCACTTTGGACAGCAAGATTCAAGGGTGTCATTTCCTCTTGCCACCATCAGATTCAGAGAAGACCCACGTGTGCCTGCCCTGCTACGGCCGTCTCTCCTCCCTGGGGCAACAGTCTCCTTGCCACCGCCACTGGCTCACCGGTCAGTGTCACACACTGCCCCCTGGAGCGCCCGCCCTCCAACCAGCTCCGTCTCCAGGCTCACAAGTGGTCAGACTCCCTCTCCTCTGGACAAGAGGACATCTCCTCCTGAGATGGCTGTGGGATCACTCCCCAGAGCGGCCACCGAATCAGCCTAGTAAGCCCCGGGACCGCTACAGATTCTCCTGGGAACTATTTTCACAAGTGATGACAGAACCAAGAACATTTAAAAGTCACGTATTTGTTTACCTTCAGGTTCCTCCCTTCCCCGCGGCCCATCCCAGGGAAGAGAGCACAGTCAGGGACAGGTGATGCGTTGTTTCCAACAATCCCAAAGGGAGAAGGGTTAATTCACCTAGAAATGCAGCCTGGACCAGCGCATCTACACTTTCCTGTGCATGAGAACCACTTGGGGATCTTGCTAAGCCTGCAGATTCTGACTCAGGCCCCAGGCCTGAGGCCACTGGTGACGGGGACACCGAGCAGAGCAGCTGGGTGGCAAACCTCACGGAGTCTCGAGGGGAGACACTCTAAACAAGACGCCACAAGACCTGCCTTCTGCTTCTCGGCCCTTGAGCAAGTCATTTATCATCTCTATGCCTTGCTTGATGACAAAATGGAATACTTTCTCTTAATCTATTGGGAGGATCAAATGAAATATCAACCATTTAAATAAACAGGAATCAAATGCCTCCTGTGTATCAAGCTCTAGGCTAAAGCAGTCACGATGCACGGGGAAGAGTACACAGAAAAACACAGAGAGTGTCAGAGGAATTAGTCTTTATAATTACCCAGCAGGGAGATTTTCTACACAAGGGAAGCTAGGGCCCAGTAAGGAGCGGTCACCTGGTGACAAGATTGGGTGATAAATTCCTGGTCACTCTTCACACCGTCAACCACTCCCAATCACCAGCCCTCCCTCCAGTATAGCCGAACAGACCACAGAAACGGAGCCGCTCGCACCGCCTTTGCATATTAGCCAAGACGTTCACAGGAAGACCCAGACAGAGAGGCAGGTCCTGTTCTTTCTGGAGCGTTTCCCATTATTCTAGAACTCCTTCCACCTAGAACTCCTAAAGAAGCTGTTCCCAGGAAGAGACCTCGCCACAAGCCGGGGGCGTGGCCTCCAGGCCCAGCTCCGGCACTTCCCATGGCTTTGTTGAGGCCCTTGCCCTCAACCTGTCAATAAATGGAGGCTTTGGGCCAGATAATCTGCAGCTACGCAAACACTGGGCTCTGTGTCCTAAACCACCGCTCCTTAGTCCTCAACGAATGGCGAGCGCCTGGGAGAATTCGTTTCCTAAAGGACAGACATGCCCCAAGGCATCCTACTCTCCAAAGCACACCTTGAACAGGGAAGGCAAACCAAGAGGTGACCGGGCGGCCACAATGTCCCACTGTCGGGACAAGACACCATCACTATTCCTAATGTGTGTGTGTGTGTGTGTGTGTGTGCGTGTGTGCGCGTGCGCCTGAGTGCGCACACATGTACGTGTGTATGTCGGAAGAGTGGGTCCCTGACATTTGTGTTTTTAAAATTACGCAGATGATCCTGAAGTCCAGTTCTAGTGAAGAACCAGGGTTCTTGACGGGAGTGTCCGTCTGCCTCTCCTGGGCCACGTGTAGGGACTGTCCTGGGCGTCCGGAACCGCAGGCCGGCAGGGGGCGCGGCGGCGCATCCGGGGCGCGGCGCCGCATCCAGGGTGCGGCGCCGCATCCGGGGCGCGGCTTGGCCCCGGGCGCCCGCCCGCCGGCCCGGATCCAAGCTGTGACAGCACCGCAGACCAAGTGTTCAGCTCCTGAAAAGAGCGGCAGCTGCTGCCACCCTTGTTTCCCTCTTCGCTGTTCTTTTCCACTCTGCTGGCCTGCAGGGTTTCAGCTTGGAAAGGAATGGCAGGGACCTCGGCGCTCTGGCCGGGGCAGCGCCCGCGTGCCGCCTCGCTCCTCCGCCCCCTGAGCCCTGATCCCGAGCGGGAGTCCCCGGCCCGGAGTGTGGGCGGCGGCGCCGGGGCGGTCACACCGGATGCACGCTCTCCCCGCCAGCCTGCTTTGTGGGAAGCAGTGGTAACTGCAGACTCTCAAGGAGGAAAGGCCCTCCCACGTCTTACTTCAAACCCCAACAAAGAGGACCTTGCAAACCAGTTCGTTCATTTCAAACCGACGTAATTATTCTTCATACCAAGTCAAACTCTGCGAGCCCTTTGATGCTAGGTGTCGCCGCTGCACATACAAATTGAGTTACTCTCTTTCTTCACCACCTTTTAAATCTTTGAGGATAATCTCTTTCCACCACCTTCACCCCCTAAACCACTTGCCTTCTCCGAGCTAATATCCTCAGTCCCTCCACTATTCGTGATGACTCTCTGTTCTATTAATCATCTAGTTCTTTCCTCTGGACTTTCCAAGCCTCCTCCACGGTATCCGGATCTGAATACAACAACCAAGCCACAACGTTCAGACTTGGCAAATTCACATGGCCCCAACCTTCTCTAGGATTTTATACAGGGAACATAAACTTTAATAAAGGAAGTCACGCCTTCCACAGAGTACCACCAATATTTGCACTGAAAGTCGCGGTA
Organism: Balaenoptera borealis; assembly: GCF_965194805.1. Lineage (NCBI taxonomy): Eukaryota > Metazoa > Chordata > Mammalia > Artiodactyla > Balaenopteridae > Balaenoptera > Balaenoptera borealis. The sequence continues at coordinate 13,819,326 of NC_138874.1, read as the reverse complement.
GACATTCATCCGGAATCCTGGAGATGCTTCCACTGGGTCACTCTGATACCAGTAGGGTTGCGGGAATCCCAAAACTGTAAGGGAAAAAGACAGAAGTAGCAGGGAGTGACATGCGACTGGCCCAGGTCTGTCACCCTGCTGGGCCACTGGAATGCAGGGGGCACAGGTGAATGCAGAAAACTAGGCTCTACAACCCCTGACAGGCTGCAGAGGCCCCGACTTCCCACGATGCCGTGCCACCCCCGAAGCGAGGTTCCAGGCTATTCTCTTTAGGTGCCGAGGTTCTCCAAGGCATTCCCAGGCCTACGTGGGAGACACACTAGGCTGGGAGTCGGATCATGACCTGGACCTTTCTGCACCGCGGCAGCCAGTGACTCACAAAGCTGCCTTGTCATCGGGCAGAAAGCTGGCCTAGAAACCAAGTCTGACCAGCCTAGGAATACAGCGCAGCCCTGTACATGCCTGTTACACAAGCCAACAGATGCCAAGCGTTTGGACTAACTGAACAGGATTACAGGGATTTAAAAGCAACACACGTGCACGCACACGCCCACACCCCACCCAGCTTCTCGGGACCTCCTTCTTTGGGTGCTAGATTCCACTTCCTCTGATTCACCAGCAATCCCCCAGATTAGCTAGGAGGACATGGGCTAAGTAGACAGGAAGCTAGGGACAACCGAGCTTCCTAGCCAGGACCCCTCTCCCCCAGCTGTGCTTGTTTAAACGTTTGCACTTGAACTTTCTAGACGTAAATTGAAAACCCCTAGGCAGCATGCCCTAATCTGGTCTGAAACTATGCTCCCCTGCGCCTCACGCACTGTTCAGGTTGAGGCCCCTTCACCCCGAGTGTCCCCTGGCCGTCTCCAGCTACATCTGTTGAAGCCCAGCTCCAGGGTCTCCTCCACTCTTCAGACCTGGATGGGCTCAGCCACCCGTGCTCCTCGCTTTCCCTTGCCTTCTCTGCCTGTCTCATGGCATTTATCACTCTCTACCTTATGCTACGGGTACACACACGGTCTTCCTTCTCCTACTGTAGGAGGAGCCCAGGAGGCAGGGACCCATCTCCCCTTTGGGTCCCTCAGCACCCAGCGCAGAACCTTGCAGAGGAAACTCGGATACTGGTTGCCTGAGGGAAAGCGCCTCGCTGTGGGGACCTCGATGCCCTCCCAGAGGACGCTTGGCAGCGTCCTGGCAGTGGGTCGCACTAGGATCTGCAAGCCCCTAGCTCCAAACCAAGGTCCCCCCGAGGAAAGCCACAGACCACGTGGTTCTCGCCACGTCATCAAAAAAGCACTCACCTCTTGCCTGACAGGAGAAGGCACAAAACCAAGATTCCTTCCTGAGCGCTCAATACAGAGCCAGCCATCTGCAGCTGGAAGACAAACTCATGACAGGCCAGAAAGCAGGCTCTCAACACTGACGCCAAGAGAACTCAACTGCAATTATGTTTTAGGACATGATGAAATCACCCATGAACAAGAACTTCTCATTCTTCCAGAAGAAAGTGAGGCGGGGGGGTGGGGGGGCAGGCTAGGCAGGGGAACATGCCCTCAGCAAGCCCACTAACCCTCGCCACTGTCCACACCCTGCAAGCAGAAGCCTGTCACCTTACTGACGTGTTCCCACGTGCCCCTAAAGGACAGCTGCTCTCCTGATTCACAGCTGGATTCAGAAAATGCAGCTCTTATTTGAAAGCGCAGTTGAAAAATTCAGACAGGCTCGTTGTAGAAAAACACAGAATTCTAAGACCCTGCAATTTGCAGCCCCTTGTTCTAGACCTCTGAGACAATTCAGAATAAGCCACTCGCTTCCATCTCTTTAAACCGCTAGCATGATTCCGTCCTCTCTGTTCAGGCTTCCTGCCTCCTTCCTGAACTCTTCCCACGAGCAGAGCTCCCTGCACGTGGCCTGCTGCACACACAGGTGGCTCACCAATCCGCAACATCTCCAACGACGGGGCCGGACAATCCTGAACCACCCTCGCTCGCGACAGTTTCAAGAGTTCACGGTGGGCTGGCCCCATGGATACACCTCAGACAGGGTGGTGGTTCCCAGCTGGGTCTGGGGTCACCCAGCCTCTGGATATCTTTGGAGGGTGGTGTTGAGGAGGAAGTTCTTCCTGACTTTCAGATTGTAATAGAAACATTACCATTAGGGTACAAGGCCTAGAAGATGAAAGAAGACTTTCATGGGAGATTTATGTTGATTGAAAACAAAGCATCATGAAAAATTTTAAGATTTTCTCAGAAGTAAAAAATACATTTAAGAAAAACAGTCTGTTTTATTTAAGTAACTAAAAACAAAATTTGGGGTAATTCACCGGTGCAACTTCTTCCCAAACACAGCAGTGAGTAGAAAACAAGACAAACATACAAGGAAATGGCCTTATTTGTGCCCAGCTCCGTATAGGAGCCTGGGCCCAGGGGCGGGGGAAGCAGATCTGGTGCCAGCATGGGCAATGAGCTCTCTCCCCTGCCAATCCACTATCTCCTATCGCTGTGATTCCTCAGCCTAAGATGAAAAACACCCCACCTCACGTGGGGCGAGGGATGTATGGATCCAAAGTTAAGCTGTAGCATCAGGAACTACAGTACAGGGGGCCCCAAAATACGGGGACAGATGCAGAAAAAGTCTGTCGGGTGAAAGTTCAGTTCGGAACATAATGGATGATAGAAACTTGACTTAAGAAATTATGTTATAGCCATACAATAAAAACCAGATAGTCATTTAAAAGACAGAGCAGCTCTCGAAGTACTAGATTAGGACACTGACCAACACACACCATTAGGCACGGAAGTTCAAGGTACAGAATAGTATGTTTAGTAGGATCTCACTTTATACATCTATGTACACACATGTGCAAGCTTTTGACTAGAAGAGAAAATTTCCGTTAGCAGAATTTACTTCTGGAAAGTGGGGCTGGATGTTCACAGCCTTCTGTACTGCTTAATTTTTTTTTCCAACAAGCATGTTACTCCTAATTTTAAAAACTAGTAATAATAGGGCTGCATGCTTGTAAAACCTTTCTGGAGGACTCACTGGCAATGTCTATCAAAAGCCTTAAAACATCACATAACTTTTTTTTTTTTTTTTTTTTTTTTTGGCTGCGTTGGGTCTTCGTTGCTGCGCGCGGTCTTTTCTCTAGTTGCGGCGAGCGGGGGCTACTCTTGGTTGTGGTGCGCAGGCTTCTCATTGCGGTGTCTTCTCTTGTTACGGAGCACGAGCTCTAGGCGCGCGGGCTTCAGTAGTTGTGGCACGTAGGCTCAGTAGTTGTGGCTCGTGGGCTCTAGAGCGCAGGCTCAGTAGTTGTGGCGCACGGTCTTAGTTGCTCCACGGCACGTGGAATCTTCCCGGACCAGGGCTCGAACCCGTGTCCCCCACATTGGCAGGCGGATTCTTAACCACTGCGCCACCAGGGAAGTCCCTCACGTAACTTTTAACCAGCTAACCAGTTCATTCCTGGGGACCGTGGAGTAGAAAATCTCAGCTGTACACAAATAGGTAATCCTCATCCTTGTTCTGTGAGGTAGGTGTGGATTCTGTTACGATGAGGAAACTGAAGCCCTGAAAGATGTAGGCCCTTCACTAACAGCAGGGGGCTGCAAGCAGGTGGTAGGACCCCAGCGTCCATGCCAGACCATCAGCTTGCCCTGCCTGCACAGACAACACTGGGAGATGCCGCCACGTCAGCTGCAGCACAGCAAGCTGCTGAGATCACAAGTGCCTTCTATTTGGGGCTTTTCTGAATTTTCCTGATTTTCTACTGTGAATATGTATTCATTCATAACAAGAGAATTTTTAAAGTTATCTTCTGAAAACGTAATGAATGAGTAAGCATATCCAATGAACAGCTTGTAAATTTATTTCGGACAAGACTTGGTAAATGCCCCCGGTTTAATGAGAGTGTCTAGTATGCATCCACAGGACTGGAATGCAATAAAGCAGTGACTAAGGGATCATAACCTGATTTCTGAATAAAGGACGTGTTGACAGAAGGACGCTGACCTGCATACTGTTTAGAAAAGGAAAGCCAAAGAGAACAGCTTCACTGGTGTTGATCTAATAGAGAAAAAGCTATGAACTCAGCAGCCGGAGCTGGAGAGAGCTGCCCCTGCAGGACCCCGAGCTTCCCGGCATGCTGTGATTCTGGGCTCCCTAAGCAGGCTTCCATCCGTCCCACGGCTCCTCCCCAGGGGGACGCACATCAGTCAGCCTCGTCTCCTGTTAACGCTGCAGCCCCACTGAGCTGAGGACCGCCTCGGAAGAGCCCTGGTGACTCAGAGACAGCAAACAGACCAGGTGCGTGGCCTCGCCAGGGATTAAGCCAGACCCAAAGCTCGGTCCACCTCTACACTTTCCCATAAACTCCTCGACCAGGAAGGGCAGTTTGAGTGGAGTTTTCTGCTTACACCGGAAGGCATCTGCACTGATGGATGGAGCCCATTCTGCAACTCAGCAGTTCTCATGAAGAGATTCTTGCTCATCTCTAACCTAAAGTAATGACAGTACCAGTGAAGCCCATTTCTTCTCATTGTGTCCTAGGTAAAGATGAAGAAAAGCGATCATCCATTGTCTTTAAGAAACGTCCTTGTACATTCCTTAACTCTCCCGATTACAAAAATAAAATATTCTAACTATTAAAAAGTCAACGGCTCATAATTATACAAAGAGTCTTCCGTAATTTCATGTTCTAAAGCAGCAATCTTCAAATGTTTTGGTCTTGGGACCCCTTTATACTCTTAAAATTATTGAGGGTCCCCAAGATCTCTTCTTTATGTGGGTTATACCTATCAATAGTTACCTTATTGGAAATTGAAACTGAGAAACTTTAATATTAATCCATTCAAAAACGCTATACCCATTGTTAATATAAATAACATTTTTATAAATGAGATTTTGTAAATCTTTTTAATCTCTGGCTTATCTGCTCCGTACGTGATCCTTGTAACATGCTTTTTTTGGTTGAAATAAACCTGGCCTCACACAGATATGTAATTGGGAAAAAGAGGAGTATTTTAATCACCTTTCAGGTAATTGTGGCTATTCTTCTTTGACACTATCATTAAGGTGGCTCCAGTGTGGAATTTGAAACTATGCCAATGAGCTTTTCATACTGTTTCATTAAAACCCACCAGTCTCGCACTCTGAATGGATCTTTTAACCACGTGTCAAGCGTTGGTTGTGTGAAAAATGTGGAAAAATGATTCACTGAATTATTTAGCTCCTCGAAATATTGATACATTTTCTTAGGTACTATTTTGGAAAATCACATTTGTCAAGGTGACCACCACATAATTACGGACCCCTGAAAGGATTTGGGAACCCCAAGATGTCCTCAGACCATAATTTAAGAACCACTGTTCTTAACATATCCACTTGTAGCTGTTTAGCATGTGTCCCTCAAGACACCATGCATACACAAATGTATACATGTGCTGTTTTGTAACTTACTTTTCCATACCTTGAACACCTATGTTTATTTACTTAGTTACCACATTCTTTTCAACAACTATTCAGTATTCTATCACTGTTATATATTATTATTATAGAATACTACTATATATCACTGCAAAAGATATTCTTGTACAAGTACTGTTATTCCCTTGTGTGACTATTTCTGTAAGTTAAATTTATGAAAATGAAATTTCAGGGGAGAAGGCAGAGAAGGGGAATGGGATGCCTTCCTTCCAATCCTTCCCCAATCCTGGGGCCACAAACAGCAGACCATTCATCAAGGATCTGTGTCCAAGGCCTGAAAGTTCATTACTCAAGATGATGAACGCAAACATGTATGCAGTTGATGCTAAAAATCAGGTGGGACTAGAGGAAAAAACACGACTTACTAATGACACGTTGGAACTCAACACACATTTGAGGGTTAGCTTGAATTTTGTCATTTTCTTGAATGATATCCAACTAATTGAAATTGCCTCTCTGCAAGAGCAGATGCAGTTAAGGAAGACCATCTGAAGCTAAAAATCAGAAAACCAAGTTCTTGGACAATATACAGAAAACTTCATGTCAGCATCTAGTGTTTTCTAGACAACTGACATAAAAAGCAAGAGAACGTGGTTGGTGTCTGTTCTGTTTTACGGTGCTTACGGTGCCCGAACCCACACCATCACTATGATCATTCTCTTCAATCTTTGCTAATCTTTTAGGTAAAACATGATACCTTATTGTTTTAATTTGCATATCTGTGGTTACAAGGGATTTTAAACACCTTGCCGGTTCTCTTTACCTGCATGAACTTGGCTATTTTACTGCCAATCCTAAGTACAGCTGACAACCTAAGAATACACCAAACACCCTCCTTCCAAGTTTCTAGCCTCCATGTGTATTTTGGTAACCTTCCTTAGCCCCGCCTCCCCAGGCTGGGACAGGCCTGGCATCCCACAGACGTTACCCCTCCCCTAGAGAGCGCCGATCAGAGGACACACACCCCCTCCACTTCTCCAGTCAAGGACAGCACCTCCCTCCCCGAATACTTGAAGACAGGATTCTCTGACCTGCAAAACGAGGCCAGCCCATGGCTCTTTAGGGCCAATCAAGGAAGTGAACAGAGAGCACTCATAAAAACTGAGAAGGCCACCTCTCTTAACGAATTTCTGTAGATCCACAAGGAAGGCTAAGGGTTTGTCTCTTGGGGGAGAATGAACATCTCTGTTATGTCTGTGGGGGAATGAGCCACAGGAAAGAAGGAGCAGCCTTTGTGAGCCCTGCCTACTTATCACTTGGAAACATCTGGAGAACGTGGGCAAGGAGTGAGATGAACAGGAGGCCAGGGCTCTGGAGAATAGCACTGGGCAAGAGGGGGCAAATATCTGACCTGGCCAGTCTCAGGGCTGGTTTCCTGCTCAGGGACTCTGTGATCTGTCCGTAAGGTTTCTTACCCAGTATTGTGAAAAATTTAGCTTCTCAAATTGGGTTCTGAAGTCCCTGTAGTGTTGAGGCAGGCAATGCAGGAGCAAAACTGCACAGCTTCTGACTGCTGCTGGGTGGGAGAAGCTGCCTGAGGGCCGTGGTCCTCTTCCTGAGCCCTCTCTGAACACCCTTGCCCGCGTGGCCTCGAAGATCTCCAGCAACGTCAGGCCCGGGCCCAGAGCGGGGAACGCTGATGGCCTGCAGGGTGCAGAAAGGCCTGGGCACTGGCTCTGTAAACGAAGAGGTACCCAAAGTGCCAACAACTGGGGCACTTTTAGAGCCACACTTAACAGATGAATGCCTTTAACCAAAAGGGGGAGAAAAAGCAGAAGGGCAGCGCTATTCGTGAGAGACTTATGAGTCAGGAAAAATGTGAATTTATAGTCTCTACAGGGAGGTAAAGTAATAGATAAAAGTTGAAAGTGGTATGAAAAAATCTTTCAATCCTTTACATCTTCAAATCTTAAGACTATAAGTATAATCTCACTTAGAGATAACCTTGAAAGGGAATGAAACCAGGCCAATGACGCCATAGACACAAGTCTGCTTTCACACGCACGAACTATCATATAGACTTTTAGCTTTTGCTTTTATTGGGTGGATACTGGGATGAGACAGGTATTACACATGGTAAGAATGGCCTAAAATCTTTAAGAACTACTGTAGACAGCCAAATTTCTGATGAACAAAGTCCAAGAATAGCAAACTTACACCCTTCTTCCTTTTCTGCTCCCAGTCTTTTGCGTTAAGTGGTTCTGCAACAAGCAGGTATAGCTGTGCAAGGGTCCTCAGGGGCACTAAGCACACTGCATTAGGGAGGACCTGCCCCCGTGCCCACGTTATTCTATGACAGAGCAAACGTCTTCTACAGGCACCATAATGACCCATAAAAACATGAGGGGAAAAGAATTATACTACTATTGCCAAACGGATCCTTTACGGCATTTAATCTCATTTTCCCAATAAGGGACCTGTAGCCTAAAATAATGAAGAGGCTTGCCCAACTTATAGCACATAATTTAATAACAGGTTTCAAGCTCTTGATGCCCGGCTCATGAGCTTCCCAGCTCTCAAAGAGCTTGTTAAAAATGCAGATTCTGCCTCTCCCCCATTCTGATTCTGTTGGTATAGGAAGGGGCCCAGGAATCTGCATTTTTAGCAAGCACCACAGGGGACTCTGGGGCTGCTGGTCCATTTGAGGAACACCAAGATAAGCCATACTGGTGAGAAGACCAGTGGAAACACAAAGACAATACTAAAGGCCAGCGGCCATCCCCAGTCACCTCTGACCAAGGTCAATCAAGAATGCTACATTGGGAGCTAATGCGCTTATTCCAGATGGCATTTCACAGGCCTGGTTCGAGATTGGACCTCCAACCAGAAACCCATTTAAAAACTCAAACCTCCTGAGACCCTAGTTTCATGTGTAGGATGAGGACTGAACTCTGCGGGGATTTGGACTATTCAGGCTCATGCCTGTCTCCTAGAATATAGTTCACTGGACAAGCTCGTTAGGCCTTTAGCTGTTGTCTCAACTGAAGTGCGGGAAAGATAAGTGTTGCTGCTCTCAGGAATCAAATCCTTTTTCTCAGATCAAATTCTTCACCCAAACCATTGCAGTTCTGGAACTCGAAAGTTCTGTGCAGGTGACTTCCTCCCACTCACGCACAAGTGGGTGGCCAAAGCAACTGTTGGACACTTTGAAGAAAAAAAGAAAAAAATGAGGCAAAGAGTCTTCAAAGCTACTAGAACGTGCTGCTGGTTTGAGGACCGGAACCCAAGAAGACACGGACCCCATGTCTCTGAGGAGAGACACGGCCATCTCCCAGCCCCACGGCTGAGGCTCTCGTTGTGTCTCTCCGCTTCCATGGGACGTTTTTGAGGACCTAAGCTTGACGGGTTAACCCCACAGGGCTGCTGGCCAGTGGTCTCTGAAGAACCCTGCAAGGAAAGGTGTGTGCCAGGTCCCTGGGGACCCTGAGAGTCACCTGTGTCCTTCAACCACACGCAAGGATTTGAAACGCCAACCAAGATCTTCTGAGCCAAGCTAGCCTGTCAGCGTGGCAGATGAAAATCTTTTAAACTATGGGGCCCTTGAGGGCAAAGTATTCTTATCCAGAAAAAGATCTGCGGTAGACATCTAGTATTTTGGCTGTCCAACAGCTGCCCCCTGCTCCATTTCTGCAAATTGTTCTTTCTTTGAGGGATGCCCAGCCCCGAACCCCATCCACATGGTCATACCATCTTAGTAAAATACCATCCTGTCCTCGGTCACCGATAGCTGGCCCTGGCTGGCCAGACCCCGCCAAGCTGGACCCACTGGCATCCTTTCACACAGTATTTTCAAAGTGGCAGTAAGAAGCGTGGCTAAGGGACTTCCCTGGTGGCGCAGTGGATAAGACTCCGCACTCCCAGCGCAGGGGGCCCGGGTCCGATCCCTGGACGGAGAACTAGATTCCAGCATGCATGCCACAACTAAGAGTTTGCATGCCACAACTAAGGAGTCCATGTGCCACAACTAAGGAGCCGGCGAGCCGCAACTAAGGAGCCCTGTATCTGCAACTAAGACCCGGCGCAACCAAATAAATAAATAAATAAATATTTTGAAACAAAGAAGCATGGCTGAAACTGGGAGTGTGGACACTGTTGGCAACCACATTCCAAAATGTAGGGGAAAATTTTTTTTACATAAAAACGAGGGGAAAGAAGAATACAGTGGCTTTCCTGGGTTCCCCATCAACCCTGGTTCTAGTCTGTCTCTGTACACACGCAGCCCTACAAGGTTCTCCTTTTGCAAGAGTTGGTTCAAACTGAGTCTCTATTACTAATACAGAGTCTTCAGACATGAAAAAATGACCAGTGGTCTAAACTACAGCAATCATATTGCTGCAAAGAGGTCCACCTCTACCAGATGTTATAAGCTCCTTAACACCTAGATAATTCCTATTCACCTCTGTATCCTCCACAACACTTTATAACTAGCAGACACCTGGTCAACATCTGTTGAATATGATCCAAAAATATTCTCTGATGTTGGAAAACAAACAAACAAACAACAACCTCAGCTTCTTGTTTTAAAGGACTTTTTCAGGTCTAAACAGCAATAAGCATCTGTGTGACCCTCGCGGCTCTCCAAATGAGCTCGCTAGGGGAGGGGAAGGGAACTCACAGGAGCACAGAATTTCAGAGTTACCCTGTTACGAGGACAGGAAACCAGCACCCTCAGAGCAGAGCAGGGCGTCGCCAGTCATGGGACAGAACCTCTGCCCACACGGGCGCCCCTGGACACCAGCTTCCCCAGGTTCTGCCCTCACCGTCCATCCATCAGTTATCTCCAGGCCAGACTCTGCCAGTCTCCAGCTCCACATTCTGAAATGTTTAACATACTCTTTCCGCTGATGTAATGGCAAACCACCTTTCCCCATAAGCAGCCACTCCGCCTGACTCCCCTAGTGCTGTGATGAACCCCACTTTCCCAATGATGGATTATCAAGGTTATGACTGCCGTATAATCGCACACTATGGAGTGAGAGAAGACATTATAGTATACATTGACCTAGAAAGTATTTGTAATATGTGCCCACCAAAAGCAGTAAAATGCAATGATTAAACAGGGTCTTGGAGCCGGACACATATGGTTGAGTTTGTCCCCCTTAGGTGAGTCACTTAAATTCTGAGTCATATTTTTAAAAATAGAGACTTTCAGTACCTATCTTGTGGAGAAGTTATAAAATTCAAATAAGACGATGTAAGGAAAGCACTTACATCGTGCCTATCGAGAGATATACCCAGATATTAACAGTGATTATCTCCAGGTGCTAGGACTGTAATTTTTCATTGTTTTGCTTAGCTGCACTTTCCATTAAAACACTTAAGTCATCTCTGGTCCCTCAGCATCACTATCCCTGACTCCTAACATTGTATCAGCAATTCCTGCAGATTCTGCTTCAGAGAAGTAGCTCCCATTTGATTCTTGTTTCCCATTCCCGGGTCCCCATGCTGCCGGAAGCTCTCACCTGCCCCGACCATACCTCTAGCATCTGCCAGGCCCAGCTCTCCCTCCTCAGCACCCTGCTATCACATTAACGCTTCAAAGCCAGCTCTCCTGCTTAACCCGTGCCTTTGCTACCTGAGGCTTTCCGCAACGCACCTTGCCCCGGCCCCCGGGCCCTCGCAGCTGCAATGTCCACTCCTGCGCTATTCCAATGGGAGCGCCCTTCGGGCCGGCTGTGCTGCTAGTCTCCTATCACCCTCTCTCTTCTTAAAATGCAGCCACCTTCTGAGGCCTTCCGCACTACTGCTGCTGGAAGCTGGCCCTCTTTCTGTGCTGGCACAGGACTGTTTCAAAAGGAACTAATTTCATTCTGCCAGGACTTCTAGTTAGGTCCCTTGACACAGATCTGACCTCAGGCCTTCAGAGTCAATAGATCAACACAAACTACTAGGCAGGTAATTCAGGCACGAACTCTCCATTCTGATCTTGCAAGGCCCCCCAGTGGGAACCTCAGTTTGAGGTGACCACTCAGACCCCACTGCCCTAGGTTAGTAAATCTCAAAAAGCCAAAAAACCAGAGTACTTCAAAAGACCTTGTGACATTTCTTGGAAGGGACCTGTCAAGGCCTGTAGCCATATTTTGTCTTTATCTCAGCTAAATATCAGACAGACTTAAGATGGCTGTTTATTTTCCTTGTGCTTCAGATAGTTAGGCTTTGAGAGAGCTCTGGTCCAAGGCATAATGAGAAGGCTGTGCCTATACTTCAGTTGCACCAGGAGGGACCTAGAAAAACACTTTCGGGAAGGGCATGTTTACTCCCACTTGGGAGTATGTGAGACTCCAAGGCACTTTTACAAAGCAGAGAGAGCTTCACAACAGGAAAAAACCTCTCTGAGGTTTTCCTGTCTCTGTTCTGGTAACTTAACCAGAATGGGTCTTCCTATTTCACCCCCGTATTTATGCTGCATCCAAGTTCAGGCTGTAAACATACTCGGTGTAGATTTATCTAATTAAAACACAGCTTACCAGTTGTGCAATGCTGGTGTCGATTAATGTTTATTAATAAATTTAAAACAGTTGGCTTGGAATTTAAGTCATTCTGTAAGAAGCTTAGAAAAATCTTTTTGGAGAGAACTGGAAATCACTTCAGTGGCAGCCACAGAGTGGGAAGACGATATCTAACTGATTAAAAGGTGTTAAGGCTGTTTTTCTAGATTTAATTCTTAGTTTGCAGAACAGATATGCTCCTGAAAAAACGCATAAATTGAATTTTTCTAAACAATATCTTAATGCACTCGATGCATATTTAAAGGATTCCTATTATAAATTTTTTGGCAATTTTATTCTTGGGGAAAAAGCAGTTTTCATATATCAGATTTCCTTAATAAAGTATTTACCTGTGCCAGGAGAGGGGGAAAACCTGCACTAGGTAAAAGGAATGGGCAAATTCTAAAAAGAGAGAGGGTGGCCAGGGGAAGGTGCTCAGGGGCCCTGCAGGAGGGTTAGAGGGAGGAAGTTTTTCTGTTCTCTTCTAGGCTGGCCTAAGCCTGGAGAAGGCTGGAGAAAGGCTCCCTGCCACCCAAATCCCTGCCCTTGAGCTGCTTCTGGCGTCACCCTAAGTCGTGCGTCCTGGTCCACAAACACCTAACATACTTCCCAACGACTGCGAAAAACCAAGCCCCATTGTTTGGAGCCCGGACACAACCTGAAGAACCTGCACGGGCTTCACCCAGACGGCGAGGATGCCACCGCCCCACTCCTCTCCAGCGCGCTCGGGGTGTCGGCGCACCGCGCGGACACGGTCAGGGCGAGCGGCGGTTTTCACGGCCATCTGTGGGCCGGAGCCGCTCCGCCGTAATCCAATTCTGCACGCGGCGCCTCGGGCGCGGGGGAGGGGCGAGGGCTGTTCCCATCTGCCGTCTACACTCGCAAGGACAAAAAGCTGTTCCTCTTCAGCGCAGGAAAACACAATCGCACACAGCTCTCAACCCCTCGCGTGCACCGATGGCCGCTCCCCGACCCGGGAGGTCTGCCGCCCTCTGGGGAGGGGTGACCAGCCGCCCCCGGCCCTAGGCCAAGCGCTAGCCCCACGCCGCGCCTCCCGGGTCTCTAAGCCAGCTGGGGCCGGACTAGGGGAGCCCGGTCTCCAAAAAGCTGCCTTTTGAGAGGGGTACCCTCCCAGCGCGAAGGTCCAGTCGCGGGCACAGAGCGGACAGTGTCCCTCTTTCGGCGCCGGCGCTTGGGGCAAAAGAGCCGGAGACGGGCGGGTGTCGCGGGGACTTCCGGCGAACTTTCCCGGGACGGCGAGCTGGCAGGGGAAGGACCCCCCGCCCCAGCCCGCGGACCTCCCTTACCATCTCCTTGCGCAGCAGGGCCAGCGCGGCGTCCAGATTGGGAGGCTTGGCGGGCAGCGCCGCGGCCCGCGCCCCGCCGCCGCCAGCGCCCCCGCGGCTCAGCTCGTCCTGGATGCGCGACTTCTGCGCGTACAGCCGCTCCAGGTGCCTCCAGCCCCCCGACGCGCCGCCGCCCGACGCCGAGTGCAGCAGCCCGCTCAGGCTCTTGGGCAGCGGGGGCAGCCCGTCCACCCGCAGCCCGCGCACCGAGCCGGCTGCCCCGGGCCCGCTCATCCCGCTCGGCCAGACCGCTAGCCCGCAAGTCCTCCTCCGCCGCCGCCGCCGCCGCCGCCTGGGGCCCAGGCTCCCCGGCCCGCCCCCTTCCCGGCGGCGCCCCGCCCACTTCCCCTCCCCGCCGCGCTGCCCCCGCCCCCTCGCCCCGCCCCTCCCCGCGTCCCCGCCCCTCCCCGCGTCCCCGCCCCACGCCCTCGCCCCCTTGGCGCCCCACCTCCCGGGCTCTCCTACGGCCCCGCCCACTTAGCACCCACCCGACCCCCAGCGCTTCGGCGCTCACCCCCGCGTCCCAGTTCACCGTGGACCCCTACCCCGTACCCCCCGCGCCCACCCCCACCGCTGCGCCCATCCCCGGCGCAACCTTGTGCACCTCCCGAGACTCCCGCCTCACCCCCGCGCCCTCCTCGCGCGATCGAGCCCTACCCGGGCTGCCCCACTCCCGGCGAGGTGGGCTCCGCCACCAGCCCCCAAAGCTGCTTGTCAGTACTGATGGGGGAGGGTCACCTCAGACGCCACCCGAAGAGGCGGGCTAGTGCGGGGAGTCGGGGTACAGAGGCTCCCCCTCGGGCCGGGCAGGACGTCGGGGAGGTTTGGCCGTGCTGGTGATCCCGCCGGCCGTCACCGTCCCCGGAAGCCAGGATCCACCTGGCGGCGTCCGCGCTGACCGAGGGGGGAGCAGGCGGGGCTCTGGAGTCACTAGTTCACTCCACGGCGCGCTGGCCTGCTCAGTAAATGGCAACGTCCAGCCGTGCCGACAGCAGCCAAGAAGAGCTCCAGGTCCACTTTGGGAACTTCAAAATGCGAACGAACACGTCTTTCAGCCTGGCTGTGAACGCGAGGGTCGTTCTAAACGGAAATAGCAGAGTGGAGAACGGGATTATCGCTCAGAAACTATTCATCAACTCTGAGGCGAAAATAAACACGATTCACACCTCAGAGAGGGAGAGAAAAGAGAGAGAGAAGCAGGCTCTACCCTTTGGAGGAAGAATAAAAATGACAGATGTTATAACCAGATTAGAGACAGAAAAGGTAAAAACAGAAGTTAGGGACCGATTTGCAGGGACAACCTCATTGCAGATTAAAAACTACTGCAGTATATAGAGAGTGGATAAATGTAATGCGCATTGATCGTTGGTTTTCATTATAAAAGGGACTTAATTGTTCTAAATGCATTCAATAGGATCACAGTTATAAAGTGTTCTGAGCGCTTCAGGCATTCAACATAAAAGAGCCCTGCACTTTTGGGGGGGGTTTTCCCCTTTAATCTACCACCCCCCTTAAAGCCCTCTCCAGAATCAATGTTTGTAACATTGGCAGATATTCTCGCTGGACCCTTGCGACTGGGTGAGAGCAACATGGAGAAGCCCCAGTGCAAGCAGGGTGATTCAAGGGTATCAGGAAAGCTTCCCACCCTACCCAGTGCCCAGAATTTTCCTCCTCATCACCGTGCCTCACCTTCCACTAATTGCCTAGTTACATTTCCGGATTTCAGGGATTCATTCATTCGCCTATTTAAACAGTGGGTGTCTGGGAGAGTTACAGATTTGCTGGTGCCAGGACTAAGGGAGAGGAAGAGATGGGACATTTGATCTTTGGTTCACACCCTGGCATGAATTCCTTTAATTTGGGGTGTCAGGTTGCTGTCTGTCCTGCAGTAGCTAGCAGAAGTCACTGAAGTGAGGTGTTTGGAGGTTCGGTTATGTGATGGTACAATAAGAAAAGAAATAATTTCAAAGTATCTGGGCACTGAACTCATTTGAAAGCACGTACTTGAGAGAATTACGGATGGCAAGAAGGAAAGAGGCTTGGGGCCAGCGGGATAGCAGCATGAGATCCCTGATGCCAGGACGAGAGAGACAGTTTACATGATGCAAACCCTACAATATTAAAGGCAGTTTCTGTGTTCAGGTATATACTCAACGAGATGAACACATTGAAATTGTCCCCTTTATATCAACAAACAACATCCAGTGTGAATAGTAGAAATTTCTACAGAATTTCTGTGGTACTGATTAAGACTTTATTTGTATAAACCCAAAACATAATTAGGCAAGAACCCACCAAATATTTTGACACCCATGGGGCATGTCAGATAGTACCTGCTTATTCAAATGCAAATATAAGATACCTTTTAAGGTTCATGCTTATATCAGGAATGAAGTAATTTTTTAAAACTTCTGAAAATATGTGTTTTTGCTTTAATTCAAGTCTGAAACACCAGCATTCTGACCTCAAACCAGAATGAACCCCAGCCATCTCCTATGCAGCTAAATCAGTCTTTTTTTTTTTTTTTTCCTCTTTTGTTTTGTTTGTTCACAGGCTCTTGGAAGTCAGAAAATACAGACTTTTTTTTTTTTTTTTGTCACACCGCGCAGCATGTGGGCTCTCAGTTCCCTGACCAGGGATCGAACCCACAACACCCGCATTGGAATGCGCAGAGTCTTAACCACTGGACCACCAGGGAAGTCCCAGAAAATACAGACTTTTAATTCAGTGCTCTAGCTGTTAACCCACACCTCTTCTTAGACTTTTCTGTAGGTCTAGGTCCAGGACCTGGGCCTGGGAGCACTGACCTCACATCTGCTGACACTCAGTGGATCTCAGCTTTGTTTCCCAGCCTTTTCAGCCAGGAGCTCAGAGTGAACTTTCAAAGACTCACCAAGAGGCATTCTCATCTCCCTCCCGCCTGTCCTTCCACTAATCCAGCCACTTCTTCATCCCAACTCTAATCCCTACCCACTTGGTGTGTGCTTTCTGGAACATCACAGAGTCCTTTTGTGCTTTTTTATAATTCTAAAAGTTTAATAACTTAGGTTGTGGATAGAACAGAAGGGACCTGAAAAAAACATTAAAATTTCGATTGAGCTTTCTTTTTAGAGCTGATGACCTTAAATTCTGCTAACCAGAGAGAAATTTGTCTTCTTGTCCGTGGTAAACATTTTTCACTTGTGTCAAGACCTAAAATTAGAATACTTTGAGAGCAATTGTGCAATGTATTTAGCCTCGATTTTAGCAAATGTATTCATTTCAAGATGTAATTTCTTATGTTTCTGTCATTTCTAAAACAAGTTATAAATTAAAAAGTGTACACAAAGCCTTTCAAAGATCTTTACATGCAACTGTGTAGACACTAAGTGGAACTAAGAACTTAGCATGTAATCACAGATTCTTCTTCTTCCTTTTTTTTACCCCCAGGAGAAGGAAGGATTTATTACTTGCAGCAAGTAAGGAGAGCACTGCAGATCTTTCCCAAAGCATCGTCTCCGTGGAGTCTTTCATATAGTTTTTATATATGAGAAAACTATATGAAAGAATCTTGTAACCTCAACAATATTTTGTTGAGTCAGGGACAAGGGCAAGGCTTTTTTTTTTTTTTTTTCTATTTTTGGCTGTGTTGGGTCTTCGTTTCTGTACGAGGGCTTTCTCTAGTTGCGGCAAGTGGGGGCCACTCTTCATCGCGGTGCGCGGGCCTCTCACTATCGCGGCCTCTCTTGTTGCGGAGCACAGGCTCCAGACGCGCAGGCTCAGTAGTTGTGGCTCACGGGCCTAGTTGCTCCGCGGCATGTGGGATCTTCCCAGACCAGGGCTCAAACCCGTGTCCCTGCATTGGCAGGCAGATTCTCAACCACTGCGCCACCAGGGAAGCCCCTAGGGGCAAGGCTTTTTGTAGCTGCCATAGCACCTGACACAATGCTAGGCACCTAGGGGTATTAAAAAAAATTTTTTAAAGAATGTATCATTAGATGTAACTTGTTGAGTACCTACTGTGTGTAAACCACAGTGCTAAGCTCTGTGATGAACATAAAGATGGGTGAGGTTCACTCCATGACTTCAAGTCATTTACAGTCTATCAGGGGAGATGACATTGTCATAGAAGTAGAAAGCAAACACTGGCAGTCCCAGCAGGGAAAGATTCTTCGTGGGGATTCAGAAAACGTATACCAGGAGCGTGTTCATTTAAATTGGGCTTGAAGGGTAAGTAGACTTTCGGTAAGTGAAGACAGACCAGGGAGGGATGGGAAGAGTCCTAGTTGGTTAGAAGGTGGGTTACATTTGGGAGACAAAGGGCAGAGAGGTGAGAACCATGGCTCTGACCTTAGACCAGGGAGGGTTTCAGAATGCACGCTCAGAAGTTTGGACTCTGTTTCTTAGGCAGGGGAAGCTATTGAGCATTTTAAAGCAACACAGCCTGAGCCTTAGAAGATCATTCTGGCACTTGCATATCCATCAGGTTGCAGGTGGAAGCAGAGGTTAGAGGCAGGGAGAGTAGTTGAGAGGCGAATGCATCTTTGAATTGAGAGGAAATGAAGGCCTGAATTAGGTGGCGGAAAGCAAAGGATAGGAAACCGAAAACTAGCACTTGATAGATTTCGCATATATTTTTCTCATTTGACCTACACAACCTCTGGGAGGTGAGTATTAGAGTTCCATCTGACGAATGAGGAATAAGGTAGCTGACTTGCCTAGGTTTTGCTCATCTCATAAATGATGGGACCTTGCCAAAGGCCACTGTCTTCTTACCGGGGAGATGCCAGAGGCAGAATCCGAGGTGCTGTTTGGGTGTGTAAAGGCTGGACCAGAGTGGGCATTTAGAGGTGATGGTTGAAACACTTGAAATGGAAGAGATCACAGAGAGAGCACCTCTCAACCAGCTTTTGGAAACACTGTCACTCACTAGCCCGTTGAAGTTAAAAAAAAAAAGAAGAAAAAAATGCCAAAGAGAGTGCAAAAACCTAAAAAATGCAGTAAATGAATTAGAACATTTGGGAAAAATCCGCCACAAACTTGATTTTCTGAAGTGCAAGGTGAAGCATCTAGCCGAGGGGCTTAACCAGACAATAATGTGCCCTTCAGAGACGAGAAGGGACATTCATCAAATCTAGTGGGAGAGGAGAGGGAGAAGTGGGTAGAGAACTAGAGTAGTGTGTGTGAGAAATCCAGGCAAGAGGTGACTGAGAAATAGAGGGGAAGGGACTTCCCTGGTGGTCCAGGGGTTAAGAATCCGCCTTCCAATGCAGGGGACACGGGTTTGATCCCTGGTCAGGGAGCTAAGATCCCACATGCAGTAGGGCCAGTAAGCCCACGCACCACAGCTACGGAGCCCGCACGCCACAACTAGAGAGACGCCCACGTGCCACAACGAAAGACCGTGCATGCCACAACTAAGACCTGATGCAGCCAAAAAAAAAAAAAAAAAGATGGGCAAGTGAGTGGGAGGGGGGAAAAAAAGCATAAATACAAGGGAAAAATGCTTCATTTCTCTCTTCCTGCCTCCCTCCCTCCCCCTCTTCCATCCTTCTTTGCCCTTTGATCTACTTTGTGCCAGGCAGTGAGCCAGGCTCAGAGATACAAATAAGTCACTCTGCGATAATGAATGAAATGCTTTTAAGAAGATGGTAATTATTTTTGTTAATGGGGTCCCATCCTCTCCGTGAACATCTGAAATGATTGGGGGTCACACTTGATGAAACCTGTCCATTCAACTTGCAGACCTTTCTAACTTTTAGAAATAATTTTCCTCCTTGGTGGCAATTTTAAAAGCCCTTTTACGTCCATGATCTCATTTATCTCCACAGGAGTCTTTACTTAGTCAAAAATATGCCCCCAACTATTAGAATCCTGGTTCTGCTCAGGCGCTACTCCTTGGGGTGGTTGGCACAGCTGCTTTTCGTCCCACTCCTCTGGGATATTCCTACTTCCCGTTAAACATCCTGAGGGCCTCCAGCTCACCTTTTGTGAAGACAATGGTTTTGAATTCTTTGCCCCCTTAATCAGTCTCCTCCAGACACATACAGTTTGTCAGCATTTTTCTTGGAAGGTAGTGTCCATATGAAAGTGAAAAATTCCAGATGTGTTGGACAAGTTCTAAAAAGCACTGGACTATTTCCTACATTTTACCATTGGCTTACTTCTTTTGAAGCTTAAAATCAAATTAAAGTTTGGAGTTGACACATCCCACTTATGAATAATATTGACCGTTAATCCAACTTAAGTTTTAACCCCTTTTCAAGTAAGTTGCACAAGAGAATAAGTCTATCCCCATAAGTGTTAAAAGTTTTAAAGGATAAACAAATATATGTTTATTTAGGCACAGGACATTCCTGGAAGGACATGTAAGAAAGGGCCTCCTTACTTCTAGGGAGTGGGAAAGGGGGTTCTCAGAGGGAGGTTTTTTTAATCTTTTACTTTATACCCTTTTGTACTATTTGCATTTTACATTAAACGTGTGATAATATAAAAGGTATAATTATACTCCTAACTATATTTAGTCAAGGATAAATTTTAATTTATAGAATTAAATTAAATTTTAACTTATAAAACAATTAAGTGCCTCTTTTCATATGAACTACAATTAAGCTGAAAGCTTATTTTTGTATGGTTGGATTTTTTAACCTAAATGCAGTACTTTCACTTATCTATAGAAATTTCAGCTTGTTTTATTCAACCTATTGCATCCAGTCTGGGAAAAGCTTTTTGATTCTTTAACTTAATACCTGTCTTACCCCAGAATTATCTCACCTGCCAAATTAATAAATATACCATTTATGGTGGTAGTGATAGTGGTAAAACCTAATATTTTTAAGGGCTTACTATGTCCTGTGTACTGGGGTAAGCATCTTACAGACAGTATCTCTTTTACTCTTCATAACACTCCTTTGAGGTTGGTGTAATTATCCCCAGTTGTGGATGATGAAACCAAAGTTAAGAGAAGAAAATTAACTTGCTCACATTCACCCATGTGGTTAGTGGTAGTACTGAGATTTGAAATTAAGGTCTCTCTGACTCAGAGCAGATGTTCTTTTTTTTTTTTTTAAATTGTGGTAATAAACACATAACATGAAGTCTACCCTCTTTACAAATGGTGAAGTGTACAGTACAGGATTGTTAATATATACACTTTGCAGAGCGGGTGTTCTTAACCACTGCACGATCCAAGCCATCAATGAAAACGATAAATAGAACAGGGTCAAGGACTGAAACTTGTGCCAGAGACCTTCCGCCAGTGTGACAACAGTATGTTGACTCACATTCTTTATGTACGTTATACCATCACCCATCCGTGTGGGATATCAAGGGCTAAGAGTACCTAAAACTGAGCTGTCCAATATGATAGCCACTAGCCCCAAAGGGCTACTGAACACCTGAAATGTGGCCACTCCAAACTGAGATGTGCTGTGCACTGGATTCCAAAGGCTTAATATGAAATAAAGAATGTGAGGTGTCTCATTAACAACTGTTTACATTGATTGCATGTTGAAAAAATATTTTGGATATATTTGGTTACATAAAATGTATTATTAAAATTAATTTCATCTGTTTATTTTTTATGTGGCTATTAGAAAATTTATAATTACATATGAGGCTCGCATTTATGGCTCACGTTGTATTGCGGTTGGACAGTGCTGGCTTAAAATAAGTCCTGAGTCCCCAGGAGCTTACAATTCAGATATACATGTATGAAAGGGTTAAAAACATAAAAAGCATTGTTGAATAATATACGTGCCAAAATAGAATGCTACAGACTACAGGAGTTCACAAATAGGGATTATCAATAGAGAAAGGACTTGGAAGAAGAGCTGGACTTCTCTGGGCCTTTAAGGAGTTAAAAAGACACGGCTTGTAGGACAGGGGCCCACATGAGCTCCACAGCAAGGAGAGGGAGAGGGGGTCTGTGAGCAAGAATGAGGATGGTAATGTGAATGGCGCAGGTAACTGAGGCTGAGGAACCCCGCAGAGACCAGGTGGGATCATTAGCCAAAAAGTTCAGGTAGGGCTCTGGGACTTGCTCTCCAACAGAGAGGGAGGACAGATATTTTTAGTGCAGGAAAGATGAAATCTGCATTTTGATATTTTCAGACAAAAGGTCTCACATATGTATTACTGAACCTACTACTGCAGAGGCAGAGAAGCAAAGAGAAACATCATTTTCCCAATAAAACATGTCCAACTGTCCAGTTAGTGGTGACGAGATTAGATGCTCCTGACCTTGATACAGCATTAAGTATGGTGCTGTCCCCTGTGGGATCCCTTAGAGACCCAGCTCGGCTGATCTCTACCGTCTCCTCTTGGAGTTAAACCTGATTTTATTTTATATATTTTTAAAATATTTATGTTTATTTATTTATTTGGCTGTGTCTGGTCTTAGTTGCGGCACGCGGGATCTTTGGTGGCAGTGCGCGGGCTTCTCTCTAGTTGTGGCGCGCGGGCTCTAGAGCACGTGGGCTTAGTTGCCCCGCCGCATGTGGGACCTTAGTTCCCCCGACCAGGAATCTAACCCATGTCCCCCACATTGGAAGGCGGATTCTTAACCACTGGACCGCCAAGGAAGTCCCTAGACCTGATTTTATTACCAGTTTTCATCCAAATCCATTTGGAGAATGAGATGATTATGCTTTTGTTTCTTGGCCAGGAATCTCTTAATCCTGAAAATCTAGTGAGGTGACCCGACAAGAACAGAGTCAATCGCACACACCACGATGAGCTACATCTGTGTTTTAAAACATGAGCGTGGCAGGGCTCAGGATGGATGGGGTCGGGGAGGGGAAGAAGCTGACACAAGAAAAGAAGGAAGGGACAATTAAGAAGCGAATGTTTCTGTCCAGACAGGAGTTAAAGCTGGCCCCTATACCAAGGGCCTGGCTCTGAGGATGAAGAGAGAGACCTTTAACAAAAAATAACATAGTATTTGATGACTGGTGGGATACAGAGATTTGAGAATCCTCCTCAGAGACTCTCTATCTATGCATGCTTACTTTTTTTATCCCCAATAAATGAGAGTTGAGAGAATGATTACATTGGTCACTGGGACTGGCACACACAATAAAAACCATTCAGTTGACAAGATTCAAGTTGAAACAAGCCATTGAAAAGCCCCCTTTATAATGGCCAGCGTTTCCAAGAATCCTGTGGTTGGAAGATTATTTGCAAATCCCTTTTAGATAACAGCTGAACTGAAACTAAAACTCATGGAGTTTCCCCACTTGGCACTGTTCACTGTTTAAATGAATATCAAATAATGGGGTTAGAATTCACTGGACAGAAAGTGGAAGAAGACCAAAAGCTCTCGGCACACATTGGCCAAGAATCCACACAAAGAGCAAAGGGAAATTGGAATGTACATAGAATCGGGAGCATCAGACAGAATTAATTCAGACAAAGTCGTCAGTGTTCCATGCAGCAGAGTGAAAGTGAGCTGTGCTTTATTCAGCTCTACCAATTAATCCAACTGCACGGCAAAGAGTGGTGTGATCTGGCCAACAGGTTACTACCTTTTTAATTTTTCTGGTGGGAAGTTTGGTACCAAAGTTAATCAGTTAAATAGATGTATGCGCTCACTCCAGGCAGATTTATTAACAATACATTGAAAACAAGTTTTAAAGTAATGGCTTCTCTGTCATCTATCCTAGATACCCTGAGATCTACCATTATTAATTAATTTTTTCACTTTATTGGTTCATTAACTTATTTTTTTAAATTTACTGTATATTAAATAACTACCATGTACCAGCCACTGTGTTATGTGATAGGAATACAAACAAACAGTTTCTCCCCTCAAGAAGCACAGGAGACCAGCACATAAGCTCAGAAGTTGAATATCCGTAATTGGTCCTATGATTGAAGTAGGGTAGACAAAGCCCAGTTCCCTGGGGGCAAAAACAAGGCCCTGAAGGCTCAGGCAAGGAGTGACATAATGGGGTTTGGTGTCCATCTTCATCATTCACAGGTTCTATATTTGCGGATTCTGCATTTTCCAATTTGCCTACTTGGTAAAATTTATTTGTAACAACCTCGAAAACAACACTTGCAGCAGTTTTGTGATCATCTGTGGACCTGGACGGAGAAGTGAAAAATCTGAATCTCCCAGTGTCCACGTCCCCAGCTGAGCTGGAGCATGGGGACCTCTGCCTTCCTGTGTCAGTTCCTACTCTAAAAAAGTGTCCTTTTTGTTGTCTATTTAGTGCCACTTTTTTGGCATTTTTGCGCTTTTTGCTGGTGACTTTGTTGTTTAAAAAGGTCCCCATGCTGAGTGCTGAAGCGCTATCTGTTGCTCCTAAGGGCAAGAAGGCTGTGATGTGTGCTCTGGAGAAAACACTGTGTTTGTTAGATAAGATTGTTCAGGCATTCACTGTGCTGCTGTGGCTGGGTAACATTCATTCAATGTTAATGAATCAGCCAGATATATTAAGTAAGGTGTCCTTAAACAGAAATGCACGTAAGACAAGGTTATGTACTGATTAATTGATGAAAATGTTATGACCAGAAGCCCTCAGGAACCTAATCCTATATTTCCCCTTAGGAGAAATGGTTCAGCATTTGCTAATTCAGTGTTTGTGGCAACTTCATAGAACATCACTGCTGTGAATAACAAGAATTGAGAGTATTTTAGAACAATCCCTTTGGCAGAGTTGTGGTCAACGGATTGGAGGGTTTGTTGCTTGCTGTCCTTTTTAGACTATCAGAGCAGTTCATCTGAAAGGATGAAGGACTTAACCAGGGTAGTAGTGGTGATGATCTATTCATTCATGTATTCTTTCATTCAGTACCTATCTCTTGAACACCTATTATATGAGAGATATAGCAGAGCACAGGCGGACCAGGGGCCTTCATCGTTGGGTGGAGTGGAGGTGGTCAGATTGACAGGTGTCAGTGACTGACTAGGTCTGAGGGAGGAAAGAGAAGGCAAGGGGGAGCCCAGCTTTCTGTTTCAGGCAGCAGGTGAATGGCGCTGATTATCCCAAAGAGAAGGGACATAAGGAGGAGGAACAGTCTTTGAAGGAGACAGTGAAGAAGTTGGTTGGATACATATTGAGTTTCGAGGTATAGAGGAAGCTTCCAGTTAGAAGACCAGTGGCAGGTAAATATATGGGCCTAGAAATCAAGAAAGCAGTCACTGCCCCCTGTCCTTCCTAAGGTGAGCTCCAGGCAAAATTATGACGTAGAAGAAGCCCTCTCAGTGCTTCCCTTATTCTTGGATCCTGCCCTTTGGGTAATCTCTTCCTATTATTTATCATAATCCTCAGGCCATTTGCCTCTATTAGACGCCCACCCTACCCACCTGGGGCCTCATTTCTTGCTCCTTTGGGCCCAGCTCCCTTCTCTTCCCTATCCTTAGCCAACTTACTTCATCCCTTGATTTATAGTCAGTTTCTGGTTCCTCAAGTGCAACCATCCACCCGCCAGATTGCCAGTCAAGTTTTAAAAGCAGTCCTGAATGGGAGCAGAAGTTCTAGGCAGTTGCCCGAAACCCACTCTCTTTTTCCTCTCTGGGTGTTTGACAAGCTAGTCTCCCTAAGGGCTAGACACTGGTTTCCATACCTGGCTCTGGCTCCCCTTGGTGCCTTTGCTTTGTGTCCTCCTTGCCTCGGGTAAGAGGCTCCCTGTTTCATGTCTGTCCTCTAACCAGGTCACTTCCTAGGCCTGCCCAAGGAGGATTGCAGAGACTGCTTCTAGGTGTCAGTTTATCTTGTAAACTAATGCTCTTGGGGAACAAGTGGCCCTGAGGAGTCAAATTTATTCATTGTTTTTATACGTTTCATCTCCTTTACCAGTTTTAAGCTACCTGTTGGCAGAGATTGTGCTCTGCTCAGCGTCAAATCATCCTCAGCATCAAGCACAGGGCAAAGCACTTGGTAGGTACTGAAAAAAGATTTGTGGAATCAGTACTCAAAGTGGGGACTTCAGAGCAAATAAGGAGGGATATCGTGGCAGGTAGAGTGGTAGAGAATGCTTTGCTGACAAGCAAGACTTTTCTTTATCCCTTAAATTGCCCCCTCTAGGCCACTACCAATTTTCCTCATGAAGCAGGGGCTTTGATATCTTATCCCCAGGACTGGGTGAAAACCTGGCATATGGCGGGCATTCAATAATTATTTGTTGAATAAATTATCCCTCAATTTTGCTCTGTATCTCTCCCAGGTTTTGTGAGGGATACAAAGAGATTATGCATCAGTTCCGCACTCACCAAATTTCTAATCCAGAATATGAGCAATCTCCTTTAGGAGATGAAGGCTCTAACTTCAAAAATTTGTTTGAGGACTTCTGACTCTGGCTGTATGGGGTCACCAGTACCAGAGTTGCTCTCCCACCTTAATCAGTTAGAAAACTGAACAAAACCTAGGAAACAGCTGTTTTCGGCTACTGGATAACAGGCAACGAGAGACTGTGGTCCCTGAGAGAGTGATCACAAATAAGAGAGTCCTGTGGTTGCCCTGGCTTTCCATCCAGAGGCACTTCCGGAATCCCAGCAGAGTGGGGAAGGCTCAATCCTGAAGAGACGGAGATGGGTAGGTGGAGAGACGGAGGCAGCTGGAACTCATCGGGCAGAACATGGAGAGGAGAGAGCTATGCAAAGTGGTCCAGAAATCCGTGTGGGGCTACCCTGAAGCCTTTGCTGAACACCTGGCTGCCCAGGCATGGGATGTGATGACAAAGAACAATCGTCAGACCTCCCACAGGGCTGGGAGATGCTGAGATCTGAAGGCCAGAGGGGAGAGACTGGGTGAACACTCAGTGTCAGCAGGCAGTGGAGAAACCAGAGACTGACTTCTCAGTAATGGGGCTCTACTACCTCTAGGTAAAGGCATTTGTTGTATTTAAGTGAACCAATCTTCTAAGAATTGGCTTACTTCTTAGGACCATGAAAAGTCCTAGTTCTATTTTTCTTAATGTTTGTATACATAGCTTAACTATTTTCTACATGCCCAGATCCCACAGAGACACCCTGGCACCGTCAGTTTGAGGCTTAAAGTTGCAAGTTTAGGCGTTTTATTAGGAATATTTATAAAATTACAGCCTACCATCAAAAGAAGATTAATTTTAATAACTTTTATTTGTGTAGCACTGTATGCTTTCTTTTTAAAGTACAGAACATATAATGCAAATTAAATGTTATTTTTTTAAAGTGTAAGTTATAGATAACACAAAGAAGAAAATCAGATGGCCTATAATGCCACCACTGACAGATAACAATTCTTTGTACTGTGGCCTTTTAAAAGAGTACTTTATCATACATTATCTCATTTGGTCATCACAACAGCTGATTAAGCAGATGGAGTACATATTATTATCCACATTTTACGGATAAAATTAAGTGGCTTGCATAAAGACACTCTGCTTAATGGCCAGGAAGCCAGACCTGGGCTCAGATGCTCTGACTGTAGATGCTTCTAGTGCCTGGGAGTTGAAGTTCCCAATGAACTATTCCCAAAACAGTCTTCAGTTAGCTTTTCCATTAAGGTGGAAAAGAGGCCAAGAAAAGAGTTCAACTGTAACCAGCAAATAAACTTTTTAGGCTTAAATAGTTAAGGGAAACCTTTCAGGAAAGTAAAGAGAAATGCATTGAGACTCATCTTTCCCTGAGTCGAAGAAAGAGGCAGGGTTTCATTTCACTTTCAGGTAGCGGATTTTAAGAGAGAGAGGAGGAAATCCTAATTTATATATCACACGCTAGGTGAGAGAGCAAGGTAACCTAGATCAAGAATTACACTGGGATAATTTGAGGATGCAACTAAGAGGGGGGAAAGCTTGAAATTTAAATTGTCCTTTTGTAAATCAAAGAAGAATAAAGAATTCTCCCATTTCTCCAATCTGCTATTTTTTTAAGAGCTGATTCCTCAGTGAATCTATCCTTCTTAAAATCATTCTTCCAGTTTTATTTCAGTCTTCCTTGCCTTTGAAAGCAGCATGGTGAATTCCATGCAGCCTAACTCCTTCCCAGACTTTAGCTAGTCCTTTTAGGTACTTAGCACCCAAAACAGTTTCTCAAATTGTAAGGTTGCCCTATCAGCCAGAGTGAGTTAGTAGCAGAGTAACTCAGATTCACACAGGAGGCAAAAAGGTTTGTCTTTGGCCTCATCCTCACCCTCTTTGCCAACCCTATTTTAAGAGAAATTTTCTGCTTAAACAAAAAAACAACAAGCAAACTAACAAATGCCAGCAGCTTTACACTGGGTTCAATGTTTACATCTAAAGAGGAACATGGGGGGCTTCCCTGCTGGTGCAGTGGTTAAGAATCCGCTTGCCAAGGCAGGGGACATGGGTTCAAGCCCTGGTCCGGGAAGATCCCACATGCCATGGAGCAACTAATCCCGTGTACCACAACTACTGAGCCTGTGCTCTAGAGCCCACAAGCCACAACTACTGAGCCCGTGAGCCACAACTACTGAAGCTTGCGTGCCTAGAGCCCATGCTCTGCAACAAGAGAAGCCACCCCAATGAGAAGCCCGCGCACTGCAACGAAGAGTAGCCCTCATTCGCCACAACTAGAAAAAGCCCGCATTCAGCAATGAAGACCCAACACAGCCAAAGATAAATAAATAAATAAGTTTATTAAAAAAAACTTATAAAAAAAGAGGAACATGGGATGGATCACCAACACTTGGACAAGGTGCGTGGTCTTCACGCTGGTTCAGGGCCCCCATGCCTCACTCTGTTCTTCTCGAATATGCTCCCATTCATAACTGGGTTTTCTGCTGAGGGTAACAGTCCTTTTTGTTTCCAAAACATTCCAAAATCATGGACTACCCAAAATGCATATTTACTCTCTATGCATATATTAACCCTCTTATCTGGAGCTATCTGGCAAGCCCTGGTGAGCACAGTGAATTCTGCCATCGGGGCAGATTGTGCAGTTGCCAAGAGACCATGTTTTGGAGACAAAGTGAATTTGTTACAGGATATTTTCTTGGTTCAGTCAGACGATATGGCCCATCAACCAACAAGACTGAGTCTGCTTTTTGCTAAAATTTCTGATAAATCTATTCATTCATGAACAGAGGTTAGATGATTATGAGTTTCCCTTTCAAGTAACAGAAGAAGAGTACCAGGTTTCAAGGTATTATAATGATGAATGGAAATAGGTAACGGGGGAAGGAACAGGATTTCATAGGAGGTAAGCCTACATGCTGAGAAATGTATATTTTCAATGAATAACAAAGATTGTCCAGCAGGAAGGACCATCGAATTTAAAAGAGATCCTAAAACCAGAACAAACTTGGAAGACTCACACTTCCCAATTTCAAAACCTTCTACAGGGACTTCCCTCATGGCACAGTAGTTAAGAATCTGCCTGCCAAGGCAGGGGACATGGGCTCAAGCCCTGGTCTGGGAAGATCCCACATGCCGCAGAGCAACTAAGCCCATGCATCACAACTACTGAGCCTGCGCTCTAGAGCCCGCGAGCCACAACTACTGAGCCCGTGTGGCACAGGAGCCGCAACTACTGAGCCCGCATACCACAGTTACTGTAGCCCGCATGCCTAGAGCCCATGTTCCACAATAAGAGAAGCCACTGCAGTGAGAAGCCTGCACACCTCAACAAAGAATAGCCCCTGCTCACCGCAACTAGAGAAAACCCACACGCAGCAACGAAGACCAAACGCAGTCAAAAATAAATAAGTAAATAAATAAATGAAACCTTCTACAAAGTTCCAGTAACAGATGAATAGATAAAGAAGATGTGGTACATATATACAATGGAATATTACTCAGCCATAAAAAGGAACGAAATTGGGTCATTTGTAGAGATGTGGTTGGACCTAGCTAGAGTCTGTCAAACAGAGTGAAGCAAGCCAGAAAGAGAAAAACAAATATCGTATATTAACGCATATATGTGTAATCTAGAAAAACGGTACAGATGAACCTATTTGCAGAGCAGGAATAGAGATGTAGACGTAGAGAACGGAAGTGTGGACACAGCGGGGGAAGGAGAGGGTGGGACTAATTGGGAGATTAGGTTTGACATAAATACACTACCATGTGTAAAACAGATAGCTAGTGGGAACCTGCTGTATAGCACAGGGAGCTCAGCTCGGTGCTCTGTGATGACCTAGATGGGTGAGATGCGGGGGTGGGAGGGAGGGAGGTCCAAGAGGGAGGGGATATATGTATACATATAGCTGATTCACTTCATTGTCCAGCAGAAACTAACACAACATTGTAAAGCAATTATACTCCAATAAAAAACAACAACAGAAAAAACCCCACTGTGGAACAGGCGTAGGGTCAGACATATAGATCAATGAAATAGATTTGAGAGCCCAGAAATAAACCATCTCATCCATGGTCAATTGATTTTCCACAAGGGTGCCAAGACCATTTAATGAAGACAGAACGTCTCTTCAACAAATGGTACTAAGAAAACTGGATAACCACATGCAAAAGAATGAAGTTGGGCCCTTACCTTACACCAAATATAAAAGTTAACTCAAAATGGATCAAAGAAAATAATAAATTGGTCAAAGACTTAAATTTAAGAGCAAAACTATAACACTCTTAGAAGAAAGCATAGGGAAGATCTTTTTTTTTTTTTTTGGCCATGCCGCATGCATGTGGAATCTTAGTTCCCCAACCAGGAATCGAACCCGCACCCCCTACATTGGAAGCGCAGAGTCTTAACCATTGGACCGCCAGCGAGGTCCCAGGGAAGATCTTCATGACTTTGGATT
The DNA here is from genome assembly GCF_965194805.1 of Balaenoptera borealis. NCBI lineage: Eukaryota > Metazoa > Chordata > Mammalia > Artiodactyla > Balaenopteridae > Balaenoptera > Balaenoptera borealis. The sequence continues at coordinate 13,789,335 of NC_138874.1, read as the reverse complement.
TTGCAATGTGTTCTTAAGTTTGACACCAAAAACACAAGCAACAAAAGAAAAAAAATGAATTGGACTTCATCAAAACTAAAACTTTTGTGCATCAAAGGACACTACCAGGAAAGTTAAAAGACAGCCCAAAGAATGGAAGAAAATATTTGCAAATCATATATGTGAAAAGATTTAATATTCAGAATATATAAAGAACTCCTGCCTTTCAACAACAAAAGGACAAAAAGTCCAGTTTTAAAATGGGCCAAATACTTGAGTAAACAGTTCTCCAAAGAAGATACACAAGTGGGAAATTATATGAAAAGATGCTAGATACCATTAGTCAATAGGGAAATGCAAATCTAAACCACAATGAGCTACCACTTCACACTAACTATGACAGCTATAATTTAAAAAAAGACATAAGTGTTAGCAAGGATGTAGGGAAGTTGCAACCCTCATACATTGCTGATCAGAATGTAAAATTGTGCAGCCTCTGTGAAAAAAAGTTTGGTGGTTCCTCAGAAAGTTAAACAGAATTACCATATGAGCCAGCAATTCCACTCCTAGGTATTTACCCCAAAGATTTGAAATCAGGGACCTAATCGGTACACAAGCCTGTACATCGATGTTCATAGCAGCATTATTCACAGTAGCCAAAAATAGAAACAACAAATGTATCCATAAATAGATGAATAAATAAACAAAACGTATTTACAACAGAATATTATTCAGTCATAAAAAGAAATGAGATTCTAATATATTCTACAACATAGATGAACCATGAAAAAGTTATGCTAGGTGAAATAAGGGCAAATATTGTATGATTCCACTTATGTAAAATATCTAAATCGTAGGGACAGAAAGCAGATTAGAGGTTACCAGGGTCTGTGGGTAGAGGAAACTCTAATGGTTAGAGTTTCTGTTTGGAAAGATGAAAGGTTGGTGAAAGATTATTTAGAAATAAATAGCGGTGATGATTGCACAAAATAATGACTGTAATATTAATTAGCCCCTGAATTTAAAAATGGTTAAAATGGAAAATTTTATGTTATATGCATTTATTTTACACAATTAAAAACATACACACAGGGCTTCCCTAGTGGCGCAGTGGTTGAGAATCCGCCTGCCAATGCAGGGGACACGGGTTCAAGCCCTGGTCTGGGAAGATCCCACATGCCGCGGAGCAACTAGGCCCGTGAGCCGCAATTACTGAGCCTGCGTGTCTGGAGCCTGTGCTCCGCAACAAGAGAGGCAGCGACAGTGAAAGGCCCGCGCACCGCGATGAAGAGTGGCCCCCGCTCTCCGCAACTAGAGAAAGCCCTCGCACAGAAACGAAGACCCAACATAGCCAAAAATAAATAAATTAAAAAAAAAAAAAAAAAAAAAAAAAAACATACACACAGGGCTTCCCTGGTGGCGCAGTGGTTGAGAATCTGCCTGCCAATGCAGGGGACACGGGTTCGAGCCCTGGTCCGGGAAGATCCCACATGCCGCGGAGCAACTGGGCCCGTGAGCCACAACTACTGAGCCTACGCGTCTGGAGCCTGTGCTCTGCAACAACAGAGGCCGCGACAGTGAGAGGCCCGCGCACCGCGATGAAGAGTGGCCCCCGCTTGCCGCAACTAGAGAAAGCCCTCGCACAGAAACGAAGACCCAACACAGCCAAAAATAAATAAATAAATAAATAAATAAAATTGAAAAAAAAAAAAAACATACGCACAAGTTTGGCTAATTGGGCTGCTGTGGTTACTGCACTTAGGTGGCTTGGCTTTGCCACTGGATCAAGAGAGAGTGCAGTAAGTTATTGGCCTCTGATGATCCTCATGAAGGTGAGTCTCATACACAAGGATGTAGAAAGGCTTATGGTAATTAGGAAGGCCCAGAGTGGGAGATGGTTGAAGTGCTAATTCTAACTCCTAAAAGGACCATTCATGTGTAGAGTCCCAGGGAAACGATTTGGTTACCAAGCCCTTGGTAAAGTCATACGGTAGCAAGGCAATTTCAGGGAAGCTGGAAGCCATAGCTCACAGCAGCCAGTGAGACCCAGGATGTCTCTCTCTTTTTTTTTTTAATTGAAGTATAATCGATCAGGAATCCTCTTAATTGTCTCAGTTACTGGCCTGGGAAAGTTTTGAAGGTCCTGCCTTGTGTCAGGAGTAAGGGATTTACCTCCTTGGGATAAAACATGTGCTAGGAAATGAACTTTGACAAAACTGTAACTTCTCTTTGGAAACCTACCCCTTTCTGAGCTAAAACACTGAGATAGATGGAATCAGTCTTAGAGCTCACCTCATCTTCAGAACACAACAGAAGGTCATCATGTACTGGATAGGGTAGAGCCATAGGGAAATGGAAGGTCCTCCAGGCCCTGGCTGAAGACCTGTGAAAAGTTGGTGGGGCACTCTAAACTCCTGGGGCATAATGTTCATTTCCCAGGGGAATGTAAGCAAGTGTTGACTTTCCATCTAAAGAGATGCTGAGGAAAGTAGAATGCAAATCTACAACTATTAGATATGCAGCCTCAGGAGGCACCACTATGAAATTAGATGTGGGTTTGATACTACAGGGAAGCAAGGAACGTCTATTCTATTTATGGCCCTGAGTCCTGAATACATCTCTATCTTAGCCCATTGGACTTTTTTGGCAGGGAGGATAGGAGCATTATGTGGACTGGTACAAGCTTTTTCTCTGTTATGCTTTTTATTTTTATTTTTTATTATTTTTAAAATTATTTACTTCTTTCATTGCACCAGGTCTTAGCTGCAGCTCCAGGGCTCCTTTAGTTGCAGCTCACCGGCTGCTTAGTTGCAGCTTGCCAGCTCCTGAGTTGCAGCATGCGAACCCTTAGTTGCAGCATGCATGTGGGATCTAGTTCCTTGACCAGGGATTGAACCCAGGTCCCCTGCATTGGGAGCGCAGAGTCTTATCCACTGTGCCACCAGGGAAGTCCATCTGTTAGGCTTTTTAACAATTGATTTCAGTCCTTCTTTAGCTTCCGGTTTAACAGGGTACTGTGGAGTGTGGACAGAGATTTAGATAAATCAGTCTGAACCTTAATTGTTTTAGCTCCTAAATCCTGCCTGTACCTAAAAAACTGGGGGGGACTTACCTGGTGGTCCAGTGGCTGGGACTTCGCTTTCCAATGCGAGGGGTGTGGGTTCGATCCCTGGTTGGGGATCTGGGATTCCACATGCCTGAGAGCCAAAGGACCAAAACAGGGAACAGAGGCAGTATTGTGACAGATTCAATAAAGACTTTGAAGATGGTCCACATCAAAAAAAAAAATCTTTAATAAAAAAAATTTTTTTTTGGACCTCCTTGATATTTTGGGCTTGATTCAGATACTAGAGTAACAGTGAATCAACATCCAAATTAGCTATGATTTCAATGTGAATAGGGGAGTTTTGGGGGATTTAAAGGAAGACACCCCCCGGAGAACATTTAATATGGCCTTTTTATTTGCACGGTAAACCGCTCCCTATCAAGTTACGTCAACAGCTGTCGTATTGGGAGGAGGAAAGACTGTTCCTTGGTTACAGGCCTGAGGGAGACGTTTTGGCACTGGGAACCTTTGGGGGTTGTTAGAGATCCCACCAGCTGACTAGTTGTTGACTCTAAGACAGTGGTAGCTTTAAAGTTTATATATAGCACCTGAATTGATTAAAAATTGCCAATGTTATCTGTTAATATTCAGAGAATTTTCTCCTTCTGATTTAAGGGTAAAAGAGAAAATTAGATGTCTACTTTCCCCTTGGAGCACTTTAGCTGGTCACTCACTTCATTTTTGCCCCTTTAGTTTCTTAGCTAATGCAGAACAACTGTTTTTCTTTTTTGTTTTTCCCACATCTTTATTGGAGTATAATTGCTTTACAATGTTGTGTTAGTATCTGCTGTACAACAAAGTGAATCAGCTATATGTATACATATATCCCCATGTCCCCTCCCTCTTGCATCTCCCTCCCACCCTCCCTATCCCACCCCTCTAGGTGGACACAAAGCACCGAGCTGATCTCCCTGTGCTATGAGGCTGCTTCCCACTAGCTAGCTATTTTACATTCGGTAGTGTATATATGTCCATGCCACTCTCTCACTTCGTCCCAGCTTCCCCTTCCCTGCCTGTGTCCTCAAGTCCGTTCTCTACGTCTGCGTCTTTATCCCTGCCCTGCCACTAGGTTAATCAGTACCACTTTTTTAGATTCCATATATATGTGTTAGCATACAGTATTTGTTTTTCTCTCTCTGACTTACTTCACTCTGTATGACAGACTCTAGGTCCATCCACCTCACTACAAATAACTATTTCGGAACAAATGTTTTTCTAACGTCCTTTCAAGAAGTGTCTTTGCCTAGAGATGCCCTCCTTTGGAGATTAACGACTAGGGGAGCATCTAGCTATTTTTTCATAATACCATGGATTGGCCACCTTTTCCTGCCAAGAGGCAGATAGTGAACATTTTGGACTTTGCAGGCCATACATCTCTATTGCAACTGTTTAACTCCGAGGTTGTGAAAGCAGCCAGGGACAATGTGTAAACAAATGAGGGTGGCTGTGTTCCATCAAAGCTTTATTTGCAGAAACAGGCAGAGGGTCAGAATTCGCCCATGGGCTGTAGTTTACCGAAACTTTTGTGAGATCATGAGTTTATTCTGAGCCTTATTGTTTCTTTTGGAACTCTCAGCAAAGAGCTGGAGGTCTGGCAGTGGGGCTCTTTCCCACTGTAGCTTTTACTTGTATATTAAATCCCTTATTTCTGGATTAAGACCATTTACAAAAAGTGAGGTCACAACTGCTTAAGGATCTACTTCGCAATGCTATCTATAGGTGGAAAAGAGCCTGTTCCTGATTTCTCCAATGGGTCATCTTTTTTTTTTTGCTTTTTTTTTTTGCTTGCAGGACTGAATCAGAGCTCAATCTGTTTTCATGGGAAAGAGCTGGGGAGAGCTTCTAAAAAATCTTGTTCAACATGTACAACTTTTCTAAATTCCTCTGGCTTCCTCTGCCATTTTAAGTCATCCTATATCTTCCCATTCTGCCTTTTCAACCTTTTTTTTTCTTTTTTCCAGCTGAGGTTCCTACTAATATATGAACTAAATGGTATAGATCTGTGAGTTTTGGATTCCATGTCCTAAGACTATTTTAAACTCTGTAAATTTCTCTCCATCCTGTCTAATTTCTCCAAAGACTTTGGAAAAACTTTGACAATGGCTCTCAGCTCAGAGCAAGAACAGGGCTTAACAGCAACCATAAGGGGTTTTCTCTGTCCCGAGGAGGATTTAAATTGAAAAGATAACGGAACTTTGATGTTTCTGGCTATTCAGGAAGGAAGAGGGGCAGATTGAGGTGAGGTGGGGACAGAAAAGATAGAGGAGCATAGAGCGGAGAGAGAGGAACGGAAATAAGAAAGGTTATTAGATGTCAGTGGTGATTAAGGGATTATAAAGGAGACACAGTTTTATGTTGTTCACATTTTTCTTTGCCATGGCCAAGGAATCTCTTAAGGAAGCAGTTTTAGAATTAGAATTTCTTTTGGACACTTTCCCATACCAATCCAAAAAATGTAGAATATTGGATGTTTGGCAATGCTTCTAAAGTATCTCTTAAATAAATAATTTTTTGTTCTAAAGTATCTTTTCACTAAATAATTTTATTCCCATCAAAAGTTCCCTGAGTGTAGCTACTATAATGCCAAATCATCCTTGGTGAAATTATGCCATTTAGGAAGGCAAGTACACGAATTTGAGTTACAGCATAAATACAGATAAGAGGTAGGAATGTGGCCTAGAGGGGATGTGCCCACAGACTGAGACGACTTCTTCAGAGTCTTGGAATATTTTTTCCAAAGTACCACTTACACTTCTGTGTCTCCGCTTCCCCAAGCTACTGGGTGAGCTATAAAACCGCAAACCCAACCTACTTGCCGTTCGCAGAGGGTGAAGGTTTGGAGAGATCTCTCCCAGAACCAGACTCTCAAGGAGAAAGCAAGGTAGGACTGAGGAAAGTTCTCATAAGAAATTAATACAAAAACCGCTTAATTGAGGTATGGGTTATACACTATAAAATTAATCCATTTTAAATGCACAATTTGATAGTTTTTAGAAAATTTGCAAAGTTGTGCAACCATCAATATAATCCAATCTTAGTACATTTCATCACTCCAAAAAATAACTTCTTGTCAATTTCTATTCCCACTCCCAGCCCTAGGCTACCACTAATTTACTTTCTATCTCTGTGGATTTGACTATTCTGGACATTTCATATAAATGGAATCGTACAATATATGATCTTTTGTGTCTGACTTCTTTCACTTAGCACAATGTTCTCGAGTTTCATTTCATAATGTTTTGATGAGTGACCCAGGACAAAGATTGTCCACAGGACCCTGGTCTAAGAAGAAACCTTCTGACTTCTCAATTCTCAGAGCTGCTTGAGGAATGGATTTTTGGGGACCTGGCCTGGCCTCCTCCCTGTGAACTTTCTTCTTATAGACATGCAGCAAATACCAAGACTGCATGTCTATACTGCATATATACTGGAGACATATACCAGTATTATTAGTGATAAGGCAGATTTCCACCAAGTTTAAAGTTTTTCCAAATCTGATCACATCACCAGAACACTTCTAAAAAGGGTTTTTTGTTTTGTTTTCTTTTCCTGGGAGACAAAATAGACTCAGCATTGGTGGAGCTCAACAAAAAGAAATCAGGGTCATATTACCCTGACACATAATAAGTGCTAAATAAATGTCGGCTCATTTGGTCAACATGTATTGAATGCCTACAATATACAAGCCTCAGTGCCAGGAATTACCCATACAAAGCATAAGGCAAGGTCTAGTAAGAAAAGGGAGGGAGATAAGTACACAAAGGAATAGAATTGAGTGTGACCAGCGCTGATAGGAAGAAGCTACTACTGTCCTAAGCTGGATCTTGAAAGATGGACAAGGTAGGAAGGAGGAGGCATGTGGTCAGGTCATGGGAGCATCTTGCTCACGTAAAAGTACAGCCAGTAGAGAAAACCTGGTTCATTCTGGAAACTTCAGAGAGTTCGGCATGGTGGAGATGCAGAAGGTGGGTAAAAGGTGTCAAGAGATGGAATCAGAGAGGTGATGGGGCTGGCCTTGTGTACCATACCAAGGCAACTGAGGGACATTGAAACATTGCAACCAGAGCAATTCGATGATCAGATCCAAGAACTATATACCAGGCACGTACTAAGTACTTTGCATATGTTACCTCATTTAAGTTTCTTTTTTTTTTAAGATTTTTTTTTGATGTGGACCATTTTTAAAGCCTTTATTGAGTTTGTTACAATAACGCTTCTGTTTTATGTTTTGGTTTCTTCGCCGCGAGACATGTGGGATCTTAGCTCCCCGACCAAGGATCGAACCCGCACCCCCTGCATTGGAAGGCAAAATCTTAACCACTGGACCTCCAGGGAAGTCCTCATTTAAGTTTCCTAGTCACCCTGTGAAGTTAGCCATTTTCTGTATTTTACAGCTGAGAAAACCAAGGCTCGTGGAGATGAAGTATCTTGCCCAAAGTCACACAGTTATTAAGTGGTAGAACTGGAATTTGAATCCAGAACTTCCAAAGCCCAAACCGTGATGTTGGTTATCTCCTAATCATGATATTAACCATGATATTGCCCTACACCAGTTACGTTCTCAGTGCTCCATGAGAGAACACTTGAGGGCAGAGTCTAGGACAGTAGCGATAGGGAAAGAGAGACTGGCGTGCGTTGGAGAGGTCCTAAGAAGTAGAGTCTGCAGGAATTGGTAAGTTAAATGGGAGGGAGGCTAGATGGCTGATGCTGTCATTTGACCCAACAGGGACAATACAGGAGGAGGAGCAGGTTTTGGAGCAAGATAACAGTTTCTCTTTGGGTCGTGTTGAGTTCAAGTTACCTGGGGAAATATTAAGTGGATAAGCGTAGTACTCAGAAGTCTCTGGGGTCTAAGCTCAGAAGAGAGGTGCCAGCTGAGAATTAGTTAGATGTGGGAGATGTATAAAGTGAGAAGAGAAAGCTGATGACGAACACGGGCTCTGTCATCGCAGCAGAAGTGTTTTGTGTTATTGATTTCCTAGACCATAGTCTAAGGAATTGATCTTCCATTAGCATGTGCAGAGGTGAGTCACATGTCTTCAATAAAATTCGAATTTCCTCCTTCATAGAGTTGGTCACACAAGAAATTCTTACATTGTAATGCTACCTTATATGACTCTGATTTAAAGCCTCTGTTTGAAAGGTCTAATAAAACTAAATGGAACAATATCATCAAGAAAGAAAAAAAAAAAATTAACAGCCCCTGACATGGGAGAATGTGCTGATCAAAGATAGGCATTAGATTCAGACCCACAGGTGGCAACTTCTGAGCCCAGAAACCCATTAAATGGTCTTCTCCGTACATTTCCATTAACAGAAGTCTTAAGTGCTTAAGGGAACTATTTATCCTTTATCCATCACTTCGGTGCATTAATTTATGAAGTCCTCTGAGGTCATTAAATAAGCATCAGATGAGAAAATGCATCTCATGATTTACCGTAGACAGTTTCCCACGACATAATACTTAAGATGGCAAGTTCCCTTTGAATAGGCCAGAGTCCTCGACTGGCCAAACGGCTTTTTGGTTTTTTTGGGTTTTTGGTGTTTTTCCAGCACTCTAGGCTGTTCTATACATGAGAAAGGGCTAAAGTCAAAATAATAATATAATTTTTACCAAATGTTATGGGCTGAATTGTGTCCCCTAAAATTAATGTATGGAAGCTTCTACCCCCAGGAACCCAGAATGTGACTGTAGTTGGAGATGGGTTTTTAAAGAGGTAATTAAGGGAAAATGAGGTCATTGGGATGGGCCCTATTCCAAAAGACACACACACAGAGAAGACAACGTGAAGACACAGGGAGAAGGTGGCCGTCTGCAAGCCAAGGAAAGAGGCTTCAGGAGAAACCAATCCTGCTGACACCTTGATCTCAGACTTTTAGTCTCCAGAACTGGGAGAAATAAATGTCTGCTGTTTAAGCCCCTTAGTCTGTGACACTTTGTTCTGTCAGCCCCAGCAGACTAATACACCAAATAACCAGTATTTTCTCTCTCTACATGACTATAAACCAACAGATAGCTAGATATGAGTGGGGAGTTTTGGCTAGCAGTGTTCTCACGGTGTGAGCCATAAAAGCAGATGCCACCTTAGAAACGGCTGCTTTAAATCCTGGAGTGATTACAGCAAATGCAATGCTTCAATCCAGGAAAAAGACAAAGCTGCTTTCAAAGGAAGGCAGGAAAGGGGAAACTGAGACGCCATCTGTACGAGGGCCACAGATAAAAGCAGATGTGTCTGCAATATACCTTGCCTTCAGCCTGAATTTTCTTTGGTCAAAACTCAGTAACTTGGCAAATCTCATTGTGCCATTTATAAGCGATTGCTGGCAACAGGGGAAGGCAGGCATCCAAGGCAGGTGGGGCCTGGGGGGCGGGGCAGGATGGTGGGTAAGGAATCAAGATGCTCATTGTTGGCCTGTCCATAGGCCTTTGAAAAGGATGCAATTTCTCTATCAGTGTTTGCTGAAAGAGAACTCTGTTTATCGTCCGCCTTGGTAAGATTAAGACCCTTTCAGAAGTAAGCAGGAAGGAATTTTAATTTGCTTGCTCTTCTGTTTTCATTTTTTTACAGGAAAATCGAGTGAGTTGATTTTGAAAAAGACATATGCGGTTGTAGTTCTCTGGGTTACAGCGTATTTTCTCCTCTATATGGTTTGTAATTTTGGACTGCTTTCTTTTTTTTCCTTTTTCTTTTTCCTTTCTCCCTCCCTCCCTCCCCCACTCCCATTCCCTTCTTTCCCTTCTCTTTAAACCGGGGCTCTCTTTAACACGCCTATCAAAAGATACAAGATACACTTCCCAGCTCAGCATCTTGCTGCGTTATCCGCTAACCCCAATTTTGCCCAAAGACTCTGTCCGGAGGTGGGGGTCTGTGATGTTGCCCTTGGCCAACCCAGAGTCACAGAAATCATTCACCCACGGACTGGTAAGGAGCAAGGGGGCTGGGGAGGGCGGCTGCTAAGGAATATTTATCAAGTGTCCCCTTTCTCCTGCTCTGACCACTGTCTCTCCACACCTTTTACCAGCTATGGTCCTGGGTGGTGTTCTGTTCTAATCTGGGCTAATGCTCTCAGCTAATGTCTTTTTTTTAATATGTTTTGGCCCTGGTATGTGGGATCTTAGTTCCCCGACCAGGGATCAAACCCACACCCCCTGCAGTGGAAGCGCGGAGTCTTAACCACTGGACCGCCAGGGAAGTCCCTCTTAACTGATTTCTGAGACCAAATGATTATTCTGTTTGGACCCAGGCGTGTCAGCCTTTCCCAGTCTCCCCTGAAGCACCCCCAGGGATTGTTGGGGAGTCTCTGTTCCTTTAACTGGGCAAAGGGCCAGGCGTAGAGAAAAAGCCCCAGAGACCGCCTGCCCCAAGCTTTCTGAAGGACTGAGCATGTAAATATGAACCTTGTTACAAAAGAAAATTTCACGAGAGATGGGGAGGGCATCTGGGAGGAAACGGTGTTGGTCAACTATTGTGCCTAAGAACAAAGAAGACAGCTCCAGAGGGAGTGGGCTAGCAGTCTCGGGGACCAGGGACTGTTTTCCTGGAGGAGCTGGGCTTGAAAAGCAGCCCATAGAGTCAGACAGACCTGAATTTGAATTCTCATCCAACCCCTTGCTGACAGCGAGACTGTGCAAATCTCTGGAAGCAGAAGTCACAGCACTGTAGCAAGATGGGTTTAGCAAAGAAGCCTTGTGCAAGAGCCCTTCTCACCCCATCTATGCATCGGAAGCTACCAGTGAATCTCACAGAGACTCCCACCCCGCCTTCTCCCCACAGCCGTCGAGGGCAGGCCATCTGGCACACACACCAGCATGTACAGCGTGTGTGCACACCAAGGGCTAGGAGCAGCGGCAGGACTGCTCGCAGGGGAGGACACCAGGGCATCTAAGGTAGTTGCCCAGGTGAGTTAGGAAGAGGCTGGAGCCAAATACGATGAAGCCCTCCCCCCCAACCTGGCACAGAGGCTGGGACCCCTGATGGCAGCAGGTTCCTCACTGTCAAGGTTACACCAATAGGGAGAGAACATGGTCTTTGGGTATCTTGCAGCTGACTTGCTGTTGAACCAAACCAGAGGAGTTTCAGGGCTGGGTTCATTATATGATCCTTCTGCACGGTGGGCTGGTAGGGACATGATGAGATTTGAAGGCCCCAGAAAGACTTTCTCTTTGCCCCTGTAGTGGAGCTGATGTTGTAGCCCTTACTTGTAGCTTCGTGTCTACTCTCTGGGTCTTAGAGGCCAGGAGGAGCCCAGTGATTACCAGGGACCCCAAGTCCCCTTGATGGAGGAGTCATTTCCTACCACAGTGGTTTTGAAGCTGTGTTCACAGAAGCCCCAGGGGTTCCAAGTGGGCCCTGAAAGTGCCCAAGCAGAGGAAGTGTGGAGCTGACAGAAGCCCCCCTCCCCTGCTTCAACAGAGAGGCACGATGTCATCTCTTTGTTACGGAACAAAACTTGGGTCTGCTTGCCCACACACAGTAAAGCCAATCTACTGACACCAGGTTGGGGTGAAGGAAAGTACAGCGTTCATTGCAGGGCACCAAGCAAGGAGTCCAGGCAGCTAGAGCTCAAAAGGCCCAAACTCCCTGATGGTTTTTAGGGAAAGGTTTATAAAGACGGGGTGAGGGAGGGGGGCTGTGGGGTGTGTGATCAGCTCGTGGACCTTCTTCTGATTGGCTGGTAGTGAGGTAACTGGGAGTCAACCTCATCAACCTTCTGGTTCCAACAAGTCTGGGGTCTACGTGCTTGTGGGCAGCATACAGTTAAACTTTTTCTACCTGGTGAGGGTTTCAGTATCTGCCAAACAGCTCAAAGGACAAGGCTCAGAATGTTATCTATTATCTATCTTTAGTTCCTCCTCAAGGGCTATAGATAGCCCTTGAGGAGGAACTAAAGGTCCTTGACTTTGTGTAATGACTAAACTATTATTATTTTTCTTGCTTGATTATTTTCCTTTGTTTCTACATTTTCTCACCTCTCTGATTAAATTTATTCTTTGGAACTCGGGGAAGGCTTAGGAGCCTAAAGTTTCTCTACAGACAAGAGAACATGGGGTGGGGGGCGTCTGTCCCAGGAAGGCCCCATAAGATGCTACTCAGTTACATCTTTTCTATATACTTTGGGCTCTGGATGAGATTTTACTTCAGTAAAGGCTTAAATTAAGGTTCTTTGGTTGAAAGCTACAGAAACCACCTCAGGCCAATAAGCAAAGAGAGGACTTATTGGAAGAAGCAGCCCCTGAAAGTGCCAGCAGAAAGGCTTGTCCGTCTCTCTGCTGCTGGTTGTAAAGAACTCAGCCTTTGCTCCATCGCCACCTCACCCCTCTCAAGAGTGTAAGGGGTGAGAGGTGGGCCCTCGCCTTCATGGAAGAGAGAGGCTCTGAGGCCACAGCACAACTGCATGTGCCGGGAAGCGGGCAGAAGCTGGATGTCAAAAGTGAAACTCTCATGACAACGTTTTGGAAATCACCGTGACTAGAAAAGGATGGTCGCCCAATCAGCCACCTGTCCACTCCTCCAACCTCTCTGACCCCTTCAAGATGTGATAAGACAGCTGGCACTAGCTGTGTGCTAACCTTACCTGTCCTGACGTGTGCAGGAGCAGGTGTATCAGACAGGCAAAGCCGTTCTCTCTGGGCTTTTCTAGACCTTGCCACCCTAACTTCTGCCACTCCTTCTCTGCTTTGGCAGACTCCCTCCTAACCGCACCCCCATCCCAGGTGTTAACACCTGTGAGACCTTCCTGGACCAGAGCAGAAAAGGGGAGTCAGCAGGTGGTGAAGGGGCAGGAAACAGATGTTGGAGAAAGAAACTACGTGGAGTCCCTACCAGTTGCAGAGAGTGTCATGACAAAGGCTGAAGGATGACTCTGGCTTCCCTGAAGGTGTATCAACACCCCACAGGGGCAGGAAAGACCCAGCACACTGTGAAGACCAAGCCAGCTGTGACTGGAACACCTGCAATCTGTGGGCTGCTCAGGGCAAGGCCTGTCCAGAGACAAGCTTGCAAGGCTCTCAGCAGAATCTGCCTCATTTTAATGAAATAATCATTTTAATAAAATAACAAAAATCAGGGACTTCCCTGGTGGTCCAGTGGTTAAGAATCTGCCTTCCAATGCAAGGGACCTGGGCTCAATCCTTGGCCGGGGAACTAAGATCCCACAAGCCGCAGGGCTACTGAGCACACACGCCACAACTAGAGAGCCCATGCACAGCAACTACTGAGCCCACGCGCTCTGGAGCCCCTGCTCCACGCTAGAGAGAAGCCCGTGCGCCACAACAAAAGATCCTGCGTGCTGCAACTAAGACCCAATGCAGCCAAAAATAAATAAATAAATATTTTTTAAAAAAAACAAAAATTCGGCATTACCAGCAACCCCTCTGGTGTCACTCTAGTCTCCTTTCTTTGCCTCCTGACTCCTAAATCAAGCTTTACCAAGAGTCACTGAGCACCTCTCCAGGTGTCCCGACCCTGGGCAGGAAGTGGGGATGGTGCTTCTGGATCTCTCTGGAAGCCAGAGGAATTGCTACAATTCCACTCCAGGTGCTCCCTGATTTCTAGGCTCATCTAGTATCTCGTGCTGGGCCATTCAGGTTTGTTTAGGAACCTCCGTGGCAGTCGCTGTTAAACGTTTTGCCCCATTTGAGCACGTGCGAGGAAGCCTCTTACTTACTTGCTCAAGATCCACTCTGTTCCAGAAGGGATTGAAAGCAAAGCCTGAGAACTGGTTGGTAGGGGAAGTAGAAGGTGGGGAAATAATCCTAGACTGAGACGTAGGAACTTGGGTCACAACCCAACAGCTCACTCACTCCACGACCTTCTGTTTCCTCAGCCAGAACACGAGGAAGTGGACTTTCAGCTCCAACCTTCAGTCATCTGAGATGAGAAGCCGAAACGACCAGAATCAAACATGGGATATAATCTGAGGAATGCGTATCCCATCGCAGGGCCTCTTGGCATCCTGGAAGCTTAGAATAGGTTCCAATTTTCCGAAGGATAGACATGCAGCTTGAGTGGAAATATACGGCTTGGGACTTTATTCCATCCTCCCACCAAAAAAAAAATTCTTATTCCCCTCAGATATATATATATATCATCTTTTGGGGATGGTGCAACCAGAGAGTATTTCTGTGATTAATTAGGTCCTAACAAACATTTTGGAAAAGAGAAAACTGCTGCCCCTTCTACAAGACTATTTTATGCAAATCACTGTTAATAAATAGGCTTTTAAAAAGCAAGAAGTGGGACTTCGCTGGTGGCGCAGTGATTAAGACTCTGCACTCTCAATGCAGGGGGCCCGGGGTTCAATCCCTGGTCAGGGAGCTGGATCCCACATGCACGCCACAACTAAGAGCTTGCGTGCCACCACTAAGGAGCCCACCAGCTGCAACTAAGACCCAGTGCAACCAAATAAATACACAACTATTTTTTAAAAATTAAAAAAATTAAAACCCAGAAGCGTTTGCTTTTCTAAGCCTGTCTCTACAGCATCCATCAAAGTCAAGAGTAAAGCAATCCAACACAAACTACTGCAGCTCGAGGTAGAACGGTCAAGCTCCCGCTCTCACCGTGCTCCCCAGTGCTGTCGGCCCGCAGAAGCCTCTGCAGTCTGTAGGGACCAAAGGGCTGGCCTCACCAGCCGTGCCTTCTTCCTGGCCATGCCCAGCCCTTCCACGAGGCTTCCCAGCCATGCACTCAGGTAAAGCTGCCCTGCTTCACTACGTAACGGAGACAGGAGAAGCTCAAGAGTTTCTGCCCTTCAGGACTTCACAATCCAGCCTAATGAGGAAGCCAAGATGTGAACAGATTGATAATATGATGTGTTATAGCAGAGTGTTATGGGCTGTGTTGTGTCTCCCCAGATTCATAGGCTGAAGTCCTAACCCCTAGTAACTCAGAAAGCGACTGCATTTGGAAAAAGTATCTTTAAAGAGGTAATCGAATTAAAATGAGGCATCCTTAGAAGAAGAGATCAGGGCATAGACACACACAGAAGAGAGACCATGTGATGACACAGGGAGAAAGTGGCCAGTCAAGGAGAGAGACCTCAGGAGAATCAGCCCTGCTGACACCTTGAGCTTGGACTGCCAGCCTCCAGAACTGTAAGAAAATAAATTGCTGTTGAAGCCCCCGGTGTGTGGTACTTTGCTATGGCAGCCTGAGCAAGCTAATGCACATAGGTTTTCATCCATTCATTCATTCAGAGAAAAGATGTGCAGCAGCTGTTGTGCAAAGCCCGTGCAAGATCCTGGAGCTACAGAGTAGAATAAAATAGAACGGCTATTTTCAAAAACGTTCATAGGTTAGCGAAGAGGATGGATATTTATACACATATGAGTGTCAGTATGATAAGTGTTATGATACAGGAATTTTATTTATTTACATCCCACATTGCTCTGAGAATTATTCAAAAGTATCAACAGTATTGTGATGGGTAGGAGGATTAATTTGGAGGAGTTTAGAAAGACTTCACAGAGATGAATTTGATAGATGAGCTAGGGCCACATTATAAATTTCATGGGCCCTGGACACTTGCCCTTGTGGGTTCCCTCCTCCATAAGAAATACTTAAAATTATATTTTACTGATGGCACTGGTGAAAGACAAATATATAATATTACATATCAAAGCACTCTATTTTATCTAAAAGTTCATTTTTCTCTTGATTTTCAGAGAAACTAAGACATTTTTATGGGTCCCTGAAAGTACTGTGGACTCCAGGCACAGTGACTCATGTGCCTGGTGGGGAATTCAGCCCTGAAGATGAGGGAAAAGGCATTCAGTGTGAGAACTCAGAGCCAGGAGACAGCACAGCATATCAGTAAAATGTCAAGTTCAATGTGGCTAGAGCTACTGGGACACTAAGGGAAGGAGAAGAAAGCTCAAGAGGCAGACCTGGGCTAACTGAGAAAGGTCTGGAATGTTACACCAAGGCAGCGGTGTGCTGGTAAATGCTTAACAGCCAGCTCTCTGGAGAAAAAAAGCCCTGATCTGCAGTATTTGCCAGCTTCCTGGGTATAAATTCTCCTACCGTGGCCAATTTCAAGCTGCACCACGGTATCACCAAATGCAGAGTTGGGAAGGGAAATTTGCCATCAGCTCTTGCAAGCCACGCAGGTAACCTCCAGTGCATTCTGCACTAAAGCAGGGAGGAGGAACTTTTGTTTCTAGGAGTGGAGAGAACCGTTAAGCAGGAGACTTACACAATAGGATCTTTATTTTAAATCACTCTGTGTCTCTGATAGAATTCATTTGGTTGCAAGTAACAGAAAAGCCAACTGAAATGGGCTTAAACTAACTGACATAATGGGAAATTGACTTAACACAATAAGAAGTCCAGAGGTGACAGAGGTCTGTTACTACAGAAGCTGACAATGCCCTTTCGGCCTCTCCATTCTGCTGTCCACAGCGCCGGCTTCATTTTAAAGCTGGCTCTTCTACTGGTTGGAGAACGGCTGCCAGTAGCAACTGAGACTAAATGCTTCCTTGTTCACATCTACTGGGCAGCTTCCCACAGTCCTCTAAGAAGAATAAGAAGCAATTTCCTAGTGGCTTCCAATGAATCTCTCTTCCTGTCTCATTCAGAATGAGATAGAATGAGGCAGAATCAATTACACACCCATTTTTAATCCATTGTTAACAATGGGGTGGGACATCCCTTATATAATTGGACCAATTCCTGGGACTAGGGTTGGGGTCAGCATTCCCCTGAGGCACAGGGGCTACATGGGGAGGGGAGGATACCTGAACAAAATTGAGGTTCTGTTAAGAAGGAAGAAATGGGTAATGTCATTGGGAAGGAAAAACTAAGCGAATGGATCTTGGGTAGGAAACCAACAATTGTACTTTCCATTCTGTTAAGAGTATGAAAGATGGAGTCGATCGGATAGAGAGGGGAGGCTAATAGGACTCTTTTGTAACTGACAGGGTAAGAGATGATGAACACCTGAATTCCAACAGTGATCACAAAGCGGGTGGAGAGAGAGAGACAAATTTAGGGAATGCTTAGGAATTAACAGGACTCAGAGCCTGATGCAAGGAGAAGCATTAAAAGGCATCCTTAGCAGTTTGTGGAGACATTAACCAACACGGGGGACATAGGCAAACACAGCTAAGGATGAAGATGATGCATTTGGTTTTGCATATTTTGACTATATGTGGGACGTTCAAGAAGAGATGTCCAGTATCAGATTGAAAAACAGGGGATTGGAACTCAGAAGAGAGGTAGGAACCAGAGAGATTGATGAGTCATAATTATAGAGGTGGTTGACAACTCCTTGGAGAAACGTGTAGACTGAGAAAAGAGCGGGGTAACATGGGAACATTGTTAAACGCCAGTATTTAGGATGCGGTGGGAAAAGATGATGCAACAAAGAATACCCCAGATTTGGGGTTGAGACTCCCTGGCCTTAGAGATCTAGACAGAATTGCTTTGGACCCCACGTTCCAAATTCCTGGGCTCTGTACAAATTCTGCAAATTCCAAGGACTAACTCTCTCCTGGCTGCATCTGACTCCCAGCATCTGCATCCCTGAAATGGTCTCCACAAGTCATTACATCCTTGGACTAGAAAATACAGCCTCCAGTTTCCAGACTCAGACCAAAAGCAGTAACAAGAATGTAAATTTTCCTGAAGATTTAGAAGGGGAGATGACAGGGATTGGAAATCTGCGTGGTATCGATAGTAGATATTTCTGTTCTCCTAAAGTCCTGTTGAGATTCACCACTCTAGCCCCAGTTCCTGGATATGACAAGAGCTCTATGTATATTTTCTGAATAAATGAATTAATGAACAAAGTTATTCTCTGTGATCCTCCCCCAAACCAGGCCCTGGATTTCTCTTTCTCCTACCCAGATTCCACCTGGGCTCTCCAACCTCCACAGTTATTGCTAAACCATACAAATTCAGTTCTTTCTGGCTTTCACCCTCAAATTTGCAATCACAAACACATCAAGCTGCTTAGCAAAACTAAGAGCTTCCTTTTTAAAAAAATCATATCATGATTCCTCCTTAGAGATAATTTAGGTTGTTTGTTTGTTTGTCTGCTTTGTCTTTTAAAATTTTTGGCTGCGTTGGGTCTTTGTTGCTGCACGCGGGCTTTCTCTAGTTGCGGCGAACGGGGTCTACTCTTCGTTGCGGTGCGCGGGCCTCTCATTGCGGTGGCTTCTCTTGTTGCGGAGCACGGGCTCTAGGCGTGCGGGCTCAGTAGTTGTGGCTCGCGGGCTCTAGAGCGCAGACTCAGTAGTTGTGGCCCACGGGCTTAGTTGCTCCGCGGCATGTGAGATCTTCCCGGACCAGGGATCGAACCCTCAGCCGCCGCATTGGCAGGTGGGTTCTTAAACACTGTGCCACAAGGGAAGTCCCCCGATGTGCCGTTAAAATAAAGCTCAAGTTCAACTTTTGTGACATGTTCCTCAACTCCCCCAGACAGATTTATATGCTTCCTTCTATGTGATCCTGTAGCACTTTGTGTATAATCCACTATTATCTTCTCATTTCAATACCATGTGAGAAGCAGCATTTAACACACAGTGTTACAACTATTTTTTGAGATATCAGTCTCTTCCAATGCCTGGCATAGATTAATAGTCGATCCTCCATAACTGCTTCTTGAATCATGACAGACATTATTATGTACCAGGCAGTGTGTTTAGGGTTTTTGCACATCACCTCATCTAAACTTTAGAACCATGGGGTAGACACTGTGGTTCTCCATTTAATAAATTACAAACTGAGGAACAGAGAAGTTAAGTAACTTATCCAAGGTCACAAAGGTAGGCAAATAGGTAGCTACACTAGGATTCAGACTCAGGCAGTTTCCAGAACACTAGCTCTTAAGATGCCCTACTGTGGTTTGGAGACCAGTCCCAGGAAACCGTATCCATTCGATTTGAAATATTTTTTACACGAGGGGAAGATTTTTCCAAGGGACCTTGTGAAACAGAGGGATTTACTTGTATGCTATTTATGTCTTGCACACAAGTGACTTCCATGGCTTTAGAGGGCTAGAAGGGCCTCTTCTCAGGCCACCTTCAGTCGGGCACAGCTACCCTGAGATTGGTCATTCATCGCTGGGTCAGTGGTGGGGAGCTTGGGGAGTGGGGTGGGAGAGGAGGACGGTCTTCTAAGCCACATTTTGCCCAGTACTGCCCACACCTACAGTGAGGCTGTGCTTATTATCCATTTCTTTCTCCCTCTAGGAGTTTTTATGTCTGTTTTTTTTTTTAAAAAAGCAGGCACTAGGCTGAACAGCCCCCTCGTTGCTGTAGCCCCTCATGGCGACTGCATGAGACGTACAGTGCCAGGGAGGAAGGCGGGCTGAGAGATACTGGATGACGTGCTCACAGTCTGCTCAGCGAGGAAGATCTGGCTCAGAAGTGCATCCTCTGAGCGGCCGGGAGACAGGTGCCCGCCCCAGGCAGCCCACGGCTCCACCGAGCCCACTCTGGGCCTGCCTGGGGCCTGCTTGTCATTAACTGGGATGAAGGAAAGCGCTGCTCTTCCTCCTGCAGGGGTGATGGCCTTCGTGTTCAGGGTCTGTGAACTCCCCACTCCTCAAAGCACAAGGAGAAGCTCGTCGGCATCCTCTGCTGAGGTTTCGCGGAGCCTGGGAAGGTGGGGTGTCAGCCCCAGAGTCGGCTCGTGGTCACGGAACCAAAGTCCACGCACATCCCCCTTCCTCAAGAACAGACCAGCTGGTTTGGACTCGCTGGAGAGCTGGACCTGCGAGGGACACATTTCCCCAGGCTTTCTTTGGGCCCTTGAAGGGATCTTACTTAAAACGGAGTGGAGCGTAGGTACGAGTGATGCCAGGTACATAGGAAAGAGACCTTGCAGAGTTGGTGGAGGCCGCAGGCGCAATGCAAGGTGCACGGCGGCGGGGGCAGGATTCACCGCGGTCAAACTCTGGCTTCCCCAGTTATTAGCTCCGTAAACTGGTAAGCTACTTAATTGCGCCTTGGTTTTCCCCACTCATTAATTGCCTTGCTTTTCTATTAAATGCCATCTATAAAATCGCCATATATAAGATGGGACTAGAAATGCTTCGTTTGCAGTTGTGGAAATGACGTGAGAAGGTGCAGCCAAAATTGCTCAGTAGTTGTTCCCTCAGTGATACTTGTCACTACTAGAGCATTTGTAACATCGAAGTGTGATTTAGAGACAGAAACATAGGTATATATTGTTTGGCCAACAGTTCAGCTGCCAAAATGAAGGAAAGTAAATGTTTGACAGAAATCATTTTATCTCTTAAACATGTTTCTTAAAAAAGAAAAAGAGGGGCTTCCCTGGTGGCGCAGTGGTTGAGAGTCTGCCTGCCAATGCAGGGGACACGGGTTCGAACCCTGGTCTGGGAGGATCCCACGTGCCGCGGAGCAGCTGGGCCCGTGAGCCACAATTACTGAGCCTGCGCGTCTGGAGCCTGTGCTCCGCAACAAGAGAGGCCACGATAGTGAGAGGCCTGCGCACCGCGATGAAGAGTGGCCCCCGCTTGCCGCAACTGGAGAAAGCCCTCGCACAGAAACGAAGACCCAACACAGCCATAAATAAATAAATAAATAAATAATTATTAAAAAAAAAAAAAAGTAAAAGAAAAAGTCTGATTTAGTCACAGAGTGTGGGTTAACAGCTGAGTGTTACTAAAGGAATGGAAGTTGAAGTGCCCAGGTATCTGGTCACCTCTGACACAGGCTTGGGACCTGGGACCCTTGGCTGCAGTGCTGCAAAGCTTGCACCTGGACACACCTCTCCTGGAGCGACAAACTACAGAGAAACTACACGGGACTAAAAATAACTGTGTGCATGCACAGTTGGGGCAAATTCTGGACCCAAAAGATACGGAAAGACAAAAATAAAGCCAAAAACAAAAAACAAAAAACCCAACTGCCATTTCTGAAGAGCCCGGAGCAAAAACAGGGTACTGCGCACGCCCCCTGCATGCAACACCACCTAAGTGGTGGGCAAAACCCCTAAGCCACCCCTCCGGCCCGACCCCTGGACGCACCCCTGCCCTCACCCCGTAAAAGGAACAAGCTCGCTGCCTCAGAGAACGAGCAAGCAAGCCAGGGAACCTGATGTTTGTTCTCTCTCCCCTCTGCTGCAGCAGGGCCCCCATAAAGCCTTGCCTGAATTTCTCCTCTGGCCTTGAGTCAATTTCTATTGATTGGGGAAGGCCAAGAACCCTGGTCTGTAACACCTCCAACGCAAAGGCAGCTAAGCACTGCCTAAGAGAAGAAGTTCTGGACGCTGTCCAATCAAGCACGTGCTCTGCTCCCAAGGCACTAGGGGGTCAATCTCTCATCTGTCTGCTCCCTCATCCTGGCAGGAAGTGCTGCATAAATTAAATCGCTAACGGCATCACATGATTTCCTTTACCTCTCTCCCCTGAAAGCCCCCTAACTGGGTGATCTGACCCCCAGATCTAGGGAAAAGGCATCCAGGAAAGGAATACTGGTGGGCATTTCACCCTGGAGCAGCAGATATCATCACCAGCCTTTTAAGGACGTCATAAAGGTAGACACAGGGAGTGCACTTCCTCTTGAAGAAAAAACATCCAAGGAACTCACCTGGGCCTCTTGGCTTTGCAAACACGCACCCTCCTCTCCTGCCCCCTGTTTTGCCAAGCTCCATGCTGGCATCCTGCAGATCGAGCCTGCTCCGTGCATTCCCGGGCAGCTCCAAGGGGCTCGTGACCTCACGCTGCCCTCTGTCCCGGGCTCCCGTTCAGGCAGAAATTCCCATTAGACTCCAATGTGGAAGACAGGACCTCGCTGGCAGGTATTGCGCTGGGCTGAATTGGCCCAGCTGCTCTGCGGCATTTTGATGGATGTGAATCCGGATGAGACCTTTTAAAACTCGATTTCCTTTGGAAACACAGTTTGGAAAATCACTTTGGCTGTGTGTGTGTGTGTGTGTGTGTGTGTGTGTGTGTTCACATGTGTGTACCCTGCATGCTCCAAATGAGTCTTCAAATAAAATACCTATTGAATTTAATTGAATTCAGTTAATTTGAGGATTTCCAAAGGTAAGGAACAAAACTCCACATCCCTGGACTTTTAATGGAGGAGCGATCCAGGCCTTTCCATTCTAAAGCACGCTAAAGGGACTCATAATTTTACATGGGATCAAACACTTCTTCAAAATAAGCAGGTTTAACAAATTTCCATGAAGCCCCAGAGTGTTTCCAACTACAGAAGCTCACTCACCTCCAAGCAAGTATAAAAGATGCAGCTTTACCCTACAGGACATCAGACAAAAAAGTCCAACCCTGCATCTGCCCCTGGCTATGCCGGAAAGTAAGCCTAGTGATTCTAGAATTCCACAGTCTAAACAACAGCCAGGGTGACAAGACTCTCTAGGAAAATTGCATCTGTGTGATCCAGTGAATCAGCCCTCAGACACACGTCCACTGGCAATCAGGTCAACTCGTTCAGGTGTTTGCTTTGGGAAACTGTTTTATAAAGGTAAATGGTTCCGAGTGGTCTAATCATTTCCCTTCACACCGGGCTTTGGCATTTCTTTTGGAATAAGAAAGATACGAGGATGTGAAGCACACTTTTCCCAGGTCATGACACTATGCTGGCTGCTGTGAGTTCAGAAGTCCATTTCGATAATGTCTATGTTTTGCACTCTCCTCCACTGAGGCTGCCTTTCCCCGCACAGCCCCTACTCAGCGCCAGATCTCACAGGTGGTGACCTCATAAGGAGAGACTCTTGGGACTTGGAGGAAGGGGCACCTGTTGAGAAAGGAACGAGTGGAAAACGAACCCATCAATGCTGCACCCTGAGAGAGGTGCAGCCCACCAGGAGGCTGATTAGCTCACATCCTCACATCCTCAGGACTGGAGCGACTTCAAACCTGTGCCCTAACCAGCTTTGTTGACCCCATACCTAAACACAAGACCTGCTAACACAGGGGGTGATTGCACACAGACCCTGAAAAACCGGAGAGGCAGAAGGTTAGAGTGTGGGTTTTCTGA
The DNA here is from genome assembly GCF_965194805.1 of Balaenoptera borealis. Classification (NCBI taxonomy): domain Eukaryota; kingdom Metazoa; phylum Chordata; class Mammalia; order Artiodactyla; family Balaenopteridae; genus Balaenoptera; species Balaenoptera borealis. The sequence goes on along the minus strand of NC_138874.1, from coordinate 13,766,278 downwards.
TCTCGTGCAGGAGAGGGCGTCCTAATTCCAGAAGAGCACTCCTGTTCCTTAGCCAGAATGCCTGCAGCGGGGAGAAGGGCACTTCTTCAGCCTGCCTTGGGTGTTCCTCCTGCTCTGGTTTGCGCTCAGAGCACAGAAACCAGACCTTTTCTGACCTGGGAGCTAGAGTCCTGAGCTGTCCCCCCGTGGGGTGTCCTGCGGAGATGGCAGCCGCCGTCTTTGTCTGTGAACACTTATTCACAGGCCTGCCATGGCTGAGGGATCTGGGTCCTGTGACAGCGAGCCTGTCCCCACAGGTTCACCAGCTCCACGTGGAGGGTGAAATGACAGTGCTGGGCTTTAAAACCTGGACACCAGACTATGAACCTCAGAGACCGTGCAAAGTACTGCCCAGCCAGGGGCCCCGCCTAAGGCACGCAACATGTCACCCTGCAACCAGAGCTTTTTTCTCAGTTGTAATAGGTGTGTCCACCCCACTTCCCAGCATTTGACGTTCCTGAGGTTGGAAGCCATGAGTTCAGTCCCTACAGTTTTTGACATAGAAATTTTGGTGGATTCAGATTGTATGGTTTTTTGGTTGGGTTGTTGGGTTGGTTGGTTGGTTGGTTGATGGGCTGGTTGGTTGTTTGTTTGTTTGGTTGGCTGGTTAGCTAGTTGGTTGGTTGGTTGGTTGGTTGATGGGTTGATGGGTTTATTTGGCTGGTGGGTTGGTTGGCTGATGGTTACTTGGTTGTTTGTTGCTTTTCTTGGTTAGTTGATTGGTTGCAGAGATAGGATTATGAGCAGCTAATTGCAAACACATATCCACTCTGATAATTGCAACTTAAAGGGGGGTCAAATGGCCTGGGCTCTAGTACCAACTCCATCCCTAGCTAGCATCACTGCCCGGGTGGCTTAGTTTGGGTTTCCCAAAGACAGAGTCTGAGGCAAGAATCTGGGGACAAGTCACTTCTTTGAGAGCTGATCCCAGGAAGCACAGGAGAGGGAGTGGGCATAATGAGGCAGCAGAGAGAGAAAGCCAGTGAAGGACATGCTAATGGCTGGGTCACCTGGGTTGAATCTCACCAGGGCAGCTTCAAGGAGAAGTGTTGTCCAACTGAAGTATGGGGAGCAAGCCACCAGTGCCACCTGCTTTGGTGGAAGTTTGCCCCCTCAGCATTGTTCAGGCTACCCTGCACACAGGCTGAGCAGGCATCAATGGGAGAGAAGTAGAGAAATGATGCCCGAGGTGGAAACCACCAACCTCTGTCTGAACCGTCCACTGAAGCTACTCACTAACTCAGATGGCTGTGGGGATCAGCTGCATCTGCTATGGGGTCCCAGGGTCTTTGTCAGTAAAATGAGGTAGTTGCACTAGAGCATGTCCTGGCTCCCTCCATCCCTAATAATCTCTGCACAACCCCTTCTATCACAGATGTGCTCGTGGGCAAGCAGGCCACTGCCTGGTCGGTGACTCATGCCTCCGTGGGTGGCAAGACCACCGGAACGGCACCAGCATGTGCTGTGATCCCCTAGTTTGACCTTGGAGAGCTGCACGTGGTGGGACGTCCATGGCACACAGCAAGAGGGCAGCAAAAGAACCCAGTAACACTGGAAGATTTGGGTTGCCGAGTTCCTATAAAGTCAGAAAGAGAAGTAAAGTAGTCTAGTTATTGAAAAGTCTCGAAAACATCCACCAAGTTAACAGGGTAACATTTGGATCTAGGAACTTAGGTTTTGATGACCCTTTCTTTTTGCTTAGTCTCCATCCATAAAGTGGAGAAAATACAGTACCTAACCAGTGATAAATGCCTTACATTGCACACATTATATAATTCAGAGTACTTTCTCATCCATTATCTCATTTAAACTCCCCAATAATTTGTAAGACAGGTAGGAATTATTTTCCCATTTTAAAGGTGGGTAAACTGAGTCTCAAATAAACTAAAAATGAATATTAGCAATAAGTCGCGTTTTTATCGCACTCTGTATTTCTGAAGTTACTGGGGTGACTCATCTTTGCTGCATCCCTCCTCTTGTTCTGACAACAGATCCAGTCCTTCACCACAGGGCTGGACGTGTGTCTCAGGCACAGCAGTTCAGCACCCTGGGCACAGTGTTTGGTCCAGGAACAAGCCAATTAGGGTTCTTTTTTGTTGCTTTTCTTCTAGAGCCGATGGGGTGAGTCTCTTTGCTCTCAGATCTTGGATTTGGAAGAAAGAGATTCTGGATCCTGCCATAGAAAGTGAAAGAAGTGAAAGGAGAAAATGAAGCCCAGCAGGGGTAAGCAGATGGGGGAGACAGAGAGAAAGGGAGCCCTCATGAGGCTGCGACCCCATTTCTAGTCCCTAAGACTCCGGAGTGGTCCTGGTCTCTGTCCTTCTGAGGCTCGGTTAATTGTTCGTGGTTCCGATCTATGAACCACACTGTGTGCTTCTAATAAGCCCACTCTTAGTTGAGCTTCCAACATGAGTCAGTCTCCCTGGTAAACATACACTCACCAGGCAACCAGGGAGCCGACAATTCAGCCATCCAATCCTCTAGAAGATGTCAGTGACAAATTCCTAATTGTGGCTTAATAGAGTCAGATGATTGACTTTAAAAGATAAAAATTGCAGGATGAAATTTTTTTTACCTTAATCTGAGCTGCTTCTAAATTTAAATTTGATTTTAAGAATTTATGCTGAATATAAAACCAGCATAGCCTGTACACCCACTTTGATAGCAGCATTACTCACAATACAAAAAAACAAAACAAAAAAAAAACACCTGTTATGGACTGAATGTATATGTCCCTCCAAAATTCATATATTGAAATCCTAACCCCAGTGAGACTGTATTTGGAGCTAGGAAGTAATTAAGGTTAAATGAGGTCATAAGGGCGGGGCCCTCACCCAACGGGACTGGTGTCCTTATAAGAAATGACAGCAGAGAAAGCACTCTCTCTCCCCTGTGTGCACACCCCCAGGAAAGGTCATGTGAGGACATAGCAAGGAAGCAGTCATCTGCAAGCCGGGAAGAGAGCCCTCACCAGAAACTGAATCAGCCAAAACCTTGATCTTGGACTTCCAGCCTGCCGAACTGTGAGAAAATAAACTTCTGTTGTTTTAGCCATCCAGTCTGGGTACTTGGTTCTGGCTGCCTGAGCAGGCTAATGCACTGCCCAAGTGTCCATCAGCAGACGAATGGATAAACAAAATGTGGTATATACATATAATGGAATATTATTCAACCTTAAAAAAGGATGAAATTTTGACATATGCTATAATATCTTTGAAACTTGAGGATATTATGCTAAGTGAGATAAGCCAGTCACAAAAGGACAACTCCTGTATGACTCTGCTTACAGGAGATCCCTAGAGCAGTCAATTTCATAGAGACAGAAAGTAGAGGGATGGTTAACAGGGGCTTGGGGAAGAGGAATTGGGAGCTGTTGTTTTATGGGTACAGTTTCAGTTTTGCAAGGGGAAAAGAAGTTCTGGAGATATGGATGGTGGTGATGGTTGGACAACAATGCGAATGTACCTAACACTACTGAACTATACACTTAAATTGTAAAATTTATGTTATGTGGGGATCTCCCTCGTGGCGCAGTGGTTAAGAATCTGCCTGACAATGCAGGAGACACGGGTTCAAGCCCTGGTCCGGGAAGATCCCACATGCCACAGAACAACCAAGTCCGTGCACCACAACTACTGAACCTGTGCTCTAGAGCCCGTGAGTCATCGCTACTGAGCCCAAGTGCCACAACTACTGAAACCCACGCGCCTAGAGCCCATGCTCCTCAACAAGAGAAGCCACTGCAATGAGAAGCCTGCGCACCGCGATGAAGAGTAGCCCCTGCACGCCGCATCTAGAGAAAGCTTGCGTGCAGCAACAAAGACCCAGCGCGGCCAAAAATTTTAAAAAAGGTATTTTTAAGCTTCTAAAAAATTTTATGTTATGTGTATTTTACCATAATTAAAAAGATTTTTTTAACCCAACATACGCTTACTGCAGAAAATGTGGAAGGTTTAAAACAGTTTAAGGAAACAGGTAAATGTTTACTTATAATCTCACCATACACATACCTTCATTATTAATATTTTCTTCCAGCTGTTTTATATATAACCTGTATGTGCATGTCATTGCTGGCTTGGGAAGCTGGCCAATTCACGGTGCAGTGCCGCCCCACTCTTCAACAACCTGAACCTCCTGTTCCCCATTAACAGGAGTCTAGCCTTCCCACTAACATCCTCACGGTGACTTTACTCCATAAAATTTCTGGGAGTTTCCAAGAGGTGTTTGTATGTCTCACATGTCCATCCTGGGGGGTCACCTGTCCTGGTGGCCAGTCGCATTCACACTGGACCACGGCCGCTCCAGGCTCTCCAGTCACTTCCTGCACCCTCTTAGTCAGCTTTTCTAGCCTGTGGTTGCTTATAGTAATTGTCTGTTTCTGTGTAACAAAATTTCCCCAGAACTTAGTGGCTAAACAAGGTTTATTATTTTACCGTTTCTATGCTTCAGGAATTTGGGAGCGGCTTAGATGGGTGTTTCTGGCTCAGGGTCTCTCGCGAAGCTGAAGCCAGAATGTTGACAGGGGCTGCAGGCATCTGAAGGCTTGACTGGTGCTGGTGGAGCTGCTTCCAAATAACTCCCTCGCTTGGTTAACAAGGCTGACAGTCAGCACACATAGGTCTCTCCATAGGGCTGCTCACGTGTCCTGATAGCATGCAGCTGGCTTCTTCCAGAGCAGCTATCCCAGGAGACAAAGCAGGACAGATGCAATAGTACCCCTGTGCTCCAGTCTGTGAAGTCACACTTTGTCATTTCCACAATATCCTGTTACTTATTCCACCCTATTCAGTGTGGGAGGAGCCTACACAAGGGCATGAAACCCAAGCGGCAAGGATCAGTAATACACATATATATGGCTTAAAAACTACAACGTTATAACCGGGCTTGTAATGAAAAACAACAGTTGCCTGTTAACTCTTTTATCCATTCTCCTTCGCTCTATAGTTCTAATTAATGTGTTGTAATACTAATTCCTTATTTTTCAGTGTAACTTATTACCAGTTGATGTTCCACTACGGAAGATGTGAAGTTAGACTCCCTACATTGTTTCTTCAGTCCTACACTTCATCACACACTTCCTTCTGCCTTTTTTGGTTACATCAATATAGATTATTTTATTATTATGTTCACGTAAGTATTATTCACAATTAAGTCATGCTGTATACTATGATACATTTCCTTGTGTGGTTTATTTTTCCTGGAGTTAATAATTGCCTCATATTTTGTTTGCCTAGTTTTGTATGCATCTTTCATCTCCAAGATCTTTGACAGAATTTTTAATAATCTTCTCCAGTATGTTCAAATAAGACGATGGCCCACTCCCACAAGACATCTTTTCTAGAGCCCTCTGTTCTCTTGCTCCAATTTGGTCTGTTTTCTCTAGGTTGCTGATCGTGTTGCTCTAGGAATCTCTTCACCAGGAAAACCTAGGAATTCCTTTCCCTCCCCTCCTCTTGAATTCTCTATTTTCTGAATATCCCATCTTCCTCTTTAGTTACTTACTAATTTGTTTTGGTGAAGAACATCATCCTACAGCTTTCTGTGAAAGGGTCCCTGAGATTTAAATTTTTGAGACCTTGCAATGTTTGCAAATGCCTTTATTCCATCCATGTTGCTGTTGTTTTTTTGTTTGTTTTTGGTTGCACCGGGTCTTAGTTGTAGGAGGCGGGCTCCTTAGTTGCAGCTCCAGGGCTCCTTAGTTGTGGCATGTGAACTCTTAGTTGCAGCATGCATGTGGGATCTAGTTCCCTAACTAAGGACCGAACCTGGGCCCCCTGCATTGGGAGCGCGGAGTCTTATTCACTGCGCCAACAGGGAAGTCCCCATCCACGTTCTTAATATGTATTAATATCAATGTGGCTGCACGTGGAATTCCAGTATGGAAATAACTCCTTCAGAATTCTGAAGGCATCCTTCCCCTGTCTTCTCCCTTCTGGGGTTGCTGTCAGGAAGTTCAATGCCTCTGTCTTTCATGTTACAGGTATTTCTGAGATAACTGATAATTCTTAACTGTTTATTCATATTTAGAAGTGAGACCTTAAAATCTTTGTTTGGAAGTTCTGTGTGCATGGGTGGGAATTTTTCACTTTTTGGCTTCCCTGTAGGGTGATCAGGAGGGAAATGCTTTGTAGGAAAACCCCTAAAGGCCATGAGCTTTAGTTCTTTTCTCTCGGACTCATTATTTTCCCCAGAGAAAACCCCTCCAATCTCCTGCCTATTAATACTCTGAACACAAGATGGGGAAGAAACTGGGGGGAGGGGAGTTACCACTCAGTATGTGGTTGTTTATTTACTCCCCAGTTTAGTTGTACCTCGTGCTTCCACATTCAGAAGGGGAGAGTCAACCTCTGGCTTTCTGCTGGGGCAGGGTGAGGGCAGCTGCTTAGCAATGCAGCAAAGGAGAGAGGATCTGAAGTACAACTACTCCTTTTTATCACTTCCAACAGGTTTTCCTATATTTGGTGTGCCCCATGCCAAATTAATTAATTCATTTAATTAATGAATTTCAGAGGTACCTGGAACCTGTTTTCAGAGGTACCTGGAACCTCCAATTCCTGTGCCCTCGGGGGGTTGCAGTGAGAACTGGCTTGCTGCTTCTTGCTTCCGTGCCATCCTTACTCCCCACTCTTGTGGTCTCAGGTTCCACTCTGACTGCTAAGTCAAGAGCCACTCATGCACTTGCTTCCCAGTTTCCAAAATGACATGCATGTTACTCATCTTCTCTCATTCCTTTCCCAGTGGAGTTGTGCTTTTTCATTTCTTTCTGCAACGTTAGCAGAGTATAGGAGGGAGCGAAGGGAAATGTGTGTGTTTAATTTGCCATGCTTAAGCAGAAGTCTTTTCATTTGTTTACATGCCACTTTTTATATAAATTTATTTATTTATTTATTTTTGGCTGCGTTGGGTCTTCGTTGCTGCGTGCGGGCTTTCTCTAGTTGCGGGGAGCGGGGGCTACTCTTTGTTGAGTTGCGTGGGCTTCTCATTGCGGTGACTTCTCTTGTTGCGGAGCACGGGCTCTAGGTGCGCGGGCTTCAGTAGTTGTGGCACGTGGGCTCGGTAGTGGTGTCTCGTGGGCTCTAGAGCGCAGGCTCAATAGTTGTGGCGTGTGGGCTTAGTTGCTCCGCGGCATGTGGGATCTTCCTGGACCAGGGCTCGAACCCGTGTGCCCTGCATTGGCAAGCAGATTCTTAACCACTGCGCCACCAGGGAAGTCCCCTACATGCCATTTTAATTTCACTTTTTTGTGGCCTACCTATTCATGCTCTTTCTCTATTTGTCGATAAGATTACTTATCTTTCTTTACTAATATTTAAGAGCTCTTTACATATAGAGAGATATGATTATTTTAAATATATTGTACTTTCTTCTCAATGATAACTTAAAAAATAAAAGTATATTCTGGATTATCTGGTGGACTAGATTGTAAATGAGGACTGGCAAGAATGTTTAGTGCTTGCATTTGCACTTGTGAAGCTTGTGAGCTGAAGCCCACATGCTATCATGGCACACTGTACTAATGAAGGATTTGTAACAGCTTGAAGTCAGTGCTAGAAGAATAGAAACAGCTTGCGCATATGATGATACAAGCATGCTGCTTACAAAGATCCTGCTTTCTGGCAGTGAGCACCATATTCATATTTCAGAGTGGTTGCAATGAGTGTCCGGTATTTATATGCATGAACTAAAGCAGTTTATTTTCTTCCCAGTTCCAGCAATCATTGAATTAGATAACACTTAATATAGATTTAAGTAATACTGTACCTCTAATCTTACCTTCCAATGAATTAAACAGCTTTATAGAATTATTTTTAAATTAATTAATTATTTTTTTACATATACGTGTATCTATTCTTTTTCAAATTTTCTTTTTTTACAGTTAAATAGATTCTTTTTTAACTTTTTATTTTATATTGGAGTACAGTTGATTAACAATGTAGTGAGAATTTCAGGTGTACAGAAAATTGATTCAGTTATACATATACATGTATCTATTCTTTTTCAAATTCCTTTCCCATTTAGGTTGTTACATTATATTGAGCAGAGTTCCCTGTGTTATACTGTAGGTCCTTGTTGGTTATCCATTTTAAATATAGCAGTGTGCACATGTCAATCCCAAACTCTCTAACTATCCCTCCCCCACCCCCCGACTCTTCCCCCAACCCCCCTGCCCTGTAACCACAAGTTAGTTCTCTAAGTCTGTGAATTTCTGTTTTGTAAATAAGTTCACTTGTGTGTCTTTTTTTTTTTTTTTTTTTTTAGATTCTGCATATAAGGGAGATCATATGATATCATATGATATTTGTCTTTCTCTGTCTGACTTACTTCACTTAATATGATAATCTCCAGGTCCATCCATGTTGCTGCGAATGGCATTATTTGTTCTTTTTTATGGCTGAGTAACATTCCATTGTATATATGTACCACATCTTCTTTATCCATTCCTCTGTCGATGGACATTTAGTTTGCTTCCATGTCTTGGCTATTGTAAGCAGTACTGCAATAAACTTGGGGTGCATGTATCCTTTTGAACCATGTTTTCCTCCAGATATACGCCCAGGAGTGGGATTGCTGGATCACGTGGTAGCTCTATTTTTAGTTTTTTTAAGGAACCTCCATACTGTTCTCCATAGTGGCTGCACCAATTCACATTCCCACCAAAAGTGTAGGAGTGTTCCTTTTTCTCCACACCTTCTCCAGCATTTACTGTTTGTAGACTTTTTGATGATGGCCACCCTGACTGGTATAGGTGATATCTCATTGTATCGATAGTTTTGATTTGCATTTCTTTAATAATTAGGGATGTTGAGCATCTCTACATGTGCCTCTGGGCCATCTGTATGTCTTCTTTGGAGAAATGCCCTTTTTTTGATTGGGTTGTTTGTTTTTTTGATATTGAGACACTTGAGTTGTTTGTAAATTTTGGAGATTAATCGCTTGTCAGCTGCATCATTTGCAAATATTTTCTCCCATTCTATGGGTTGTCTTTTCATTTGGTTTATGGTTTCCTTTGCTGTGCAAAAGCTTTTGAGTTTAATTAGGTCCCATTTGTTTATTTTTGTTTGTATTCCCATCACTCTAGGAGATGGATCAAAAAAGATATTGCTGCAATTTATGTCAAAGAGTGTTCTGCCTATGTTTTCCTCTAAGAGTTTTATAGTATCCAGTCTTACATTTTTAGGTCTTTAATCCATTTTGAGTCTATTTTTGTATATGGTGTTAAAGAATGTTCTAATTTCATTTTTTTTTCACATGTAGCTGTCCAGTTTTCCCAGCACCATTTATTGAAGAGACTGTCTTTCCTCCATTCTATAATCTTGCCTCCTTTGTCATAGATTAATTGACTGTAGATGTGTGGGTTTATTTCTGGGCTTTCTATTCTGTTCCATTGATCTATATTTCTGTTTTTGTGCCAGTACCATACTGTTTTGATGACTGTAGCTTTGTAGTATAGTCTGAAGCCAGGGAGCCTGATTGCTCCGTTTTTCTTTCTCCAGATTGCTTTTGGCTATTCAGGGTCTTTTGGGCCTCCGTAAAAATTTTAAGCTTTTTTGTTCTAGTTCTGTGAAAAATGTCATTGGTAATTTGATAGGGATTGCATTGAATCTATAGCTTACCTTGGGTAGTAGAGTCATTTTGACAATATTGATTCTTCCAATCCAAGAACATGGTAAATCTTTCCATCTGTTTGTGTCATCTTCGATTTCTTTCATCAGCAGATTATAGTTTTCAGAGTACAGGTCTTTTGCCTCCTTAAGTAGGCTTATTCCTAGGTATTTCATTCTTTTTTGATGTGATGGTAAATGGGATTGTTTCTTTAATTTCTCTTTCTGATCTTTCATTGTTGGTGTGTAGAAATGCAACAGATTTCTGTGTATTAATTTCATATCCTGCAATTTTACCAAATTCATTGATGAGCTCTAGTAGGTTTCTGGTAGCATCTTTAGGATTTTCTATGTATAGTATCATGTCATCTGCGGATAGTGACAGTTTTACTTCTTTTCCAATTTGGATTCCTTTTATTTATTTATTTTTTCTTCTCTGATTGCTGTGGCTATGTTGAATAAAAGTGGCAAGAGTGGACATCCTTGTCTTGTTCCTGATCTTACAAGAAATGTTTTCAGCTTTTCACTGTTGAATATGATGTTAGCTGTGGGTTTGTCATATATGGCCTTTATTATGTTGAGGTATGTTCCCTCTATGCCCACTTTCTGAAGAGTTTTTCTCTTACGTGCCAATGAATTAAACCGCTTTATAGAATTATTATTTGTAGATTGCTTATTGTTAAAATTTTAATTAAATATAAGGTCTAATTTTCCAGGACTTGCAAAAATAAAAGCTTAAAGTTATTTATATTGTTTTCTACAATGCATTAATATAAGCAATGTTTCTTGGCATTAGTGTTTTTAAAGTCAAATATAGAAACAGATGAAAACTTAAAATAATCCCGAGAAGCCACATTTCCACCATGAAACCCAACATCAGAGACTACCAGACATCTGTCACATTATGTTAGAGTTGTTCATTTCAATTTCATTGGTTTTGTAGCTTGGGGGTATTTAACTTGTGGAGGATCTGTGTATTAGGGTTCTCCAGAGAAACAGAACCAACAGGCTATAAGTGTGTGTGTGTCTGTGTGTGTGTCTGTGTGTCTGTGTGTCTGTGTGGTGGGGGGAGGGAGAGAGAAACACAGACAGAAACAGAGAGAGAGAATTTTAAGGAATTCGTGAGATTATGGGAGCTGGTATCTAAAAGCTGCAGGATGGGCTGGCAGGCTGGAGACCCAGGGAAGAGCTGATGTTGCAACTTGAGTCCAGAGGCAGTCTGAAAGCAGAATTCCCTTTTCCTCGGGGACCTCAGTCTTTTCTCCTAAGGCCTTCAAGTGATTAGATGAGGCCCACCCACATTATGGAGGGTAAACTGCTTTATTCAGAGTCTACTGATCTAAGTATTAATCTCATCTAAAAAATCTTTCACAGGACATTTAGACTAGACTTTGACTACATATGTAGGCACTGTGGCCTAGCCAAGTTGACAAGTAAAATTAAACATCACAACTTCTTTTGGTTTTAGAGTTATACAAGAGCCACAAAGATCAAGACTTCGAACCTTGTTTTAAATACCTATTTTTATAGAACTGTTAAAAAAACACTTTAAATCAGCACTGGGGTGTGGGGAGGGGTCTGTACATCCTTTTTTTCAAAAACATCTGAATTATCCTCAGGTTACAGAACACTTTATAGAACTGAAAGACCTGTTAAAGACTTCTTCCCTAAAACTAAAAAGCAGTCTTCCATGAAAGATTAATTCTGCCCCTGCTCCTGAAACAGTGAGGGATTTGCTGGCATGTCCATCCAGGTCCTGGATACCAGGGTTTCAGAAATGTGGGCCTGATTACTCACACAATATGTATTCTGCTTTTTTCTCTTAACATTTAGTATAAGGCTCTAGATCCTTCTTGTTAAAAGATTTTGTTTTTCTTATTGGTTTGGTTTTTGTGATGATTTCAGTGAAACATAATAAAGTTATTTATGGTGATTTCTGGGGAAAAAAAATACCTGCTACAATATAACCTGAAAAGCCAGCATTGAGAACAAGCATTAAGGTGTATTGAGGGTAATGGTGTGTGTATGAAGTTCATGTGTATTTAGCAAAAGGTTTTATACAAAAGGACCCTTTTCCTTCTCTCTCCACCATCCCTGAATAGCAAATATATCCCGTGAATGTCATCTCGTGCAGAAAAGAGAATTGAACTAACAATTTCATTAAAATGGAAAAATCATATGAATAAAAATATCCAACCTCATGAACACAGGGATGATTTATTAAGCAAACCTGAGCCTACCACCTTAAAATCTTAGGTTTGGTACAATTTATATTTCCTGTCAGGAATGCTCCTATTTCAGCTAGAAATAGAATGTGGCAGCAGATAGAGTAGCTTTTTAATTAGGTCATTACCGAATCTGCATGACTTATTTTCTTTGAGTCTTTGCCATTTTTTACTTCAGATTTGGTCTCTTTGTAATGATGATGTAACATGACAGAATCATACCAGGCTTCCAAAGAGCTCCCCTCACTCTCACCTCCTACCCCCCTTTCATCATATGTGCACCTGCTCTATCAAAACCTCTTGCAAAGGGAAGGCAGTGAGGAGCTTCTACATGTTTAGACCAGAAATGGGGTCTCAACCCCTGGTCACTCTCCCATCTGGGACTAAATGCCCCAGCCAGAGCTGAGCTTATGTCTGGCTCTCCAGACATAAGGCTATTTACCTTCTTTCCTGACCTTTGTGATGGTTGATGAAGGACTGAGAAACTGTGACAGAGAAATGGAGCTATGTATTTAAGACTAAAACACTGAAAGCAACTGAGTGGACTAATAGTTTTCCCATCTTCCTTATTAAGTCTAACTCTGTAATAGCTTTTACTAGCTTCTGAAGCAATAACAAAAATGGAAAAGACCCTTTCTAGTCAATATCCTTTCACTCTGTGATTTTTGAGATACCAGGATGGGTCTTATGTCTCCAAATTCTCACTGTCCTACCCCTATCACAGGCACATGGTGAAACTTTAGTAGGGAACAAAGCCTTCATTCAGTCCAGTGGTGACACTGCTGGTGGCTTTGGAGGTTTTGGCATTCCCATAATTCTATCAACACCCCTCTAAAAGACTCACCAGAAGTCCTTCCTAATATCCACACTATCTAAGTTAGAGCTTGGAGGGAAACGCAGCTTCACAAATCCCATCCTCTCCACCAGCCCTCCCCGGTCCCTTCCAGCCAGACCGTTAGGGAACCATTGACCAAAACCGCCCAGCTTGGCCAGGCATGTTGCTAACAACTTGCCTGAATTGTCTCACAACAGGAGGTCCCGATAGAGAATGCAGGGCTGCCCATGACAACTAACCGGGAGAATTCAGGAGGGGCCGAAAGGAGGAGGGAGGAGTCCTGCCAACCTCCCAGAAGCCCTCACGCTGGTATCCGTCTTGGCTGAGAGATGCGTGTGCCACCAGGAAGGACCCTGAGTCAGACCAAATATGGGCCAAGCAAGATGAAGGACCAGAAACAACCCGGAAACTAACCCCATCACCATAAAACCCGAGGCTGCGAGCCACGTGGCAGAGCAGTTCTCCTGGGTTCCCTTACGTTGCTGCTCTCCGCCCCGGCACCCCTTCCCAATAAAGTCTCTTGCTTTGTCAGCACGTGTGTCTCCTGGGACCATCCATTTCCGAGTGTTAGACAAGAGCCCACTCTCGGGCCCTGGAAGGCGTCCCCCTTCCTGCAACGAGACCACTTCTGCATTTGTCCCAGGGTCATTGCAGCTCTGTGGCAGGACACCCACAGCTGCAGTGTTCAGCCCAGACCTGCTTCCTGGTCTGGGAGCGCGAGTGGAGAAGGCCAGCTATAGTCTTCATAACTCATTTACTCAGCAGGACGACCTGACCTGAATCCTTCTGTTGGAAGAACGGACCTGGTCTGATGTAAGGCTATTTTAGCCTGTGGTATTTATCTACTCTAGGCATCACTTTCCAGATTGGGAACTACCTGAGGCTTCCTGGCACCGTGCTTCTTAATCTTTGTACCTCCAGTGCTACTACTGGGCTGGCACATAAGGAAGTGTCCTATAAATACTGAGTTTAATGAATCTTTATGCCTGAACACTTAGGAAGTAAGCAAGTGATACCATGTTGAACTGTCCTTCTGAATAAAAAGTCATGGATTAGTCATTCATTCATTCATTTAGTCAACCTTTCACTTAACTAACACATATTTATTGAGGGCCACCTATGTTTCAGGTTTTTTGCCACGTTTCGGAATTGTAAGATGAGTAATAGGCAGTCCCCATCCTTAAGTTCACAGCCAAGTAGAGAAGACAGGTAAGTACACCAGGATTTTAATACCGTGTGATAAAGGTATATACGTCACAAGGGCACAGAGGTCAGGCATTTAACCCTGCCTGACAAGATCAGATTTGCACTGTAGAAAGATCACTCTAAACGCTAAAGACATTATTGCTTGAACATAGCATAATTACTGCAAGATGGAATGCAGGATTGTAAGTCTCCTCCATGGGGTCCTGGCTTCAAGCTATGGGCCGTAACTGAAAGAGACAGCCCTTAGGAGAGAAAATCAGAACTAAAAATGACCTGAGTTTTACATAAAATCAAAGATGTTACTCTGTGACTCTATATGGCTCCTGTTTACTCCCACCAAAATGGCACACTTTCCTCTTCCTAAGGAATCTGTCCAAGATAGCAGGAAGCAATGGTGTTACTTCTTTTCATCTTGTTAGAGGTCTTGGGTCCATAAAGTGTAGTTCTCCCCCACCCCCGGCCCACCCCTAATTCCCTGGGGAGAGCTTTTTTGAGGCAATAAATGAAGGAGAAATTCCACTCTTGATCTCCAGTAGGTGCTCAGTTGAAATCAGGAACTAGAGAGCTGACGCTCACGAACAGGAGACATGCGTATTCCAGGGTCGGTGACGGGTGTGTCTGCAGAACATTCAAAGACCCAGCTCTCCTTTTGCTCCCAGAAGATGAAGGTGGGAATCATGCTATGTTTTGCCTACCCCAGTGGAGATCCTTGAGCTCCAGACAGGCTTTCTGTTTTCTCTAGCGTGCTGCACTAGCCTAACTCAAATGGGATGACAAGGCAGCAACCAGACGGGCTGAAGGACTGTGAAGAAACAGGAGGTGTTGGAGTACTTCCTGCATAAAAATGATGTTTTCATTTCTAAAACCCACATTTCCCCTCCTGGCTGCAGCCCAGAAACTCAGACAAGGGCTATAGTAATGACTAATGTGCTTCCCTTAATGTATCTGCTAACTACAAGTCAGGTCATTTCTACACCAGTATCACAAATCTTGATGCTTCTATAGCCACCTACATGACTAATAAGAAAAGCAGCTTTTTCCAGGGGATAAACTCTCTCAGAGATACATGAGAAATCCCAGGCATGCTCATGAAGAGTCTGCTGCTGCCCGAGGAGGGGTGAAGGTGGGGGCAGCTTGGACCTGCCCTACAGCCATCAGAGCACCACTCCAGTGGCGACTCCGGTGTCTGCCGACCTCGGCTTCATGAGCATCTACTTCAGGGCCCTGTGGTCTGCAGTTCCTCTGGCCAGTGCAGCAGGACATCTGCCATTGCCACAGGTGTTGCTGCATGGACCCTGCTGGCCTGGGTGCAGACCCCTGTCAGCTTGCTAAGACAACAACCCTTCAGTCAGATGGGAGGTGGCTTCCTCTCTGTGTCACACTCTATATTGGGGTGCCTATCCTCAGCAAAAGTAGTCCTCCTCCCAAGGTATTATGGTTACTCAGATTCACTCTAGAGCCATTTCCCAAGGTGAGCCCACACCCTGGGATGGGTGTCTTGAATGAGTTCTAGTACTGTGCTTAGAACCAAGCCTTCCTTGATTCTCTGGCTAGTTGAAGTCTCTCTAAGTCTAGTTTTATCTCATAAGCCACCTCATACTTCACTTTTTGCAACATTATTACTAAAATACTCCCTAGGCTCTTGGACCTTAGTTCTGATTTTTTTTTTTTTTTTTTTTTGTCAATCTTTTCCTTTATGCTGGGTGCCCTCTCAGGAGCTCCATTGTCTGAGAACTGAGGGCTCCGATGCAAGGAGCTCTGCTCCATGGCCTTAGTCCAGACCCTACATAAGTCATCAGCTGTGTTTTAGTGCTCTGGCTTTGCTTCTGGGAAGAAAAAGTACACATACTCTTCCCTATTCCTCCCACTAAGGACAGCTAAAAACCCTGGACATTATATATAAAACAAACATAAAAGACTCTGAAAGGTGGAGGGAAGGCAGATAGGCCAGGGACCTTGGGACCCAAGTGTCATGTTCCAAATCCCCTAAATGCAAATGTTGAAGTCTTAACCCCTAATTCCTCCAAATGTGACTATATTTGGAGATAGGGTCTTCAAGGAGGTAATTCGGGTCAAATGAGGTCATTAGGATAGGCTCTAATCCAATATAACTAGTGTCCTTATAAGAAGAGAAAATTTGGACATGTAGACACCAGAGGTACACATGCACAGCTATAGGAAGACACAGTGAGAATGCAGTCATCTACAAGCCAAGGAAAGAGACCATCGGAGAAACCCTCCAGACACCTTGATCTTGGACTTCTGGCCTCCAGAATTGTAAGAAAATTATTTTATATTGTGTATGCCACTCAGTCTGTGGTACTTCTTATTGCAGCCCTAACAAACTAATATACCAAGGAATTACACACTGTTGAGTTCCTTGGGTTTTCTTTTTGCCTCATATATTCTAGACTTGGGGCTTAGGAAGTCAGCAACCTGGAAACACTGATGAGTACAGACAAAAAA
This sequence comes from Balaenoptera borealis, assembly GCF_965194805.1. Lineage (NCBI taxonomy): Eukaryota > Metazoa > Chordata > Mammalia > Artiodactyla > Balaenopteridae > Balaenoptera > Balaenoptera borealis. Next base: position 13,749,905 of record NC_138874.1, on the reverse strand, counting down.
CAAACAAACAAACAAAAAAACAAAACAAAAGCCTGCTCTCTCTAGGCAAAGGACAAGGAAGGGGACAGCCTAACACGACAGAAGATTTTTAGACAATAACAGCTCTACTTCAGCCAATCTCCATAGAAAAAAACTATGGCCCCACCCATACCCATGCCAACAAAGGCCAAATGAGGAGCCTAGACTCCTACCCTTACCAGACTATAATGAGGCACCCCAGTCCCCACCCTGGGGTTGTATAAAAGAAAGCTGAGAAGAGAGCAGGAGCTTTCATCCTTGGCATTCCTGAAGGGCCTTAACAACCTTCCCCTCCTCATGGTGTCATTGGAGGCCACATGGAAAGCAGTAACAAGACACTCCTAGCCCTCCCACCCATGAAGGTAGCAGTGGAGGCCTAATGAGGAACTGGAAGAAACCAGAATAAACCTTCAGGTTTCAACAGAAGCTAACCGGGCAACCTGGCATTCTCCTTCACCCCTCCCATAATAACGCCAGAGAAAGCCAGCTAAATCAGGTTTAAATAAGATTTAGAGTCTTATAATGAATGTTAAAATGTTTGGTTTTCAATAGGAAATCACTCAGCATACCAAGTACCAAGAAGATCTCAAATTGAATAAAAAAAGATTATCAATAGATACCAGCACCAAGAAGTAGAGGTGTTAGAATTACCTGACAAAGATTTTTTTAAGCAGTTATAAAAATGCTTCAGTAAGCAATTACAAACAAGTTTGAAACAAATGGAAAGTCTCAGCAAAGAATACAAGATACAGAGAAGAACCAAATGGAAATTTTAGTAGTGAAAAATACAATGACCAAAAAAAAAACCTCAGTGGATGGGCTCACCGGAAGGATGGAGGGGACAGAGGAAAGAATCAGTGAACTGGAAGATAGAATAACAGAAATTATCCGACCTGAAAAAAAAAAAAAAAGAATAGAGCCAAAGGGACCTGTGGGACTAATAACAAAAGATCTTATGTGTGTGTCATCAGAATCTCAGAAGGAGAGGAGAACAACAGGGTTGAAAAACTACTAGAACAAATAATGGCTGAAAACATCCCAAATTTGGCAAAAGACATAAACCTGCAGATTCAAGAAGCTAAGCTAACACCAAACAGCTTAAACCCAAAGTAATCCACACCAAGACACATCACGGCAAACTTCTGAAAACTAAAGACAAAGGGAAGTCTTAAAAACAGCATAAGAAAAATAGGACTTTACCTTAAGGGAAAAACAACCCAAATTGGGTTCGATCCCTGGTCAGGGAACTAGATCCACATGCATGCCGCAACTCAGGAGTCCACCTGCCACAACTCAGGAGCCTGCCTGTCGCAACTAAGACCTGGTGCAAATAATTAAATATATATATTTTGAAAGAAAATAGGAAGCTTGTTTATTAAAAAAATAATAAAAAAAAATTTAGTGGTTGCTTCTGGTTTTACATGATATATTCAGTTCAGGATTTCCTTCGGTTCCTCTAGGAAATCAACCCATAGCAACAAAGAGAACAAGAAACAGGCATGCCAACACCATCCCTGACAAAACTAGGAAACATTAGAAACCCCAAAGCAAAAGGTAGTAGGAAGGGCTGTTTAACAGTGAAGGTCAAATAGGAGTGAAAGAAAATGCAGAGCACACTCAAAGATGCAGATTTTTAGGAAGTGACCTGCAAAGTGAAACGTGGGCATAGACCACTGGTAGGAACTCTGGTGGGTTCAGTTTGGCTCTAAAGCAAAGCAGAGGACACGGAGGCTGAACAAGGCATCATATAGACAAGCCACACTTTTAAGGAGCATTCTGTCCATGTGCCGGGATGAAGGAGAAAGATCGCACTGTGACCACCCTCAGCCATCACTCTCAGTTGCTGAGAGGGAATGTGTCGTTAAAAAAATCATTCACATGCTCAGTGCAGTAAGATAAGTAAAATTACTCTGACCCCCCTCCCAGATGAACCTCCTGCACTCAGTTCATTCAAAGATAGGTTTCAAAAAGAAAAATCACAAGACTGATATCAAGATACTACCAAAAAAAAAAAAAAAAAAAAAGAGGCAGTTATATAAACGCAAGGCAAAATGATATAACTTTATAAGCCAATAAGGAAAGTAAAATTTGGACTAAGAAATAGCTGATTCAAAAAAGAAGGCACAAAAGGAGGAACTGGAAAAAAATCAGATGAGACAAATAGAAAACGAAAAGCAAAGTGGCAGATCAAATCCTACTTTATCAAAAATTATATTAAAGGTAGATGGACTAAGCACTCAATCAAAAGGTCGAAATATAGTCAGATTGGGTTAAAAAATAAAAAACAACAAAAACCAAGAGCCAACTGTATGCTGTGTATAAGAGTCACACTTTTGAAATACAAAGACACAAATAGAGTGAAGTTAAAATGATGGGAAAAGATATTTCATGAGAGCTTCCCTGGTGGCGCAGTGGTTGAGAATCTGCCTGCCAATGCAGGGGACACAGGTTCGAGCCCTGGTCTGGGAAGATCCCACATGCCACAGAGCAACTAGGCCCATGAGCCACAATTACTGAGACTGCGCGTCTGGAGCCTGTGCTCCGCAACAAGAGAGGCCGCGATAGTGAGAGGCCCGCGCACTGCGATGAAGAGTAGCCCCCGCTTGCCACAACTAGAGAAAGCCCTCGCACAGAAACGAAGACCCAACACAGCCAAAAATAAATTAATTAATTAATTAATTTTTTTAAAAAAGGATATTTCATGAAAGTTCTAATCAGAAGAAAGCTGAAGTGGCTATATTAATATCACACAAAAATTATTTCAAGTTCAAGAGTATTATTATCAACAAAGACATTTCTATCTAGCATATAGAGGTTGTATAAGTTAGACAATTTCTTAGAGGGAATCAAAAGAAACCATGTAAAGCTGACACATTAAGTAACAGAAGTGGGAGTTCCCTGGCGGTCCAGTGGTTAGGACTCAGTGCTTTCACTGCTGAGGACCCAGGTTCAATCCCTGGTTGAGGAACTAAGATTCCACAAGCTGCATGGCGTGGCCAAAAAAAAAAAAAGTGACAGAAGAATAAATGTATGTAAAAATGCAAAGGTAAAATGCGTAAGAAAAATAAAATCAAAAGCCTTGTGTGGTAGAGTGGCAGGAGGGGAAACATGGACACACACTGCTCTCATCTCACAGTCACAAGTCACAATATGCTGTCTGAGGGCCTAGAGGGTCAAATATATTCCATAAAGTTATAGAGGACATCACCAGAACAAAAACTTTAAATGTCCAAATTATCAGATAAAACTCCTACCTAAACAAGCAAAGGCAGACCACATAGTAGAAGACATTTTAAAGGTAAATGAAGGCAGAAAACACAGGTCTAATAGAGATGCCAAGATTAGGCCAGCCACATCTGTAATATCAATCAACGTAAAGGGACTAAACTCACCTATTAAAGTGGCCAACCATGTTGTATCACAAGGCAAAACATAACATTTTCTGTTTCAAAAAGATAAACCCGGGCTTCCCTGGTGGCGCAGCAGTTGAGAATCTGCCTGCCAATGCAGGGGACACGGGTTCGAGCCCTGGTCTGGGAAGATCCCACATACCGCGGAGCAACTAGGCCCGTGCGTCACAACTACTGAGCCTGCGCGTCTGGAGCCTGTGCTCCGCAACAAGAGAGGCCGCGACAGTGAGAGGCCCGCACACAGCAATGAAGAGTGGCCCCCCCTTGCCGCAACTAGAGAAAGCCCTCGCACAAAAATGAAGACCCAACACAGCCAAAAATAAATAAATAAATAAATAAAATAAGCTCATAAAAGAAGCTACAGAAAAAACTTCATAAAAAAAAAAAAGATAAACCCACAACAAAGGACTCAGAATTAGTTTTAAAGTGACTTTCAAAATAAGACATAGATAAAAGAATATCAGGCAAATCAAAAGAAAGAAATCATAAAAATCTGTCAATCATGGATTGACAGATTTTTAAATATATTTAAAATATATTTTAAATATATATTTTTTAAAATATATATTTAAAATATATTTAAACATATAAAATATAAAAATATATATATTTAAAATATATTAAGATATATTCTTAAATATCACAGAAGGTTGAAGTTAGGGCAAAAAAATGAAAGGAGAAAGTGAAGGCCTATTTTTAATGATAGATGATGCAATCCACAGTGAAAATGTAACAATTTAAAATATCTATATATAGCAAATAATTTTGTCAATATTCATAAAGGAAGAACTACAGGAACTATAAAGAGAAATAGAAACACATTAGAAGTAGGAGACCTTAACTCATCTCTCTTAGATTCTAACAGATCAAGTGGATTAAAAATAAGTGAAGATATACAAGTCCACCCTGAAAAGAGACATTCATCTTATTTTTCAAATGCCCATGGGGCATTCACACAAACGGACCACACATTAAGCCACAAGGAAAATCTCAATAAATTCTAAAAAATATAACTAGTATAATCTCTAATCATAATTCAAAGTAAACTAGAAATTAATATAAAACTAAATGACAAAAATAAATAAAACAAACAAAATACCCTTCCACTTGGAAATTTTAAAACTTTGTTTCAAGCATGTCTTAGGTCAAAGAGGGAAGTAAAACTGAAATAAATAAAATAATGATAGTGAACATATCACATTTTAGAACCAAAATTTGTAGCCTGAAATAATTACTTAATCTTAGAGTGAAAACTAATTAATAAAGTATCTGCCTCAGTAAGTTAGAAAAAGAACAGTAAAATGAAGCCAAAGAAAGAAGAAATAAAGTAGAAATTAAAACAGCAAAAAGGAAAACAATACATATATAACAGTTTCTTTTAAAAAATCAATAAAATAGAGAAATAGCTAACCTAATCATGAAAAGAAGAGAAAGCACAAATTCACAAAATAAGAAATGAAAAGGGAGAAACAATCACAGTTATAGAGGAAATTAAAAGAATAATGAAAGATTACTTTTCTTAATTATATGCAAATAAATCTGAATTCCTAGATAAAGTGGACTATTCTCCAGGAAAATGAAACGGATCTTAGGAGAGAAGGGAAGTATAAACACATCAATTACCATAGAAGGAACAGGAATTTGTCCAAGAGCTTCTTGCTAACTATCATCTCTCTCTCGGTAAAAATCAGCTGAATAAATTTGAAAGATCTTATTGGCTTTACTCAACAATTTGCAAGTTGGACAGCATCCAACCAGGCAGATAGAAAGGAGCTCCGAGGAGCCGTACAAAGTAAAAGACTTTTTTAGGCAGAAGGGAGCAGGAACAAGGAAGTTATTCTAAGTAAAAATAGGATTGGTTATTGTAAGGTGGCTTTCCTTTAGAGGAGGGCAGGGGTCTATCGGACAGGTGACCTCACTAGTGCTGATCAAGCGATTCCTGACTGACTGGTTTAAGATTCCATTTCAGGGAGAGCAGAAGTTGTAATTAAGTCTCGGTTTGGTGATATGGGGCTTAGCATAAGCAACTCCATTTTGGGCCTGTTGTTTTGTTTCTAACACTTGTAACCCCCAAAGAACCAGGCGCAAAGATTTTACAGGAGATTCCACCAAACCTCTAAGGAGCAGATGACTGCAATGCAATTGCTAATGTTTCCGTGCATAGACAAAGAAGAAAACCTTTTAAATTCTTTGTGCAAAGCTAGCAAACCCAAACCTGACAACCATAGCACAAAAAGAAAACTACAGACCAAATTTAGTTATAAACATTGATACAAAAATCCTTAGTAAAATATTAACAAACAGAATCCAGCAAATGTTGAAAGAGTAATCTTTTAACCAAGTGGAGTTTATTTTGGGAATGCAAGGATAGTTCAGTAAAGATATTCAATATTAAAGCAATTCCCTCAAAAGAAAAATAATATACTTATGATTCATCCATTTATAAACATCCATTCTTTTTTTTTTTTTTAATTAATTTATTTATTTATTTATTTTTGGCTGTGTTGGATCTTCGTTTCTGTGTGAGGGCTTTCTCTAGTTGCGGCGAGCGGGGGCCACTCTTCATCCCGGTGCGCGGGCCTCTCACTATCGTGGCCTCTCTTGTTGCGGAGCACAGGCTCCAGACGTGCAGGCTCAGTAATTGTGGCTCACGGGCCTAGTTGCTCCGTGGCATGTGGGATCTTCCCAGACCAGGGCTCGAACCCGTGTCCCCTGCATTGGCAGGCAGATTCTCAACCACTGCGCCACCAGGGAAGCCCTAAACATCCATTCTTGATAAAAATTCTGAATAGATAAAAAATTACAAAGTAATTCCTTAGCATGAATTTTAAAAAGTATCTGTCCCACCTAAACTACTATAATGCTTATAGAAAAAAGCTAAAAATGTCCTATTAAAGTGAGGAGCAAGGCAGAAATGTCCATTACCCTCACTATTATTTAGCGGTGTTTGAGATACTAGCCAAGGCCAAGATGTTAGCAGAAGAAATAAGAGGTATAAAAATTAGAAAGGAGAAAGTAAAATCGTCATTATTTGCACACAGTATTTTATACCTAGGAAGCCTCAAAAAATAATCTAAAAACTAGATCAATCAGAGAAATCAGTAAGGTAGATAGAAAATCATAAAGATAAATCGACAGCCTTCAAAAGTACAAATAATACCCAGTTAGAAGATACAACGGAAGAAAAGACCTCATTACAATAGCAATAAAAAAAAGAATTAACTAGAAATAAGCTTAATAGGAAAAGTACAAGAATTATAGAAAACTTGAAAATATTATTGAGGTCCCTCCAAAGAAGACTTAGACATATGGCAAGGTATATTATGTCCCTGAAGAGGAAGTTAACCTCATAAAGATACCAATTACCTCTAAGTTAATTTACATATTTCCTGTAATCCCAGTAAAAATGCCAACATGAACTTTTTAAACTAGATAAACTGATTCTAATCACATGGAAAAATAAAAGGGTACTGAAAGCCAGGGAAAATCTGAAAAACGAAAAGTGAAGTTGGGGGAATTGTCCCACAGATACCAAACGTATTTAAAAGCTCTGGATTTAGAACCATGTGGTATTGGTGTGAGAATCAGCCCATCTTGGTGTCCCTCCAAATACTCTTCTCCATCTTCCCCATCTCAGTAAAGCACCTCTATCCACCCCGTTGCTCATTTCAGAGACATAGAGTTCTTCTTTGACACATCCCTATTCTTTATCCCTCACCATACATTTCATTACTATACTGTGCAAATTCTACCTGCAAAATACCTCTAAAAAGTGTCCATATCTCCCCAAATCACCCCCATCTATTATAGTCCAGGTCAACATCCTCGCTCACCTGGACCTTTGCAGAAGTCTCCCCTCTTCCACTCTCATCTACTTCCCAGCCATTCTCCATGAAGTCAGAGATGGTTCTAAAGAACAGATCTGATCACATCACTGTCCTGCTTCAAATCCTTCAATTGCACTTAAGATAAAAATCCCAAAGAGCTGAGAGCGCCATAAAACCCACGTGGTAAGCCCTATCTTCCTCCCCAACCTCATCGCTGCCCACACGCCTGCTTGCTGTCCGAGCTCTGACCACTCTCTCCTTTAGTTCCCTCAAGTTGTCAAGCCCTTTCCCCACCTCCAGGCATGTGATTCCCTTTGCCTGGAATATTCTTCACAAGGCTAACTGCTTAATCACCTTTCTTCTTTGTTTTAAAATAAACTTTTCATTTTGAGGAAATTCTAGATTCATACGCAGTTGTAAGGGATAATACAGAGAGACCCCTTTACCCTTCACCCAGTCTCCCCCAACGATAACACCCTGCATAACCATGGCACAATATCACAACCGGGAGACTGACGTGTACGCAATTCATCAACATTCAGATTTCACCAGTTTACGTGGAATCCTGTGTGTGTATTTAGTTCTGTACAATTTTATCACATGTATAGATTCATGTGACCATCACCACAGTCAAGACACAGAACAAGGATCCATCACAAGGATCCCTCAGGCTACCTGACTGCAGTCACAGGAACCTCCCTCTTCCCCTCTCTTCTCCCTCAGCTTTTAAGTCTCTGCTTAAACATTCTTCACTCAAACAAACCTTCCTCAATCGTCTTGTCTACACTTCTCTGTTAAACGCTCTCATGGTAATGCCCCAAACGTCCTCACAATTTTCACAATTTAGAATTAGGGGGCTAATGCTTTTGAAGTGCTTCTCAGTTTAGGTTTTCTTATGGGTAAGCCGTTTTTCTATCCTGGCACCCTGCTCTCTGCTCTCTCTCCAGTGAAGGTGGGAAGGCTGCTAGTACTTCCAAAAGGAGAATAAAACGTAGGGGATCAAGACGATGCAACAGAAGGGAAAGGTGAGATATCACTGCTTTTGTTCCCACGGACTGTGGGGAAGGAAGCGTGTGGAGACACATGTGTCTTGGCCTCCTTTTCTTTTCCTTTTTTTTAAAATAAATTTATTTATTTATTTTTGGCTGCATTGGGTCTTCGTTGCTGCGTGCGGGCTTTCTCTAGTTGCAGCAAGTGGGAGCTACTCTTCATTGCAGTGCGTGGGCTTTTCACTGCGGTGCCTTCTCTTGTTGCGGAGCACAGGCTCTAGGCATGTGGGCTTCAGTAGTTGTGGCACGTGGGCTCAGTAGTTGTGTCTTGCAGGCTTTGTTGCTCCGCGGCATGTGGGATCTTCCCGGACCAGGGCTCGAACCCATGTCCCCTGCATTGGCAGGCGGATTCTTAACCACTGTGCCACCAGGGAAGTCCTCGGCCTCCTTTTCTGGGCGAAGTCCCAGGGTGGGGAAGCAGGCTACAGCACGGAATGAAGACGAAGCAGAAAGCAGAGGGAATGTGCCCAGGTTCCCATCTGGGACTCTGGGAGGAGAGGTCCTTGCTCAGCCTGGGGCAGCTGCACGGGCAGGCAGAGCGAGCCTCCTGCATACACATGCAGGGCCCTGAGCCACACAGAGGTCCCCATCCTCTCCTGAGACTTTCGGGGGAGCTGGCCAGAAAGGAGGATGAGACAAAGGTGGAGACTGAGGCACCGTGACACCAGAGCCAAGCGCTACAGAGAGGCTGAGAGAGTATGACCTCAGCTGCAGATGACCCCACTAATCACACCCCAGTCAGTGACACCCAGGCACAGGTGCCTGTTTGGCCCTTTCCCTCCACTCAAGGTGGTCACACAAACCCCTACATACCCAGACGCCGTTTTGGAAAGAAGTCAGTGCAGGGTGAGGAAATGAATTCTCCAAAGGGAACTGATTTGAAGTACTGGATTGGACTGAGTTTAACAGATTGGAATCCAGTTTAAAATTTTCTCCAAGATCCAGCAGGTGGCTTTGGAAAATGAGGAGCCTTTTTCTCTTTCTAAGAAAGAAACCTGTACACATACGTTGGTTGGTATGATTCTTTGTTTAAAATCTACCTCCCATTAAACTATAAATTTCACAAGGTAAGGAAATGTCTGATTGTTGTTTTTCTTGCAGTATCCGCAGTGCCATCATGTAGTAGGTACTCAGATATTATTTATTAAAAAATTAATGAATGCCTACAGATTCAGCTATGTACTTTATTAAGGATTCACTCATTCTGCTAGGCAAGTCTGAAAATTCTCTGAGTATATACTAGACACTTTAAATGCCCACCAAGATAAAAGTTTTCAATGAAAAGCTGACTTTGGCCAGGACATGTTATTGTGTTACACATAAAACATAAATGGCTCAATGACTCTCCTCCAGAGTAGATAGCTCTGTCACTAACTCACTGTATAATCTGAATAAGTCATTCAACCTCTTTGGCAGGGGAGGGAGGTGGTAGTCTCAAAAATTTTTTCTCCATATGAAGAACGGACTATCCCTCCTAGCTTCAATGGTAAATGAAGAATAGCTAATTAATATGATTATGAAACTTGCCTACTCTGAAGACATGCCTACAAAAAAAAAAAAAACACTTGCTCCTTAAATAATGAATGCCATTTAAAAATATCCTTTCCAAGGCTGTGTCGGGAAATCCTGGGCCTGATCTGGGCTGAGTTTGATAGTCATGTGTCCCATGGGAGGGGCAGCTCAAAGCTTAAGGAGACACGTTTCCAACTGTGAGAGCTAGTGTCCTTCTCAGGAGACTTGACATGGACCAAAAATAAGAGACCTCTTCAAGCAGCCCACCTCTGCTTTAAAGAGAAAATCCCAAACCACCCTGAGGCCATGGGAGCACAGAGATGGCAAGCTGCCACCCTAGTTAGGATGGTTTTATTAGCCTGCGCCATGTCACAACGCTTATTTACTCCAAGTGCTAAGGTTCCAATCCAAGTTATTTCTAAGCCTCTTGCTTCTGTTCCCATAACTGTGCCATTGTGTGATGAATTATGACCCTGAAAGAAGTTTTATTCGTGAGAATGAGTCCTCTTAAAAAAAAAAAAAAAAAAAAGATTTGGCAATAGGTGTTTACTTCACAGGCTACTTCCCAAAGATAAACTATTTCAGTTGTTGTGCCTTGTCCAGGAGTGTGGTTGGGCTTTAATTAAATAATTCATCAATATTTTTAAGCCCTCGTATGCCAGGGACTGTGTCAATTCATGATCCAAAAGAATGACCCTGGACCTCCTCTAGTTGTAGTCAAAGCTATTTTGGTTGCCAGTCATGGAAACTCACTCAAACTATCTTAAACAAAAAGAAGAGAATGAAGTGAAAAGACGCAGGAACATTCACGGAACCAAGTGCAAGATGCTGGGCTTCACATGGTACTGGAACCAGCACCTGGGAAGCCAGAGACAGTTCCTTTCTGTTTCTTTTTGGAAGTTTTTGGCCTCTCATCTCTGCTTCTCTCTAAGCATCTACCTGATTTTTCTCTCCACAAACTCAATTTCTTTCCTTCTAGAAGAACAAGGCTCGTGCAGTCCTCTTAATGTTCTCTCATTTCCGTTCCACCAACCACTAGGAATCCTTTTGTCCCAACTGTAAATTCCCAGGAAAGAGAAGTGCTGGCTCAGTCTATGCGCAGGTGGGCTCTCTTCTGGCTGGGATCGGCGCCCCTGGTCCTTTGGGAGAGGCCGTCTCATCAGTTGAGGCTGGGTCAGGGAAGCAGAACCTTCCATGTATGCAGGGATGAAGGGTTGATTAAATGGGCTAGGAGGTCACAGAGCCATTGGAGAGAATGGAGGATGGACAGTCAGACAAACAACAGCCCTCCTCTCAGCCTGCACAGCCAAGCAGTGGTTTTCAAGAATCCACCCCGAAACCACTGCAAATCTCATGAAGTCTGGGGTTACTCTCCCACCTATCTCAGTCCGCAATGGGGCGATTCTCAAGAAGTTCACCCAGGAGCTGCTCCAATGACCAAGAACCTCCTGGAAGCCCCCACTCGCTCTGCGTTAGCCTGCAGCACAGATGAGCAATTCTCAGAAGCAGCTGCCAGCTCCCTCAGCTGCCTGTACCCTGAAAATGGGTGATTCACAGGAGCTTGCCCAGAAACTGCTGCAAACCTCAGGTCTGCCTACAGATCCCTCCAGACAAGAATCACTTCTCCTTCTCTTCCGGCTGCTACGTCTCAGGAGTGCCTCTTATTGGGAAACTCTGACCAGAACACTACGTGGAGGGGGATTCTGGAAAATGTCGTCCCAAGCTTCCCTTGTGTGATGTAGAGGAGAAGGTGGAAGGGGATGGTGATGGGCTGAGCCCCACCCCAGACAATCAGTGCAGCCCAGGAACCCTGGAGGTGCAGGACTACCTGGGACAAACCTCCATGTGTGCATGCCTGTGCCTGTGTGTGCACATGCAAGTGGACCTGTGTGTGCACATGCAAGTGGGCATGCATGTGTACATGTGTGTGTTTGTACAGGGGGGTGATGGCAGGAAACAGACAGGTCTCAGGAACTGGGGCATGGCCTGGGCATCACTTAATACCAGAAGAGGGCAGATTTCTCTTCCTGTCTGTCCCTACACAAGCTGAGAATATTTCATTTCAGCTTCTTTTAGGAAAACTCACTGTAAGCCATCCAAAGGGCTAGTCTGTAGTGAACATTTGATGTTCACACATCCTCAGCATTTCTTCCTCCTACTTCTTTTTTTAAAATAATTATTTCTTTATTTAGGCTGAGTTGGGTCTTAGTTGCGGCATGCAGACTCTTAGTTGCGGCGTGCAGACTCTTAGTTGCGGCATGCATGTGGGATCTAGTTCCCTGACCAGGGATCGAACCCCGGCCCCCTGCATTGGGAGCGCAGAGTCTTAGCCACTGGACCACCAGGGAAGTCCCTTCCTCCTCCTTCTTACAATAGGTGCTCACTTTAATGCGAGGAGCCACATTCTCGATGGGGATGTCTTAAGTACCACTCCACGGGCAAGTGAGTCAGGAATCCCTATCCAGCCCACTGCCCCAGCCCGGGGGTCCAGCAGTTGACAGGACAATGGACAGGGGAGCAAGCCCAGCCAGTCAAGTCCTCCCTGAGAGGACTTGCAAAATTAGTGAAATGTAAGGCCGGGATTCATGCTCTTCTCATCAAGAGAGCCTGTCCAAGAGAGAGCCTTGATAATCTCTTTTGCGTGCCCACAGCCAGTAATATCTGAGGCCAGTTACTTCTGGGCTTTTTAATTACATGAGCCAATAAATTCCCATTTTACTTAAGTCCTTGAGTTGAATGTCTCCATCAAACATTCCAACTAATAAATAAACACAACCGAATCTGTTCTAGGCTGTTCCTTTGCTCATATGTTCTCTGGGCCATTTCCTTGGTCCATCTCTATCTGTTGAAATCCCATTTACTTTCACCACCAAGTCAAATGCCATCTTCTTTTACATGGAACCTGCCTGTTCCCCTGGCCCCTTACCCCCCTGTACCTTGGGAGCTCCACATTACCCTGCACTGTCTCTCCTGAGTGAGCTGTTCACCCTCCTTTCCCCACACAGTGTGAACCACAGTGGTAAGTTGCATGGGAGACACTGTCTCATTCATCTTTGTATTGCCTGCTGACTTAAGTGGGTTCTTGCATGATAAATACTAAGCATTTGTTGAATTTTAAAATGCCTGAAATCAACAACAATAACAAAACAACCCCATTCAAAAATGGGCAAAGGACTTGAATAGATATTTCTCCAAAGAAGAAACACGTGTCTTTCAGTAAACACATGAAAAGATGCTTAACATTATTATACATCAAGGAAATGCAAATCAAAACCACAATGAGATATCACCTCACATCCATTAGGATGTCTTTTATCAAACAAAAAAAACACACAAAAACCTGAAAAAAAAAGATGTGTTAGGGAGGATGTGGAGAAACTGGAACCCTTGTATGTTGGTGGGAATGTAAAACATTGCAGTCCCTATGGAAAACTGTATGGCGGTTCTTCAAAATATTAAGCATAGAACTACCCTATGATCTAGGAATTCCACTCCTAGGTATATACCCCAAAGAATTGACAGCAAGAACTCAAACAGATATTTGTATACCCATGTTCATGGCAGCATTATTTACAATAGCCAAAAGGTAAAAACAACTCATGTATCCATTGACAGGTGAATGGATAAACAAAATGTGGTTCATCCTTACAATGGAATATTATTCAGCCATAAAAAGGAAAGAAATTCTGACACATGCTACAACATGGATGTAACTTGAGGACATTATACTACACGATGTAAGCCAGTCATAAAAAGACAAATACAAATACATGAAGTATCTAGAACAGTCATATGCATAGAGACAAAATGTAGAATTGTTGCTGCCAGAAACTGTGAGGAAGGGGGGATGGGGAGTTAGTGTTCAATGAATACAGTTTCAGTTTGGGATGATGAAAAAGTTCTGGGAACAGGTAGAGGTGATGGTTTCAGAACAATATGGTTGTACTTAATGCCTCTAAATTATATACTTAGAAATGGTTAAAATGGTAAATTTTATGTTATATATATTATACCACAATAAAAATTGCCTGAAATTTTGTACAGGTTTTTAAACTTATAGAGCCTTTCATGTCCGACATCTCATCTAACCCCAGTGACCAAGAACAGGGCAGATGTAATTTCATCTCTTCTAGAGATGAGGATACTAAGGTTCTGAAGATTTAGGTTGTGTCCGAAGTTAGTATATTGTGAAGCAGGTCTTTGGACTCTGAATTCCAGGCTTCTTCTGCTACTTCTCTCAGTATCAATTACCTTCTGGTAAAGGGCATCCATAAGCCAGAGCCTCACACATGTCATTTGCAGAAGAGCTTCTGTGGGTCTACATGGCCCTCCTGTTATCAGTGAGGAGAGTACATTCCCCCCAGGGAACCAGGGCTTTTCTAGGTGTTCCTCAAGTTGCCAACTGTTATGGACTGAATGTTTGTGCCCCCGCCCCCAACAAAATTCATGTGTTGATGCCCTAACCCCCAGTGTGGCTATATTTGGAGATGGGGCCTCTAAGGAAGAAATTAAGGTTACATGAGGCCATAGGGTGGGGCCCTAGTCCAAAGGGATTAGCGCCCTTGTAAGAAGAGACACCGGTGCCTTGCTCCTTCACCCTCTCAACACGTGCACAAAGAACAGGTCGTGTGAGCTCACAGTGAGATGGCAGCCACCTCCAAGAGAAGAAGCCTCAAAATGAACATATCTTGATCTTGGACTCCACAGCTCCAGAACTGTGAGAAATAAATGTCTGTTGATTAAGCCCCCCAGTCTACAGTACTTTGTCACAGCAGCTCCAGCTGTCAATAAAAGCAATATGACAAAAAACCACACTCCTTTGTCCAATACTCCTGGAAAACACACCCAAGAAAATCTCATGGGAAAAGGTTTCTGTTGGCCTCCCTCTTGGTGGCCTCCATCTTTCTTGTAGAGAAATAGTCTCTATATGCTGGCTGAGACTTCAGTCTCAGGTGTCACAACTCCAAAGCCCTCCTCCAGCAGAAAGACAAACAACCACATGTGGAATCTAGAAAAATGGTACAGATGAACCCATTTGCAGGGCAGGAATAGAAACACAGACATAGAGAACAGACGTGTGGACATAGGGGGAGAAGGGGAGGGTGGAATGAATTGGGAGATTAGGTTTGGCATAAATACACTACCATGTGTAAAATAGATAGCTAGTGGGAACCGGCTGTACAGCACAGGGAGCTCAGCTCAGGGCTCTGTGATCACCTAGAGGGGTAGGATAGGGAGGGTGGGAGGGAGATGCAAGAGGGAGGGGATATATGTATACATATAGCTGATTCACTTCACTGTACAGCAGAAACTAACACAGCGTTGTAAAGCAATTATACTCCAATAAAAATAAAATAAAATAAGAAAGACAAACAACCAAATCCCTGGACTTTGATCCAGGCAATTCAGCACCCCCCCCCCCCCCGAGTTAGCTCACCTCAGCTCCGTCTGAGGAGTTTTGGTCCTGGCTGAGAAGCACCCGGCTCGGCTGCTGCCAGCTTGGCTCTTGTCTCAACGGCAGCTACTCCAGTCCAGTGGGTGCCACTCAACACCCACGCAGCGCGAGCAGAGTCTGAGCAGCCTCGGCTGTCATCTGCACATTCTGGTCCTCCTCAACATGGAGTACTCCCTTGAGACACAGACGTGGGCCACATGGGAAAGCTACCAACACAAACAGTGAAGAAAACGAGTGATTTTTCTTGAATATCATGTTGTTGAGAAGCGTGGGCTCCAGGTGAGTTCTATGTTCACTGCTGGAAGAGAAGACTGTAACTTAGCATGTGCCAAAAGCCTATTATGTGCCAGCGAGTGAGTTAAGCCTTTCCCCACAGGTTATTTAATTCTTACAACAGTCCTGCAAGGTACAGGTCGCTATCCCAATGTTTTAAACAGGATTTTTAATTGTGGTAGAATACACATAACAAAATTTGCCATCTTAACCATTTTTAGGTGTATAGCTCTGTGGCATTAAGTACATTCACGTTATTGTGCAACCATCACCACCATATTTAGAACTCTTTTCGTCATCCCAAACTGAATCTTCCTGTTCCCTTCTCCCCCCAGGCCATGGAAACCACCAATCTGCTTTATGTCTCCATGAATCTGACTACTCCAGGTACTTCATATAAGTAGAATCATCTGGTATTTGTCTTTTTGTGACCAGCTTATTTCACTTAGCATAATGACCTCCAGGTTCATCCATGTTGTAGCATGTGTCAGAAATCCCTCCTATTTTAAGGTGGAATAATATTCCATTGTATGGATACGTCACATTTTCTTTATCCATTCCTCTGTTGATGGATACTTGGGGTTTTTCCACTTTTTGGCTCTGGTGCTGCTATGACGATGGCTCTACAAATATCTGAGTTCCTGCTTTCAGCTCTGTGACATGTACACATAGGAATGTAATTGCTAAATCATATGGTAATTCTATGTTTAATTTTTTGAGGTACCATCATACTACATCCATAGTGGCTGCAACATTTTGCATTCCCACCAACAGTACACAAGGGTTCCAGTTTTTCCACTTCCTCCTTAGCACTTATTATTTTCTGGGTTTCTGTTTTGTTTTGCTTTGTTTTTTGATAATAGCCATCCTAATAGGTGTGAGGTGGTATCTCATTGTGGTTTTAATTTGCATTTCCCTGATGTCTATTAACATTGAGCATCTTTTCATGTGCTTATTGACCACTTGTATATCTTCTGTGGAGAAATGTCTATTCAAGGCCTTTGCCCATTTTTAATGGAGTTGTTTGGTTTTTGTTTTTCTTGAGTTGTAAGAGTCCTTTATACATTCTGGATATTAACTTCTTATCAGATATATGATTTGCAAATATTGTCTCCCATCCCATTGGTTGCCTTTTCATTCTGTTATTGTGTCCTTTGATACACAACTATTTTAAATTTTGATACAGTCCAATTTGTCTAGTTTTGCTTTTGTTGCCTGTGCTTTTGATGTCATACCCCAAAAAATCATTACCAAATCTAATGTCATGAAGCTTTTCCTCTCTGTTTTCTTCTAAGAGTTTATTGTTTTAGCTATTAAGTTTAGGTTTTCAATCCATTTGGAGTTAATTCATGTATGTGGCATAAGGTAATGGTCCAACTTTATTCTTTTGCATGTGGATATCCAGTTATCCCAGCACCAATTGTTGAGAAGACTGTCCTTTCCCCATTGAATTGTTTTGGCACCCTTGTTGAAAATCCTTTGACCATATATGTGAGAGTTTATTTCTGAGCTCTCTAGTCTATTTCTTTGTCTGCATGTCTGTCAAATGCCAACACCACACTGTTTTGATTACTATAGCTTTGTAGTATGCTTTGAAATCAGGAAGTGTGAGTCCTCCAGCTTTGTATTTCTTTTTCAAGATTATTTTGGCTATTCATGGTCCCTTGAGATTCCATATCAATTTTAGGATGAACCTTTCTGTTTCTTCAAAAACTACTATTGGGATTTTGATAGGGTTGGCATTCAATCTTAGATAGCTTTGGGTAGTCCTGACATCTTAAAAATATTAAGTCTTCCAATCCGTGAATATGGGATATCTCTCCTTTTATTTGCATCTTTTGAAATTTCTTTCAACATTTTCTAGTTTTCAGTGTACAAGTCTTTCACCTCCTTGGTTAAGTTTATTCTTAAGCATTTCATTCTTTTTGATGCTATTGTAAATGGAATTGTCTCCCTAATTTCTTTTTTGGGTTGCTTATTGTTAGTGTATAGAAATGCAATTGACTTGTGTGTGCTGATTTTGTATACTGAAACTTTTCTCAATTAATTTATTAATTTTTTTTTAATTTATTAATTTAACAGGTTTTTTTGTGTGTGTGTGTGTGTGTGTGCGTGTGTGTGTGTTATAAGTAATCTTTAAGGTTTTCTACATATAAGATCACATCATCTGCGAACAGAGATAATTTTACTTCTTCCTTTCTAATTTGGATGCCTTTATTTTTATTTTTCTTGCCTAGTTCCTCTGTCTAGGACTTCCAGTACTGTGTTAAATGGAAGTGGGGAAAGTGGGCGTCATTGTCTTCATCTTAAAGGAAAAGCTTTCAGTCTTTCACTATTGAGTATGAAGTTAGCTGTGGCCTTTTCATATATGACCTTTATTATGTTGAGGTAGTTTCCTTATATTCCTAGTTTGTTGAGTGTTTTTAACACAAGAAGGTGTTGAATTTTGTCAAATGCTTTTTTCTACATCAATTGAGATGATAGTGTGTTTTCCCCCCTTCATTCTGTTAATGTGGTATATTGAATGACTTTTGTATGTTGTACAGTTTTTGCATTCCAGGAATAAATTCCATTTGGTCATGGGGTATAATCCTTTAATGTGTTGTTGAATTCTGTTTGCTAGTGTTTTATTTAAAAACTGCCCCAATTTTTACAGATGAGGAAATTAAACTCTGAAGAGGTGAGACAATTTCTCTACAGCTACTCCTCTAGTAGGTGTTTGGAGCTGGGGTTCAAACCTGAGCCTGTTTGGTTCCAGAATCCATGCCATGTTCACTACACCAGGCTGCTTCTTCTTATTCCACAGCGGGGTCAAGAAAGGAAAATGTGGGCTACCAAACATGAGCTCTGTAACTTCACACACACAAAAAAAGATTTAACCATTTCTGAACCTCAGTTTGTGCTTCTGTAGAATAGGGATGATGGTGCCCGCTTTCTAGAGGTGTTTGTAATGTTTATATAAGACAAGAGATGTAACACTCCCAGACATCCTGAGCTTTTCATTAATGGCAGCATGTATGGCCCTCTGCCCCCCAGCTGGGCCTCCCATCTCAAACACAGCCTGCTCCCCAACCTTAGACAGAGGCTTCATGCGCAGCCTTTTAGCCAAATTACTGATTTCTTTTCTTTGCTATAAATATTCTAGAATCATTAAGACCATCAGCGAGTCATCCTGTGACTTTATGTTCTGGCCCACAAGGAATTTTCATTCCCCTATGAGTTATTGATTCCTTTTTGGAGCTCCCTTCTAAATACCTCCGGCCATTGACATTTCAAATATCCTTGTCTTTTGGCTCCCTTCAGTGGCCTCAACCCGTTTCCTGAATTCTTTCTCTTCCTTTTCTTCTTTTTTGGCAAGTTCAGTGACCAGAGCATTGCTGGTGGAGATACCTAGCATTTTTAGGAGTGTTTTCCCCCATTTTTCACAATAGCTCCAGGCAGATCATTTCTGGACCCAGCATGCAGAGTAACTAGATTCATAGTGGTGATGAAACGGAGGGAAGGGGGCAGGACACAACCTTTAAAAGAATGACATAGCCATAGTACATGACGAAAACTAGTGAGAACCAACTAGGTCCAAGATGGTGGAATATTCAACTTCCAGAAGACCCTGAGCCTCATTATACGCTCATTGTAATACACTAGCACACTAAGTGACACACCCACCAGGGCCATGACAGTTCTGAGGCCAACCATAAAAGGTCAAAAAGTGGGTGGTTGGCCCAATTCTTGGAAATCTCCACCCCTTCCCCAATATAGTTGGAATAATCCTCCCACTCATTAGCCTATGAAATTACCCAGCTCATAAAAACTAAGCACGCCATATTTTGAGGCCTCTTGCTTCTCGCCTTCTGAGATGGCCCACATTCTGTCTGTGGAGTGTGCTTCCTCTCTAAATAAATCTGATTCTCACCTATCACTTCATGTCCGAATTCTTTCACGACGAAGAAGGAACCTTAAATTCACCGGCAACAGTGATAAAATTTTTCTTAAGGGAAAAAGGAAGAAGGCAGTGGTAAATCCACAAATTCCACTCTTGGTTTTGGGCAACACACTCTTCCACTTAACAGGATTTTGTCCCTTTCCTTGGAAATAAGAAGCACAAAGCATGAATCCTGAGAATGCCCTCACAGTGTGTCTTGGGGAAGGAGCTGTGTGCTGACCACAGAGAGCAAGTTATAACCTCTTCTGCAAGGGTTGCAGTCAGAACTGCTGTTAAACTGTACTTTTTATTCAGTAACCTCATAGAGAACTGAACTCCGAGAGCTGAAGTTTACTTGTGCTTTCCAACCAAAAGGCCCCAAACCATCACTAAAGCTATAAATACCAGAATCCCTTCATCTTTGAAATACAGCCAGTTCTAGGTCTTGCTGAAATAGCCCGAAGCTGGTACACACAATGCATGTGTGTATGGTGAAAGAGGTCTTTATGAGTTTGCCTCTGCTGGAGGCCGGAGAGAAGGGTGAGCGGAATGTACTGGAATGTCTGGCAAACAGCAGAGGCAGATTTGGGGTTTAAGCTGCTTAGTGGGCCCCGCGGGGCTCTGCTCTAATCTCCGCCATGTGTGAGTCTGCAGGCTGCCTGGGTAACTCAGCCTCTGCACCATCTCCACAGCCGGGAAGCACGACGTGGGGCAGGGGACCCATTTGCGGGTTCGGGAGGACACCGTGCCCCCCTGAAGGTTGGGCGCGTGCACAGCCCTGGTGCTTACCTGTATGAGGCTTTCCTTCCTCCCAGACCATGCCCCAGCCTCCCCCTTGTGTTCAAGAATGTAGATGACACACGTCCTGAGAAAGACCCCAGGGCCAGCACTTCATCTCACCTACTTATCTGTGGTAATGCCGGCCTCCGTCAATAACAAATGTCAAGGGGGAAGGGGGGCTGGGATGAATTGGGAGATGGGGATTGACATATACACACTACTGATATTATGTATAAAATAGATAACAAATGAGAACCTACTGTATAGCACAGGAAACTCAGCTCAACTCTGCTCAGCTCTGTGGTGACCTAAATGGGAAGGAAATCCAAAAAAGAGAAGATATATGTATACGTATAGCCGATTCACTTTGCTGTACCGCAGAAACTAACACAACGTTGTAAAGCAATTCTACCCCAATAAAAATTAATATAAATAAATAAATAAAATAACAAATGTCATTTAGGACCTACTATGTACCACACACTGTGCTAGGCTCTGCAGAGAGAACAGTAAACAAGGCAGGCGTGGTCTCTTCTCTCCAGACCGTGCTTTCACCCAGGAAGCAAACCACAGAAAAGTCAATAAACAGAAAGCAAGAGAATTGCAGATTGTGAAAAGTTCTTTAACTAAAAACAAAACAAGGCAAGCCAAAAACCAAAAAAACAAACCCAGGATAAATAAAGTAGGGGCTGGTCAGAGAAGGCTCTCCAGGAGCAGGTGACAGTGGAGGAAATTCCCAGCAGGGGCTCCTCCTTGCAGGGCAGGAGGTAGGAAGGGCTTGCAGGGTCCTGGGAGCTGCAAGGAGGCTAGTGGGGCAGGAGCCGGGGAGCGAAGGGGAGAAGGACAGGAGATGAAATGGGAGGGTCTCTGTCTTCACAGGGGTGAGGCCCTACTGGGAAGCTGAAATTTATCACAAGAGCAGGGGAGGCACCAGAAGTATTTCCAGCCGTGGTAAGGGTGCTACAGCGTGAGAGTGTGTGTGCTTTAAGTCACTATGGCTACTGAATAGTGATGGGAGGAAGGAGGCAAGAGTAAACTAAATGAGATCAGCTAGGAAGGTACTGGAATAGTCCAGGGGAAAGACGATGGTGGCCTGAACTAGAGAAGGGAGGATGGAGCTGGGTGAGGCAGGGCTGACTGCGGATCAGTTTTACAAGTAGAACCAACAGGACTTGGTGGTGAACCGGGATGTGAGATAAATGTGAGGAATCCAAGGTGAGCGCTGGGTTTTTCCTTAGGCAACTGGGTGGCTGACGGTGCAACTTTCCTTTCCTTTTTTTTTTTTTTTTTTTAAATATTTATTTATTTATTTAGGCTGCCCCAGGTCTTAGCTGCGGCACACGGGATCTTTAGTTGCGGCATGCGAACTCTTAGTTGTGGCATGTGGACTTCTTAGTTGCGGCAGGCATGCGGGATCTAGTTCCCCGGCCAGGGATGGAACCCGGGCCCCCTGTACTGGGAGCACAGAGTCTTACCCACTGGACCACCAGGGAAGTCGCAGTGCAACTTTCTGATACAGAAAAGCTTGGGGGTAGGAATATATCTTAGCAAAGCAGTAACGGGGGACAGGACAGTTTGGGGGAGGAAAGATGAGATAAAAGTCAGCAGTGGCTCTCTGGGGTGGGTGTCTCTACCCACCCCACCCCAAAGCTTCCCGTCCTCCCGGGCACCTGGCCTGAGCGGCTCCACCCCTGGGAAGCCTCTTCCCTCCCTCTTCACCACTCAATGCTCCTTCCCAGCAAGCCCTCTCTCCAGGGTGAGGAGGGGACCCGTGCATGTTCGTGTCACCTTTACTTGCTTCTTGACCCTCAGCTGTCAGCACACAGACAGACTAAACCATTCAGAGATCTGGCAGTGTGGGATGGAAAAGGAGGGAAACAAACAGGGCCAGGGGAGCTAATCCTGTAGAGGAAAGGCCTCCAAATGCACAGCGTCCAGCAGACTCCAACAAGCCTCAAGATGTATGGAAAAGCCCAGCCTTGGAACTGAGGGATCTAAACCAGAGATGGAGGAAGGTCAAGGTTCAGCTTCCTTGTGGTCCTGAGCAATGGTCTTACTGGAAGAAGAACATTGATATGCAGCCACAAGGACAAGGGACGGGGTCCAACCCCCAAAGGGAGAGGAAAGGAGAAAAGCAAGAGTTGGGCAGGGAAGAAAGTCCCGATATGCAGACTGGATCAACCCAGCAGAGGACAGGTATGTGGTCTCTCCCATCTCCAAAAGGCACCGCACCCCCAGGCCACCATAACACCAGGCCTCTCCATCAGGTGGATCCAAGCTCCCGTTCACGGAATGCCCACCACTTGCCAAGCGTTGAGGCAGACAGCAACTTCGTGTCATGCTCACCACCCCCTGAGCCCCATTCTGTAGATGTGGACACAGCCTCAGAGCAGTGGTGGCCTCTGCTGGGAGCTCAAAGCTGGGAAGCAGTGGAATCAGGAGGGGACCTCAGGTGAGTCTCCCTCCAGAATCCTTGGCCCTTCCACCGCAGTGCCTCACCTGGGCTGGCTCAGCTCAGGACTGGGCTGGGCTCATTGTATGTGCCAAGGCCTTAGTGCTGGGGGGCCCTTGGGGACAGTGGGCAGGCAGCAGCCGTAGCAGGCAGCTCACCATTCAACCTGCTCCCCAGTCTGCTCGCAGGGCCTGTCCTGTTCCTTCCTCTGTGGTCTGCAGTCGGGGGAGCATATCAATAACCCTTGGTCCTCCAGCGCCTAAATCCCAGATCTTTCTGCTGCCTTATAGCTTAGAAAAGATGTGCCAGCACTTCCGTGGGACTGAGGAACAGATCCCCACCCCAGAACCCTTCCTTATGCAACATGATTCTGTTCTGCCTAGGTCCTCTGTGCTCTTTCTCGCTTCTGCAGGAAGCTTGTCTTCTACCCCAGACCAGCTCTTCTCAAGCTTTTTTACCTGATAGCACATTTTTTTTTTAAAATAAATTTATTTATTTATTTATTTATTTATTTATTTATTTTTGGCTGTGTTGGGTCTCCGTTTCTCTGCGAGGGCTTTCTCTAGTTGCGGCGAGCGGAGGCCGCTGTTCATCGCGGTGCGCAGGCCTCTCACTGTCGCAGCCTCTCTTGTTGCGGAGCACAGGCTCCAGACACGCAGGCTCAGTAGCTGTGGCTCACGGGCCTAGTTGCTCCGCGGCATGTGGGATCTTCCCAGACCAGGGTTCGAACCCGTGTCCCCTGCATTGGCAGGCAGATTCTCAACCACTGCACCACCAGGGAAGCCCCTGATAGCACATTTTGAAAATGATGACATTGGTACAGCTTGCAGGGTAAACAGAGGAGGCTACCCTGGCTTCCCCAGCCCCTAAAACCCGTAACCCATTCAAGACCCTCCACTGGGAAGCTCTGTGCCCCAAGACACCTAGATGGGGGCTACTTGTGGCTCTACCTCTATCAGCCCTTCATTCTGGTTCCCTTCTTCTCAGCCTTGTTGGGGACAGAATCCCAGAATGACCCAGCTTTGCATTCTGACATTTCCACTCTCTCAACTCTGATTGGAAATCGTGTCCATCTCCCCCTCCTCCTCCCATTCCCTTTGAATCAGCAGCCCTTTGATGCTTTATTTATGTAAAATGTCTAGCATGTGTCTGGCATATGGTAGGCATTCAAAATATGTTAGCTTAGTCCCCCTCTGTCCTCTCCTAACATATGCAGCAGGAAAGTAACTACATCACATGGCAGCAATATATACCAGATTTTCTGGGACAGTCCCAAATGTAAATCGTTTTATCATTTTCAAAAAGGTAACATTTTAAATGTATAATTACATGAAATTTAATTTTTAAAGAAAGAGTTATTCAGGTATTGTGGCAGGCAGAATTCTATGTTGGCCCCCAGGAATTCCTTAAACCAGGGATCTTATCCAGGTGTGCCTGCCCTTTTCACAAAGCCTTTTTTTTTTTTTTAAATTTTTATTGATTTATCTATTTATTCTTGGCTGTGTCAGCGCACGGGCTCACTAGTTGCAGCACGCGGGCTTCGTTGCTCCGCAGCATGTGGGATCTTAGTTCCCCAACCAGGGTTGGAACCCGTGTCCCCTGCATTGGAAGGCGGATTCTTAACCCCTGGACCAGCAGGGAAGTCCCCTCACATAAGCCTCTTAAAGTGGAGAGTTTTCTCTGGCTGGCGGCAGAGGAGGAAGTCAGAGGTCTGACCTGCCTCTGCTGGCTTTAAGATGGAGAGGCCACTGGCAAGGAGAACAGGTGGCCTCTAGGACCCGAGAGGTGACCTGCCTGACAGCCAGCAAGGAAATAGGGACCTTATTCCTACAGCTGCAAGGAATTAAATTCTGTCAATGACGAGAATGAGCTTGGAAACAGATTTTTCTCCAGAGTATCCAGACGAGAACTCGGCTGGCTGACTCCTTGGTTTCAGCCTTGTGTTATCCCGAACTTGGAACCCAGCCACAGCACACCCGACTTCAACACTCGGAGCTGTGAGCTCAGTGGGTGAGTTTATGGTGATTTGTTAGCAATAGAAAACTAACAGATATAACTTGCATGAAATAAATTCACTTTTAAGTGGTCAGCTCAGTGAGTTTTCATAAAGTTTTTGATGCACTTACCATCATAATCAACATACAGAACATTTCCATCACTCCAAAAGCTCCCTCTGCATTCAGTTCTCTGCCTCAGTCCCCAGTCCCTGAACTGTGTTTCTGTTCCTATCTTTTTTTTTTTTTTTCCTTTTCTGGAATGTCATACAAATGGAACATAAAGTAGATAGCCTTTTGTGTTTGATTTATTTCACTTAATGCAATGCTTTTGAGATTCTTCTGTGATGTTGCATGTATTAGGTCAGTCGTTTATTGCTGAGTAATATTCCCTTGTATGTATCATAATTTATCTCTTCACCTGTGATGTAGGTTTGGATTGTTCTCAGTTGTTGGCCATTATGAATAAAGCTTCTCTGAATATTTGCATGAAATATGTCTTTGTGCAGACAATGTATTTTTATTTCTCTTGGTAAATATCTGTGTGGACTGTATGATATACTTGTGTTTTCCGAAGTGGCTGTTCCATTTCACATTGTTACCAGAGATGGATGCGGTTTCAGCTATTCCACATCTTCATCAATGCTTCCCATTGTCAGACTTTTAAATGTTAACCATTCATGTGAGTATACAGTAGTATCTCATGAGATTTTTTTTTTTAATTTATTTATTGTCTGCGTTGGGTCTTCGTTGCTGCGTGCGGGCTTTCTCTAGTTGCGGCGAGCGGGAGCTACTCTTCATTGTGGTGCGTGGGCTTCTCATCACGGTGGCTTCTCTTGTTGCGAAACACGGGGTTCTAGGTGCACGGGCTTCAGTAGTTGTGGCTCACGGGCTCTAGAGCACAGGCTCAGTAGTTGTGGCACATGGGCTTAGTTGCTCCGTGGCATGTGGGATCTTCCCAGACCAGGGCTCGAACCCGTGTCCCCTGCATTGGCAGGTGGATTCTTAACCACTGCGCCATCAGGGAAGCCCCATGAGATTTTAATTTGTATTTCCCTAATGACTAATGTTGTGAAGCTTCTTTTCATGGGCTTATTTGCCATCTGTGTATGTTCTTGGGTAAAGGGTCTGTGCAAATCATTCACCCATATATATTTTTTTAATGTTCTGGATACAAGTCCTCTATCAGCTCTGCATTTTGCAAATATTTTCTTGCAGTCTGTGGCTTGTCTTTTCATTTCCTTAACAGTGTCATTTGAAGGGCAGAAAATTTTAATTTCAAAGAAGACCAATTTATCAACTTTTTAAATGGTTTGTGCCTTTTCTGTCATATCTAAAAAGTTTTGCCTAAATAAAGGTCACAAAGCTTTTCTTCTAATAGTTTTATCAAAGTAGCTCTTATATTTAAGTTTATGGTCAATTTGAAATTAATGTATTGTATATGATGCATGGTAATGGTAAGGGCTTGATTTTTGCTTATGAATATCCAGTTGTTCCAGAATCACTTAGTAAGAGTGTCCTTTCTCCATTGAACTGCCTTTGCATCTTTGTAAAAAAAATCAATTGACCATGTACATGTGAATCTATTCTGCTCTATTTGCCCATATATGTATGTATATATATATATATATATATATATATATATATCTTTTTTTTTTTAAGCCATACTTCTATCTTGGTTACTGTAGTATTATAGTAAGTCTTGAAATCATGTACTGTGAGTCTTTCAACTGTTTTTTTGTTTGTTTGCTTTCTAAAATCCTTTTGGCTATTCTAGATCCTTTGCATTTCTATGTAAATTTTAGAGTCGGCTTGTCAATTTCTATGAAAAAAACCTTCACGGATTTTGATTGGAATTGCACTGAACCTATGGACTAATTTGGGAAGAAATGAAACCTTAACAATATTGAGTTTTCCCATCCATGAACACAACATAGCTCTCCATTTATTTAGGTCTTCCTTAATTCCTGATAACAACGTTTTATATGTTTCAGTGCATAGGCCTTACACATATTTTGCTAATATTTTCCCTAAATATTTAATTTGTTGATGCTTATACAATGGTATTTAAATTTTTATGTCCAATTATTCATTGTTAGCATATATAAACACAGTTAATTTTTGTAATCTTGACCTTTTCAACATTGCTAAACCCACTTAGTTCTAGTACCTTTTTGGTAAATTCTCTGGGATTTTCTATGCCAAAAATTATGTCGTATGCAAATACAGTTTTACTTTTTCCTTTCTAATATGTAGGACTTTAATTTCTTTTTCCTGACTTATTGCACTGACTGGGACCACAAGAAAAATATTTACTAGAAGTAGTAGAAGGCATTCCTTGCAGTGTTCTTGAGCTTAAGGGGAAAGCATTCAGTTTTTCACCATTAAGTATGCTGTTAGCTATAGGTTTTCAGTAAATGCTCTTCATCAGGTTAAGGAAGTTCCTGCTATTCTTAGTCTGTGCAAAGTTTTTAACAAAGAATCGATCTTAAATTTTGTCTCATGCTATTTCTTCATCTATTGACATGATCATATCATAGGTTTTTTTTTTCTTTTTTAGTGTATCAATAGGCCGAATTATATTAATTAATTTTCTAATGCTGAAACAGACTTGTATTTTTGGGAAAAACCCCACTTGGTCATAAAGTACTATCTTTTTTATGTATTGAAGGATTTGAGTTGTTAAAATTTTGTTAAGGATTTTGGCTGCTGTGTTCATAAGGGACATTGGTCTGTAGCTTTCTTTTCTTGTAAGATCTTTGCCTTGTTTTGGCATCAGGGTAATGCTGGTAATACAAGTTGAAAAGTGTTGCCTTCTCATATTTTCTGGAAAAGCTTATGTAAAATAGCTATTTTTTTTAAAGGTGCATATCCCTATTTGAACTCTTTTTATTTTATTTTATTTTATTTTTGGCTGCACCACGCGGCTTGCAGAATCTTAGTTCCCTGACCAGGGATCGAACTCAGGCCCACAGCAGTGAAAGCGTGGAGTCCTCACCACTGGACCACCAGGGAATTCCCCAAAAATTGCTATTATTTTTTAAATTTTTGGTAAAATTTCTTAAATTTTTGGTAGAATTTACCAGTGAAGCCACCTGGGCCTGGAGTAGTCTTTGTGAGAAGGTTTTTAACTATGAGTTCCTTTTATTTAACAGATAAGGACTAATCAGCTTATCTATTTCTTCTTGAGTAGCTTGTGTCTTTTAAAGAATTAATCCATTTCATCTAAGTTATAAAATTTACTGGCATAAAATTGCTCATAATTCTTATTATTTTTTATTTTTTAGTGACTAGGGCTCTATAGTGATGTCCCCTAATTCCAGATATTGGTAATTTGTTTCTTCTCTTTTTTTGCTGATTAGTTTTGCTAGGAATTTATCAACTGTATTGATCTTTAAAGAACCAACTTTTGGATTTATTAACTTCCTCTGTCATTTTTCTGTTTTCTATTTCACTGATTTCTGCTCTGATCTTCATTATTTCCTTTCTTATGCTGACTTTGGTCATGCTTTGCTCTTTCATTGTGGTCAGAAGACATAGTTTTAATGATGAGAATCTTTTTAAATTTATTGAGGGTTTTTTGTTTTTGTTTGTTTGTAGCCCACAGTGTAGACTACTTTAGTAAATGTTTTATGTGCAGTTGAAAAGACTGTGTATTCTGCTGATGTTGGATGGAATGTTCTATAACTGTCAATTAGATCAAGTTGGTTAGTGATGTTGCTCAGGTCTTATATAGCATCTCTGATTTTTTTGTCTATTTGCCTTAACCATTGGAGGGAAGTGTTGAAGTTTCCAACTATAATTATAGACTTGACTTTTTCTTTTTCAACGCTTTCCATTTTTTTCTTTATATATTTCAAAGCTCTGTTAATACACTCTGCATACACATTTGGGATTGTTATGTTTTCTTAAACTTACCCCTTTCTGGGACTTCCCTGGTGGTCCAGTGGTTAAGACTCCATGCTCCCAATGCAGGGGGCACAGGTTTGATCCCTGGTCAAGGAACTAAGATCCCCCATGCCACAAGGTATGGCCAAAAAAAAAAAAGTACCCCTTTCTAACTATATAATATTCCTCTTTATTTCTGCCAACATTTCTCATTTTGAATGTACTTTGAATGTATAGTCCCTCTAGCTTTCTTTTGATAAGTATTAACACAGAATATCTTTTTACATAATTTTACATTTTCACCTATTTGTGTGTCTTTAAATTTAAAGTAGATTTCTTGCTTTTTAAAATACAATCTGGGACTTTCCTGGTGGTGCAGTGGTTAAGAATCCACCTGCCAATACAGGGAACACGGGCTCGAGCCCTGGTCCAGGAAGATCCCACTTGCCGCGGAGCAACTAAGCCCGTGAGCCACAACTACTGAAGCCCACGTGCCTAGAGCTCACCGCAACTAGAGAAAGCCCAGGCACAGCAGTGAAGACCCAATGCAGCCAAAAATAAATAAATAAATTTTTAAAATAAATAAATAAAATCCAATCTGACAATCTTTGCTTTTTAACTGAAGTGATTAGAACATTGACATTTAATGTAATTGTTAATATGACTGGGGTTAAATCTACCATCCTTCTACTTGTTTTTTATTTATCACATCTGCTCTTTAATCCTTTTTCCTCTTTCAGTCTTCTTTTGAATTGAGAATTTTTAAATAATTCCATTGACCTCCACTATTGACTTAGTTATTCCACTTTATTTTATTTTTAATGATTGCCCTAGGTTTTACAATATATACCTTTAAGTTATCACACTCTGTCCTGTTCTCTCTCTCTCTTCCTCCCATAACAATTACCTGTATGTTAGATCATTTGAATTTATCCCACAGCTCTTAGGGCCACATCACCTGCTTCTAGACTCTTTGGCAAGCTCGTTCACATGAAGATGGAGTGGACGAGGATGAAAAGAGTAGTCCATCCATAGTAGCACCAGGATTTGACCCCTTTGGGCAGGTCAGAAGTTCAGAGTAGATGTTCAGCCAGACTGCAAAGCACATGTCCAAAGGACTCAAGTCTTTGATCAAACTCTTAGCTCGAGTTGGAGAGAGAGAAGGGTGAGCATTTAGAAAACTCCAGAAGTTTTAGAGTCTCTCTGAGTGAATTCAGTTCTTATTTCAACCACGGTTCTGCTGGCGATGGAAATTTGTTGTCTGTCTATTAGGTGTTCTCGCAGTCATTTCCAGGCAAACACCTTCCCCTGCCTCCTCTCCTCCCTGGGGTGAACTTGAGTCCTGGAGGGCTTTCCATCATGAGAGTGTGTGTCTGCACCGGGGCACTAAGCAACTAGTCTCACGTAACTGTCATCCTCACACACATTGACATCTGCTGAGACAGCAGATTTCCAGCTTGGCTTCTGGTCATACGGTTCTTGTTGATTCTGCCTACTAGGTCGCTTTAGCTTTGCCAGTGTTCTGGGGTGGACGTGAGCCGCAATAAGCCACACACGAATAAAACATTCTAGTGCCTCTGGAGCACTTGCGGGGAGTGCAGGACCCAGCTGGGCTGCCTTGGCCTGTCTGTCTAGACACATTTCAGCTCCACTGCCTTTTCACCCACCAGGCCCTCTGCAAAGCTTGCAGCGTTCTGTCTTCTCCCAGGAATCAATGCGCTGACTCGCCCTGCTCTCAGGTCCCCTGACACGTATGAAGTGCCTGTGATCCCTTATCCCTTCCTGCAGGGCCAGTATGAGGGCAGGGATCTGTGGCGCCCTCCTGGTGACAAGCCAGTACCTCAGCTCTCCTTCTAACACTGTCCCCTCGTCCCCTAAGGGGTGCTTTCTTTGATTGGTTTTTCTTTTATCCTGAGGCGGGAAAAACTAACCGATCATACAGTCTTCTAAAACTATTATTTATGACATAAAGTATGTGTCCCGCATTATTTAGAACTCAGAATTTTTTTTTATGTTCAAACTCTGAAATTTAATTTTTTTCTCTTAAAATACCATCTTTGCCCTGAGTTCAAAACCTTATTTGGGAGTCACAGGCCAAGACCTGACTCTTCTTACTCTCTGGTTCTACTATGAGAATCATCCCTTGGCAGTGGGTACAGAGTTTCAATAAGAGGACCTGGAGATAAAGAGAAATGACTGAAGAAAAAATTATTGAGACTATTTTGATGAGTGTCTTGAAATACTATCCAGTTACATGTATATGAAAGATGGACAAGTATAAAAGCTGGTCACAATTTCTTTATTTAGCATTGTTTCACTAAAAGTTTTAAAATCAACGTTCAACCCTTAACCTATGAATAGTGTAAACACTTAAAAGTCTCTCCTTGTTTCTTTTGTATTTTAAAAAACCCTTGTTGTCTATTTTTAGCAAGCTTACTGCTTCTGTGTTTTCTTTGCCCTGACTGTGACATCTGCCTTAGGTATTAGGCTCTCCTCTGGAGCAGAGGCTGTATTTTTCCCAGGAACTACATTCATTTCCTGATAGATTGGTTCTGACAGCTCTCCCCTCTCCTCCTCTAACTCCTGCAAGATATACAGCTCCCTTTTCCCACTATCCACAAATACAACCCTAGACTCCAGGCAAAATCGTCTACTTGCAGTTCATTTATTCATGAATATCTATTGGGAATCAACCATATGACATTTGTTGGGAGGCAGAAAAGTAGTAGAGTAGTAATATGTCATGTTTGTTGAGCACTAAGCATTGCCCACTTTTCTTAGTGTTTTATATGCATTTCATTAAGTTGTCCCAACTCTTTAAGGCATATACTGTTATTATTTCCATTTTACAGCTGAGGAGTACAAGTCTCTGAGAGGTTAGGCATCTTGCCAAAGTTACCCCGGCTACAGCCATGATTCCAGCCCATCCAGTCAAGCTCCAAAACCCACACTCCTAATGTCCACACTGCCTCAGACCCCAGGAGGTTTGTCAAATTTCTACCGAAACTCGAGGGATACTTAGGTAGAACTAAGTCAAATATGACTGATGTTAGGAAGCTACTGTCTGCTTAAGTGTGTAGTGACTTCCCTGACAAAAGTAATGCTTTGGGCGAGTGAGTTGGACAGCAATATTGTTTTGGCTGGTCTTCAGCACCCCGCCATAGGGAAGCAGCCCTTCCTGGAGGCTTATGAGTTCCTTCTCCTTGGTGGTGTGTCCTTGCTGAGACGTTGGGTGAATAAAGCTATCAGAGTTTGAAATCCCTTCCCCATAATATTCCACAACTTTTTCTGATCTCTCTTATTCCCACCAAGTAACCAACTTATTATTCCACGCACAGCACTTTACCATTTACCAGCCTAAGGGTCTGCCCTCTGTCTCACTATGGGAGGCTATTGGACTTACAGTTACCACCAAGTACATTCTAACATCCCATTGGTTTTCAGTCTGAGAATATCAGGTGGAGAGAGCAATAACATCACAGAGCCATGGCTCCTGTCATGGTCAGGGAGAGGAAGCTGGGGGCTCCCCAAAGGGAAAGCAATGGCCCAGTACAGTGGTAGTCAGGGTGAGGGCAAAGGGGGAGCAGAAGCTTAGCAGACTGGAAAGGTCAAGCCGTGGGAAGAAAACAGCATGCAGGAATGAAAAGAGCAAAACCAATGAACAGTCAAGGCCAGAATCCAATAGAATGAGAGCAGAACAATTTCAACACCCAAAAAGAGGTGACTGAAGTATCCAATTAAACAAGGACATTACCTCAGTCCTTTGAATAAGCACATGGGTCAACCCAATCTTTTGTTTCTGAACTCCTTTCGGAACCCCTATCTTTTCTGAAAGGAAAATACAATATCATAATATCATTAGGGTAGAGGGGTGTTTTATGGAACCCAACAGCATGAGTATAGCTGGGTCTCAGAAGTGTGCAAGGATGTGGGACCCTCAGAGGCCCTCTCTCTTTGCTGTCTCTGCATTTCTGCTTTATTCTTCACTGTTTCTATTGCTTTCTCTAGGACCACAGCACTCTTTAACTTGGGTGTTAGAGGCCCATCCAGACTCTTTCTCTGGATTTCAGTTTTACATTTCAGGAAGAAAAGATTCTCTGATTGGCCTAGTCTGGTCAGGTACTACCCTTGGACTAAACAATTGTGCCTAGGTTTGGGGTCTAGTTGTAGTAACATGGCTAGTGAGAACCTACTATGGGGGTTGGGCCCCTCCTTCAGTTTTACCATCTCCCAGGCCAGTCTGTGTTGCTGTAAGGATCAGATTAGAGAATATATATGAAAAGGTGCCATGAAAATGGAAAGTACTGTTACAATTTTCATGGCTGAAATGTGTAACCATAAGGAAATATTTGAAGCCCAAATTGCTTTTGTGGTAATAATATTAGTTTCCATGCATTATAAAGATTCCCTAGATATATAGAGTCCTGTAAATTGGAATCAATTTGTTTCTTCTGAGATTCTTTTTTTTTTCTTCTGAGATTTTATTCTAAACCTTTTGCTTGCAAAGGATGCAGTGAGAGAAGGGCAGGCTTTCCAAGAACAGGTCTCCTGATTTATAGAGAAGAAAAGTCTAGAATTGGAGGGGGCAGGGAGAGACACAGAGACAGTCATTATTTGGCATCCAAAACGTTAACAGAGGAAACTGTTAAGCACCAGTCAAGGATGTCTGAAGGGGAAAGTGGCTGGATTTTAAGTTTCCTCTATAGAATCTACCTTCCAGAAAAGAAGCCAGTTGTACACCCTGGAGAGGATGCTTTGTGTTGCTAGTGATAATTGTTCCTCATTAACTTGGCCATAAAGAAGCGGTGTGCTGTGCATAGAGGTAGATGTGCCTGCTTTCTTCTAGTTAAATGCTAATCATTTTAGACCATATGGTTCTTGGGCTGTAGATTTTTATTATTAAATTTCCTGACTCCTCTTCCATTGTAAAAAAAACAAACAAATAAACAAACAAAAGGTAACTCAAAAGAAAAATATCATAAGCTTTCATTTAAAAATGTGTTTCAGGGATTCTTACGCTTGAGATCACAGCATCTATTTTTAGCTGATAAAGCCTTAAATCCCACTCTATTTTACACTTAAAATTCAAAGGGCAAAGTAGATTGATTGTTTTACTTGTAACTTGCTGTGTTGCCCAGAGTAAATTGTTTAACTTCTTTGTGCTTTTTGAGGAGGAGAGGTAACATCTTATGTCTTGAGTGTTTCTGGGACTTTAAGCATAAAAACCATGCTAGAGCATAAAGTAACTCATGACACAGTGTTTTTCTCTGCCTTGATGACAGTGCATCACAGAATTTTAATTATTAATGTGTTGTTCAGATGTGTCCAAATGCTTCCCTTTTAAAAGAAAAATGGCCATGGAAAATGGAGTAACTGGGATGACACTAGAAATTAAATATAGGGCCACTTTTCTGAGATCTGTAAGTAGTTCAGAATAGAGATGGAGGTGATCAAGGAGGAAAGAACCAAGTAGGAATAATCAGGTTAAACAGTAAGAAGATCAAGAATAAATAAAAGGGACTTCCCTGGTGGCACAGTGGATAAGAATCCGCCGGCCAATGCAGGGGTCGTGGGTTCGATCCTTGGTCCGGGAAGATGTCACATGCCACGGAACAACTAAGCCCACAAGCCACAACTACCGAGCCCATGTGCCACAACTACTGAAGCCTGCACAGCTAGAGCCCGTGCTCTGCAACAAGAGAAGCCACCACGATGAGAAGCCCACGCACCACAATGAAGAGTAGCCCCAACTCACCGCAACTAGAGAAAGCCTGCGCACAGCAGAAAAGACCCAACACAGCCAAAAATAAATAAAATTAAATCTGAAGAAAAAAAAGAATAAATAAAGGATGTTAAGAGAAGACATGCAGGGGTGTGTGTGCGTGTGCGCACACACACACACACCCCAAAGAACAAAAACTAAATAACGTATTTGAACCTCAGAATTAGAGAAAATTTCCCTGTGGATCTGTTGACATCTTCTACAGGAAAAAAAAAAATTACTTCCACCAGAATTTTTCAAGGAAGTTTATGGGGATGGATATTCTTGAACTGAAAACCAGTCAGTTGGTCCACAAAAATGGATAACTTAGTCAGAGCCAGACAATGGCAGAGGAAATACACCCGGGAAACAAGATAGACACGATCCCAATCCTTGAGGCGCTTCTTGTCTAAAGGAGAGAGATACATAAACAAAAATAGCAGTCAATGATAGGGCTACAGAGGAATAATACAGGGTACTTCCAGGAGCTAACCTGGAGGGTGGGGGAGCCTGGGAAGGCAGAGAATTGCATGTTCAGTGGCCCTGGGTGAGGAAATGTTACCGAATCCAAGCTCACTCTGCTTACTGCATGACAGGCCAATAATCGGAGATGAGGTGTTGAGGCAAGGAATACGACTTTATTCGGAAAGCCAGCAGACTGAGAAGATGGCAGACTAGTGTCTCCAAAGAACCATCTCATTGGGGTCTGGATGCCAGTTTCTTTTATAGAACAGAGAGGGGGAGGAATTGAGGAAGTAAAGTAAAAAGGCCATTAGTCTTGCAAAATATCTCCTGGAATGGCCACCCTCGGGGAGGGGATATGTTAATTTCTTCTTTTCTGCAGGCATCCACAGGTGGACAGGGTCTGATTGTCTCCCTGTGAGCTGAACAGAGCCACTTTAGTAACATTCAGGTGGAGGGGCAGGGTTCCCTGAGGCAGGCCATTATGTATGCCAATAGCTATAGACAATATCCTTTTAGTGATTATAGTAACAAAAAGCAATGAAGAGCAAAGGTTAAAGTAAAAGAAACAGATCCAACATGGAGTCAGATTTTGTTCTTCCCTGTTACAGAAAGGGAGCATGGACTTCTGCATTCCTGAGCTCCCCTAGACTGTCCACCAGTAACTGTGAGGGAAGTCCTCATTAGCAACTGTGGTTTAAAGGAAAATGTTTTGAACTTGAAGTCAGACCAGTTCTAGATCCACCATTAAAAGTTGTAAGATCTTGAACTTCCTCATCTCAGTTTCCTTGTCTGTAAATTGGAAATAATAAAATATTTCCATGATTCTAAGTGATTGGAAGCTGCATTATCAATTTAATAAGAAATTTTCAAGGTAAGCATGGAGAGAGAAGTATGTGTCAATTGTAGTATACGTCCCAATTTCAGCAACATTAAAATGTAAAAATACGTACATCATAAAATTAAGAAAATACGGTGATCTTCCCGAGTTCTTGTGAGGATTAAATGAGATTATATACAAGAATATAATTTCACACTGTGCTGTGGACTGAATGTCTGCATCCCCCAAAATTCATATATAGAAATCCTAACCACCACTGTAATATATTAGGAAGGGGGGCCTTTGGGGGGTCCTTAGGTCATGAGGGTGGCTCCCTTGTGAGTGGGATTAGTGCCCTTGTAAGGAGAGACAGGAGAGCTTGCTCTGCCCTCCCTCTCTCCACGTGAGGATACATAAAGAAGGCAGCTGTCTGGCATCGAGGAAGTGTGTTCTCACCAGACACCAGACCTGCCAGTGCCTTGATCATAGACTTCTCAGCCTCTAGAACTGTGAGAAGTAAATTCAGTTGTTTAAGCCACCCGGTCTATGACATTTTTGTTATAGCAGCCTGAACAGATGAGGACACACTGTCAAGTCCTACGATGGAAGTATTATTACTTGCCTCACCATCTCCATGAGGCCCAGACATTAATAAAATACTAATGACTTGGAAAAATGGATATGCCATTCAATCTTGGGATCCAATTTCTTTGTGAGAGTCATTTTTATTAAGGAGGTTATATCATTTTTTTTTTTTTAATTTTATTTAATTATTTATTTATTTTTGGCTGTGTTGGGTCTTCATTTCTGTGTGAGGGCTTCCTCTAGTTGCGGCAAGTGGGGGCCACTCTTCATCGCGGTGCGCAGGCTTCTCACTATCGTGGCCTCTCTTGTTGTGGAGCACAGGCTCCAGACGCGCAGGCTCAGTAGTTGTGGCTCACGGGCCTAGTTGCTCCGCGGCATGTGGGATCTTCCGAGACCAGGGCTCAAACCCGTGTCCCCTGCATTAGCAGGCAGATACTCAACCACTGCGCCACCAGGGAAGCCCTATCATTCTTAACAACTACTAATATGCAGAGACTTTTAGAACTAAAAGGAAATTTATAGTTCAATGAATTCTATCCTTAAATTTTATAATAGAAAAAAACTGAGGATCAGAGAAGTAAGATTGCTTTTCTGTATACATATGGTACATGACTCAGTTGGGACAGAAAGAGGGCTTTTTATGGACGATGTTGACAACCATTTGTGATTATGGCTATGGTGAACTATTGGAATTGCTGTGTAACCTCAGCTCCTACACAGCAGCTGAAGGATGCCAATCCCCCCAGTGAGCAATGCCTTAGCAACAGTGCGGTACAAGGTTAAGCTGATTTAGGGGGATTGGGGATGATTTAGGGGGATGAGATTGGGGAGGATGGGATGGGGGCAGGTGGGAAAGGCATAGGTGGAGAATTCTTAAGTATTAGATTAGCTTCCTCCCCATGGGAAACAAAATCATGCTCAGCCTGAGCGACAGAGTTGCTGGAATTGTCGGTCCTTCTGTACAGGGGTATTTCCATCCCCCTCCAGGAGCCCTTCCCCACCCTCACCTCACCACCCCCACCCCCCAAGCAGTCTGAAAATGACAAAGCAGAGGAGGTCTCTCAGACACATGACCACTGGTTGGGGTGGGGAGTGAGGCATGTCTGTTCACAGTAGAACCATAAGAGGTTATTATTTTCTTTGTAGTCACCAGGAACGCTGAGTTGGGCTGGGGTGAGTGACGACACTGCTAGCATCACAAGAAGTGCATTTGTGAATGATTCAATCACATACCTACCTACACCCATGTGTCCCCCCACCCCCGGCCCTCCTCAGCAGTGTAGCAACGCTATAGCAGCTCTCTTGAAGGCTTATCAAAGCACCGCAGGCAGGATGCAGCATATTGTGGCTTTATCTATAGAAGGCAGATTAGGACGGGGTTGTCACCATCCGCCATCTGGGGATACGCCTGGTTACATCATTGTTCTAAGCTCCCTGCAGATGACGAGAAGTCCGGTCAGGTCTTTTAACTCTGTGTTGCTCTATCTGGCACGCGGTTGGCCTGCTCTTCAACTTCAAGACAAACTGGAAACAGGCTGCCCAACAGTGGGCAAAGCTGAACTGAACAGTCACAGGATTTTAGAGCAGGAAGCCGGGTCTGCAATCTGTGTTTACTGCGGCTTCGTTGAGTTCTCAACACAGAAGTATCATTGCAACCCTCGCTGACAGATGCAGGATCAGAGACTAGGAAAGCGCAGTCAGACCGCTCAGGGTGGGGGGACTGGTTCGTAAAGGAGCTGAGATTCCCACCCGGGATCCTGCCTCGCAGAGTTGTGTCAGGGCCGCGTCAGCACGCCTCTCCCCCAGGGGTCCCCCTGCGCGCGGCCCCGTCCCCAGGGGCCCTGGGGCCTCCCCAGGGCTGCGGCTCCGCGCCCGGCGCGGCGGCGCCTCCCTGGCCTTTGTTTGAGTGCCGGAGAGCCCGAGAACAGAGGGAGGCGTGACTTCAATATTCCTGTGGTTTTTAAGCAAGCGATTGCCTAACCTGTGTCTGTCTGACGCCGGCGTGAAGCGTCCGTAGGCAGAGCCGGCTGCGCTGCGAGCGCTTCCCTGGGCGCGCGCGGCCTCCCCACCCATCCTTCCCCGCACACCAAGCAGCCAGGGCCGCGGGTGGGAGGCTCTCCTCGTGGATGGCGTGGCGGAATGTGGAGATCTTTTTCATTCATAAAACGAACATCCCCGCTCGGTGCCTTCCCGCCGGCCTCACGCCGCCCCATCCGCGGCCGGGCAGGCCTGGGTCCCGGGAATCTGCTCCGAGGGCCAACGGGCCTAAAGTGGCCCGTTTTCGCGTTCCGCCGGGAAGCCCCATTTTATAAACCCCGTGTCGTGTCCTCCCTCTGCAGAGACGACTGACATGGATCGCGGAGGGGCACTCTCGACTGAAGAGACGAGATGGCTTGTGGTTCAACCCACAAATAAAACCTCACCCTTTGACTTCAGGCTGTCCGATATTTTGTGGCTTGCACTTTTTGGAGCGACGGCCAATTGTGCTACCTCTCCATTTGTAAACAACCGACTTTCTAGGTCCCTGTTGTTCCCCTTTTATGGTGGTAGGTGGAAGCAGGGGAGTGGGCGGGAGAGATGCTGGCAGGGGCGAGGCGGGACAGGTCGCTGTGCTAATTCAGGATGCAGTCTCCATCCAAATAACAGCTTGCTTTTAACAGTGATCCTCTCTGCGAACCCTTAACATCGCCCCAGGACTCCCCTAGCAGCGAGAGGCGAGCCCTCATTCGCCGAGCGGGCCCCTCCTCGCTCCGCCTTCCTTCCGCCCCACCACTACTCTCGGCCCTGGAAATTACAACTCCTCGGCGCGCGGCGCCGGGAGGAGGCGGCGGCGGCGGCGGCACGGGGACCGGAGGGCATTCCCGAGCCAGCCGGGCGCTCGCCCTCCGCCCGCGGGCTGCCGCGTCGCGCGGCCAAGGTCAGAGGCGCCGCGGGAGCCGCAGCGGCGAACCGGAGCAGCGGGGCCGTCCTGGCCGCGGAAAGAAGGCCCCAGGGCGCGTTCGGCCCGCGTCGGCAGCGGCCGGAGAGGGAGGTGAGAGAAGGTCTCCGGGCCGGCGGGGCCCCCCGAGGTAGCCGCGGGAGCAGAGGCCCGGGCAGGTGAAGGCCCCCGGGCCCACGAGGGCGGAGATCGGGCTCCCGCTTCGGCTGCCAGGCGCTGTCCGCCGCCTCGTGGTGCTGAACCCAGCCCCACGGCCAAGAGGCCTGGTCGCCCGCCGTCTCACCTACAGATCGCCCGGACTGGGGGTGGCCACCGGCCAGGGCAAAAGGGGCCCCTGGGCAGCTGCCCACTGCAACCGAGGGGCTGAAAGAGGAGAGCCAGCGAACCTCAGCCCGGCAGCCGGTCCTGATGTGGAGGGGAGACGCGCGCAGCAGCCGGCGGCGGCGCTGGTGCTGATTCATCCCCTAAAGCATCTCGCAGGCCACCGCGAGGGCAGCCGACCAGCTCCGGACTCTGGCCGCAGGTTGAAGCCGCTGGTGCAGGAGCCTCGCGGGCAGGAGGTGAGGACCCGCCCTCCTTCCTCTTGCCCCCAGTCGTCTGTGGGCGGTGGCCCCGGGACAGAGAGAGGGGCGTGCCCCCGGCTTGGGAAGCAGTCATGCCCGTGTGATGCGCCCGCCTCCCCTCTCACTGGCGCTAAGCACGCTTGTTCGCCTCTGCCCGTCTCCGGGGCTTGGGCCGTTCCACCCTCCGCCCCGAGCCGCTCTCTCCGCCGGCGCAGCGATGGAGGAGGAGCTGAAGTGCCCCGTGTGCGGCTCGCTGTTTCGGGAGCCCATCATCTTGCCGTGCTCCCACAACGTCTGCCTGCCTTGCGCCCGTACCATCGCGGTGCAGACCCCGGACGGTGAGCAGCACCTGCCCCCGCCGCTCCTGCACTCCCGGGGCTCAGCGCTGCCCGCAGGCGCCGCCGCCGCCGCCGCGCCCGCTCCGGACCACGAGACGCCGGCTGGCCCGGCCTGCGGCGGCGGCGGCGGCGGCGGCGGGAGCGCAGCCGGCGGCGACCACGCGGACAAGCTGAGCTTGTACAGTGAGACAGACAGCGGTTACGGCTCGTACACCCCGAGCCTCAAGTCCCCCAACGGGGTTCGTGTGCTGCCCATGGTGCCCGCGCCGCCCGGCTCCTCGGCCGCCGCCGCCCGGGGCGCCGCCTGCTCCTCGCTCTCCTCGGCCTCCTCGAGCTCCATCACGTGCCCGCAGTGCCACCGCAGCGCCTCCCTGGACCACCGCGGCCTGCGCGGCTTCCGGCGCAACCGACTGCTCGAGGCCATCGTGCAGCGGTATCAGCAGGGCCGCGGGGCCGTGCAGGGGGCGTCCGCAGCCGCTGCCGTGGCCGTGTGCCAGTTGTGCGACCGCACCCCGCCCGAGCCGGCCGTCACGCTCTGCGAGCAGTGCGACGTGCTCTACTGCGCTGCCTGCCAGCTCAAGTGCCATCCATCCCGGGGACCCTTCGCCAAGCACCGCCTGGTGCCGCCGCCGCCGCCGCCGCAGCCGCCGCGCGCGCCCGCCGAGGCCGCCTCTGCGTCTCCAGGCGCCGCCCAGGGCGCCCCCAGCGCCGGCGGAAGCTGCAAGAGCCCGGGTGCCAGCGGCGCCGGAGCGGCGGGGGGCGGCGCGGCCCGCAAGTACCCTACGTGCCCTGACCACGAAATGGAGAACTACAGCATGTACTGCGTGAGCTGCCGAGCCCCGGTGTGCTATCTGTGCCTGGAGGAGGGCCGGCACGGCAAGCACGAGGTGAAGCCGCTGGGGGCCATGTGGAAACAGCACAAGGTGAGCGCCCGCTGGGCAGGGCGTGGGGCGCGGACGCAAAGAAAAGGGCGCTCCCCTTCGTTAAATAAGCTCCAAGTACTCTGAGCTGAGCGTTGGAGATGGGAAGGGCATGGAAGGATGACACCCTAGGTCCCCTCCCGCCTGAGGCTTTATGATTCCACGCAAAAGTGGTCTAGAATGCAGAAGCAGGACTCTTGCACTCCCAAAATTGACCAATAAATTACCTTGAGGGCCCCTCTGGATTTATGACACCCAGGGCCCCCTTCCTCCCTCTAAAAAGTTCATATATATTTTTTTTCTTTTCTTTTTTCTTTTTTTATAAGTGCAAGTGTTACCACCTGCTTGCAGGAAAATGTCTGATGCCACCCATGCTTGGTTAATCTTCTCTGAAGGCAGGAAGGGTTCTATCCCAACCCTCAGTGAAGGGATACACTATCTCCATTAGAGCAGAATTCCCATCAGCTTCTAGAGCAGAAAGTTTCCTACTCTCTCAGCTAGTCTCTGGCACTTTCTAACCCCAGAATGCCTCTCAGCTTAAAGGGAAGATGTAATTCTTCATGCGCCTTATCTGAGACTTAAGGCATGTGCCCTGTTAAGAAGGGAACATCATTCCCCCTGAGAGACCTTCTCTTACTGGCACTCCGGGTGGCAGGAGTGTGGTGGAGCAAGCACCTAGTAAGGCAGCCGGGCGCACTCATCTGCTGCAGGCTGCTGTGGGCCATCTTTCCAGGGACTTGCCTGGAGGTGCCACCTCCCAAGTGGGAAGGAACAGCTGCTACAGGCAACTCGCACACACCTGTGGTTGCCAGTGTATCCTCATAGCTGACCCAGAAGGAGAGAAACCTTCAAAATCAGGTCAGGCCCTCGATCAGACCCCAAGGCAAGAGTGGGGTCAGCTTTTCTAACATTCACCTTGATTTCCTAATCAAAGGCCAGGCCGTGCAACTGGACTCACTACCGAGGTCAGTGATCCGGGTCCCTTGTTCAAGAACTCCAACTGCAAATTTGGACGCTTATCATTCAGTATCCTCTTTCCAGTAAACTCTTAACCCCACAAAGAGGCAGGAGATCTCCAAAGAGCCCAACAGGAAGTATGTATTCCGACTGAGGAGGAAAGACACGGGAAAGTAAGGCAACTTGCCATATGAGAGCATATCATCCAACTGGAAACGGACAAAAAGGGGAGCATAGATGGGAGGAGAAGAAGGGACCAACCATTCATACTATAGATTTATTACATACAGTTACTGTATAATTTCTGCTACAACATGCCTGTTGTTACTGTAACTCAACATTTTCAAACAAAAAAATTAGGAAAGAACAAATGAGGAACACTTCAGAAATCACCCTGGAGAGGGAAATTTGCATAGTAGGTCAGAAAAGGGCGATCTGGAGTCAAATCCCTAATTCTAGAACAGTGGTTCTCATTTGGGAACAATTTCACTCCCCCTCCAGGACATTGCCAATGTCTGGAGACAACTTTGGTTATCCCACTTAGGAGTTGCTACTGGCATCTAGGGGTAGAGGCCAAGGAGGCTGCTACAGGGCACAGAAAACCTCCAGCAAAACAATAACCCAGAAAAATATCAACAGTGCCTCTGACAGAAACCCTGTTGTAAGTTACACAGACCTGGATCCAAATCTCAGCATTCGTAATTTACTTGCTGTAAGCGTTGAGGCACAATTTTAAGCCCACTGAATAATATCTAACTCAGATAATTGTTGTTGGGCGTAAGTATAATGCTGTATGTTTAGCCTCTAGCACAGTACCCAACTCACAGTAACCAATATGTATTATTTATCATTATTATTATTATAGTCCTAATACTTAACACCACCAAACTTGCAGAAAGCTATAGGGCAGCAGCAAAGAGCACTTATTTGACCTCAGGGACTTGGTAACCTGGAGAACACAGGAGGTGGTAGTGTTTATGTTGAGTCCTAAAATAGCTTGGAGCTAAATGAGAATGTCTGCTGAGTGAGTTAACATTCATATGACATTTTGTTGCATATTGCTTCAGGGTAATTGTAGCTGCCTTGCTTATTTCATCTTTCAAGTGAAGAGAGTCGTTTTACAAATAAAGAACTCTTTTGCAAAGAGGCTGTGATCAATTACCAAGACAAGGTTCACATTCAGAGTTTCCGAGCTGGTAAATTTTCACAGCCTAGAAGGCTAGAACTAATTCTGGGTGTTGCCACCCAAACTTTTAGACTTAGCAAAGAGTGGAAACCAAAACGAGTTGAGATGAGTTTGCAGTCTTAAAAGAGATTAAGCCTCTTACCTGGAAAAGTGAGTTGGATAATGACCAAATGGTTTCAGGAACCAAGATCATGCAGGGAAAACATTGGTCATCCTTGATTTGGTGTCCACAGCAGTTTTATAACATTTCTATCTGAGGAAATATGGAAAGATATGTGATATTTGCTCAGTAGAGTGTGGGAAACATATCTGTGGGAAACACAGCTATGCAGAATCTAAATGTCTCAATTTAATGCCACATCTTCAGGGAACTAAGACATCCTCCTAGGTCCAGAAGGAATTCTCTGAGATACTTTTGTGAAAAGCTGTTTTCAAGAGTGAGAAGAAGTTCTGCTGTTCTCTTTCAGCAGGTGCTGTTTTTCTACAGAAAGGGAAATCATTCAGTGCTTCTTAATGAGCATCTCAACTAGGGGCTCAGATCAAAAGATAACAGAGGGAGCCTTGATGGACCGTTTGGTCTTGCTTTGTGGGCAGGCGTCTAGACCACCATTGTGAGCTGTGAAGGTGACTACTTTTGAAAGATAAACTAGAGCACTCAATTTCACACTCCCACCAGGGCAGTTTAAGTTCTTTAGTAAAACTTAAAAGTCTCTGGATTTTGTTGTTGTTGTCATTGTCGTCGTCTAAAAATCCCAGGAGCCATGACAAAGCTTGGTACACTACCAGAACGAGAATCAGGACAGAAATATTTCCCTAACATCCCTATGACTGGAGAAGCCTTAAACAAAGCTTTAATTCTTCTCTAGCGTGACTGGAGCTTGCCATCTAATTAGTGATTCTTGGGGAGAGAGACATGTAAGTGACACTGAAATCTGCTTTGAAACAAGATTGATTATCACTTTTCAAAAAAAGTGTAAACACACTGCTATATTTAAAATGGGTAACCAACAAAGACCTACTGTACAGCACAGGGAACTCTGCTCAATGTTATGTGGCAGCCTGGATGGGAGGGGAGTTTGGGGGAGAATGGATACATGTGTATGTATGGCTGAGTTCTTTTGCTGTGCACCTGAAACTATCACAACATTGTTAATTAGCTATACTCCAATATAAAATAAAAAGTTTAAAAAAAAAACAGTGTAAACACTTTAGGTCTTGGCTAAACACATTTTTAGATGATTCTCCT
This sequence comes from Balaenoptera borealis, assembly GCF_965194805.1. Lineage (NCBI taxonomy): Eukaryota > Metazoa > Chordata > Mammalia > Artiodactyla > Balaenopteridae > Balaenoptera > Balaenoptera borealis. The sequence continues at coordinate 13,705,549 of NC_138874.1, read as the reverse complement.
GGAAGAGGATTAATAATTTCAAAGAATTTCTGATGTGAAGAAACTATACGTTGTGAAAGGTAGGACAGGGAAGGGAAGCTTTCCATGAGTGCTTTTGTCTTTTTGCCTATTGATTGTGGAATTCCAATTTTCCTGAAACCAGAAGGAGAGGGTCACTGTGGGATGTACCTCTTCCTAGTGTGACATGTCACAGAATGTCAGCAACCGCTGTAATTCCTGCTGGGTGCAGGACTCTGAATTAAAAATGGTTAAAAGTTGATTCTTGAACTGAGGAAGGGACAGCTGGATAAGCCTTTCTTCAAAAGTCTTTTGAGAACCATGGACAATAGAATAGAATCAAAACAAAAATCTCATTGTACCCCAAGATTACTGTTCCCAATGAGTCAGCACTTCACAAGAGCAAAGGAGATAGTGAGGTCTGGAAATCACGGGAAAGCCAGGACTTCAGGTTACTCCCATGCCCCAGGGATCTGCCAAAGGACACTTGGCTTCTCAGCAGCCTGGTCCTACCTTATTTTATCAAAGAGATAAAGAAAGGCTTTTAGCCTTTAAAGCCTCAGAGGAAAGACTTCCTCCATTAAAAGAGATAACACATAAATGCCCAAAGCAGAACGTGTAATCATAACTGTATACGATCATAAGTATACTTATTCGAATATTTGTAGTACATTATAACACAGGGAATAGATGCTCTTTGTGAAGAATTAGAATTACAGAGGTAGAGATGTAGAAATTAAATATCATCCCCAAATTCCAGTTTGCAGAGAAAAAACATTTCTAACATTTTGGAGTTTTTTCTTCTAGAATTCTATTGTATATTTATTTTGTAACTGTCTTTCTTTTTTTCCTTTAATAATACAGTACAAATATCTTTCATGTCAATTAATGAACATCATTTTGGATGGCTGCATGCCATTCCATTGTAAGGATTTTTTATTTTACTTGATCCACACCCTGATGCTGGACTTCATCTAGGTGTTTTCAGTCTTTTGCTGTTAGGAGCATTTTTCAAGTTAAATCCATGCCTTTATTCTTAACAATCTCCTCAGGTTAAGTTTCTAAATATGGAGTTGCTATATCAAAGGAGAACTGTCTTTCTGACAGTCTGATTAACGTTGCCAAATTGCCTCCCAAAACGTTTATACCTATTTTTTCTCCCAAGAGCAAAATTATATAAAAAATTAAAAATTCATGTAAACAGGGACCATTGGGGAAAACAATAAGGTGGGTTGCCTTGTTTCTAGTAATAACTGTTTGCTACTTTCATTACATTATTGTTAGAACTATTTTTAAAAAGAGGATCACAAGTATCTAGATTTTTATATTTTTAACTACCAGTTAGTGATCTGCCTTCCCTCAAAAATTGGTTTAATAGGCGTAACTAGTGCCTAAATAGCCCCTTTTGGATTTTAAGGCCCCTGAAAAGACCAAGCTTTCAGGGCCCATCTAAGGCACTTTTTAAAAAATTTTTTTATTTCTTTATTTTTATTTTTGGCTGCATTGGATCTTCATTGCTGCGCACAGGCTGTCTCTAGTTGCGTCGAGCAGGGGTGGGCGGGCTTCTCATTGCGGTGGCTTCTGTTGTTGCAGAGCACGGGCTCTAGGTGCGCGGGCTCAGTAGTTGTGGCACGCGGGCTTAGTTGCTCCTTGGCATGTGGGATCTTCCCAGACCAGGGCTTGAACCCGTGTCCCCTGCATTGGCGGGGGGATTCGTAATCACTGGGCCACCAGGGAAGGCCCTAAGGCACTTTTGAGTGGGGTTTGAACGGGGAAAAAGAGGGTTAGGTAGAGAGAAATGTTTGGCAAAAATCTTCTGGAAGGTCTGAAGTCTCCATCTCTGGCTAATCGCTGCAAGCCGAGAGTTGCTAAGCAAATCCATCAGGGCCCTCAGAGCATGTGGCATGGAAATATGCACAATCTGAGTGGAAGCCTGGATTTTTTTGAGATGTTGAATCCTTCACCAACTCTGAAGCTCTGGGCAATGAAGTGCATAGGCTGACTTCTGTTCCGTCTGCCCCTGAGAACCAATGGCAATTCTGCTTAGACCCCTAGAAACATAAGCTGACTCCAATAAGTAGAGGCTGCCGCATCTTCTGAAACCACCCTCTGTGTTAACATCACCACTGTCTTTAAAGCCACCGGGGCTGTAGCCTGCCTTGTGCTTGGATTTAATTCCAAGGAGCTCAGTAATTCAGGAACAACTATTAGAAAGAACCCCTATGTTACAAGCTTTGAAGTACATGCTTTCCTCATCGTCCCACACATCTGGAAAACAAAAAGTGGGTTTGACAGAAGGCAAGAACCCATAACTTGAATTGCTTTTCTCTTCTCTTTGAAGATTATTTATGGAGTATCAGGGTTCAGAATTGAGGAGGACCTTAGAGGTTGTGAAAGGACAACCCCATGTTACTACTGAAGAATGTGTTTCCTCGTATATGCTCTGGTGGTCACTCCACGGCTAAGGTGTTCTATTTTTAGCCTGCAGTGGGAGATCCTTTATCTGGGTCGAGATTCTTGGTGGATGGGACCTTACTTGTGGATGTCAATGAAATGGACTGTTCTAGAGGAGAGGGATCTCTCAATCTCTGAGACTGCGTAGAGGGATCAGCAAGCTGACACACCGCCTGTTTCTGTAAATAAAGTTTTACTGGAACACAGCCGTCCTCCTTTGTTTACATTTTGCCTATGGCTGCTTTTGGCTATGGTTGCTTTCGGTAGAGTTGAGTAGTTGGGACCAGAGATCGGCAGCCTGCGAAGCCGAAAATATTTACTCTCTGGTTCTTTACGGGGAAAAAAAGAAAAATAAAAGTGCCGACTTCTAGACTAGGACCTCGTGACTCAAAGTGTGGTCCGAAGAACAACAGCAGCAGTGCCGGGAGCTCGCTGCACATGCGGACCCTTGAGACCCGCCACAGTCCTACCGACTCACGATTTGAATTTAGCAAGATCCCTAGTTGATTCAGATGGACGTTAAAGTTTGAGAAACCTTGATGGGAATGCTTTGGGGGCTCCAGGGCGCTGGGCCCAACAGTGTAACTGTGCAAGTCATCTACAGCAGTGTGAAGTGGACTCTAGGGGGTCCCGGAGGTTTGAACCAGAGTCTTAATTACTCTGGGAATCTTCGGGTTCACCAAATTCTGGGTGCTGGGAGGCAATATGGTGCTCAAAGACCACCTGACCCAGAGATGGGCAGGAACCTCTGAGGGGTGGTGGTGCTGTCTGAGCCCTCCTGGGCCAGAGTGTAGGTGACTCATGAGAAGGGAATTGTGGACAGGTGCTCTTTGCTGCTTCCCTGGGTTTAAACAGAAACGTATATACTGCTGTTTGTATCTCTGGGTTTCCTTTGGGTTTGTGTCTTCGTCGTTCTATAAAGAAGCAAAGCGGGCGCTCTGTCCACTCTTTAGGCAGTTTTAAAGGTCCTGGCCCGAGGGTGGAGGAGATTGGAACTCTCAGAGCCATGAGACCTAAAGGAGCAGGAGAAAATCCAGGCAGATATTGCGGGGCTCTCATGAATTCACCCCTCCCTGCTTGGCACTTGCCCTTCCTAGGGTAGCCTGTTTCCTAACAGAGATCATAAATCTCAGCATCTTCCTTTTGCAGGTGAGGAACGTGAGGCCAAGGGGCTTGCTACAGTTGCACTGCAATTTGTGAAATGATTCCGTAAAAACATGATCGATTCTTCCCTTGTACGTTTTGATTAACTATAAAAATAACAGAATGCTCTGTGTATCTGAACAAAAACAGGTGCCTACAGCATTCCCTAAAGAGTAATTAGGAATGAAAAAAATATAGGATTAGCGGACACCTAGTCTAGAAAGTGGGGACAGAGAGTGGGGCAACAACCCCTCCCTTATTCATCTGAGATGGGCAGCAGAAAAGGAGATAAAAGGGTGAGGAGGACACAATTCATCTTGTTTGGAGCAAATAGGATAAAAGAACTTGAGTGCTGGAGGGAATCTAAAAGATCAAATAGCTCTGTCTCTTCATTTTTCATGTGGCTGCAGAGGGAAGAAGTGGTTTGCAGGGAAGGGTAGGCAAGGATCCACAAGGGACAGAAGGAGGGAGGTGAGGGAGTTGGAAGGGGTCTAAATGACAGATGTAACAGACTGGAATCTGGACCCCTCCAGCAGGAGGGTCTGGGCCTTGGTCACATGTCATCTGAAAAATCTATCCAGACTGTGCATAGTTTAAAAAAAATAGGTCAAGGTTGTGTTAGGAAATTTTGGCAAATATTTGTACTTATCCAATCTCCCAGTTCTTCCTAATCGTTTGATTCTGGGTGATATCTATAAAACCAAGAAACCAATAAAATATGAATAATCATAAATGACAGTTCTCTTTAAAGCAGAGAATTGTGGCTTACATCTCTCCATAAATAACGTGTTACCAAATGTCTGGCAACCTATCAGCTGAGCTGTATACCCACATGACTAAAAGTCAGGTCTAGCACTCACTGAGGATAACTTAAAAACTGATGATGTCTCTTGACCTGTAAGTCATTTCCCTGAGCTTGTGCCGCTAATGAGTATTTATTCTTCAATCGACCTAATTCCTTATTCAGTCAACACTTAAATCTTCAATGCCGGTATCCTACCAGGCACCATTGTAAGCACCAAGGCCATGGAAGGGCATGTTCTTTTCCCTCAAAGAACAGAGATCTAGTCACAAGAGAGAGAAAATCAACACGTGCATAAACAAGTAAATAAACTGGAGAATTTCTGATAGTAATAAGTACTACAATGGAAGTAAAATAATGTGATAAAAAGCAGTTGGGCAGACTTCTTCAGGGGGAAGGTTGGAAAAGCAAGACTTGAAGATTGGCTGAGAAGTAACCAGCCCAGCACAGTTCTGAAGGCAGCTCGCTTCACAGGGAGAGCAAGAACCGAGAACGAGAGTTGGGGGACACCCACTGTGTTTGAAGGACAGAAACGTGCCTTTGGAGGACAATGAAAAAGGTGGATAAGGTGCAGGAGCAGAGACACAGGCAGGGTCCAGAGGACACAGGGCCTGGCAGGCCACAGGGAACAGATGGGATTTTATGGTAAATGCAAAGAGAGGTGACTAGAGGACTTTAAGCTGGGGAGCGATGTTTATTTTTTTATATATATATATATATTTTTAATTTATTTATTTGGTTGCACTGGGTCTTAGTTGTGGCACGTGGGCTCCTTAGTTGTGGCATGCAAACTCTTGGTTGCAGCACGCATGTGAGATCTAGTTCCCTGACCAGGGATCGAACCTGGGCCCCCAGCATTGGGAGCGTGGAGTCTTAACCACTGTGGCACCAGGGAAGTCCCCTATTTTTTAAAAGATCTTTTTGACTGCAGTTGGAAAATGTGTGGTAGGGGGACAAGAGTAGGGGAAGAAAGACCACTTCCTAGGCTATGAGAGTCACTTGGGCTATAAAGACGGGAACTTGAACTAGGAGGGAAGCAGCAGGAATGGAGAGAAGTGTATGCATTCACATGCTGCTTGGGGTTCTCTGAGCTTCTTGGACTGTGGTCTGATGTCTTTTATTATTTTTGGAAACTTTTCATCTATTATCTCCTCCGATGATTCTTTTGCTCTGCCCTCTCTCTCTCATACTTCTGGGATTCCAATTACACGTATGTTACATTGTTTGATATTGTTCCACCGTTCTTGGATGCTCTGTTCTTTTTCCTGTAGTCATTCCTTTTGTCTCTGTTACAGTTTCATTCATTTCTATTGACCTCTCTTTAAGTTCACTGATTCTTTCCTAGGCTGTGTCAAGTCAACAGATTAGTCCCTTTCCATCTTCTCCGTTGTCCTGCCCCTTCCCCAGCAATAGGAAGCCTTGAATGGTCTGGACCCATGAGTGTTTCCTGCATCTTCTCCGGGAAGATTGGGTTTTTTCTTTTCCCTATCTCCAGCCACGTGGGGTCTTCACTTTGCTCGGCAGGGAGGGGGGAGGGACAGGATTTGCTGCTTGTCCCCAGTGGCTTAAGGTTTTTGTTCTGGAGGGGATAAGGGTCCTGGTAGGGCTTTGTACTTTCCTGTGGTGACTGTCACATCTCTCCTTCAAGCCAGCTCTGGGATGCAAATGTTTCCCTTTTTTAACCTCATAGACACTTTAGATTGTGCAAATGGTCAGGTTTCACTTTTCTCTTTGGCCGCTAAAATGCTTAGAGCCAAATATTTTGTGTGTGCACGATGGATGTAATTATGTTATAAATTTTGAGCCTCATTTCTGCCTCCATTTTATGCTCCCACCCTTGTTTTTCTTTCTTTTAAGTTATGCAATCTTGAATTCTATAGACCCTTGCAAGCTGCCTTAAATCCCTTTTGAACTTACTAGGTTAATAAATAAATGAGTCGCCTGCTTGAATAAAACCACAGGGAACAAGAAACTTCTGGAAAACCTCATTAAAATAGTCCCCTACTGGGACTTCCATGTTGGTCCAGTGGGTAAGACTCTGCACTCCCAATGCAGGGGGCCTGGGTTTGATCCCTGGTTGAGGAACTAGATCCCACACGCATGCCACAACTAAGAGTCCGCATGCTGCAACGAAAATCCTGAGTGCCGCAGCTAAGACCCGGCGCAGCCAAAATAAATAAACAAATAACAATAATAAAAAGAAAGATAGTCCCCTACTTCTGAGCAGTGCCCGATCACTGTTACAAAAGCTAAATACTGTTTGAAATGTTCAGATCAAGAAACAGGGGCTTTCCCAGTCACTGGGACACATGACTGCTCCCTTCTCCCTTTTAGTCCCTTATAATAAAGAAACTCCAAAATGACTGTGTCTGGTCTTCACAGCAGGATCATGTGTCCTGGTTCACATCTTTCATGTGAATATCACCACATACCTCAGTTTGTTTTGAGGGTGTGATTATCACCTCTCAAACCGGCTTCCTGTACACGTATTTGCAGCTTATCACTGATGAATATTTGTCCTTCACACAGCCCAGCAGGGTTCCACCCCTGTAGCTTGTTGGGAATATGAAGATGTTCAGAAGGGAAGTCAGGGCACGTTAAGGCCAGAAGACCCTGCTGAGGGGTGTCAGGAACCACAAGAGCTTTGAGATTTTTGCCTGTGTGCAAGCTAACACATGCTCTTGCCACAGTTCATGGATGTGGGCAGGAGACGTGAGACTCCTGGGTCAGAGTTGGAGGACGGTTTTATCACTCACAGCAGCAGCAGCAGTCAGAGAATCAGCACGTCTGTGCCAGTTCCCCGAGCCCAGTTCCCCCAGGGTGATGTGAAGAGAGCCAGATGACACCCACACACACAGTAGGTTGCATTACGGAAGAGGAACCTGAGCTCAGGGAAGCTGAATCTTTTGTAAAATGCAGTAAGCACCGAGCTCTTTGCTCCAGAGGGAGACAGCAAGTCCAGTTTCCAAGGTCGTTTATGCAGACATCTTTGGAAAGATAGCCAGAACAAAGAGCAATCAGTGCCTCGCTGACAACACTTGTAAAAACCCAAGAGACCAAAGTTATCTTCCAACAGGAAGATTAAATCAAAATGCAGGTAGTTCCTCAAGTGATTTCTGCTTGTATACATTATGGGTAACTTCTCCAAGCTCCTCTGGTTCTGCGAACTCCTTGCTTCGGTTGGGGTACACAGACCTCGGGGTTTTCCTGGATGGTGTGATGGTGATGGTGGTGAGGAAGGTGGTGGAATGTCTGTGGTGTGGGCCACAGGAAGTATGAGGACAGCTAAGGGGGCTTTCATTCCTGAGTCCATTTGTGTCTCCTCTAGCACGTGGAAGACAGACAGCATCTCATGACTCTGTATGATGCAACTGAAACATTCCACTGGACAAGCATGCCTTGGGCACCTACTGTAACCCACAGGCTGTGCCAAGGGCTGTGGATACACTTGAAACAGGCTGCAGGGAGCTCACAGACGACTGGAGAGGATGATTTTACTCCAACCTAATGTTTGTACAGACAATATAAAAAAGTGGAATAAGTGCCATATTTGTCATGTGAATAAACTGATGAGGGACGAGAGAGGAGAAGGCAGTTAATTCCGCCTGGAGATTTGGAAGGGGAAGTGGAAAGGGTAGTGAGCGGGCGATTAAGGAGAAGATAGTGTTTGAGCTGGGGTCGTGAATGATGGGTAGGAGTTTTATTAGTTGGGAAAGAAAGGAGAGACTTAAAGGTACGGCATTGTGTGAGATGTTAAAAAAGATATTGAAAATCGAGCTCCTCCTTTCAAACAGCTTATTATCTGCTGGTCGAGCACCAGGGATGAACGTATATTCACACGAAGCAGAGGGACCTTGAGAACTGTGACACCACTTCTGATAAAAGTGAGGGAACTTGAATTACCCATCCTTTAGCATCTGAGACTCACAGAAAACATTCGGGATCTGGAAAGAGTGGTGAGAGAACGATGGAAGAAGTGGATTCCAGAAGCCACCTTTAAAGGGACAGCTAGCTTGAGAGCCTAAGAAATATTAAACGTTGGCTTCATTTAAATTTCAGTGAAGAACAGGGATAGCCTGGCTATAATCCTTTTGGAGTTCTTGTAAATTTGCATTCTTTTCCCAGGTTGTTATATTTATCCTGTTTGCCAGTAAAACCTGGCAGCAAAACCCTTTTGAACATCTCAATTTGCTTTGCTAAGTTAAGAGGAGAAGGGGGCCAAAAAAGAAGTGAGGAAACTGTATGGGAAAAGAAGGAGCAAGGCAGCGGCGGAAGGAACTTGGGAAAAGGTTGATAAAGACGGCGGTTTTGCACTGGTCATTAGCTCTAGCCTTTTAGATAGACAGGAAGGCCTGTCTGTCCATTTCCTCACAAGAAATAAAGAACAGTACCAGAGCGCAGGTAACTGGGGCTAAACCCTAAGTGTAAACGGGCGCAGAGCAGAGTCAGATCGACGGCAGGCTGCACGGAGGGCGTTGGATGGAGCTGAGTTGGGTTTCAAAGTGCTGGGAGGATTTGGAGAGGTGAAAGGAGGGAGGTATCCAAACAAAAAGGAGAGTGTCCTTTTTTGTAATTTGACCATGGATAGAAAACTCTGACACAAGTCCTCATCAGACATGACTGTCACAAAAACCATCCTATTATGGTTGCCAGTGACTGCGGTTGGCCTGATCCCAATGAAGAGGCAGTTTGGGTTACGGGTGATAAAAAAACATCACGTGGCTTTGCCCCGTGAATGGCCTTTGTACAAGGACAAAGTCAGGATTCTGGTCCGGGGGCTTTGTGCGCCTACCATCCTATCCCAGGCTGGTTTGCTACCACTGGAACATGATCTGAATGACTCTTTGTTTTTTTTTTTTTTTTGCAAATACCTCTTTGAGATCCTGCTTTCAGTTTCCTTTTTTTTTTTTTTTATAAACTTATTTTATTTATTTATTTTTGGCTGCGTTGCGTCTTCGTTGCTGCGCGCAGGCTTTTCTCTAGTTGCGGCGAGCGAGGGCTACTCTTCATTGCAGTGCGCAGGCTTCTCATTGAGGTGGCTTCTCTTGTTGCGGAGCACGGGCTCTAGGCGTGCGGGCTTCAGTAGTTGTGGCTCATGGGCTCTAGAGTGCAGGCTCAGTAGTTGTGGCGCACGGGCTTATTTGCTCCGCGGCATGTGGGATCCTCCCGGACCAGGGCTCCAACCCATGTCCCCTGCATTGGCAGGTGGATTCTTAACCACTGCACCACCAGGGAAGCCTTTGTACTCCCAGTACCCAGCAGAGCAGCTGGCACCCAGTAAGCCACAAGAAGCATCTATTTAATAAGTGAATGGTGACAACACCAAAATGTATTCTAATATCAACACCGTAAATGACTATTCCGGTGGGGTCCCTTTTAGCTTCATGGAACAGAGTGATTCATGCAGGAGGGGGCACTCCAGGGAACAGTGTGGAAAATGAGGGCAGGAGGAATTATGCATTTTTCTGGGCCCCTTATTGAAGAAAGCCATTCACACTCATTAGCATGGTGCACCCCTCCCCCATTAGATGAGCTAATGGTTCTGGAAACAATCGGCTGATCTCGTGGGATGACAGAAGCCAGCTGGAAATATTGGTGGGATTTTTCCCAGATGTTAGCTGTTGCATCTTGTCCAGAGAACAGATTGAGTCTCAGTTTACTAGACTGCCACTCCCGAGCTCTTTAGTGCTCCAGAGGTAGCAGAATGCACCGAATAAGAAAGTTCATTTTAGAGACAACTCTCCTAAAACTCTACCACCTGCCAGGGAATGAGATCATGCATTTTAAGAACTCATGACAGGGGACTTCCCTGGTGGCACAGTGGTTAAGACTCCGTGCTCCCAACGCAGGGGGCCCGGGTTCGATCCCTGGTCAGGGAACTAGATTCCACATGTATGCCGCAACTAAGAGTTTGCGCGACTAAGGAGCCCGCGAGCTGCAGCTAAGGAGCCCACCTGCCACAACTAAGACCCAGCACAACCAAATAAATAAACAAAAAGAACTCATGGCAGCGCACACCACATAGTAAGTGCTCAGTGAAAGAAAGCCAAAATCATAATCAGCCCCATCATCGTGATTATTGTGAGTGTCAAGGCCAAGCACGGTGGGGAAGAAGAGGCGACTGTCTCAGTGTCTGAGGTTGTTCCCGAGCCCTCTTGTGGGAGGGCTGAGACACAGCCATCACCCTAATGATGCAGTTGTCCCCTTGGTGGGGCCTCTTCACCACACCACGTGAACAGGTGCTAGAGAGATCTATCCTAGGACTGCCCGCACCAATCTTCTGGTCATCACTGACTGATATCATGGGAAGGATTTGGATTGAAATCAAAAGCTCTGGGTTCAGTTTGGAGCTATGTCTTGAGATAGGTCTCTTAATGTCTCTCAGCCTCCGTTTCCACACTTGAAAGGTATGAGGACAAAGAGAGATGAAGTAAAGGTACGCATGGTAGCTGCAGGGCACTCAGTTTAGTGTAACCCCCGACTTCTTTCCTGAAGGTACAAGCAGCTTGGCCGTGTCCCCTCTTCTCTAAAGAACCCAAAGCCCATTTTATGGTGTAGAGAAAGACTATGTGTAATATGATTCCATTTAGTGAATATATATGAAAGAACACGTGTTAGAATAGGAATAAAAACTGTGCATAGTGTACTAGTTTCCTGGGGCTGCTGTAACAAATTATCACAAACTGGGTGGCTTAAAACAACCAAAATTTGTTGTCTCACAGCTCTGGAGGCTGGAAGTCAGAGATCAAGGTGTCACAGGGCCGTGCTCCCTCTGAAGGCTCTGGGAAGCATTGATCCAGGCCTCTCTCCTGGCTTTAGGCGGTGCCTTGGCTTGTGGCTACATACCTCCAATCTTCCCCCTGTGTGTGTGTGTCTGTGTCCAAATTTCCCTTTTTCTAAAAACATTAGTCATACTGGATGAGGGACCACTCTACCCCACTATGACCTCATCTTAGCTAACTACACCTGCAGTGACCCTATAAGTCATATTCGGAGGCACTGAGGATCAGGACAGTGAAAGACAATTGCAAGTTACCAACCAGGCAGAGGAAGCTGGTTGTCTCCTTGTACCCTGTGAAAATGTTTGGCTGGATTGAATTTGAATTGTTTTCGAGCAGAGGCTAGGCACACTAAGGCGAGTGGGAGTTCAGATTCCGGTCGTGGGTCGGGGAGAATGAAGGTTTTGAGGTGGGAGAGGGGCTGTGGTGTTGGGTGGGCAGCGAGGGCCCTGGAGACTCTGGGTGGAGAGCAGGAGAGGGGGTGGAGGAGAGAGGGGGCTCTCAAAGGGCGCCTTGTCATCCTTGCGACTTTTCCCTGAGCCCTCATGAAGATGACCACAATCAATTATGTTGAAAATATTAGCCATCCAGGGTTATAATAAGAAACAGTATTTTTGCATCAAGACATTGTTCTGAAGTTCACATGTCCTGAATCAGAGGGCATTTGGGGAAAGAGCCTGTGACTGCTTTCAGTTGTAAAATTGCTTAGCTGCCCAGGGTAGAAATTTCAAATGAGATCTTAGTAACGTATGAATTTTTTTAATGAAAGTAACTTTATTGTTTTTTCTAATTATAAAAGAATAATATGCATTATTTTTAAACATTCAGACAATACAGAGGAGATGCAAAGAAAAATGTGAAAAATCACCTATACTCTTACAATTCTTACATGTGTGATACACACACACATTTATATAATTACCTTAATAGTGATCATATATATACCACATATATATATGTATATAATTTTTTAATAAATGAGCTCTTCTTACATGTGCTTTTGGTATAATGTTTTTCTTCCCATTGAACAATCTATTATGGAGATTGTTCTACATCAATATAGAAACACGTTGCCATTTTAATGGATACTGGGTATTCATTTATGTGGATAAAGCATCACTGATTTAATCATTATTCCTGAACATTTAAGATCATGTACAAATTTTTACTATTTTTAATAATGCGATGACCGCTCTTGTACATACATCTTTGGATGCTTATCCTATTATTCCCTTTAGGATAAAGTCCTATACAAACATCAGAACATTTTAGGGATTTATTTCTTACCTCTCCCTGAAATATGAAGCCAGGATCTTGTCTTTAAGAAGCAATTCTTGGGACTTCCCTGGTGGTCCAGTGGCTAGGACTCCACGCTCCCAATGCAGGGGCCTGGGTTCGAACCCTGGTCAGGGAACTAGATCCCACATGCTGCAACTAAGAGTTCACAAGTCGCAACTAAGAGTTCACATGCTGCAACTGAAGATCCCAAGTGCTGCAGCTAAAGACCCAGCACAGCCAAATAAATACATAAATAAGAAGCAATTCTCAACTGCTCCATGTCTCCCCGAGTGCCATCTTCCTCTCCTGCCCCTCTCGCAAACACTCTCCTGCCAAACCTATCGCACTGGCGTCGGCAGCAGGACGGAGAGAGAAGGCAATGATAGAAGGAGGGGTTGGGTGACCCAGGGGAAGGAAGAAAAAAGTCACGTGTTTTAATGTGTTATTTGATTTGAATTGTCACTACTAAGTAGGTAGTATAATCCCCAGCATGTAGATTCTAATAAGAGAGTAAGAACTCGCCCAAGAGCACATGACTAGTAAAGGAAAGCCAAAGTCTGCCTGACTCCAGAGACCATTTTGCTAGATTTAATTATTTGTTCAAAATATTTTCTGCTCTCCTTGTGGGAGAGCTGTACTTCTTTCTCCATTGATATAAGGCTGGACCGTGTAACTTGCTCGGGCAAATGAATGATAGAGGAAGTGATGTGTGCTACCTCCCAGGAGAAGCTTTAACAGCCAAGGTGTGTTTCTGCCATAGCTCCTTTTCCTCTGCTATGAGGCCAGGATGTCTCAAATATGGGATATGCTCCTTTAGCTTGGATCCTGAAGCAAAGAGGGCATGTGACCTGCAATGGGCATCCAGTGTGAGCAAGAAGTAAACCTTTGTTGTTGGAAGCTTCTGAGTTGGTGGGGGATGTTTGTTACTGCAGCTTACCAAGCTGAGGCTGTCTAATACAACCACACTCTTTCCATTTCACTGTCTTGTGTCTCTTGCCTGAGCCATGCCCTGGTTATTGGTCAAAATATTTCTATCTTTTCCTTTGGTTGCAGAAGAATGAGGAAACAGGTTTTTTTTTTTAATTTATTTATCTTTGGCTGATTTAGGTCTTCGTTGCTGCACGCGGGCTTTTGCTAGTTGCAGTGAGAGGGGGCTACTCTTTGTTGTGGTGCATGGGCTTCTCATTGTGGTGGCTTCTCTTGTTGCGGAGCCACACGAGAAGGAGAGGAGGCTGCAAAGGCTTCTGGGGATGCCAACGTAGGGAGATTTCTGCAGACAGAGACAAGCAGAGGGAGCTGTGGGTCCCATGGAGCAGGCTTCTTCTTGTAAATATCCAGGAGAAAGCAACACCTAGAGAACAGCGATTTATAAGAAATAAAAGACCAGTGTGTCTTCTCTTTTTACAACCAGACCAACACTGCTGGCCTTGCTTCATACAACTTCCAGGAACCAAATAAATAGCTTTTGCATTTTTGGCCTCTTCATGGAGATTAAGGCAGATTGTCCCAGCCCTGATAGAAGATGGAGGCCAGGGCTGTGAGCTGAAGGAAGTAACCCATCTGGAGGCAGGGAGAGGAGTGTCTTCCTGAGGACTGGGTAGGGGATGGGCATGGGGTGCGGTGCTTGTGGGCTGTGTTGTGGAGCCAAAGAATACTGGTTGGGAAGGACACCAAGTTCCTTTAGAGGATGCTGAAGGTCTCTGGGTCTCTTGGTCCATGGAGCAGATTTTTGGGAGGAATGTCTCAGAAGGCGCCTGGAGCAGCCGTGCGTGACAGACAGAGGAGGACTAGCCCTCACCATAAGCGCACGGGCTTCAGTAGTTGCAGCATGCGGGCTCAGTAGTTGTGGCTCGCTGGCTTAGTTGCTCTGCGGCATGTGGGATCTTCCCAGACCAGGGATCGAACCCGTGTCCCCTGCATTGGCAGGCGATTCTTAACCACTGCGCCACCAGGAAAGTCCCAAAACACTTTTTTAAATTTAGCAGTGTTCTCTACTAGATCCATACCTAGATTTCTTTCATACTTGTTTTTTTTTTTTTTAATTTGGGCTTTTTCCATGATCCCTCAACCATAGAGAGACAGGCATTCCCTGTGACACATACAGCTCCTGGAATCGGGCATGCTGTGTGGAGGTGACTAAAGGATGCCTTTTTGATTACTTGGGTCTTCTCTGAACTCCTTGTCTTTACTCTGAACCTTTTTCTGGATAGTTTCATTTTGCTTGAAATCCATGTGTTCTCTTTTGAGAGAAACATAAATCTAGCACTTCCTGAGCAAGTTTGAAAGTGACAGTGCGAGACACGTAGTGTACCTCGCAAGCTTGTTTTCCTCCTGATATCTCTACATGGTTAGTGACAAATGAGGGCTATATAATCCTTTTTGACAGTAAGTTACCCCCAAAGTGTAAGAAGTGAAATTCCATGACCAGTCTAACGTTACATTGCATGTCGGATACAAAGCAGAAATGGAGCTCTGGTCCTTGCTTCTGTTCCTTGGTTCATTTTATAAACTTCTCCGCCATATTGTCCAATAAAAAAACAACTAATTAATGCATCTGTTCAGCAAATACTTATTGACTATACACCGATAGCTCACACAGAGATGAAGCAGACCAGGGTACCCATCCTGTAAGACCACACAACTGAGCAGAAGAAAGGGTAAATGCATGATGACGGTACACTATAATGAGGTGTGGGGTGGCACGGGGGCCCAGAAGAGGAGCATCTCCTCCAGCCTTGAGGGGGTGGCAGGGAGGGGAAGCAGCATGAGGGAGGGACGTCTGAGCTGAGTTTCGAATGATGACTTGTGGGTGCTGGCAAAGCAAGGGGGAGACCACATCAGGCAGGTGAACAGAGATGCAAGGGTGTCGAGGGATGGAGCCGCCTGGCAGGTCGTGCTGAGGTGGCTTGTGTCTTGAAGGTGGTACAGTCTGCTGCCCTTGCCTGTTCATTCCAACAGGAACTGACAAGCCCACGCCCTAGGGGGGGGGACGTGGAATTTCCAATTATTCTGGGTCTGGTTCCTGCACATGTGCGCTCTTGAGGGTCATTTGTAAATGTATGTATGTATGTATGTATGTATGTATGTATGTATTTGTTTGTTTGTTTATTTATTTATTTATTTATTTATTTATTTATTTATTTATTTTTGGCTGCGTTGGGTCTTCATTGCTGCACGCGGGCTTCTTGTTGACAGGCTCTAGGAGCGCAGGCTCAGTAGTTGTGGCGCACGGGCTTAGTTGCTCCACGGCACGTGGGATCTTCCCAGACCAGGGCTCGAACCCGTGTCCCCTGCATTGGCAGGCAGATTCTTAACCACTGTGCCACCAGGGAAGTCCCTCTTGAGGGTCATTTGGCACTAACTGACCCTCTTATCAGAATGGGATGCAACCGTGTGCCCACGGGTACATGCAGTGATGCAGCCAGTTCCCTTCAGGTCTGCCTCATTTTTGACCTCAGCGTTAAGTCCTAACCAAGGAAGTTTGGTTGGTGGCTCTGAAAGATCAATACTGGCAGCTTAAAGGTCCCTGTTGACAAGCTGAACTGCTCCCCCTGCACACCTGGGGCAGGAGCTCACCGAGAACTCCTAAGCTGTCAGCATTTTGGGGAATCGGAGTCTGAAGCTGAGCTGTGGCCAGGGAGGAGGAGAGGCCTGTCGCCATCAACCGTCTCCAGAGGGACTGAGCTTATGCAGCTGCAGCATGAATCACTAATTACAGCATAGATATCTCTGTGTTTGCTTAGCCTCCTAGCCAGTTAGAGCAAAAGAAACCAACTCTGGTTCACTTGAATTGAAGAAAATTTATTGGAAAAATAATACTTGTTTCTAAGCATTTACCGAATCCGAGGGAGCTTTGAGAGCCATGTTCAAAATTACAACAGGGATCACATACAGCCCTGCATGTTTGCTAGCCTCTGTTCTCAGCACCTCACATGTAGCAACTCACTTAATCCCACGATAACACCACAAGGTACCTCCTGCAGGAAGAGATTAAACAATTCACCCAAGGACACAGAGGATGTGAGTTGGGATCCAAACCTGGCATTCTGGTTCCAAAGGCTTTCTCGAGCCCTAAGAAGCAGGAGCTACAAGAATGGTCTACTCCCAGGAGTCTGGTCAGGGACCTATAGCACAACTGCCTGTATTTCTGCGTTTCTTTGCCCCTTTCTCAGTTTTGAGTTCCAGGGAGCTGGCATACTCCCAGCTAGAGCAAGGCATGTGCCTGCCCCTTGCTGGGTGACGACAGTGGTATTGGAGTCATGATCTCAGTCCTACCAGATGGTACCTAGAGGGAAAGAGGCAATTTCTCAAAGCAAAACAAAAGTACCGTTAGGAAGGATAATGGACGGCCAACAGCAGGGAAGCAGCGGTGGCTGTGATGGTCTGGAAAAGCCCCCTCTGGGACCTCATTATGCTCAGAACCCCCGTCACTAGAGTGCCAGCCCCTGAGCCCAGGGCTCTCCACGCAGGCTCTCTCTTAAACCTTGCAATAGCCCTTGGGGTGCATAGCATTGCCCCCATCTCAACAGCGAGGACACAAAGGCTCACAAAGAAACTTGGTCACATAGAATCAGGGTTTGAGTTCAGCCCTTGACTCCACAGTCCAGTCCGCACACGGCAAGGCTTCCGGGCACGCGGCTGGCAGGTCCAGGAGCTTAGTCCACTCTCCGGCCTGGTTAGTGGGAGGCTGAGCTGAGCTTCTGGGGAGCTTTGCCCCCGTCACCGCCTCCCGTCCGCCAAAGCCTGAGTGGCTGGCTCGGGGGTGGGAACGGGGGATGTCAAACCAGCCACCGTGTAGTCGCACCTCGTCCACTCCTGGCCCTCTTCCCCCGTTGTCAGGATTCACAACTCTGTGATCTCAAACCTCCATCCCCTGGGCCACCCTGCGTCCCACCCACCACTTTGGAGGGACCGAGGGAGGAAAAGTCAGAGGGTATCCAGCTCTATTTTTACTCAAGTGAAGTGAGGAAGGAGTGGTGCTCAGGAGATCCCACCAGGGCAGGCCCCCCAGGGAGAAGCCCCGGGAGGAGGTCCCAGGCCCAGCAGGATGGGCCGGATGGGCCAGGCGGTGAGGCGGGGTCGCCACAGGCGCCAGGCGTCGGAGCCCCCAGAAGTCAAGCTAGACGCCTCCAGCTGCACCCCGGGACCCCGCCCGAGGGAGCCAAGACTCACCCCTGCTTCTCTGCTGCCCCAGAGCACACGGCACTAAACTCAGTCGATTCACAAGCCACTCGAGCCAACGAGCACCTGTTGTGTGCAGGCCCCGCGCTGGGCACGCGGATGAATTCATGTCTCACTGGGGGAGCCTCGCTCCAGCGAGGGCCAGTGGACAAGTAACTAGATGCCAGACGGACGGTGACAAGGACTAAAACTGGGGGTAAGCAAGAGGCCAAGGGGGAGCAGAGGAGAGGAGGATCCCACAGTCTCGTGGAGTCCGGGAAGACTTCACGGAAAAGGAGAAGTGCACCTGGCCTTGGGCAGGCTGATCCAGGGCTCCAGGTGGGTGTTGTGAGGGCAAGTGACGGCTGGGAGAAGGCTCACAATGCAGGGGGTGGGGGGAAGCAAGGGGAGCGCATCTGCCGGAAGGCGGGGTCTGGGTTCAAAAGCCCCAGGGAGGGCGGAGGTGCTGACCCCCCCCCAGCACACCACTGGGCCTCTTCAGCTGTAGGTGGCCAACAGGTGCCTGTTGACGAATCACCCAGTGACTGGGTGAAGGTCTTGACGGCCAGGCTGAAGGGTTCCCACCTTGTTCAGCAAGAGCCACAGGAGAGGAGACCTTGAGCCCCAGGGGCCAGGAGGAGAGAGACTCCAGCAAAGACAGAATTTCTTACTGAAGGAGGAGTGCATTTCCAGGCAGGACAGAACAGATCAGGGTCTATCCTGGTTTATGATTTAAGCAAGAGAGCTGTGAACCTCCCACTTTAAACCCTTTTGTATTAGTGTGTGATATGAGTGTATCAAGGTACAGTTGCCCCGCTGTATCCGAGGATTCAGCCAACTGTGGATCAAAATTAGGAAAAAAATTCCAGAAAGTTCCAAAAAGCAAAATTTGAATTAGCCACATGTTGGCAACTCTTTTCATAGCATTTACATGGTATTAGGTATTTTAAGTAATCTAGACATGATTTAAAGTATGTGAGAGGACGTATGTGGGTTACATGCAAATACTACACCATTTTATGAGGGACAGTTCTGGAGGCCAAGTCTGAGATCAAGGTGTCACAGGGCCCTGAAGTCTCTAGGGAAGGATCTATTCCAGGCCTCTCTCCCAGCCTCTGGCAGTTCCTTGGTTTGTGGTAGCATAACTCCAATCTCCACGTGGTGTTTTCCCTCTGTGGACATCTGTCTCTGTGTCCACATTTCCCCTTTTTATAAGGACACCAGCCGCATTGGATTAGGACCCACCCTAATGAAGAAATTTTAACTTGCGTACCTCTGTAAAGACACTGTCTCCAAATAAGGTCACATTCTGAGGTCGTAAGAGTTGGGACTCTGACACGTCTTTTGAGGCGGCCATAATTCAACCCATGACACCTCCCCTTGAGGCTGCCCAGGGTGCAGCCTTGAGTTGGGAAGGGCTGGATGATAGAAAGGTAGCGCTCTGGCCGCTTTGCTTCTCTCCTCCTGCCAGAGGCCTGTACCTACACACGCCCATGACGTCCACGTCTGCCGAATCAGCAGGGCCAGTTGGGCTGCTCATCTTAACGGGCATATGAGTCTTAAACAGAAGATAAACCTAAGAGAGGAAAGGTCAGAAGCTCCCCGGGCACGTAACAAGGCCAGGAGGTCACCACTGGGTTAGCTGTTGGTGTCCCAGGGGCTGGGTCCTTGGGACCCCTTGGCAGGAGGGAGCATTTGAGAAGATGCAGGGAGAATATCTGCCTCCATCGATTCAGACTTCCCCAGCGGGGAGGGGGACTTATCATGGGAGGGTGCGGTGGCCACCTGCTTGGGTGGAAAGTGAGTGGTTGCAGCGCTCAGGCCTCTCAGGAGGGTGCTTCAAAGGTAGCTTCTCTGCTTATCCAGGAGCCCCTGACTTTTGATTTTCTTAAACGAGTTCTCCACATCACTCTTTTATTCCTGCTGTTCTGTCAAAGGATTAGGACATTTTAAATTCATTTTAGGGATTATCATCAGCCACGAATTTAAAAAACCAACACCTATTAGTGAGTGGAGGAGGAAAAGGGGAGAGGAAATGCCCCGTGGCCCCATTTCACAGCCTCTTCCTCTGTGCTGAGTGAGCGTGCCGGACACTCGGTGAAAATTCGGCTGTCCTTCACCGTGTGCCCCAGAAGCGCGGGAGCAGGGCGGCTAGCTCTCCCGGTGAGCAGATGCACAGAGGCTCCCAATCGCTCCCCCCGGAGCCCTGGGAAGGCAGTTAGGCTGAGGGACAGGGTATCTAGCTTTAGGGGCAGCAGAGAGAGTGAATCGCTGGGCGTACCCTCCGCAGATAAAAGCAAACCCTCCTTTTATTCTCCCCCAGAGTGTAGCTGCTTACATGTTCCCCCGACCTCTCCATTCTTGCATTACACAGCCTCCCAGTGTAATAGTGTCATACTGTGATTTATAATAAAATATATATTTGGTCTTCATCTCGGTTCCTGGCACAGAGCTCCTAAACCTCTAGGAATTTGCTAAATGATGAGAGCGATATAAGATCTTTTATAATGAGGTGATTGTTGGAAAGCCTCAGGTAACCTAAGGATGGACTCGTTGCCAGGGGAACGGCCATGTGAGTAGGGGCTGGAGCTTTCAGTCCCCCACTCACCCCTCCTCCCAACCTCTGGGGAGGAGAGAAGGGCTGGCAGCTCAATCAATCACCGATGACCAATGACTTAATCAATCATGCCTATGGAATGAAGCCTCCATAAAACCCCGAGAGGATGGGGTCCTGAGAGCTTTCGGGCTGGGAACACGCGGAGGTGTGGGGAGAGGGCAGGGAAGCTCTGTGCCCTTCTCCAGACCTTGCCCCCTGCATCTCCTCCCTCTGGTTGTTCCTAGTTACATCCTTTTATAACAAACTGGTGATCTAGTAAGTAAAGTGTTTCTGAGTTCTGGCAAAGTCATCAAACCCAAGGAGGAGATGTGGGAACATCCTATCTCTGGGCACTCGGCAGGAAGCACAGGTGACAACCTGGAGTTGCGATTGGCTGAAGGGGAGACAGACCTGTGGGCTGAGCCCTTAACCTGCGGGATCTGACGCTCTTTCCAGATAGAAAGTGTCCGAACTGAGTTGAATTGTAGGACGGCCAGCTGGCACTGGAGAATCGCCTGGTGTGGGGAAAAGAACCCACACGTTGAAACTGGCGTCAGACTCGCAAAGAGAAACGTCTTTTTGAGCTCTGTGTCCTGTGGCTGTCCGCATAAACCCCTCCCACCCCTCAGCTGCATCAGGACTCGCCCTCTGGGTCCTGCCTGCCCCAGCTGGCTGCCTCCGCGCAGGGCTGGAGCGGGAGTCCTGACGGCACCCCCTCCTTGCGGGCGGGGGGCGGGAGGCTACGCCTCACTGCTGTACCACCACCTCACCCAGGCTGAAGGCGGCCTTGCTTTGACACTTCGGAAGTTTCTCTGGTTCCCTAGGCTGCTGCACATTTGAAACTTTAATGGAGGGGAGATGCGGAAAGTCACTCGACGGACAGGCAGCCCCACCTGAACGGGAAGCATGTGAGGGACAGTAAAGATGCCGCCAGGAGAGGATGGACTGTCCCTCCCCATCAGCCCGCCTGCGGAGGGTTTGGCTGGAAATCAGGGTTTCTCCTTCCTCTGTCTTGGTTGAGTATCTGAAAGGCAGCCCAGTGCTAGGAGCAATGGCTTTGGGTTCAGAGAAACCTTGGTCGGAGCCTTGGCTCCAACCACCAGCTTCTAGCTGTGTGACCTTGAGCCTCGGTCCCCTCTTCTGTAAAATGAGGAAAATGCTAGCACCCCCCTGGCAGGCTGTGAGAAACCAACAACATTAGACACGTAATTTAGTGTCAGCATTTAGTGAATGCCATCTGCCATCATCACCGTAGCTATTGACCGGGGTCATCAGCATCAGAGAGCTGTACCGGGGCAAGAGAGGGGAGGCCACAGTGCCAGGTTGCAGCCGGGTCCAGGCAGCCTGCGTTTTACCCCGTGGCACAAGAAGCACCCTATTCTGGCCTTAGGGGAGGGTCTTTGTGGGGTAGATGTTAGTTCTATGGGCGGGTCCTATCCTGATACCTGTCCTGCATCCTCAGTAAGGAGTTGAGGATCCAGGTGGAGACAGACCTTCAATGGGGCATGGTTTCTGGTCCCTACCGTGTGCCTGGCACCTGGCCCGAGCTGGGAATACGGCACTGCGTACGCGCAATACGACTTCATCCAGCGCACAGGCCTCTGAAGTAGCAGACGTTGAACAGTTCATCCGTCACCTGTGAAATGAGACTAGAAAAGATCAATTCAGTTGCCAGGTATGGCAGGCTGAATAAAGGCCCCCAAGGACGTGCACGTCCCAACCTCCAGAATTTGTGACCATGTCACCTTACGTGGCAAAATGGACTTTGCAGGTGTGATTATATTAAGGACCTTGAGGTGAGGAGCTTATCCTTAATTGCTCAGCTGGTTTAAGGGCATCACAAGGGCCCCTGTAAGAGGGAGGCAGGAAGGCCATAGTCGTAGGAGATACGAGGACAGAAGTGAGAGGCTGAGTGATGCAAGGAAGGGGCCACGAGTCAAGGGATGTAGGTAACCTCTAGAAGATGGAAAAGACAAGAAAAGGGGTCTCTCGGGGCTTCCCTGGTGGTCCAGTGTGTAAGACTCCACACTTGCAATGCAGGGAGCCTGGGTTCAATCCCTGGTTGGGGAACTAGGATCCCCACATGCAAGCCACAACTGGGAAGCCCACCTGTGGCAACAAAGACCCCACGTGCCGCAACTAAGACCCAGTGGAGCCAAAATAAATAAATATTTTTAAAATAAATAAATAAAGCCAAGGGCATGTTTTTTTAAAAGAAAAGGGTCCCTCTTTAGAGCCTCCAGAAGGAAGCAGGCCTGCTGACAGCTTGGTTTTGGCCTGTAAGACTCACTTTGGACTTCTGGCCTCCAGGACTATAAAAGAATAAACGTCACTGAGTTTATGGTAATTCTTGATAGCAGCAACAAGAAGCTAATATACCATGAGAACCCACAATGCGGGGGCCGAATGAGTCTGGGGAGTCAAGGGAAGGTAGACCCTCTCGGAGTATCAGTCCTGGGGGGGGGACTCAGGGGCCATGGAGTCCTCATAGACAACACGTCTCAGTGCTGGCAGTCATGGTAGCGGCCTCCATATGGAGGTTCTGGGGGTTGGAGGTGGCTTCAGTGCACAGAACAGAGCACTGGATTAGCGTCTGGAGACCCCCATTCAAACGCCACCTCTCCTTACTGGCTCAGTGGCCAGAAACACGGGGGGCCGGCGGGACAGGAGCTGATCCTCTGAGCTGTTTTGCCTCAGGGCACCCCCCCAAATCCAGGTCACATCCGCTGAAGAGAGAGGCTGCTTGCATCGCCCCTGGATCCTAGTTCTCCTGCCAACAACCCTTTCTGCTTCTGGGGGGCCCTCAGCCTGGGACCCACAGTCTGCCATGGAAGGGGCCTGCCACCCGGCAAATACTCATCTGATTGCTCTCTAGGTAGACTTCTACCCGAGGCCCACCCTGCTCCGCTGGAGCCCTAACATCAGTCCTTCACACCTTGTGTGACACATCCTTTACAACCTGGACCCTTGGATGGGGGCAGACTGGGAAGGGGGATCCTGTAGGGCTGGGGTCTCATGCACCCTGTATGGGTCCTCCCCTCAGCCCCTCCATGTGCCCGTCTCACCCACCTTCTCCTGTCCCCAGGTGTGGTCCCTGTGGGTGGGACAGTACTCTCGCATGCAGTCTCCAGCCTTGTCACTGCATATGCTTCAGTAGTAAGGGCACCCAAGGCCCCCTGCCGTGTCGCTGAACCTCACTTTAGGCTGACCACCAGGGCAGTCACATTTATCTTGGTGGCTGGCCTCTTGGCGAAGGGCCTTTCCAGCGCTTCAGCAGGGCTTTTGCAGCCGTTGGCAGGTGGATCAGGAAAGGGGAAGCAGGCCTAGGTGGAGGAACCCTCTGGTCTTCCAGCAGACGCAGGGAGAGGGAGGGTGTCGGAGGTTCTGTCGAGTAGGACTAAACTGGGGCAGGATCCGTGCCAGCGGTTAACTAGAAACAGTTAATACCCAGAAGTCATGAAAAGAGCTTTGATCCGCAGGGTAGGGTTGGACTGCCAGTGCCCAGTACCAGATGGGGCTTCATGCCCTAGAAATGGCGGGTCCAGAGTGGCCACATGGCCATTTTAATTAAGCCCAGCGTGTAAGAGGATTGAGACGTGACTAGCTCGGGGCAGCTAGTCAGCCAAAATCTAGAACAGAATCCATCCACTGACTGGATCTCTGCGGAGCACATTCTAGGTGTGAGGCCCGCGCTGCCTGCACGGAAGTGCACAGGACAGGCTTGCAGGGCGGCCGACAGGACAGGGGAGCGGATGCATTTCCCCCGGGCTGCCCGTCTCAAGGAGAGTGAGACACGCCCTGGAAGGAGTGCCAAGGGCACGTTCCATTTGGGGAGGGGAGCAAAGCATCAAGAGGAGGTGGCATTTGGCAGTCATGTCTAGATCCTTGGTGCCTAATTTCTGCACTTCTACTGGGTAATCCTGATGTCAGAGAACAAAGACCAAGTTTAAAAGGAGGCAACTTGGGACTTCTCTGGTGACGCAGTGGTTAAGAATCCGCCTGCCAATGCAGGGGACATGGGTTCGATCCCTGGTCTGGGAAGATCCCACATGCAGCGGAGCAACTGAGCCCACATGCCACAACTACTGAAGCCCACGCACCTAGAGCCCCTGCTCTGCAACAAGATAAGCCACCGCAGTGAAAAGCCCACGCACCGCAACGAAGAGTAGCCCCCGCTCGCCGCAACTAGAGAAAGCCCGCGCGCAGCAATGAAGATCCAACGCAGCCACAAATTAATTAATTAATTAATTTTTTAAAATAAATAAAAGGAGACAACTTAGGGGCTTCTCCACAGAGTCTGTGGCAAACATGAGAATTATCTCTGAAAGGTCTTAGTTGGGTAATTTAGATAATTCATGTCTTAGTCTGTTTGGGCTGCTGTAAGCAAATCCCATAAAACAACAGAGATTTCTTTCTCACAGTTCTGAAAGCTGGGCATCCCAGATCCGGCTGCCGGCCAGCTTAGTTCCTGGTGAGGCTCTCTTCGGGCCTTGTGGACACTCACCTTCTCACCGTGTACTCACGGGGCCTTTCCTCGGTGCAGTGGGAGGAGAGAGGGAAAGAGCTCTCCCATGTCTTTTCTTTAAGGGCACTGATCCCATCATGGGGGCTCCAACTACGTGACCTAATTGCCTCCCAAAGGTCCCGTCTCCTAATACCATCATACTGCAGGTTAAGGCTTCAACATATGGATTTGGGGAGGACACATTCAGTCCATAACAACCCACATATGATAGACCCAGACTGAACAATTAAGAGGATTTCGGGAAAGCTTGGGCTATATTTCTAAGCATAATAGTAAGAACTCATATGAGGTAAGGGTTGTTATTCCCACCTTACAGGGGAGGACCCTATAGAACAAAGAGATGAAGAATCTTCCCAAGATGCACAGCTAATGAATGACGGAGCCGAGATTTGACTGTACTGGCCCAGAGTTCTCTTGCTTAATGCAGTATGAGGCCCTATAACACCATCCAGAATGGGAGGGAAAAGGCAGAAAGCTACCCCATGTACCCAGAAGCTACTCTTTCGGGATGCAGGCAAAGATGTGATGCTAGGTCAGGAAGCAGGTGGTTTGGCCCACTTGGAAATACATTTTTAAGCTGTCTGTCTAAACTTAGAGACTCTGCAGCAATGTAGTTCTAACCTTAGAGGAATAAAAAGGCATAAAATACAGTGTTTGATTCAAGTTAAAATCCATTCAGTCATTTAAAAAAATTTATCTTCAGTCTGGATGTTTCCTTTCTTTCCTAGAGGATAGTATAACCAACATCCACAGAGACATAACAATCCATTCTCATTTCTCAGACGGCAGGCTCTTCTCTCAGACCAGAAAGACACAATTTTCAGTGTTCCCTGCTGGCCCCTAGGTAGTCCCTGTGGAAAAGAGGAAGAGCATATTTCAAAAAACTGAAGCCAAATACAATATGCCGTGAACCCATAACACGTTGCCAATAAGTGAACCACTTGTCCCTTGAGAAATGGTTTCCACCTTCGCCGCCCAAACCCTGACTCCTTTGCCACTAGAATAACCAGGTCCAGTTTCCACAGTATTGTCACCTGGGCAAGGAGAGGTGTCTCGTGGCCACATCACACAGGAAGGAACTGGGGTCAAGAAAGGTTCAAGTGTGTGCTTGTCGGGACATCCCTCGATGGCGACCGGACCTCACATGGGTGTCTGGGCTCTTCCCGGCGACCAGCAGACCGGGCACAGGTCTTTGTGCAGGCGAGCACCCTGCTGGGCCAGGGCCGGACGGCGTCAAGAGAAAGCAGAGGGCAAGATCAAGGGCAAGTCTGGTGGGGCCGGAGCCGTGTCTACTGAGCTGTGAGATCATTCCCCTTTCAGCTGGGCGTTTGCCTAAGGTCCCTGGAGGCCTTCAAAGATCACTGTGTTCTGCGCTCCTTGCCAAGGTCCTGGGTCTACTTGCCAAGCAGGAAGCAGGTCCACAGGCCCTGGGGTGGGACGGGCCGCGGGGAGGCCGGGGCTGACGGGGACAGAGCCCCGCTGGCTCCAGTTCCCCGGGTGGAGGGAAGGGGACTCTCACTAATGCAGCCTCTCGCCGGAAAAGGTGGTCGCCGTGGTGATGGATCTACAGGGACCCGTCTTACCTTAGCATCCACTTCTAGTGGAGCAATTGCTTTGCTTTTTATTCAGCCAGTGAGCAGTTTTTGAGCCCCTGCTTTGTGCCAGTGCCTGGCTAGAAAGGCAAAGACAAAAAAACAAAGTCCCCGCCATGAAGGATTGTATAGGTTCCTGGGAATCGGTCCCTTGTTGGGGAGGGAAGGGGTGCAGCCTCAGTGGGCCCTCTGCTCTGGGTGACTGTCGTGGGGAGGGAGGTGCCACTCTTTTCTGGGCGCCGATGACGGGCCCGAGTGATGCTGACTTCTCCGGTTCCTCCTGAGCACAGCCATCAGGGACAGGCTGAGCTTCCCGAGGACCTGGACCCCTCTAAGGATGGGTGCAAAGATCTGTGCTACCCAGGGACTTCCCTGGTGGTCCAGCGGTTAAGAATCTGCCTCCCGGTGCAGGGGACGGGGGTTCGATCCCTGGTCGGGGAACTAAGATCCCACGTGCCGCGGGGCAACTGAGCCCACGCGCCGCAACTAAGACCCAACGCGGCCAAATAAATCAATAAATATTAAAAATTAAAATTAAAAAAAGATCTGTGCTGCCCAGAACAGCAGCCGCTGGCCAACCGTGGTGGCCGAAAACTTGAAATAAAATTTAAATCCAGTCCCTCAGTTACATTAGCCACCTTTCAAGTGCTCAGAGCCGCCCAGGCTGGTGGCAGCTGTATTAGAGCAGACACAGAACGCTCTGCTGTTCCTGTAAGGTCTACTGGATATTCTTCCTGCGTGGATAATTGCAACAGAAAGTGGTCCACGCCGGGTGCCTGTGGAGGGGGGGGCCTACACCAGCTGAGGTGAGGGGCATGGGGAAGCCAGTGGAGGAAGGAAGAGCTTCTCCAGAATCTGCCTCTGCTGAGCCACACCTCAGGCTCCCAGCCGTCTCCCAGCAGGACAGAGCCCAGACCTCACCTTGACCTCACCTTGAACGTCGGTGACCCTGGTCTGAGGCCCCCTTCCTTCTCCCTGTGTCTCCTCCTCCACTCCGTGGCTATGTTTGTACCATCCAGTGGATCGCAAACTGCATCGGAACCCCCTGGAGAGCTTGTTAAAAGACGGATTCCTGGGCTTCACCCCCAGTTTCTGATCAGTAAGACTGGGGTGAGGCCAGAGAATTTGTGTTTCTAACAAATTCCTGGACGATGCTGGTGCCGTCAGTCCAAGAACCACACTTTGAAAGCCATGGATATGGTCCAGAGAATCACATTCATTGATGCATTCATTCAACAAATATTTCTTTCATGCTGCCATGGGCATGGTGCTCTCTCTGCATGTGAGCAACCAGGCAAGGTCCCGGTTCTGGGGAGCCTGCATTTTCGGGAGGAGAGACAGACAGGAAACAAACCTGTGTTGGGTGGTGATGAACGTTATGAAGAAGAATAGAGCAGGGCAAAGGAAGAGGCCTCACTGACATCATATCTGAGCAGAGACCTAATGGAATATTACTCAGCCATAAAAAGGAACGAAATGGGGTCATTTGTAGAGATGTCGATGGACCTAGAGTCTGACATACAGAGTGAGGTAAGTCAGAAAGAGAAAAACAAATATTGTATATTAACGCATATATGTGGAATCTAGAAAAAACGGTACAGATGAACCTATTTGCAGGGCAGGAATAGAGATGCAGACATAGCGAACAGATGTGTGGACACAGCGGGGGAAGGGGAGGGTGGGACGAAGTGGGAGATTAGGTTTGACATAAATACACTACCATGTGTGAAATAGATAGCTAGTGGGAGCCTGCTGTATATCACGGGAAGCTCAGCTCGGTGCTCTGTGATGACCTAGATGGGTGGGATGCGGGGTGGGAGGGAGGGAGGTCCCTGAGGGAGGGGATATATGTATACATATAGTGATTCACTTCATTGTATGGCAGAAACAACATTGTAAAGCTATTATACTCCAATTTAAAAAAAAAAGAAATTGGAGAGCAGGTATGACCAGCCTTTCTGGCCCCGTTTTTGCTCTGCCCTCAGCTTTTTACTCTGAAACATGAGAGTCGTGTTAAAAATCAAGGGCACCAGGGCTTCCCTGGTGGCGCAGTGGTTGAGAATCTGCCTGCTAGTGCAGGGGACACGGGTTCGAGCCCTGGTCTGGGAAGATCCCACATGCTGCGGAGCAACTAGGCCCGTGAGCCACAGCTACTGAGCCTGCGCGTCTGGAGCCTGTGCCCCACAACAAGAGAGGCCGTGATAGTGAGAGGCCCGCGCACCGCGATGAAGAGTGGCCCCCACTTGCCACAACTAGAGAAAGCCCTCGCGCAGAAATGAAGACCCAACACAGCCAAAAAAAATTTAATTAATTAATTAATTAATTTAAAAAAAAAAATCAAGGGCACCAGTGTATTTAATAGCAAGATTTTGAAGACAAATTCGATGGTGTGTGTATGTGTTTCATTCAAAAGAAGCCTGAGGCTAAAGGCCATAGATTTGATCCCAGCCTGCAGCTCTGCCTTGGGTCCCAGCAACTGGGCAGGGTGAGGAGTCCCTAGTGCTAAGGAGGAGGCCACCATCATCCCCTTCCACATGATGCCTTGGGACCCCCGGTCCATATGGCTCAGGCTCACTTCCAGGTCGCTTTCCTGCCCATCCCGCTCAGGCCAAAAGGCGCCTGTGCAGGGGTGGGGTGGGCAGAGCGTGGCCTGGCATCTGGGATTCCCTCGCACAAGTGTCTGAGTGTCCTACTGATGGGGGGTACAACTGCTACGGCGGGGAGGGGGCCAGACCCGGCCAAGGCTCTACTTGCCTTCTTGTCCTGGGTCCTGTCAGCCTGAACCAATTAGCTGAATGCTCCTTACTTCTACCCAGATTTGGGGTCCAGACAGAAGAGTGTCGGTCAACCAACACTTTATCAACCATTGCTGGAAAAATAAGCACATGCAATAGAGTCCGGGAGTCAACAGCGGTCCCTTCATAAGTGAGGACGGTTCCTGGGTTCTACCCTCTTATAAACACGAGCCTTTATGATGAAGTGCAGACCAAGTGCCTTTAACAACTAATTTTCCTTTTCAACCTGTGATATCTTTTAGGCCCAACTGTCTCAGGCCTTAAATGGAGTTTCCGATAAGGCAAAAGAAGCCAAGGAGTTTCTAGTTCAGCTGAAGAACATTCTGCAGCAGATCCAGGTGAGCATAGCTCCCGCTGGGAGGGGAGTCCCTGCAGGAGGTACGTGAAGCTTAGCAGAGGAAAGGAAAGGCCCCATGGCAGGTGCTTTTCAGTGCTGAACATGAGAAGGCCTAATTGTCCCACTGCACTGCCTCAGGTGTTGAGGACATCACCCACTCAATCCACTGACACCCCTGTGACATCTGATAGGAAAGGGATTTTGCATGAACTCAGAGAGAATCCTAGAAAGAGAGCTGGGCGGAAATAATGCAGCACTCTCCGTGGCCACGTAGCCCTAGGCGGTATCTGTATACGGTGCTTTTGTACCAACACATCAAAATATAAAAGCATCATTTACTAAACAAATGTATTTAATGAGCACCCATGCTGTGTCACATACAAGCCCGACGCAGATCAATAAGGCACAGCCTCTGTCCCCAGGAGCTCTGTCTGTCGGGGAGAGAGCGAATAAATACATGCACGTGTGGAGGAACTTTCACACAGATCACGGACCGTAGAGCATTCCGGTGTCTGGATGGGAAAGAGGACTCGGCACTGAATTCTTAACCAGCCAATAAAAACCATCCTAATAAGTGAAAGCACAGAATTCAGCCGCCAGGCATTTCCTGTCCTGGTTCTGATGTTTTCAGGGACAACGGAGGTATCCGTTTGATGGGGCTGCTGTAACAAGGTACCATTGACTGAGTGGCTTCCACAACAGTAACTTATTTTCTCATAGTTCTGGAGGCTGGAAGTCCAAGATCAAGGTGTTGGCAGAGGTGGTTTCTCCTGAGGTCTCTCTCCTTGGCGTGTAGACGGCCGTCTTCTCCCTGTGTCCTCACACCGTCCTCCCTCTGTGTGTGTCTGTGTCCTGATCTCCTCTTGTAAGGACACCAGTCAGATTGGATCAGGGCCCAGCCTGATGACCTCATTTAACTGACTTCTTTCAAGGCCCTGTCTCCAAACACAGTCCCATTCTGAGCTCATGGGGGGTAGGACTTCAAATAGGAACTTGGGGCAGGGGTGGGAGGGCTGAACACCATCGGCCCATGACACGAGGTTGGAATCCAGGCTGACCTGAGTTACATTGAAAGACTTTTTTTTTTTTTTTTAGAACTGAGAGGGACAGATCCTACAGCAAGAACAGTGGGTTTTGTTTGTTTTACTGTTTTCTGATTAGAGAAAGCAAAAGTATGTTACAGAAATTTTGAAAGGTAGAGAATAACAGACTGAAGTAGGAAAGGTTCACCAATATCTCAGCCCCTGAGGTGACCCCCTCATCACTTTGACATGTTGTTCCACTACTCTACACACACACATGCACGTACAGTGTGCGATTACGCTGCACACACTTGCAGCCGCTCTTCTTCTTCTTAGGTCTCTCTCATGAGCTTTTCCCATGACATTGAAAACCCTCACAAACCCTCATGGTTTGGATGACTCTGAATATTCACTCCATCCTATAGATGTGCTGAGACGCACGTGTGCACTGTTTCCAGTCTAATAACAGGACAGCTCACGCCGGGGCGAGCTTGCTGGTGGGCCCCCGTGTGTCTGGTGCTGGCCGCGTTTCTGAGCGTCTTCTCGCTAAAGCTCTCTGCATCCCGCAGGAGAACGGCCTGGACTACGAGGCCTGCCTGGTGGCCCAGTGCGACGCGCTGGTGGACGCGCTAACCCGACAGAAGGCCAAGCTGCTCACCAAGGTCACCAAAGAGAGGGAACACAAGCTGAAGGTGCGTCCCCACGGCCGACGCCCTCGGTCCCATCGCGGCCTCCGAGCCGAGCCTGGGGGAGCACGCAGCGTGGGCTCTGGGTCGGTGTTAGCTGAGTGAGTGAACGAATGAATGAATGAATGAACGAACAAATGAATGAGCGAATGAACGAATGAATGAATGAACGAACGAATGAATGAGTGAACAAACGAATGAATGAATGAACGAACGAACGAATGAACGAACGAATGAACGAACGAATGAACAAACGAATGAATGAACGAATGAACGAATGAACAAATGAATAAACGAACGAACAAATGAATAAACGAATGAACAAATGAACGAACGAATGAATGAACGAACGAATGAGTGAAAGAACGAACGAATGAACGAATGGGGAGAGGAAGGGCTGAGCAAGTTGGCCCGGGACCTACTTACACTCATGTCACTTTCCCTGAAGCAATCAGCACCCCTGCTCCCCTCCAAAGCTGGAGGGAGATGCCTGAATCCTGCTGCTTTCATTCAGAAGGCCACCCTCTCCCATCTTCTCCCGGCCCCTGTTTTCTGTCGAAGGGACACTGCCTGTTCTCATCTTGCAGAGCAGAGGTGGCCACGGCGGGAGGGGGAGGCTTCCCCTCACTCGGCACTGGGTCCCCAGGCCAGGCAGGTGCCCCGTGAACACCCCGCCTTGACAGAAACCACTCACCTCATTGTCTGGGCTCGATCTGTTCTACAGACATTTCCCAGCTGAAACAGAAAATGTTACTTTCAAGGAAAGAAGGAGTGAGTGTTGGGTTTGATCCATGGTTTACACGCAAAGCAGCCGAGCCCCTTGAGTTTCCACCCAACGAGTGAGACTGGGGCACGGACAGGTCACCAGGAGGGCTTCAGAGGGTGCACGTTCTCTGCTTTTCTATCCAGAGTTCAGGAAGTTTGCCCTGTTGGGTGTGGCGACCCTGCTTGTTGGGAAGTGGGTCCATTTACCGCCCCCGTAAGGAGGGCGCGTGGAGGGGCGCGTGGAGCTCAGGAACAGAGCAGCAGCAGGGGAGGGGGCAAGGCGGGCGGGACCAATGCCGCTTGCCGCTGCAGGCGACTGCTGTTCCTCGATGAGACGGTTACTAGGGATACTTCTCGTGGCAGATGGTTTGGGACCAGATCAACCACTGCACGCTGAAGCTGCGCCAGTCCACCGGGCTGATGGAGTACTGCCTGGAGGTCATCAAGGAGAACGACCCCTCCGGGTTTCTGCAGGTGAGCGGGCTGGGTGTTGTTCCTCCCAATCCACTGCCATGCCCCAGACTAGCCAAGGTTCTAGGAAGGTCCCCCCCAGCGGCTTGGACTTGAGCAGAATCTCCTGTGCTCAGCGATTCCAGAAGACCTAGGTTCTCATCTTGGCTCTGCGTCTCGCTAGCTGTGACCCTGGCTCTGTGTCATCCTTAAAGGAGGAGATCAAACATCATAATCTCTAGGGCTGAAATGCCGTGCTTTCGTGCCTCGACTTGAAACCCCAATTCAACATATTCCCCACAGATGAGAAAAGACGGTCTTTGCCAATCAAGCTGGAAAGATGGCACAGGGAGGAGTGAGTCAGCAAAACCCACAGGACCCGTTCCCTCAGGGTGCGGAGTCCGGCAGGTCTGGACACGTGACCGCTGCCTGCCAAGCCAGTGCAGCCTTGTTGGGTATCCTTCCAGCAGCCAGTCTGACTCGGGGTCACGAGCACCTCTTGGGATCATGTCTGTGATTCGGACGGAAGCTCTGTCCTCCGTCTCTGGGGGACATGATGAATCTCCTGGATCGGTCCCCAGGAAGGGTGCGTGGGGTCATGGCTCTACAGGGACACGTGCAAATGTCTGAATGAGCAGGGCTGTCCAGCAGAGGGGAACAGAGCTGTGGGTTTGATGCAGCGAGAGTTTGGAGCACAAACTGCAGAACACCGTGGAGGAAACACAGTGGGAGGGAGGGAGCTTCACGCTCCTGCGGATGAAGGAGATGCTTTCAGACCCTGGGACAAGCCACTCGTATGTTTCACTTTGCAAAGTGCTAGATCTAGCAAAAGAGGTAGAGTGAAGACTGTCTTTGTATATTTTAAAAGTACTGGACTTCCCTAGTGGTCCGGTGGTCAGGACTCCGCGCTTCCACTGCAGGGGGCGTGGTTTTGATCCCTGGTCGGGGAAGATCCCGCATGACGCGCAGTGCGGCCAAAATAAATAAAAAAATTTAAAAAAAAATTTTTTTAAGTATCATTTGCTTCACAACAGGGTTTAGCCTAAAACAGCAAGTGCTTCTCTACATTTAACATGACTAAGCTGTTAAAAGATGATCTCTGCCAGGGCTTGAGTGGGCGTGCTTAGCCACCACAGTCCCCTGAGCCCACAGAGAAGTCCCTGCCCCTTCCTTACCCTCTGCTACGTTATTTTCCCTTTGCACGTGGAAACCCTAAACTCTGTGCTTCCTTTAAGATCTCGGACGCCCTGATCAAGCGTGTCCAGGTGTCTCAAGAGCAGTGGGTCAAAGGTGCCCTGGAGCCCAAGGTGTCTGCAGAGTTTGAACTGACCTTGGACAGCGAGCCCCTGCTGCAGGCCATTCACCAGCTGGACTTCGTCCAGATGAAATGTAGGGGTGAGCCGTGGTCGGCCCAGTTCAGTTGACGCTTCTTCTGGAAGAGGCATCCACTCTGCGGCGCAGCTTAGGGCCATCAGAAGACCTGTGACACTGGTGTGACGCAGAGTGGGAGGGAGGGACTCCTGAGTCACAGACCTGGGTTCAGGTCCCAGCTCAGCCACCCGCGAGCTGGGTGACCTCTGTGGGTAGCACCCAGCCTGAGCCAGACTTTTCCCCTTTGTGAAAGGGGATCATTTGTTCATTCAGAGACACCTATCGAGTGTCTACCACATGCCAGGCACCATCCTAGGTGCTCAGGACACAGCCGTGAGCAAGTCTACAGACTCCCTCACTAGACTGAGCTGATATTTAGAGAAGGAAATAGATAACACATCGATAATACAATACAACAGAGAGTATAATGTAAACTGATAGTGGCAGGTGGGACAAACAAGGTGCCTTTTGAGAAGGGGGCATTAGTAGACATGGGTTGGGGGGGGAGGTATTTTGAGGTGAGGAGGAAAGAGATGTAATGTAAGGGAAGAACATTCCAGAAGGCCGGGGGGTGGTGAGTGCAAAGGCCCCGAGGCAGGTATAAGTGTTCTATGTTCCAAGAAGAGCGAGAAGGTCAGAGGTGAGAGCAGACGGGAGAAGGTGGTGGATCGTAGCAGTGAGTTCAGAGACCCACGGGGGACACGAGCTAAGGGTTAAGTAAAGTTTGCATAACTTTCCCCAGGTTACAAAATTAGCAAGTGACGTCACCCTGCCTCTCCAGAGACATTAAGGGTACGTTCAGGAGAGGGAATGAAGCTCTTTGGTTTTTTTAGACCGATATATCCAAGGGCTGAGTGCCACACCTACAGAATCTGTGAACTCAGGAAAATCCTTACTTGCAAAATACGTGGCCATTTTTAAACCAGAGACACCCAGTCTCTTGTGCATCTCTGTGCTTTCTCCCATACTCAGTTTGCACCTTCCAATCTCACCTTAATAGAACTTATGATACACTTGACTCAAATCCCTAATTCCACGGATTGACTGCCCGATACTGTAAGATCGCCTCTCCTTCCGGGATCTAGTTCCCTGGGCCTTTAACATGCTTCCAGACAAAGGTTTCAGTGGGTCTTTGCATTTTGCCCTTCCCCACCCCCGAGAGCACCTTCCCATTTGCACCTCAGGTGAGGTTTGGAAATGCCACCTGCCCCAGGTGTGAATGAGGCGTGGTGCTGGGAGCGGAGGGAGCCTGGCAGAGGTGGAGGCCTCTGGAAAGTCGGCGGCTTGGAGCTGCTCCCGAAGGGACGGGGTGGTGGAATTCACAGAGGAAGTGGGAGAGCAAGCAGCAGAGCCCAGGGATGGAGAGAGGGCTCCTCCACGCTCATCACCCGAGGTACCCCCGGGAACCAGCCTGCACCGAGCCAGCCCTCCAGGACAAAGGCAGGGGTGACACCCAACTAAACTGTCAACCGAATGTGGAAGATGGTGACCTAACATTTGGGCCCAAACTGAAATTGTAGTTTTTCCAAAAACTAACGTTGCAGTTTTCCCTTTGGAAAATGTCAGCACGGACTATTTCTAAAACCTCTTGAGCCTGAACATAACTAGAGAATAAAAACACTCTCCCAATCTCACCTTCATAGAACTTATGATACACTTGACTCAAATCCCTAATTCCACGGACTGACTGTCTGATACTGTAAGATCGCCTCTCCTTCCGGGATCTAGTTCCGTGGGCCTTTAACATGCTTCCAGACAAAGGTTTCAGTGGGTCTTTGCATTTTGCCCTTCCCCGCCCCCGAGAGCACCTTCCAGGCCCCAGGTGCGAGCTGCTTGCTGCCCTGTGCAGAGGGTCCGCAGAGGCCGGGCTGCAAGTCCTCCCCAGCTGCTCATGGGGCCGAGTCAAAACCAGTGATTCTCAGTGGGCAGGTGGGCAGGGGGCAGCTCTTCCTCAGGGCTCCAGACCCAGAGGGGTGGAGGCTCCTGCCAGGCCTCTCCCCGCCCCAGATCCCAGGACCCCCGTCCAGGGTTGAGAAGCACACCGAGCTGTGCACACGAGCAGCCCGGAGTGACGCAGGGTGGCCACCTTTCCTCCTGGGGTGCGGCCAGGTCCACGCGGCTGCCCTGTGCCCTGCAGGGGTCTGTGCACTAAAGCTGACCTGTCCCCGCCACAGTGCCGCCCGTGCCCCTGCTGCAGCTGGAGAAGTGCTGCACCCGGAACAACAGCGTCACGCTGGCCTGGAGGACGCCGCCCTTCACCCACAGCACCGTGGACGGCTACATCCTGGAGCTGGACGACGGAGATGGGGGCCAGTTCCGGGTGAGGCCCCGCTGCTTGCTGGGGGGAACTCGCGCTGTCCCAGCCTCTGCCCCAGCCCGGGGGGGCTGCCCTTAGCTCTGATGCCACCAGCGAGGGCATTGGCCCCCAGGACGCAGAGCCAGTGGGCCTGGGCTCACGGGACGTGGGGCTTCCCTACCGAGGGCTGGGTCTGGGCAGGCAGAGGCGGCGGCCACAGAAAGTTCTGGATGGTTTTTCTGTGAAGACTGACACAGGTCGGAGGCCGAGGTAGAGCTCCGAAAAGGTGTCCCCCGCAGTACCCACTTCCCAGTCAGCCCAACAGCGCAGTGGTATCTGGTCAGCACCCTCCCACCCAGCACCCCGAAGCCACTCCCCACCCCCTCAAGGTTCCTTCACACCTGCCTTGCCCAGTTTAGTGCTTAGTTCACCTGGCAAGGTGGGAAGTCACCTGAGAAATGTTTGTTGGGTTGGGGTGACCGTCTACATTCATGTCCCCAGTGATGAAGTCTGTGCAGACAGTAAATATCCTTAGTGAGTCACAAGTGCATCTTCTAGTCTCGGCCCGTGGTAGCAAACCTGGATGGCTCCCCACCCCAAGCCAGCCCCCTAACACATCTCTACCGCGAGACGTCACACAGTGAAGTTCAGGCTCCCGTCCAGCTGTTGTGTTGACAGGAACACCAGTGAGCACAAACTCTGGGTCTGCTGAGAGCGC
This sequence comes from Balaenoptera borealis, assembly GCF_965194805.1. Taxonomy (NCBI): domain Eukaryota; kingdom Metazoa; phylum Chordata; class Mammalia; order Artiodactyla; family Balaenopteridae; genus Balaenoptera; species Balaenoptera borealis. The sequence continues at coordinate 13,668,783 of NC_138874.1, read as the reverse complement.
CACCTTTCTGTCCCCGAGAGACCAAATAAAGACTCGTTCTAACAAACCAGCGCAGTCATAACAACTCTCATACTTCTTCTCCTGGGAAGTGGCACCCATTCAACGTCTCTTGACAATGGTCAATATTCTCTTTGTTTCCCTCAACTGGATTGGTGCCTATGTCTTTTCTTTTCTTTGTTTCAAGAATTTCGGAGTTGGGGAAATCACTGCAGTGCTCCCTTGGGAATAATTGAGTCCCTGGGGATATGGGCTCTTTATTGAGAAGCTGAGGTTGCTTTGGCCAGGAATAGCGGGTCATACACCAGGTCCAGAACCTCAGCCGTTCCAGTCGTGCAAATGAGCTAGGAACTGACAGAGCTCCCTGACTAACCAGAAACCAGGAGGAGAGCTTATGGTTTTGAAATGGGAAGAAAGAGGAGACTTTGAGATATTAAAAGAAGCAGCCCGTACTTCCTTGGTGGCGCAGTGGTTAAGAATCCGCCTGCCAATGCAGGGGACACAGGTTCGAGCCCTGATCCGGGAAGATCCCACATGCTGTGGAGCAACTAAGCCCTCTAGAGCCTGCGAGCCACAACTACTGAGCCCATGTGCCACAGCTACTGAAGCCCACGTGCCACAACTACTGAAGCCACACGCCTAGAGCCCGTGCTCCGCAACAAGAGAAGCCACGGCAATGAGAAGCCCGCGCACCACAACGAAGAGTAGCCCCGCTCGCCGCAACTAGAGAAAGCCCACACGCAGCAACGAAGACCCAACGCAGCCAAAAATAAATATTAAATAAATAAATAAATAAATCTTTAAAAAATAAAAATAAAAGAAGCAGCCACAGGGCTCAACTGAAGATGGCTTCTCCCCTTTGAAGCATGACCACTAACAAAAGCTCCACCCAAGGGCTAGAATTTATGAGGAACCATGTGTTATAGTGGGGAAAGCGTGGACGCTGAATGCAGACAGACCTGGATTTGAACGCTGGCTTCTAAATGGATTAACTGTGATCTTGGGCAAGTTACCTACCTTCTCTGAGTATCCTTGTGAATAAAATAATGAAAATAATAGCAATGTCCCAAGGTTGTATGAGGATTAAGATGTCTTATACAGGGACTTTCCTGGCAGTCCAGTGGGTAAGACTCTGTGCTCCCAGTGCAGGGGTCCCGGGTTCAATCCCTATATCCTGCATGCATGCCGCAACTAAGAAGTCCGCAGGCTGCAACGAAGATCCTGCATGCTGCAACTAAGACCCTGGTGCAGCCAAAATAATAATAACATAAATAAATAAACATTTTTTTAAAAGATGCCTTATACAATGCCTGGCACACAGCTATTATTATCAATAACTTGGAAAAACAAATGAAGAGAAACACCCCTAAGTAATCAAGCAGGAAAGATGTTTTAGACAAACTAAGCTGAATGTAATGACATAGGTAAGGTGTAAGGCTATGCATTTGGGGGAAGTTAATAGGACAGAGTAAGTTTGAAGTAAACGGGAAACAAAGTAAATGTTCTAGAAAAGGACCTTTGGGGTCCGATGCAGAAATGTCCCACCCTCTGGGGAGGCCACGAGAAAAGCAGCTCCAGGAGTCCCAAGGAGTAGGAAGAGGCCAGCCTCAGCGGTGGGAGAAGCGGGGAAGGAGGTGGAGTGCCCATCTTACTCCAGAAATGGCCAAATCAACTTGAACCACCTGCGCCTGGCCACGCCCTTCCTCCATCTGCTTTTTCCCATCATGTGTGATGACCCTTCCCTTTCAAATATCTTTTGTTTTGTTTATTTAGATGCTTAGCCCATGTTTTTTCTAACTTAATTTCCCACTGGAAACCAATCATCTCCTCTTGCTCCAACCGAGAAGGACGTGGGGTTTTCTGCAGCCCCACTCCCGGGCTCCGGAGTCCTGTCCGTCCGGCCTCTCCTCTGCGGAGGCAGGACGGTCTCGGGCAGCATCCCCGCTACTGCACCTCATACCTTCACAGGAGAGGGCCCATCAGCCAGTAGGAAGGGTTTGTGTCCAACTTGGACGTGGCCTGAGGCTCGGCCACCACGTGTCCAAAATCCCCTTATTAATAACTCCATTGGGATGCTAGCACTCTTGCCCTCACCGTGTGGCTAAGAGAAATTTTCCACGTAACGGAGGCGCCTGACGAGCCATCTGGGTCTCTTCCAGGAGGTATACGTCGGCAAGGAGACCCTGTGCACCATCGACGGCCTTCACTTCAACAGTACCTACAATGCCAGGGTCAAGGCTTTCAACTCCTCTGGCGTCGGGCCCTACAGTAAGACCGTCGTCCTGCAGACGTCCGACGGTGAGCCCTGGGGTGTCTCGGGGGAAACAGATTCAGGCCCAACCCACATTTCATCCCACAGACGGGCAGACAGACAAGGGAAATCTGTGAGCTGCTCCTGAGGGAGTGTGAGGGAGTGGGGGAAAGAGGTGAGTCTGTGTCTTCCAGCCCCACCCCTGCTCCACTCACCTGGCTCCACGCCTCACCTCCCTGCCCCCCAGCCACGAAGGAAAGAGACACTCCTTCACCCCATTTGCTGGAGCTGGGAAGGGAGGCTAGGAGTTGAGAGGCACAGGGAGGCTAAACTCCCACTTCCGAGGGGCCGAGAGCGGGTAGGACGGTCCCAGAGAAGAGAAGGCACGCGGCTGCCAGGGAGGAACCTACCCCTCGAATACCCAGCATGAGAGCTCAGATCTGAGGCGTGCCCGCCACGCTTCATCCTTTCAGGTTTCAGGCAACAAGAGCACGTTGACATTCCGGGGATTTTGATCATCTGAGTCCTTAGCATCGAGGGATGATGTAGGGGTCCCAGGACGGTGCCAGCCCTGTGTTCAGTGTCACTGTTTATCCCAGCACATCCTCTGACCACCCTGAGGAACACGTGACAGCCTGGGCTGTCACCCAAGGACGGGAGCAGATGATGCTTTTTGCCCTGGGATGGGCTCACCAGCTGGGTGCCCATGGGGGGCCCTCACCTGCCAGCGGGCTGTGAAGCGGAGCCTGGAGCTCTGGGCCTTTGGTGACCTCACTTCACCCCTCTGCGTCTCAAATCCCCCTCCCACGAGGTGGGGTCTGGATATCTACTCCCCCTCACTCGTAACAGTGCCCGAAGCGTGCAGAAGGGGCTTAGAAACCAAGATTCCACGAAAGCATGTAGACTGGGGGCCTGAATGTCTGTGCTCCTTGGTGAGGTTGGGTTCATGGGATTGGGATCTTGGATGAACACAGAGGAGGGAACGTGAGTGTGAGTGTGTGTGTGTGTGTGTATGTGAGTGAATCGCACAGGGAAGGACACTCGACACCGGGTGCCCGCTTCCTGAGAGATGCCGGTGAGTCTGTGTCTCCGAGCCCAGGTCACAGGCTACCACTCACCCTGCCCCTCTCGCCCCTTCCTTTCCAGTGGCCTGGTTCACGTTTGACCCCAACTCTGGGCACCGGGACATCATTTTATCCAACGACAACCAGACGGCCACCTGCAGCAGCTACGATGACCGGGTGGTGCTGGGCACGGCGGCCTTCTCCAAGGGCGTGCACTACTGGGAACTGCACGTGGACCGCTACGACAACCACCCGGACCCCGCCTTCGGGGTGGCCCGGGCCAGCGTGGTCAAGGACACGATGCTGGGCAAGGACGACAAGGCCTGGGCCATGTACGTGGACAGCAAGCGCAGCTGGTTCATGCACTGCAGCTCCCACACCAACAGGTGCGCGAGCCCCCGGCCTCCCCGTCGCGGCGCTTAGGGCGGAGGGAGGATCTCCCACACCAACAGGTGCGCGAGCCCCCGGCCTCCCCGTCGCGGCGCTTAGGGCTGAGGGAGGATCTCCCGCACCAACAGGTGCGTGAGCCCCCGGCCTCCCCGTCGCGGGGCTTAGGGCTGAGGGAGGATCTCCCGCACCAACAGGTGCGCGAGCCCCCGGCCTCCCCGTCGCGGGGCTTAGGGCTGAGGGTCTTCCTGCTGTTCCCACGTTCCGGGGTCGGGATGGCGGGCAGTGTCTTCGGCCACTTTGGCGTCCAGCTTCCAGGGAGAAGCGAGTGCTGGCCCGCAGCGCAGAGGGGGGAATTGGACAGAGTCTAGAGCAGAGCAGAGCCAGCGGGTGTGCAGGCCGCCCCTCGGCTCTGGTTCTCCTCCGGCCTTGGCTCTGCTTTCCTCCACACCCGTCAGCCCAGCAAGGCTGCGAATCAGCCTGGCGGGAGGTGCGGCACCCTTGGGGCACTCCTTGCTGGTGGCTCTGTCCCGGGCACCCCCAGCACTGCCTCACCCTGAGCCCGGCCCTGGCAGTGGTGTCACCAGGCTGGACACGGGAAACTCCCATGCTGGGGGGACGGGCCCTCTGGGGCTGCCCTGGCCAAGGAACCCACAAGTGGAGGGCTGTGACCCTCGGAGCTGCCTCCCTGCTGTGGGGTTTCCTTCCCAGTCTGCTGAGGGCCTTCTCCCCAGCGGGCAGAGGCGAAGGGCCCCGAGAGGCCGACCTCCCTGCACGCCAGCGCTGGGCAAGGTCAGCTCTGGGGGCTCTCGGTGCTCTGGGCCCATCTGCAGCTCCTGCAAATGGCCCCAGGGGTCCTGGTCTGGGGCAGGGACTTGCCTGAGGATCCTCGGGGGGGTGGGGGATGGAGGCCGATCGGACCCCTCGCATCTGCCTTTTCACTGGCAGTGGCCGTCTCTCCAGAGGCAGCTCTGCGCGGGCGCTGCGGGCTGCCTGCTCACGGACCGCGCAGGGGCCGAGGCCAGGCCCACCAGCTCCGTCTCTACTTGCTTAGGCCACACAGGCGCCCAGATACACTGGGACGGGCGTAACAAGAGGGGGCAGGTGCGGAGCTTTCTCTTCGTGCCCCATGCTGCGGGAAGCCCCTGGCTCCTACGATTCCATCTGGGCCCCGGGAAAGTGCGAGTGTGATCGCCATTTTGCACGTTATGAGATTGGGGCTTAAGGTTGACGCCCAAGTCACAGGGCTCATTAGAGGCGGTGTCAGGGCTTAACTCAGGATGCCGGCTCCAGTTCCGGGGGGCAGGGGCGAGGCGGAGCGGGCGGGGGGTGGGCCGGGGGACCCGGGGGGAGGCTGCCGCTTGGGCGGGACTCACGCCGGTGCCTCAGGCGGGTCACTACCGCCACCTGGTGGTCAGCATCTGAACAGCACCAACGGGCCCGCTGCCGGTTCCCTTCCCCACCGGCGGGCTCCTGCCCTGGGCTCCGGCTCACCCTCCGGGAAACCTGCCCTCTGAAAACACCCAGCGAGCGCTCCTCGCCGTTTCCCGTGCTCCCAGCCCACCATCAGCCTCCAGCTGACCAGCTCATGCCCAGTCAGGAAAGGACAAGGATGGTTTGGTGATCCGAGCAGAGCAGCCAGTGTCAAGGCCGGCCGACCTCAGCCCCAGCCACGGGACGGGACGGTCCGACGGCCGCCTGGTGCTGCCCGCCCCTGGTGCTGCCCGCCTGAGGACCGGCCCCGCCCGGTGGAGGCGAATCCCAGCCACCACGAAACGGAGCCTCGCAGCAGGTGCCAGGAGCGTCAGGACGCACGCCCTGTGCCCCGCCGCGGGTCACCGTGGGGCGGCCAGCGCCCTGCCCCGCCGCGGGGGCTGTGTTTCTAGGCGAGGGTATCCCCAGCATCGTTTCGGTGATCTCGCGTCCTCACCTGCGTGCCGGGCTCCTCTTCCCAGGACGGAAGGCGGCGTGTGCAAGGGGGCCACCGTGGGCGTGCTGCTGGACCTGAACGAGCACACCCTGACCTTCTTCATCAACGGGCAGCAGCAGGGCCCTACGGCCTTCAGCCACGTGGACGGGGTCTTCATGCCGGCCCTCAGCCTCAACCGCAACGTGCAGGTACCACGCGCCCTCCGGGCCGGGGCCCGTCTGCCGCCCCCCGGCCCCGGCCCCGCTGCCCGTGGGCCTCCGAAGTGCGCCGGGCAAAGGGGGCACTAAAGGAGACGCCCGCGGTGCCGCCCAGGCAGGGAGCTTACCTACCAGCCCATCCCCTGGAGACGCCCCTCTCTGGCATGATGTTTACTTGCTTGTCCGCTTGAAACGAGCAGAGGCTCTAGGTGGCGGCTTCGGGGCGGGGTGCGAAGGGGGGCGGGTGACAGGCAGGGTGGAGAGGGCCAGGGAGGGTGGAGGAGGGAGGCAAGTCCTGCTTCCATGTTCTGGGAGAGAGGAAGGTCGGTGCCCCTGCCCGGCGTGGGCCCTGATGGCCCGGGGTGTGCTGGGCCTCCATGTGGCTTTCCCCCGAGAGGAGAGACCGAACTGAGGGGAGACCTCTCCTAAGGGTTCCCTCTCACCCTCCTTGCCCCTCCGGCTCCTGCGTGAAGCAGGCAGGCCCTCAGGGCCAGGCCCAGTCCTGGGGGCTGGGGAGGTACCGCCGGCCCAGGAGGCCCGACACACACAGAGGCAAAATGGGAGCCCGGTGAGGGTGTGAGGGAAGCTTGGAGGGCAGCGTGGAACAGGGTGCCAGCCTTTGTTTCTGGCACGCTGCTCCTCCCCCCGGCAGGTATATGGGGTGGGGGGGCAGAGGCCTGCTTCGTGGTGCCCACTCACCCTGAATACTGTCACTTATTGATTTGTACATCCAGTCCTTGCAAAAGGGCTTTGGGGCAGCCTGAAATATGGGCTGCTCTTCCACAGGGTTAATAGAACAGATGCAGGAAAGGCAAGAGGGCCATGGAAAGAAAGCAGAAACGAGTATAAACCCGGAGCCCCAGTCCCCCGACTGTAAAAGAGTGTCAGCCTCGCCGGGGCTCCTGGCAGCTGGGGCGGTGTGAGCAAAGAGGCAAAGACCAGCCCCTCGGGGCAGACTCCTGGGCCGGATGTTAGTGAGGCCGAGCATGATAAACAGCAGACTCGACAGCGCGGAGAAGGCGGGCTGCTGCCCGTGGGGACCCCGGAGCAGAGGCCGGCGCAGCTGCTGAGCTCTCGGCGCTCAGGGTTCACGGGCGGCAGCTCCTGCCCTCGCTCACCGCACCTTCTTTTCCAGGTCACCCTGCACACGGGATTGGAAGTGCCAACCAACCTGGGGCGGCCAAAGCTGTCGGGCAACTAGCCTCCCAGGCCGTGCTCTGCACGGCTGTCCCTCACTGCACTCACATAACCCCGAGGGCAGCACAGCCACAACTTGGGTGCAACCCAGCAGCCATTGAGCATCTTAGAGACCCGCTTTCTTTGGGGGACGGAGAATGATCTGCAGTCTGTGCTCACTGCGGCCCCTGTCGGTGGTGAACACGGGTGTGTGTTTCCCCTCATTCCACCCGCCGTCGCAAATACGAAGAGGGACCTTTCTCAAGGGAGCAAGGAAGCGTTCGGGGTTTCATTTTGTTTCCTGCCTTCCGATTTCAAAGTTTGTCTTTTGGGGGCGGCAAGAGGAGAGCAGGCTCTGAGATGTGAATCCTGAGAGCAGGCGGCAGGGGGACGCTCGGGAATCTCGTGGCCTCAGCATCAAGTCTTTGCTGGACTCCGCTCCTTCAGAGAACCAAGGGTGCAGGTTCCCATCTTTGCCAGGAAACGTTGTTATCCTTTAGCTTTTCGGTTCTGGAGACTTCAGTACGTTATGCCACTTGCAGACCTAATCCAGGATGGATAGAGAGGGATGTTAATCATTCATCATGATCTTTGCCGCTCTCGTTGAACTGTTGAGAACTTTTTAAAATGGTTTCCTTAGGTCCTTCATTAATCCACCAACCTCTCTCTCTGTCTCTGTCTCTCTCTCTCTCTTTCACACACACACACACACACACACACACACACCAGTCTGCTACAATTCATTCACTCAGTTCTTAAACACAAAAGAAAACACTGGAATCTGAATCACTATGTGATGAGTCTCCACGTGGTGATGGCTTTTTTCGGGAGCTGACTCCCCACGAAGTTAGCTGCAAACCTGAGTTACTCTTCCGAGCTCGGAGGCTCTCAGACTCACGAGCGTGTGAGATGGGAGACCCTGGGGAAGTCTCTCATACTCAGTCCACCTTCACTTTGAGACCATCTACTGTCAACGTGAAAGCATCATGAGAGCAAGAAGTGGCCCCGATGGCAGGGGAGGCTCTGCCCTGACGGGGCGGGCAGGACTCTGCAGAAGGCAGGAAACAGATGACAACATCGTGTTCCTGGTCTCCCTGCTTGTCCGCCAGCCTGGGTGTGCAGAGCCCACGTGGCCAGGGCGGGGCTCTGGGGTGAGCTCTCCCCTGCCTGCTGGGAACGCTAACCTTCTGCCTTGAGTCCGCGTCTCAGAAAGAGCCCGCCGCAGGGTCTGAGCCCGGAGCGGCCGCCGTCCTGGCCCCGGAGCCCCTCCCCCTCCTCCCCCATCTCTTCTTCCTTGTCCTCCACCGCCTCCATCTCCAACTCGTAGTACGCCTTTCTCTCTCCTTTTTAAAAGAATATATTTTATCAAGCATTATTTTTGAGGTCGAGGGGTAACTTGTCTATTTGCTGGATTGGATTTTTATAAAACTTAGCCCGGAAACCGGCACCAACTGTGTTTACTCAGTTCTACCTGCTTGTTTAGACACTGCACTTGCTTTCCGAGTCAGCCCGGCCAGTGCTGTGCAAATCCTACCCTCTATTCAGCAGATCCGACAATCCTACCTCAAGCCCCCGCTCCCGGACGGAAGGCTGCCTGTCCGGCCGCGCCCGCAGGGGTGGCCTGCGAGGCCGGCTGCCCCGCGTCTGCAGGAGCCGCCTGGTGCTGTGTTCAAGCCCCTGCCGCCCAGATCCTGGCAACCACCTGCTCGGTGGAGTCGAGGTCTTGCCCCATCCTCCTTGTCCAGCGGGTGGTTCCCAGGGCACCCCGAGGTGCTCCGCATCCCGACCCGAAGCCCCGGCAGGAGCCCAGCAGGTGATGCGCATGGCCCGGCGCCCCGGCTGCCGGGTCCCCATCTGCCCAGCCGCCTGTCCCGTCTCCGCTGCCACTGCCCTTCCATCTCATTCCTGGGCCATGGCCCCGGTGGCCTCGGCTTGGAGGGTGCGGAAGGTTCCTGAAGGTTGGAGGAACCAGAGGAGGCACAGCCTTCCCGGGGCTGAGGGAGCTGTGGCCGGCAGGGCCAGATGCGTCGGCTTTGGGAAATGTCTTTTGGGAAAGATGAGCTCGTGGGACCGGCCGGCGGAAGTGGCTCTTTTCGGTGGAGTCTGGGTGAAAGGCTGGGGAGCTCCCAGAATCATGGAAGCCGGGTGACCATGCGGCCCTGGCCCTGCGTCCTTGGGAAGGAGCTCCTGGACATCAGCCTGGACTTGGTACCGGCCTTCGGAGAGCCAGCACCTGGGTCAGAGGGAGATGGGAAAGGGAGACGGGAGGCCTCTTTAGGGAGAACGTGACCTGCGGCTCAGAGAGAAGCCGCCGGGACCCTCTCGCCATGGCCGCGGCGGCCCAGAGGGGCTGTGAGTGCGGAACCGGTGAGCACGTGCCTTTCCCAGCTCCTCCAGGGGCCCAGAAGCAATACGGCTGATACTGGGGACCGCGTCAGGCTGTCCTACAGCCACCTCGCCTGTCCTCAGCACAAAACACCTTCTAGGAACCAGAACGGACCTCAGGGAGAAGGCAGGTCCGTGCTGCACACTTGTGTTCTCGAGGAGCCAGCAGACTGAAGAAGGGACTCGTCAACAACTCGTGGCCTTGGGTCACCCTCTCGAGAGGCCTGGGATTCAGAGTAGAAGCGACAGGTCACGGGCTTCTCATCTGCCATCGAATTCCCCGTTCCTTTACAATGCGGTGACATGTTTGTACATAAAAATGATATCAAGATGATGCTTTGGTCGGGCTGGCTGACGGATAACTTGGTATTCGTCTATCAAGCGGTCTCGGTGAGAAAGGAACTCAAAGTAATTTAAAGTGTCAAGTTCCATTACATTGTAAATAACACACCCCCCGGCAACGTAGTTCTGCAGTTTGTTCTTTGCTAGTGAGCCAGTCTGGTCCAAGTGTATGCCTTTCCTTTTAGAATTAATCTCTTTAAAAATTATCCAATAGCATTTCACTGCATAACATCCTAGCTCCTAATTCAAAGCAAGGTAAGACATTACACACAGCCCGGCTTCCCCCTGTCCTGTTTGGGAAAACAACGATTCCAATTAAAGCGGGCATCCGTCATCCTGACCCACAAAGTGACTCACCTAAAAACTATAAAACTGTAGATGGTTATAGGCTGAGCCTTCAGCCCTATACGTACGTATCTGTAGTTTCGACAGCAACCTCAGGCGCCCTGTGGCCCGCCGACACTGGGGAGGGTCATGCTTACGGCGCGAGCCTGGGCAGAACAGGGGTTCAGAGAGCGATGGGGACACACCCATCCTCCTCGCTCTTAGCGCCCAGGACTGCCCCACGTCTCTGGTGCCCCTGCCCTCTGCCTACCAGAGCACTCAGGAAACGACCAGGATGCAGGATCTATGTGTGCTTCTTCCAGGGATATTTGCTTTTAAGCCTTAATTCTAGTTGCAACTGAAAGGCTTGGTCCCCTGAGAAGGCGGGTTTCAGAGCAGGCGAGCAGGCCGCTCGTACAGGAAGCTGCCGCTGGTCCCAGGGCGCCTGCTGGCTGTGAGGTCGGGAGCGTGGATACAGCCCCAGGGGACTCAGCCTGCAAATGCTGAAAAACACCATCCCAAGACCGTGGGCGATGCCAGGAGTTCTCAGCCTCAGCACTATTGACATTTGGCACGGTGGGCGAGGGTGACAGGGATATTTCTCTGTTGTGGGCTCCTGCCCTGTGCACTACAGGATGTTGAGAAGCGGCCCTGACTCACTAGATGCCAGTAACGCCCCAAATTAGTCGTGACAGGCAGAAGCGTCTGCAGACTCCCTGGCTGGGAACCACCGGGTTATGCTGGCAGTCTGTCACACGTCCATACGTAGAGTGACGCGTGAGGTGTCCACGCTGGGGTCCCCGGAAAGCCTGTACCGCGAGGCTGGGGGCTTCATCTCGACACCCACGAGCAGGCTTTCCCAGGTCTGCAGTGTCCTGCCAGGTGGGGCAGGTCGGTAAAATGAGGGGAGCCTCTCACAGAAGCCAATCCGTCAGGTCCCACTCTGTATTCCCCAAACGTCCCCAACCCACCCCCATGCCTAGAAAGCAAAACTCCTTACCCGTGTTTTTGCCTGCCCGCTTTTTGCCTTCCACTTTTGACTGGAAGGAACTTCGGAGGGGTGTGGCCTTCAGCTAGTCAAAAAACATCTCATCAGATATCATCAAAAAGCTATTCAAGGCGTATAACTGATTCACTTTGTTATACAGCAGAAACTAACACACCATTGTAAAGCAATTATACCCCAATAAAGATGTTAAAAAAAAGCTATTCAAGGCCTATGCAGGTCCTGGGAAATCTCGGCTTTTCTTCTGCAAGTGAGCCAGGAGCTATTCGTTGGTCACATTCCTTGACCCACAGCTTTAACTTTAAGAGGACTCTAAGACAGTGAAGAGTCGGTTTGGGGCAGGAGACCAGGCTCAGCCCTCAGAAACGCCTCTCCTTTAACCTGGTACCGGTGCGGCCAAATCTCTTCAGTGTTTCTGTGCCTCAGTCTCCCCGCCTGAACGTGGGAGCGGCCACACTAACCTACCTCGTCTGGTGTGCTGTGAGGAACACAGGAGAACGCTCCTTACAGAAGAAAGTGGCGCCTTTCGTCTATGGAGTCCAGGCTAAGAGCTCACATTCAGAGGACGTGCGGTGACCTTCCCGAGCATTCTCTGACCAGGGTCTTCCACCCAAGCCTCTTGCGATCAGGAGCACGTGTTGATTACACAGCTGCCTGGCTGCGAGGGGGTAAAACCGGCTGCACGTGAGCACAGAGAGAGCAACACAGCAGCTGTTCCCACTGTCAGAGCAGAGGAGCCGTCAGCAGGCTACGCGGCAGTGTCCCCAAGGGCGTCTGCAGGCAGAGACCCCCTTGAAACACGCAAGGAGAGTGACCGCCTTCCTGCCTCCTTGGTTACCTTAGTTCTAGTATCTAAGGGGTCCCCCAGCCGATGATGTGTCTCCTCTGTTCCCAAAGATCTCAGCAGAGGGAGCGGCTTTGAAAGCCAGCGTCTAAGCGTGGAAGGCCGGTTAGGCGGCGGGGCTGCTCTCATCACAGGCTGGGACTCACTTGCGCTACCCGGTAAGGGGGGCTCCTGGCTTTCGCGATGAACCATGACGCCTTGAGTCAGGAGGTGGGAGCTGAGAGTCCAGGCAAATCTCTAAGCCGCGGGAGGCATCGCCTTCTCTCAAAGGGCGCGGCTCCCACAGGGCGGGGGCTGCCTGGCCGGGTCCCGGGAGACCAAGGGGACTCTCGGGCCAGCAAGGTGGGCACTGGTCCCCAGGCCAGGCCCTCAGGAAGCCTCCGAGGAGAGTCCAAGACAGGCTTCAGGTGCGGAAAAGGGACTGCTTGCGGCTGTGGACGCAGGAGCGTGGCGATGCTTCCTGGGGGAGGCTGCGGCCTGGGGAGGGCCTTTGCGACTCCTCACCTGGTGGCCGGACGGCCCAGGCCCCGGGGCTGCTCAGCACCAAGAGGAAGTGCAGAACGAGCAAAGCAGAAAACGTGAAATGCATGATGTAGAATGGCTGCTTTCGCACTGAACTGTTGTATCAAGCATGAGAGATGTGTGTTTAACGTTGGCAACGGAATTTTAAGAGTAACAAAAAGCTTTGTGTCCTTGTTTCGGCTGTCGACAGAACCTCCATCCTCCTGTCTTTCTTTACCCCGCTCTCTCCCTCCCCCCGTCCCTCCCCCACCGCACCCACTTTCTGTTGGGAGCTGTTGGCCTTTGGTGGCAGCTCTTGGTCCCGTCGGTGTTCACGTTCAACTGGAAACACGGAGGAGGGAAGTGGGGGGAAGGTATGCAACTTTTTTCTAATTTTTGTATTGGTATCCCAAGCGTTTGTATTTTTTGAATTGCAGACACTGTGTTTTCTGGTCCTTGGGGGTTGGTTGAACTTCGTGTATTGCCTTTTGGAAAACCTGAGTTTTACCACAATCTTAAGCAGATTTGAAATAAATTCTTTTGACACTGCCAACAGCTGAAAGACAAGGTATGGTCTGTGATTACTGCTCAGCGGCAAGGTCTGCCTCTCTCCAAAGTGGCCTAAGTGCCAGCTGGATGGGGCAGAGACTGTGGGGCGGGGTGGAGGGACCCCAAGGTCAATGTGCTTCTGCGGCGTGACCCAGGAAATCATGAAGTGATTACATTTGACTCTCTTTTATAAGGTACCATCTCAAGCAGTCCATGGAATTCATTTTTGCAAGAGGTAATAAGGCTGGAAATTGGTAACAGTTAACATACGGTTAAAGATAAATTCACATATGAAAAATCGATCATGGGTTACAGTGGAAGCTAAGATTTGGGGGAAATGTCCTAAGTGACCTGGGAGCATGAAGGAGACTGACCGGTCCCTTCACCCACAGACCGAGCCTGGTGTCTGACTGAAAACTCTGTCCCTTCTTAACTTTCCTCAAATTATGCTCCCCAAGAGCAGCCATCTCCCATGCCCCCCTCCCCCAGCCCAGGACCTGGCCTCAGCCATCAGTCGCCTGCCAGACCACCGAGTGGTTCAGCAGGGTCGGGGGCAGTTGCAGACTCTGAGAGCAGAGGGCAGGACGTCCCTTGGAGAGAGCTCTTGGCATCAACACAAAGAGAAGGAAGCGGAATCAGGCCAAGGGAGACTCAGCGAGGGCCTCACACCTCAACTGGAGTCGTCCAGAGTTGGGATGACAAGCCTGGGCTTGAACACCCTCACATCAGGACTTCCCTGGTGGTCCAGTGGCTAGGGCTCTGCGCTCCCAATGCAGAGGAGCCCGGTTCAATCCCTGGTCGGGGAACTAGATCCCACACGCGTGCCGCAACTAAGAGTCTGCATGCCGCAACTAAGACCCCGTGCGGCCAAATAAATAAAAAATAAATAAATATTTAAAAATAAGAAAAATAATACCCTCAGGTCAATCATCGCTGCCCGTGGCCACCACGGGAAGGGGGCGGGCAGTCCCTGAAGAGCGCTGGCCGCCGAAGGCTGTGTGCTCAGCGCTCAGGCCAGCAGAGGGACCAAGTCCTTACTCCCGACGGGGGGTCTGCGGGGGACATCGCAGGGCCCACCGGCCCACCCCCCGTGCCATACATCTGCGCCTCCCTGAAGAGTCCCAGCGAGGGGAGCTGCGCCAAGGAAGCCTCACCGGGCCTGGCGCTGCCCAGACACTCACCATCAGCGCCCTCTCCTCCTCATCCTAGACCCCCTCCGCCCTCGCCCAGCACCTGCTTCAGACCCTCACCTTCTGCGGGCGGGCGGGGAGGATCCGACCCTCAGCTCTCCGGGCCCTTCGCAGTCCAGGGTTCCGGCACTTGTCTGTTCACCACCGACACTGGGGACAGGGAGTACTAGAGACGCCTGGGTGACCACCTGGGCGCAGACTGACTCCTCCCTGGCCCCTGGGTGCCGGCAGCCCCACCTGCTCTCGCTGGTCAGGCCCAATCACCCCCGCGAGGTGGTGTCTCTTCTCGCGCAGGCAACAGCCTCGGTTCAGGGGGACACACAGCTGTGCTCTCTGCTTCCCTCTTTGCAAAGTAGGGGCTCTAGGTCCACAAGGCCAAGGGTTCTGGGGACGGGAACCTCGAGTTCCCTAAGCGGGCCACCGGGAGCAAGGGCAGGCGGGAGTGTCGCGTGGCACCAGGACCGATCCACGCGATGTGTCCACGACCGGGGAGACGCTCTGCGAAGGGGGGAGGGCGGTGAGTATGGAAGAGACCGCGACGAAGCTCTTACCCAGCGCACCCAGGCCAGGGCTCCTCCCTCTGTGGCTGCAGCGAGACGCCCCTTGTCTTCCACGAAGAACCTTTTCCGTTGTCACTTCTCTCCGCTTCTATCCTGGCTGGAAGGAGCCTCATCAAGGGGGAGATAAAAGAACAGTCTTATGCGTGATCATCAGTCCTTACCGTGCAGGTTGCTTGTAGCCTCTAGACCTCTGGGTGGTTCCAGAGCACCCAGTGGTCACAAAACTGCTCTGTAAATATTTAAAAGGTGAAACAAAAAACGAGGTAAGCAATTTGTACTAGGAATTTGCATGCTTTTCCAGAATTGACTAGCCTGGGGCTCTGGTCCAGAGTCGGGCCAAGTGCTCAGTTATCTGAGCCACTGAAGCTCATGGGAGGTGGGGTGAGGTGGAGCCGCTAGGTTTCCCGGCTCCCTGCAGATAAAGAAAGGGAGTTAAACGGGTCCGGTGTCCACTCCAGTAGGTTATTTCCAGCTCCTGAGATTTTTCCTAGGGTTTTTGCCATATTTGGGATCTTCTACACCGTCTTAAAAAGTCCCTCTTAAAAACTGCCAAAATATACACCCTAACGAATACTGCCTTTCAAAATGAACCTGAAAAGTAAAACAATTACAGTGTTTTAATTTAATAAAACATTTCCAATTTTGCTTCAATTCAAAGCATATTTTGAACAACGGCAATGCCTTCAGAGTCAATGTATGAGTCACTTAAGAAAGTCAGCCAGCAGTGAGAAGTACCCCTCTGTTTTCACCAAAACTTTATTATTTGTTAGGCTTGGATCTGAATTTTTTAGCAATGAAAAACAAAACAAAACAAAACAAAATTGAAGACCTTTTTTTTTTTAAAGTTCCACAAGCTTTGAGAAGTTCCAGACACTTTCAACATGGGCAATATTATTTAAAAATATATGTATGATTACCCCAGGTGATGACTTAGAAGGAGATAACATTTGCTTAACTCATCTGTTGTGTTATTTAATAGTCATGGTCATTTTTACCACAAAAGTTGTATTTTATTTATACAAGTTCTTACAAAGTAGATTTTATACACTTTGGCTGAAAATCGAAAATGCTTTTCCCACAAAACTGACAAATGATCACATTCTTAGTTCTTTCATGATATAGTAACATTAAATCATTTTTAGAAAATTAAAAAACAATTTTAAGCTAATTATTAGCATCTACAAATCCATAAAATTATGAAATATCTACAAGCAAATGCACAGAACACCAGTGAAAGTGAAACTCGAGTGAACCTTGATGGAGAATATTAAAACATCCTTCTCAATAGTTTTGAAACAGGAGGGAAGGGGGCAGGGCACAACCTCTGAAAGAATGACACAGCCGGAGGACACGACATAAACTGATTAGAACCAAATGGGTCCAAGATGGCGGACGAGTCGACTTCCACTAGACCTTGAGCCTCAGTATACACTCACAGTAACACATCAGCAAGCTAAATGACACACCCACAGGCGCCATGACAGTTCCAAGAGCGACCACAAGGGTCAAAAAGAGGGCGGCGGCCCAATTCCTGGAAATCCCCGCCCCTTCCCCAAAACATCTGGAATACTCCTCCCACTCCTTAGCCTGTGAAATTACCCACCCCTATAAGAACGGACAACCCCAAACCCTGGTGCCACTTCCGCCTTCTGAGATGGCCCGCACTCTGTCTGTGGAGTGTATTTCTCTCTAAATAAACCTATCACTTTGTCTCTCGCTGAATTCTTTCTGTGATGAGACATCCAGAACCTGAGCTTCATTAAGTCCTAAGACCAGGTGTGTGATCTCAGTTAAAAGACCATGGGTTCAAGTCCCAATCTGAGTGAGTTACACGGTTTCAGTTTTACTTCAGATTCACATCACAGTTGGCCCAACACGGTTATCACCAAAAAGAAAAAAAAATCAGACACTTCAGCAGATAGAAATTTTATTATTTCAATTTGATTTTGTTCCCTAAAATAAAAGAGCAGTCTATGAAATATGAAATAAATAAGAATAATCTGGAAGTCTTGTAGGGGTCCAGTTTCAGTACGTTGGCACTTTCCCACTTCTCTCTTTATTTTATAAAGTACTTCATTTAGCCACTCTGGAAGAATTTATTTTTTTGATATCAACTTGGCTCAGAATCAGTGTCCCATTTTTGAATTTTCCAACCTGTCCAATCCGTCTACTTGACAAAATACTGGGAGCCGATTTCTTCTTTTTGGATTTCCTACATTTAAAGTGAGAGGAAGGTACTATAATTAAGCTTATACAAAAGGATTTCAGCACCACCAACCAGGCCACCGAGGTCTGGCCCTGCAACCTCCCGGCCCCTCCCATGCAAGGCCCCCCGCCCCACTGCAGCACCACTAGCTTCCTGCATCCCTGAACATGCCAACTGCCTCCTGCCCCAGGGCCTTTGCACTGGTTTCTTCCACGTTGAATATTCTGCTACCAGATCTGTCTGGATCTTCCCCACTCAGTTCTCGACTCAGATGTGGCCTCCTTAGAACGACACACCAGCCCACCCTCAGTGACGTTCTCTCACGATGCACTGTTTCAACCTCCTCACGAAACCTGCCAGGACCTGACATGCCCTTACTTATCTGTTTAGATGTTTTGGTGTGTTTCCCTCCCTAAAATGTAAGCTCCTCCAGGGCGGGGACCCTCAGTGTGATCATGGCTGTAAGCCCAACACCTAGACACCTATGTGCCCAGCGCACAGTGGGCCCTTGACAGACCACACAACCAGAACAGATGACCACCTTCCAGCATGCGCAAGCTCACTAGGGCTCCAAGAAAAAGCTCAAGACAAAAGTAGATTTTGAAACAGTAATTTGAGGAGAGAGAAAAAGGTACTTGAACAAAAGCTAAGAAACAAGCAGAAAGGCACAAAATCAATGCTCCATTACTCAAACCACGGTGCTCTCCCTCATGTGGTCATGGAAGTGCAGGCAGCACAGGCTCTCTTAGGAGGGGACAGAGGTCTTGCTGGAAACGTCAATCTCAGCTTTTCCACTAGTCACTGCGCATGTCTGGTCTTTGAAAATGGGAGACTGGAGAAGGTTCCTAGTTCAATTCTGAGGGAGTTGTCTGATCTTGGACAATTTACTGAATCCTGTCTCCCCCCTCAAGGGCTTGATTTAGGTTCAGGAGAGACAGTGCAGCACTGTAACAGGCTAGAAACACCACATCAATTCAAGGTACTATGTTCAGAACTAACCAATAGGTTTATCCAAATCATTCCACCCGAGTACCTGATGGTATCACTCACCTGTCTTCCTGTCCTTTCCTATTTTTTTTCTTGAAAATATCTGTGTCCTGGGCCTGATTTCACAATTAAAGAAAACATACGTATCAGTAATGGATAACGGAGATTCAAAAAAAGGCAAGAGGTTTGTGACCAAAAGCCAGAGATACCATTTACTTTTAATATTTTTTTCAAGTAGGCATGTTAATTATACAAAGTTTCATCCTAAAACCCTTTCAAGACTGTGAAAGGCCATTCAGAGAAAACGGACAGTAGAAATGTCAAATCTTCCATTTTAGGCGAAAGGGAGGGAGTGTAACATCTATTCCCCTTGTGGTTTTTCAGAAGCCCGTGTGTTCTATACAATGTAAAAGGCAAAAAAAAAAAATGACTGCATATAGGGAAAAGGTCAAAGTAGCTCACAGTACCTGAACAGGAGTTTGCTATCTCAAAGCAAACCTTTCAGGTAAATAAGTCAGATTACGTGGCTGGTATCACAAAATGTAGCTGACTTGAACAGAGGGGAAGAACATTCACCTAACTCTAGATTTGTTGCTGTCTAGACTGCTTTCCAAGCAGCGGGGTCCAGCAAATTGCAACCACCTTTCTGTTCCAGTTTAAGAAAAGGCTATCACACCTACCGTTCTCTTTTCTTTTTCCTTTGCTGACTTTTTTTCTTTGATTTGCTCCTGCAAAACCTTGTAATTCACATAACTATTTTTGGGAGGCTGAAATGAGAAAGGACACTCAGCATCATTTTTGACTTTGCCTTTGCCCCCGCCCTGCCTTGCCTGGGCCGCCCCCCTTTGCTGTACCCCGTCTGGGGGTGGGAGGCAGAAGCAGCCCTCACCTTAGCGCCCAGCATAATGGCGCGTCCCTGCTCCAGGACTCTCTCCTTTCCTTTTCCATAACCTGTGATCCCAAACCGGTGCACTTCCAAACGAGCCTGCAGACACAAAGCACAGTCAGGCCCAAGTGCCTTCCAGAAACTCCACAGAGGAAACACAGCCCTAGGAGTGCTGCCTGCCAGACGCGATGGGCTACACGCCCAGCACTTTTATGGAGGACCTGCAGGGGCTACAGCTCGCAAGAGTGCTGTCACGGTGTGGTTTAAGCAGCTTTGTGGAGTCTCTCACAAAGGTCCATAACCTCCCCACGCCATTCTCCCACACTGAATGCGGGCAGTCGAAGCAAAGACTTATCTCCACACAAGTGAGTGACAAAACGAGGGTGACCCGCAGAGCTCTGCCGTACTTTAGGATGTGCCCTAAAACAAGCTACTATCCATAAAGGCAACAACTAAAAGTACCTTCCCAAACACATCTACTCACACGTGGAAACCCTTTATCACAGCAGCTTCAAACACAGGTCCATGTTCTTTCTTTAAAAACATATTGTAGAAGAGAAAAAGTCACCAATACCCACTCTTGGCAGCTGAATTACTTCCTTTTTTCTCACACATTTTTTTAAATTTTTTTAAAATTATTTATTTATTTATGTATTATTTTGGCTGCGCCAGGTCTTAGTTGCGGCACGTGGGACCTTCGCTGCAGCACGTGGACTCTTAGTTGCGGCATACACGTGGGATCTAGTTCCCCGACCAGGGCTCGAACCCGGGCCCCCTGCATTGGGAGGGTGGAGTCTTAACCACTGCACCACCAGGGAAGTCTCTCTCGCACATTTTTAAAACCTAGTTACAGCCACAGGACACACACATCCCTGCTTCTCCTACTTACCATTGTATCGCTGACACTGTAGTCACAAAACCGACATGTTTTAAAGGACTGCACACTGTTCAATCAAGTAAATGTAGTGTGATCTGCTTCACCATTTCCCCAACCATTGGACAACATGTAAACATATTCATTTCTGGTATTACAAAGCTGAAAAAATTAATAATTTCAAAGCACATACCTTTTCTAAGTTAAACTCTTGTATATCCACATCTTTCTCGAGGATACTAGTTTTGGTCTGAAAAGGAAAAGAAAACATTCTTTATTAAGGTCATCTGTTCCTTATAGTATCCATCACACCAAGAGCACACTCATGTTTTTAAAAGCCTTGAAACTGGCTCAGATGCCTAAATAACAAACAATAATACATGCTTGTTGCACAGAAGCCTAATTAACAGCTAATGGAAGAAAAATGGAGAAAATAAATTTAAGGTTTCAAAGTTTAAGAAAAGACTGACGAGAAACTAAGAAAAAAGAAAAGAGAGTAAGAGAGAGACCAATGTCTGTATCTCACACACCAAATGTGGGAAACTCTGTATGGTGAGGGGTTTAGAAAAGGATAACTGAGCAGAATTTTAGAGGGTAAAAAGGTCATATTTAAATAATTCTCGGGAATTCCCTGGCGGTCCAGTGGTTAGGACTTGGCGCTTTCACTGCCATGGCCCAGGGTTCAATCCCTGGTCGCGGAACTAAGATCCCACAAGCTGCGAGGGGAAGGAAGGGAGGGAGGGAGAGAGAGAGAAAGAATTCCCTCTTTTCTTCCCTCCTATCCAGCCACTGGAATAATGGCTAACTCTCTTAAACTCTCTTGAGTCGAAAATTTCTTTCAGGAACATCAGATTTCTAGAAATGATGGAGACTGGGTTTATAATTCCCCACAGAAAATAATGATACTGGAAATGCCATCAAAATATGTGACTCTTTACATCAATATATCCCCTGGCTGTGGTTACCAATCCATAGAATTGACCAGAAGTTTGAGACTTCAAGGAAACTACTGTCAAATCTGGCCAAGGACAGCGGTCTCTACTCAACCTCGGGCCATCCCAGCCATGCAGCATCTAGAAAAGCAGTCCTGGCCTCCGGCTCAGCAGGGCAGAGTCTGTGCGGAGAACAACGGACAGGGGAATGGCTTGTTAAAACCCTTCTGCTTGTAACCTGCCTTCACTGATGAAGCTCGCTTTAGTTATTTTTTTCTTTCCTTTCCCCTCTTTTTAACTGCATACCTACCCAACTTCTCGTAGCCCAGGTGTTTTGCAGGAATTTGAAGTCAGCTCCTGCCCCGTGCGAGCTGGCTAAGGCTGGCCGGGTCATCAGCCCTAAAGCTGGGCCTGCGCGGGTGTCCGAGGAAGGGCCTTCTGAGGTCAGGGGCCAGGAAGCTCCGATCGTGCTGAGCACCACCGCATTGTGAACACAGATGCCTGTAACCCAGATACGCCTGCGCAGAACACCGATTACCTCACCTCCTCCCCTTCCTCCCATCACCCTTCCCCACGCCTAAGACCACCGTGCTCATCCCGTAAAGACCCCAGCCCCCTCGCTGTTGGGAGGTGATCTCAGACTTGTTCTCCCATCTCCTCACTTGGCTGCCTCGTGAATAAACTGTAAACCTCGGCATCTCGGCGTCTGGCTTGCTGCACGTCAGGCAAATGGACCTGGTTCGGTAACAGATCCTTCTTTATAATAAAAGCAAACATTTGGAAAAAAATTCTTGCCTAATTATCATGATGCTGAGTCTATTAGCATGACCCCCACCACTACCTTAACTTTAATTTCTACTTTTAGCTTTAAAACCACTTTAGTATACATTCACAATGCATCACCTGCGTTTAGAAATAATCAGTGGTCTCCCCTGTTTTCTTTCCCCTGCCCTCACTGTGGGAGGGGGCACTACTGCCCACAGGCAATACCGGGTCCTCCTCCACCTCTAGGCTCCCAGGAGAACTGGGCTCTGCTGCCGACCTGAAGTTAGGCACGGCTACATCATTTGTTTTGGCCAAAGTGTGAGCAGAGGGAAGCGTGCCCCTTCCACGTGAAACCTCTAAGAGCCTTCACGGGGGCTTCCCTGGTGGCGCAGTGGTTAAGAATCAGCCTGCCAGTGCAGGGGACACGGGCTCGAGCCCTGGTCCGGGAAGACCCCACATGCCGCGGAGCAACGAAGCCCGGGCGCCACAGCTACTGAGCCTGCGCTCTAGAGCCCGCGAGCCACAACTACTGAGCCCGCGAGCCACAACTACTGAAGCCCGCGCACCTAGAGCACATGCTCCACAACAAGAGAAGCCACCGCCATGAGAAGCCCGCGCACCACAACAAAGAGTAGCCCCTACTCACTGCAACTAGAGAAAGCCCGCACGCAGCAACGAAGACCCAACACAGCCAAAAAACAAAAAAGTAAAAAAATAATAAAAAAATTTAAAAAGGCTTCATCACCTCCCCTTCTCCACCAAATGGTGGAGCCCCTATCACCCTGGGTCCCTAGATTAGGATGGTGTGAATCACAGCCGTCTGCCCTGACAATCCTGATGAACATGTAACACGAGAACAAGATTAACTTCTGCCTTTAAACCACTGAGACGTAGGGACTACTGGTTATGGAACCCTGTCTCCCCTCTCTTGACTGATAAAGCCTCACTGTCCCACACACGGGAGAGAGAAACGTTTGGAGATTGTGAGAACCTGTCTGTTAGGTAGTGAAGAAGAAAGCAAGCTATAAGAAGCAGACTCAGACTGAGTACCAGACTCAGGGAACTTTCTCATGGGCTGACTTGCTGACCAAAAGTATTTTCTCCTGCACTGGTAAGATTTTTCTTCTATTAGTTACACTGTCCAAACTTTGTCCAATTAGAGAAGAGTTGGGTAAATAAACACTCTCTTTTTAATTATGCCAGCAGTTCTGGGAATATTGAGAAATTTTTTCGTATCTTCTTGAGCGTAAATTATTTCAACTAGATTACTTTCTTCTTAATACCTATCTGACACTGGATGTACTAAAGAGTAGGGGACATGGTACAGCTAAAGGGTGATGGACTTCAGGGCAGCCCTGGGATACTGCAGAGATTATGAGGGCAGTAAGAACCTGGGGCAGGGACTTCCCTGACAGTCCAGCGGTTAACACTCCGTGCTTCCAATGCAGAGGGCGCAGGCTGGATCCCTGGTCGGGGAACTAAGATCCCATGTGCCATGGGGCGTGGCCAAAAATAAATAAATAAATAATAAAAAATAAAATAAACATTAAAAAAAAAAAAGAACCTGGGGCAATAACTTGACAGAATGTCTTTATGTCTAGTGAAGCTTCTGGTGCGGTACACTTGTGTTCCTCAAGAGACAAACAGCCTAACTAACCTACATTCCCTCTCGCTTGTGTAGTAGTTGGGCACACAGCTTTTAAGCCCGAAAGCCTGGGGTCTGAACCTGAGCTCTAGCACTTATTTCACATCCACAATCCTTTATCTGGAATTCTGAGACAATTCAGATGGTAATGCTGTGAATATACTGAATACTGTCCAAGACAGCAACCCGTAATTAAGCATATTCACGTTTCTGCAGCAATGCCTATGAATATTCACACCCAATGGAACCAACAGAAATAACTCTTAAGCCTCACTTCAGTTCAGGTTGGGTTTTACTGCCAAATAAATTTGCGTCAAACTTAAAAAAACAACCTAACTTGTGGTTTCCAAAGCTCTGGGGTTTTGGAACTGCAGATATGGGATGGTGGGGTACCTGCTTAAATGCAGGCAAATAGTTCAGCCTCTCTAGGCATCAACCTCTTCTGGGAAATGAAGACAGGTCACGCTGTGAAGACCTAATGAGATACTGAACTAGTTAATGAATGTAAATAATCACGGTTAGTACACAGTAAGCACTCAGGAAATACTGGTAAATCTTTGCTCAGCAATTCCTTACACGTTCAGAAGCACTGTATGTGTACCTCAGTCCAGGCCACAGGATCCAGGCGTCGCTTCTGACCTACAGTACACTGTTCTATTACTTCTACTGTATCTTTCTTGTCTCTTTTCTGTGGAGGCCATAAGGTTCATGAGATGGACCAGTGTTAGAGGTGGAAAAATCACATTGATCAGACACACCTCTGAAGGCCAGACAATACTTGAATCATTTTAAGCTACACTTGACCCTTTCATTTCTTAAGAGCATAGGAATTTTCTTCCTTATAGGCAGCCTTGCACTCATTAAAGAGTGAGTTCATCCACTCAATCCTCAAATCACAAGTCCAGGCCACCCTGTTTTGAACCTGGACCCCTGCAGTAAACTCCTCACTCGGTCCCCTCATGCCTCTGGCTACTGCTCACCTATAATCCATTTACCATGCAGGGGCCAGAGCCATCTTTTTAAAATATAAATCAGATCACTTTGTGCCCTTGCTTAAATTCTCTGGTGGCTTTCCATGTGCTTTAAACTAACTCCAAAGGCTCTATGTCTCCGGGGCCTGGTGCGGGCCGGCCTCAGCCTGTCTCTCCAACAGCCCACACCTTCCCCCCTCCGTCCCCCTCCCCTTCGTCTTCCAGCAGCTCCTGGAACCCAGCAGGCCTCTCTACAGCTCAGAGCATTTACAAGGCAGCTTCCCTCCGCCTGCATTACTCTGTTCCCTCCTTTCCCAGCACTCTGCAACAGAGCATCAGCCTAAAGTCACCTCCTCGGACACCTCTGACCACTGGCTCTAAAGGAAGTTCTCCCTGTTACTCTCAGGACCCTGTATCTTTCCTTCAGAGGGTTTATAGCTCTTTTTAAGTATTTAATTTTTTTTTTTAAATAAATTTATTTATTTATTTTTGGCTGCGTTGGGTCTTCGTTGCTGCTGACGGGCTCTCTCTAGTTGCGGTGAGCGGGGGCTACTCTTCGTTGCGGTGTGCGGGCTTCTCATTGCGGTGGCTTCTCTTGTTGCAGAGCATGGGCTCTAGGTGCGTGGGCTCAGTAGTTGTGGCACACGGGCTTAGCTGCTCTGCAGCATGTGGGATCTTCCCGGACCAGGGCTCGAACCCATGTGCCCTGCATTGGCGTACGGATTCTCAACCACTGTGCCACCAGGGAAGTCCTTAAGTATATTATTGGTATTAATTTATCCAGGGTTTGCCTAACCCACCAGTAAACCATATACTCCATGAGAGCAGAGGACTGTACCTCGTTTACTGTGGGATCTCCTGGGCCTGGCAAAGTAGGCACCCAATTATTTGTGGAATAAATGAATGAATAAGATTTCTGGGCAGACTACATCTATAGAGCTTTACAAATGGGACATGATCAGGAAGTTCATTTATGGGTCAGCTATCTGGAATGGGTAAAATATTAAACAAATGTTGACCATGTTCCCAGATAAGTCCATTAAAAGGGGTTCTGGTCACCAACTCTGATGCAGGCGGGAGAGTTTCCCACACATGGGAGCAACGGTCCCACACAGCCAGGTGTTCTACAGTTCAGTGCTATTCTGACACTATCTACCAGAGACGGCACAGGTTCCGCAGGTGAAGGGGCTCAGTCCTACAATACTGTCCCCACTTCAGAGACCAAATGCAAGCCCAGGTTGTTACCTGTAGTACTTCTGACAGACTGCCTACAGACTGGAAGTTCTCATGACCCCCTCCTTGGGTTCAACTAATTTGCTAGAGCGGATCATAGAACTCAAGAAACCCATTTACTTCCTAGATCACCAGCTTATTCTAAAAGGAGTTAACTCAGGGACAGCCAGATGGAGGAGATGCAGAGGGCAAGGCTCATGGGAAGGGACGAGGAACTTCCACACCCTCTCCAGGCTCCACTCTCCCAACCTGGAAGCTCTCCAAACCAAACCCCGTCCTTCTGGAGTTTCAGAGGTTTCATCACACAGGCATAATTGAGTAAATCATTGGCCACTGGCAACTGATTTAACCTCTAGCCCCTTTGCCCTCCCCAGAAGTCAGGGCATAGGTTCTCTAATCACAAGGTTGGTTCTCCTGGCAACCAGTCCCCATTCAAGGACGCTTTCCAAGTCACTTCACTAACACAACAAAAGACACCTTTACTGCTCTCATCTCTTAAGAAATTCCAAGGGTTTTAGGAGCTCTGTGCTAGAAACAGGGACAAATATTTAATATTTCTTATTATAAATCATCATGTCACACCCATGAAAATCTGTTTCAATACACTATGTAGTTTAATCATTATTTATTGCACAAGCCTAAATTCTGGGAAAAGAAGGTCATTTACTTGCCAGTACCTCTTGTGTTCTCAAGAATACTTCAGACAACAGAGGGCAACAGGAACTCACATGGAGACTCGACTAGTGGGGGGAGCCACATAAATGGAAAAATAAAAGGAAAACAGAAATAAAAAGAAAACTTCAAAGATGGCCAGCTGATTGCACAACTGTCAATGGAGGCTATCATTATCTGATCACGTATTTTTGCGGACCCCATGTCTGTCTGCACTGTCCTGCAGTGACTTGTAAGTCTTCAGAGAGCAGGGGCCACATGTACATGCTCCCATGTTGCACAAACTCTTAGCATAGCACTATGTGTCTTAATTACTCCAATGGTCTATCCTTTGCCTGGCATGCCCTATACCCAGGATATGCCACAAAAACTAGCTCTATATTAATTTGCAGTTATTTATATGTTGCAATGTCAACATTCTGAAGTCTTTTTATGGGCGTATGTGTTTTTACTGTGTTCACATATACTGTCTCCTTAGCCACACACATTCACATGTTCAGAAGATAAACTTTAAAAAGGAGAAAAGGGTCAAGATGGTGGACTAGGAGGACGCGGAGTTTGCGTCTCCGCACAACTAGGGCACCTACCAGGCCCCGGTGGGGGACCACGGACACCTAAGGGGACGGGAGGAACCCCCAGCGAGTGGGTAGGACGTGGGGCACGCGGGGAAGTGAAGGAGGAGAAGTGGAGGCAGGACGGGGAGGGGCGGCTGGGGGAGGGGAAGGGATCCCACGCCCAGAGAGGGAAAGGGGAGGGACCGTTGGGAGGGCAGAGGGTCAGAAGGGCGTGTGGCCAGCGTTTCCCCTGCCCACTTGGGCCCCGGGGAGCCTGCTGAGATCCTGGGCCTGATTCTCTGCCCACCGAGGCCCCCTCCAGCCGCGCGGGTCCTGGGGGCGGGGTGGGGAAAGGGGGAGCAGAAGTAAAGGTCGGACCTCCGGGACCAGCACCCCTGAGGGGCGGCTGGGGGAGGGGAGGAGTTCTCATACCTTCTCCCCTCCTCCCCTCCACGGAGCCCACCCACGGTTAGGGGTTCAGCGGCGACAGGGGAGACCCTCAGGGGAGCGGAGGCATGGAAGGGAGCACAGCCAGTGCTCTCCCTGCCCACTCGGGCGCCAGGGAGCCTGTTGCGCTCCGGGGCCTAATCCCCCACCCTCCGAGGCTCCCTCAGCAGCGCAGAGCCCAAGCCCCGCCCCTGCCCCCCACCCGGGGCCCCGCCTCTACACCCACTCCAAGACCCCCTCCAGCTACACTGGGCCTAAGCCCACCCACACACCCTCACCGAGGGCCCAACCTCCAAACCCCGGAACTGCACACTCCGGAGGCCCCCTCGGGCCACGCTGCCTCTCCCCCAGCAGTGCGCAGGTGCAGGTGCGAAGCCCCACCCTAAACCCCTCCCCCGCCTAAGGTCCACCTCCCCCCACCCCTCCCCCGCCTAAGCTCTGCCCCCCCACAGCCAAGGCCCTTCCCGGCCTTTCTTTTTTTCCTCTTTGTTTTTTCTTTTTTCTCTTGCGGTTCTGTTTTACCTTGTTGTAGCTGTTTCAATTCTATTTTTATTTTTCCTAATGTATTTTTTATCTTTCTAATTTTATTTTATTTCTTATTCTTTGTTATTGTACTGCTCCTTTTTTTTTCTTTTCTTTTCTTTTGCCATGCCACACGGCTTGCAGGATCTTGGTTCCCAGGCTGGGGGTCAGGCCTGAGTTCCTGTGGTGGGAGGGCCGAGTCCAAACCGCTGGACTAACAGAGAACCTCAGACCCCAGGGAATATTAATTGGAGTGAAGCCTCCCAGAGACGGAGGTCCTCGTCTCGGCTCCAAGACCCGGCTCTACCCGACTACCTGCAAACTCCAGTGCTGGACGCCTCAGGCCAAACAACCAGTAAGACGGGAACACAGCCCCACCCATCAATAAAAATGAGACAACAAAAACTATGTTACAGATGAAGGCGCAAGTAAAAACCTACAAGACCAAATAAATGAAGAAGAAATACGCAACCTACCTGAAAAAGAATACAGAGTAATGACATAAAGGTGATCCAAAATCTCAGAAACAGAATGGAGAAAATACAAGAAACGTTTAACAAGAACCCAGAAGAACTAAAGAGCAAACAAACAGTGATGAACAACAAAATAACTGAAATTAAAAATACTCTAGAAGGAATCAATAGCAGAATAACTGAGGCAGAAGAACAGTTAAGTGAGCTGGAAGATAAAATGGTGGAAATAACTGCCATGGAGCAGAACAAAGAAAAAAGAATGAAAAGAATTGAGGACAGTCTCGGAGACCTCTGGGACAACATTAAACGCACCAATATTCGAATTATAGGGGTACCAGAAGAAGAAGAGAAAGAGAAAGGGTCTGAGAAAATATTTGAAGAGATTATAGTCAAAAACTTCCCTAACATGGGAAACGAAATATTCACCCAAGTCCAGGAAGCACAGAGAGTTGCATACAGGATAAATCCTAGGAGAAACACACCAAGACACATATTAAGCAAATGAACAAAAATTAAATTCAAAGAAAAAATATTAAAGCAGCAAGGAAAAGCAACAAATAACATACAAGGGAATCCCCATAAGGTTATCAGCTGATTTCACAGCAGAAACTCTGCAGGCCAGAAGGGAGTGGCAGGATATATTTACGGTGATGAAAGGGAAAAACCTACAACCAAGATTACTCTACCCAGCAAGGATCTCATTCAGATTCCACGGAGAACTCAAAAGCTTTACAAATGAGCAATAGCTATGAGAATTCAACACCAAACCGGCTTTACAACAAATGCTAAAGGGACTTCTCTAAGCAGGAAACACAAGAGAAGAAAAAGACCCACAAAAACAAACCCAAATCAGTTAAGAAAATGGTAATAGGAACATACATATCGATAATCACCTTGAATGTAAATGGATTAAATGCTCCAACCAAAAGACACAGACTGGCTGAATGGATACAAAA
This sequence comes from Balaenoptera borealis, assembly GCF_965194805.1. Taxonomy (NCBI): domain Eukaryota; kingdom Metazoa; phylum Chordata; class Mammalia; order Artiodactyla; family Balaenopteridae; genus Balaenoptera; species Balaenoptera borealis. Next base: position 13,639,957 of record NC_138874.1, on the reverse strand, counting down.
ACAAGACCCACATATATGCTGTCTACAAGAGACCCACTTCAGACCTAGGGACACATACAGACTGAAAGTGAGGGGATGGAAAAAGATATTCCATGCAAATGGAAATCACAAGAAAGCTGCAGTAGCAATACTCATATCAGATAAAATAGACTTTAAAATAAAGACTGTTACAAGAGATAAGGAAGGACACTACATAATGATCAAGGGATCAATATAAGAAGAAAACATAACAATTATATATATTTATGCACCGAACATAGGAGCACCTCAATACATAAGGCAAATGCTAACAGCCATAATAGGGGAAATCAACAGTAACAAAGTAATAGTGGGGGGACTTTAACACCCCACTTACACCAATAGACAGATCATCCAGACAGAAAATAAATAAGGAAACACAAGCTTTAAGTGACACAATAGACCAGATAGACTTGACACTTATAGGATATTCCACCCAAAAGCCGAAGAATACACTTTCTTCTCAAGTGCACACCGAATGTTCTCCAGAATAGATCACATCTTGGGTCACAAATCAAGCCTTGGAAAATTTAAGAAAATTGAAATCGTATCAACCATCTTTTCTGACGAACTCTATGAGATTAGAAATCAGTTACAGGAAAAAAAACTGTAAAAAACACAAACACATGGAAGCTAAACAGTGCGCTGCTAAATAACCAAGAGATCACAGAAGAAATCAAAGGAGAAATTAAAAAATACCTAGAAACAAATGACAACGAACACACGACGATCCAAAACCTATGGGAGGCAGCAAAAGCAGTTCTAAGAGGAAAGCTTACAGCAATTCAAGCTCACCTCAAGAAACAAGAAAAATCTCAAATAAACAATCTAACCTTACATCTAAAGCAACTAGAAAAAGAAGAACAAAGAAAACCCAAAGTTAGTAGAAGGAAAGAAATCATAAAGATCAGAGCAGAAATAAATGAAACAGAAACGAAGAAAACAATAGCAAAGATCAATAAAACTAAAAGTTGGTTCTTTGAGAAGATAAACAAAATTGATAAGCCTTTAGCCAGACTCATCAAGAAAAAAAAGGGAGAGGACTCAAATCAATAAAATTAGAAATGAAAAAGGAGAGATTACAACTGACACCGCAGAAATACAAAGGATCATAAGAAACTACTACAAGCAACTCTATGCCAATAAAATGGACAACCTGGAAGAAATGGACAAATTCTTGGAAGGTACAACTTTCCAAGACTGAACCAGGAATAATTAGAAAATATAAACAGACCAATGAGCAGGTAATGAAATTGAAACTGGAATTAAAAATCTTCCAACAAACAAAAAGTCAGGACCAGATGGTTTCACAGGTGAATTCTATCAAACATTTAGAGAAGAGTTAACACCTGTCCTTCTCAATCTCTTCCAAAAAATTGCAGAGGGAGGAACATTCCCAAACTCGTTCTACAAGGCCACCATCACCCTGATACCAAAACCAGGCAAAGATACCACAAAAAAGAAAATTACAGACCAATATCACTGATGAACATAGATGCAAAAATCCTCAACAAAGTACTAGCAAACAGAATCCAACAACACATTAAAAGGATCATACACCATGATCAAGTGGGATTTATCCCAGGGACACAAGGATTCTTCAATATACGCAAATCAATCAATGTGATACACCATATTAACAAACTGAAGAATAGAAACCATATGATCATCTCCATAGATGCAAAAAAGCTTTTGAAAAAATTCAACACCCATTTATGATAAAAACTCTCCAGAAAATGGGCACAGAGGGAACCTACCTCAACATAATAAAGGCCATATATGACAAACCCACAGCAAACATCATTCTCAATGGTGAAAAACTGAAAGCATTTCCTCTAAGATCAGGAACAAGACAAGGATGTCCACTCTCGCCACTATTATTCAAGATGGTATTGGAAGTCCTAGCCATGGCAATCAGAGAAGAAAAAGAAATAAAAGGAATCCAAATTGAAAAAGAAGAAGTAAAACTGTCACTGTCTGCAGATGACATGATACTATACATAGAGAATCCTAAAGATGCCACCAAAAAACTACTAGAACTAATCAATGAATCTCGTAAGGTTGCAGGATACAAAATTAATGTACAGAAATCTCTTGCATTCCTATACAGTAACAATGAAATATGAGAAAGAGAAATTAAGGAAACAATCCCATTTATCATCACAACAAAAAGAATGAAATACCTAGGAATAAACTTACCTAAGGAGGCAAAAGACCTGTACTCAGAAAACTATAAAACAATGATGAAAGAAATAAAAGATGACACAAATAGATGGAGAGATATACCATGCCCCTGGATTGGAAGAATTGAGACTGTGAAAATGACTATACTACCCAAAGCAGTCTACAGGTTCAATGCAATCCCTATCAAATTACCAATGGCGTTTTTCACAGAATTAGAACAAAAAGTTATACAATTTGTGTGGCAACACAAAAGACCCAAAACTATCTTGAGAAAGAAAAACAGAGCTGGAGGAATCAAGCTCCCCAACTTCAGACTATACTACAAAGCTACAGTAATCAAGACAGTATGGTACTGGCACAAAAACAGAAGTATAGATCAATGGTACAGGACAGAAGGCCCAGAGATAAACCCACACACCTATGGTCACCTAATCTATGACAAAGGAATATACAATGGAGACAAGACAGCCTCTTCAATAAATGGTGCTGGGAAAACTGGACAGCTACACGTAAAAGAATGAAATTAGAACACTCCCTAACACCATACACAAAAGTAAACTCAAAATGGATTAAAGACCTAAATGTAAGACTGGACACTATAAAACTCTTAGAGGAAAACATAGGAAATACACTCTTTGACATAAATCACAGCAAGATCTTTTATGACCCACCTCCTAGAGTACTGAAAATAAAAACAAAAATAAGCAAATGGGACCTAATTAAACTTAAAAGCCTTTGCACAGCAAAGGAAACCATAAACAAGATGAAAAGACAACCCACGGAATGGGAGAAAATGTTTGCAAATGAAGCAACAGACAAAGGATTAATCTCCAAAATATACAAACAGCTCATGCAGCTCAATATCAAAAAAACAAAGAACCCAATGAAAAAATGGGCGGAAGACCTAAATAGACACTTCAGCAAAGAAGACATACAGATGGTCAAGAGGCACATGAAAAGATGCTCAACATCCCTAATTATTAGAGAAATGCAAATCAAAACTACAATGAGGTATCACCTCACACCGGTCAGAATGACCATCATCAAAAAATCTACAAGCAACAAATGCTGGAGAGGGTGTGGAGAAAAGAGAACCCTCTTGCACTGTTGGGAATGTAAATTGATACAGCCACTGTGGAGAACAGTATGGAGGTTCCTTAAGAAACTAAACATAGAACTAGCATATGACCTAGAAATCCCACTACTGAGAAAACCGTAATTCAAAAAGACACATGTACCCCCATGTTCACTGCAGCACTATTTACAATAGCCAGGACATGGAAACAACCTAAATGTCCATCGACAGATGAATGGATAAAGAAGATGTGGCACATGTATACAATGGAATATTACTCAGCCATAAAAAGAAATGAAATTGGGTCATTTGTAGAGATGTGGATGACCTAGTGTCTGTCATACAGAGTGAAGTAAGTCAGAAAGAGAAAAACAAATATCGTATATTAATGCATACATGTGGAATCTAGAAAAATGGTACAGATGAACCTATTTGCAGGGCAGGAATAGAAAGGGAGATGTAGAGAATGGACGTGTGGACATATGGGGGGAAGGAGAGGGTGGGAAGAACTGGGAGATTAGGTTTGACATAAATACACTACCATGTGTAAAATAGCTAGCTAGTGGGAACCTGCTGTAATGCACTGGGAGCTCAGACCAGTGCTCTGTGATGGCCTAGTGGGATGGGATGGCGGGGGGGGAGGAGGTCCAAGAGGCAGGGGATGTGTGTATGGGTATGGCTGTTTCACTTGGCTGTGCAGCAGAAACTAACACAACATTGTAAAGCAATTATACTCCAGTTAAAAAAAAAAAAGAAAGAAAGAAAGAAAGAAAAGGGGAGAACCACCAAGGAAGCTAAAAATTTCATCAAGTTGAGGAAGTCCAAAATGTAAAACGAGCTGAGGTTCCTGAGAAAAGCCAACTACAAGGAAAAGGGATTCTTTGGAGCAGAAAGAAGAATAACAGCCTGCTACACATGTTCCATTATTAGGAGACAGGGAGATGCAGACTCATTCAATGCCAACTTTTTTGTCCTTTCTATTAGAAAGAAAACTCTCTATTCCAGAAAGATGAACACGAGTGAGTGTAAGAAGAAACTGAAGACCGAGACCTTTGAGGAAATAAGGGAGGGTGCCTAGATGCTTTATGTCAGTTAAATTCTCCAAACACGTAATTGTATTGCACAAGAGTGCTTTCCAACCTTCTTCACATCGTGGCACACAGAGAAAATACTAATGTACGTCTGGCTCACTGCGGTACACTGTGGTAATACCAGTCTTTTTGGAAGCTCCCTGGCTGGCCGGCTTGGGGGCTCTGGCTGCAAGGGCCAAAGGAGTCCATTTCTTGGTCTGCCTGTAACAGTTCCCGTTGCCCCAGTATTTGGATACTATAAGAATTGGAAAGCTGACCTAGAATCCTAAAATAAAGGTAGATATGGTTACAGAATGCATTAATAATCTTTGAGGAAGAGATGCTGGTGAGCTTGACATAAAGTACTACCTAAATTCTAGAAAAGATGTGGTAAACACCAGTCACTAGCACGTGTTCACATGTTCATCAAGAATACGCAAGCCTAACTGTCTTTGTAGTGGACTGAATCGTGGTCTCCAAAAAGAAATGTCCATGCACTAATCCCCGGGATTCTGCGAATGTGACCTGATTTGGAAAAAGCATCTTTGGAGTGTAATTAAGTTAAGGATCTCACGATAAGATCCATCCTACATTTAGGGTGGCCCTAAATCCCATGACGGGTGTCCTTCTAAGAGAAAGGCAGGAGATTTGAGACTCAGACACTAGGAAGAAGTCCCTGTGAAGACAGAGGAAGAGCCCAGAGCTCTGCAGCCGCCAGAAGCTGGAAGCAGCAAGGAAGGACCCTCCCCCTGCAGAGGGAGCGTGGCCCAGCTAACAACATGATTCGGACTTCTGGCCTCCAGAAATGTGAAAGAATACATTTCTGTACATCAGCCCCAGGAAACTAAGACAATCCTCTTTCTTTTTATGACAGACAAAAGTGTACAGGACATGGGGAAAGCAACAGAAATGTAATGTCTGGATTTTTGCAGTGAATTGGACAAAAACTTGTGAAAAAAGTTTGGATAAGCACCCATGCCTCTCTCATAGACTGAATTCTGAGTCAGCCTGAGATTGCTGTTCAGCAAAGTCACACTGCTTTCCATCAGAATGTAAGGTCCTTGAGAGAAAGCAGTTTTTGCCTTTTGTTCAATGCCTTTTGAACAAAAAGCAGTTTTTGCCTTTTGTTCCCAGGGCCTAGAACAGTGGCAGGACAACGTCGGGGTTTTCACCACATAAGCCAGTTCATTACCTTTGTGTTCTCGTCTTGATCGGGCTTCTGTTTTCTTTTTCTACTTCTGCTGTGAAATTCCACCACTTCTACTGGTTCCCTGTCACTCCTCGGGGGAGAGGGGGCTACCGCAGCACTAGAGACTACAGGTCCTGAAGGGAAACCACCAGGGGTCACGGCGGGAACACCCTGAAGCTCCTCCTGGAGTTCCTGGAAGAAGCCGGAAGCACTCTTCCTCTGGCCTCTGACAAGAGATCCAGGTTGGAGAGCCGGCTCTGCTACCAAGGCCGCTGGGGTCCCCATCTCTCTTTTCTTCTCTCTTTTCTTTCTGATCCTTTTCTGCTCTGCTTCATCTTCCGTCTCTCCTGTTTGTTCAAACACAAAACGAAAAATCAATATTTTCTGTTTTAGCTATCACCAGTACCAAATCATGCGAATGCACGTGTACGTGTGTCACAGCTACAAACACGCAGAAGTACACACAAAGACAAAAACTATTTTTCTTCCAAGAGGGTCGTATTTGCACAATTTATAGAATCCAAAGTGCACAGTCATCTTTCCCCAAGTAACTATATTTACGTCTTTGACTCTTACTAGCACAATTACTTTAGTCCTCACCTTGGTCCTGACTTTAAGTGTCGTCATCACAATACCCCAGAAACTGGTAATCCCCGTTGGCTCACACTTCGTAGTGAAAATGTTAGTACATCTGCCACTGCAGCCGGTGTTTCTTTTTAACACTTTCTAGGGTTACAGGTGGGGACCGTGGTCTTCCTATTTCCTTTCGCGGTTATGAATTAAGATGAACCTAAGACAACTGGCTTAATTTGAATGCCTTTATTTTCAACTAAATCTCCATACCTCCCCTCTGTTTCAGCTGTTCAAACTCCGACCAGTCACCTGAAGGTTCTGATGAGAACTCTAGGCCTAACGATTCATCGACAGTATGAATATCACAGAGCTCTCCAAACATCAGCTATTTATGTTTGCTTCTATTTTCTCAGTCTTTGATTCAGTAAATACGTATTGAGTCGACTAACCTTTGGCATTAGGCATATACAAATGAGTAGATACAGCCCATGCCTTCAGAGCTCCAAGCATAATTTCCAGGCTGTGTTAACACGAACTATATTTAGGATTTTGCAGAATAGTCCTTTCCTCCAGGACTTCTCAAGGTCAGAGGCTAAGTCTTCTCTGTCTTCCGACATTCCCAAGGGCACAGAGATGCTCTGTCCACAGTTCAAGTCGATAACAAGTGCAGGGGTTGGAGCCAGAGAGTGTAGGGCTTGGAACCCAAGCTCTGCAAATTACTAACTGGGTGAACTTCAAGTTTTTTAACCTTTAGTGCTTGTTTCTACAATAATGGGATTTGTCTTGTAATAATGGTATTAATGACAACATCTATTTCATAGGATCGTTGTGAAAATTAAACGAGTATATACCTGTAAAGCATGGAGTGTATGGTAAATTCTCAATACGATTTTAGCTATTTTTTTTTTTTTTAGCTATTATTTTTACTGTGTAATGAGCTTAGAATTTTGAGCAATGGCTCCAAAATAAAATAGCAACATCACGCTACAAATTTAAGAAATACGTTTGGCCTTTAAAGGCACTAATGCCTAACGATTACCTTTGGTGCATTAACAAAGGATGTCACCTTCCCTGGGGCAAGTTCTTCAGAGTGCATGGAACGGTCTCCCTCCTGAAGTGCCAGGAGTTGCCAATCTTTAACGGTAAGCTCTTTTATCTTCCTCTTCCCCAGTCAAGTTAAAGGAAGGAGAGCATAAGTCAGCCAACTTAGGGATGACAGGTCATGAAAAGCTTCCTGTGAAACCGCCCTCCGAAGTCCTTGGCAGGGGACACACTGAAGGATGAGATCCCCACGTGACAAGGTGGCACCAATGCCCGAGGGTCAGGCGGGTCTGGGGGGTGCGTGGGGAAAGGGGGCTTCCCGGCGGAAAGCGATTCGGGAACAAGGGGTGCTATTTCGAGAGCCCGAGGTCCTGCGAACACCTCCCCGGTAAGTCTGAAAGCCTTGGTGCTTCCGACACGCAAGCCGGTCCCCACCGAGGGACGAGCTGGGAGGTTTAATTCATAAAAAACGCTCAACAGACTCCGGTCACGGGAGAGGGGGGGAGGGTGATCTCCGACGGAAGCGAGTGGGGGACCCACTGTCAGAACCGGGTCGGACGAGCCGAGAGGTGCTCGACGTTCAAGAACCTTTAGCCTGAAAGCGGAGGCCGGCCCAGTTCCGGGCTGCTCAAGTCCGCTCTCCACGTGGGCTCCGAAGGCCCGTACTCACCAAAGTCGTAGAGGTTCTGGAGCACAACGTCCAGAAGGGCCTGAGAACCGGGAGGTGCGGAGGCGGCTAACCCGGGCTCCTGCGCCATCGTGGGGCCCGGCCGGGCGTGGCGGGACAGCGCGGAGCGCGCTGGACTCCGTCCGCGCGGCGCCCGCTTCCGGGTTCCGATGTGCTGCGCACGCGCGCGCTGCAGGTCCCCGCGCGGCTTCCGTCCTGGTTAAGATGGCGGCGCCCGGGGTCCTCCGGAGGGGCCGTAGAGGGTGCTACCGCCCTAGGCGAGGTCGGGCCGCCCCGTGCGGAAGAACCGCCCCCAGCGACACCCCAACCACCGTTTAGCTAAGAATCCCAGGCCACGCCCGGGACAGCGGCCGCAGCATGGATTCTTCCAGGTCGTCCAGCTCTTGCTTCTCCGGCGGCTCCACCAGTCCCGGCGCTGTCGTGCTCCTCTACTCGGTATGCGCCCGGGGGAGCGAGGCTGGGGCGGGGCCGCGGGAGAGGACCTCCTTCTCCTGGTCCCGGGTTCCTCCGGGCTGCGACCCAGGGCCCAGAAGAGTGGGTCCGAGCTTCCCCGCCCCCCCCCCCCGCCCCCAGGAGAGATTAGGTGGTTGATTTGGTTTCTAGGGCAACGTTGTATCGCTGCGTGTGGGCATGTCCGTGTGCTTTTAGAAGTTTCTCCTGGTGATGGTTCCACTGGTTCCTTCCCGCTCGTTCCTTCTCTTCCCCTCCACCAGGCGTTGGGCCTTCAGAACGCCCCTGACACGGGAACGAGGCGGGGAGAATTGGAGTCTCTCTATCTCTTGCGAGGCGTGTCGGGCTACCTTTCGGTCGAACCCGAGGAATCTGCGGGTCTGACTCAGCCTGAGGTAGCCCGTGGCTCCCAACCCACCCCGCTCTTTCGCAGCTGTGATATTCCCGGGAGAAAAAGTATTTGGCTTGTCTGTGGGCATTGAGTTTCTAAGACTTTACATTTCTCATCTAAGAAGATTTGGAGTTCCTGGAAATTTGTATTGTGTATCTGTCTTCTGCCCATCATTGTACTTTTTCCACAAGTCATTTTGGAAGAGAGCTAATGCCCCCCGGCCTCTCTCCAGTTGGCCCTTTCACCCCACAACCCCCTCTTCTGATTTGAACTGGTCTTTTTGGCCGACGGAATGTTGGTCACTCAGAATTGTCATGAAGGAATTACCAGGTGGAAGTATTTCACAACCCTGGAGCAACTGACTTTTTTTTTTTTTTTTTTAACCAAATTAATTTTTATCTACCTTAGGAGGAAATAAAAGAATGCAGTTTAAAGTCATGTTACCAATGTTCTGGCTTAAATATAATGTTAATTTATGTAGGAAGGTCATAACAGGGAAAACACGAAAGAGCAAGATAAAAAACTCAGTTTCAGAAAAGAATGTATATACCTATGGCTACCTTCAAATTGGGAGACCAGTGGAACATGGGGAAACTTCTGTTCCCTTGCTGTCAAGAGCTCTGGACTTATGATTGCTGCTAAATTGTCCACTTTCCCAAGATTTATCACTTGGACCTCTCTCTTCGTTGACCTCACCGCACAGCGCAGTGGTGAAATAGTTCAACCTCGAAATGTAGGGAAAGAGGGTTGCCGTGTAGCTCTGACTTCCCATGGGTAGTTTTTTTCAGCCCTAAACTGGTTTGTGAATTACAGCAATTTTCCACATGTGTATTGAAGGAAAGAGTTGGTTTTTTATTTCCCCATTCACCAATGATAAGACTTTGGTCACCTTTTTCACGTGAAAAACTAAAGCAGTTAATTGCATGTAAGCCGTTACTGCTTCTGAAGCTGGACAGCCGCCCTCACTCCTCTTGTGACGGCAGTCTTAACTTTCATGTTAACCTGAACTTTTTCTTACTGTTTCAGACTGCCCTTGTTTCTTTCCTGGGCCACACTCTTATTGTGCAATACTCTAATCTAGTCTTAGAGATAGTTAAGATACTGCTGATTGCAGCAGACGTTGCAGCTGTAGGTACTTAACAGTGTCCTAGTCAGTATTCTCAATGTGCAAGATATGGAAGTTAAAGATCCAGCCCTTGCCTTTAAGGACTTCAAAGGATGTCCTGAGAATAAAGGAGTAATCGCAGTTAAGTGAGAGAAGCCCAATGATTGAAGCGTGCACAGTATATTGTGGGAGGGCTGGGAAGGAGCACCTGACCTGTCTGGGGACTTGGAGGAGGCTTCTAAGAGAATGTGACACCTGAGCTGAGATTTTGAGGTATGAACGGGAGGTGAGGGAGAGGAAGACTGTCCTAGGCATCAGTGTAAGAAGACCACTCCTTGGCATGTTTGGGGGAACCAAGATAGGTAAGGGTAGAATAAAGGGGACGTGAGAAACGAAACTAAGGAAGTAGGCAGAGGATATTTCCTAAAGGAATTTTATATGTTTTTAAACGCCCTTCAGGATAAAATCTTCATTCTATGGGACACCATTTAAGGATGATAGGATTTGTATTTTTGAAAGTCTGAGAAGACTACTAGGTTTCTGGCATGATTATGTGGGTAACCTCTTTTATCGATGTGTAAGCAGAGGCTGTAGAAAGAGAATTCGTTGCAGAAGGAATCTGATACCGGAAGCGTGGAGGTCAGTTAGGACGCTGTCGCAGTAAATCCAGGGAGGTGACGAAAGCCTGCAGTGAGGCAGTGGCCGTGAGTCTGGCGAGGAGGGAGGCGGGTGAGTTTGTGTGGTATTCAGGGCAGTTGAATGTGGTAGCTAGGGAAGAGGCCGCAGTCTGAAGTTGACTCCCCGTTTCTGCGATCTGGCAACTGGGCGGACGACGATGCCTTTCACTGATGAGAAAGAGGAAGAGGAGCAGATTTGGTCGGGGTAATAGAACAGTCATTTCAACTTAGGATGTGTTGAGTTTGAGGTGAAAGAGGCAAAATTAATGATTTTTAACTTGTGGATTATCCTGTTACAGACCAGATACCTCACGAAGTGTTGGGGAGACCTCCAAAGAGCGTTAGAAATGCGGTACCAGAGTAGAAGAGGAGGGTCTGGCCTAAATATACAGATATGGCAGCCTCCGCCAGTAGGTGGTGTCTGAAGCCATACGTCTGCTTGAAATCCTCCAATGAGGCCACAGATGAAAAGCAGACTGGGATTGCGTAATCACCGGTGTACCCATAACCCAAATGATGGCTCCCTGTTGGAGTCTGAATGGGAAGTCTAGACTCTTTACCGTGTCCTACAAGACTCTACGTAATTAGGTAATTGCTCCGTCTCTGGTTTGACCAATCCTGCTCGCTGGTCCAGCCGCACTGGCCTTCCGTTTCTCAGAAGGAAGCATGCTTCCTTCTCGGAGTGCTTGTAGCCCTCTCTGTGTGGTGTGCTCTGTTCTCCCAGAACCTTGCATTGCTGGCTGATTTTTTTTATTATTGAGGTCCCAGCTCAAAGAGGCCCTTCCCCACCACTCAATCGAAAGTAGCTCTCCAATCACTCTTCCTCATTAGTTCCTCTATTTTGTTTATATTCTCTTGTCAGTGTTGTGCTACAGCAGTCTTATACTGGCTCTCAAAGCTGACTGTTAAATTTGTATGAAGCTTATGAGCCTATTGTTAAAACACTGCCATTATTAAAAATTAAAGGTTGTTATATACATTTACAATTAAACAAATTCCGTTAAAAATAGTTAATACTCAGAACTCAGCACTTCCTAATTATTTTACTAAATTTTCCTGTTATCCACGCTCTTGAAGTTATTTCCATCTGTCACACTGTAAGGTGGAAATCCTGGAGAACGGTGGCTCCTTGCATCTCCTCCCAACTCCACATTCAGTGAGGTCGTATTGGTAGCTTGAAATCTGCCACGCTGGGAGCGTGTGTACCCCAGAAACTGGCAGGTGCTATAAACCAGGGCTCTCCCGTAGTTGCACATTTACCAGCATGCTACCGGTGGCATTCCTAAGCGAACTTACCTTGTTTGTTTGTTGTCCGCCTTTCCTTCAACTCCCTCAGGGCACGCTCCTTGTCCGCCGTGTTCATGCCATGTTCTTAGCCTGTAGAACGGTGCCCGGTACGTTTGGGGCTGTCAGTAACTGTTGAATGAATGGATCCACCAGAGCAGTTGAAAGGGAGGTACAAGGAGAGGCCTGTTTAACTGGCAATCAGGAGAGGCCCACTCTGCAAAGTAAGATAGGGAAGACGAACAATGGGGGGAAAATCGTTCACCTCATTCTTCTCACTTGGCCTCCTCATTGTATCGTGCTCCTGGGTGAGTATTTATTTTATGATGGTAAATACTTCTCCAGCATGGCGTAGGGAAGGCCAGTTAATAAGCAGTAACACTCAACCCTGGCTGCATGTAGGGATCACTTAGAGTACTTTCAAAAATGCTTTTGATAACCCAGGTACCCCTCCCAGACCAAATTAATCAAGAATCTTTAGGGGGGCCTTGGCATCAATATTTTAAGTTCCCCAAGTTATTTTAATGTGCAGCCTGGGTTAAAAACCACTGGATTAGACATTGAGTTAGACCAGATTGGGAGAAGTTTGAGCTTTAGACTGTGAATGTTGGAGAGCTGTCATCAACAGGGCTCAAGAAGTGGCTTCATTTAGTAATTTATTTCTTCATTCCACAAACAATGATTGAAGGACTGGGAATACAAAAATGTATAGACACATGACAGGAAGTTCACAGTCTTGTAGGGGAGACACCAAAGGCAAGTTTATTGAAGTATTCTAGATGAAAATGTAATGAGGATTCCCTAAAGACTCAACGGAGAAGATGACCATTTTGGTCCTGCGTTAAAGGGAGAATGTGGAAGTGGTACACAGAGGAGGTGTACAGAAGCTGTGGCTGATGGCTGAGTGTTTTCCAGGTGAACGGTGGCGAACGGCCATTTGTAAGTGCCCTGTCTCAACAACTGGTACCACCATGCACAGGGTTACTGACAAAAGAGGCTGTGTCCGTCTTGGTTAGACAACACATATCCCCAACACATACCACAATAGCACGCATATGACAGATGCTCAGGTGTTTGATAGGAATGCCCTTCTTAGAGGTGACTTGAACAAAGCTGCGGGAGCCATGAGATGTCATAGCTTGTTTAGGCAACTAGGTCTTTGTATAGCTGGCTCGTGTGGTGAGAAGTGTGAGCTTGATCCTGCAGTTAACAGAACCGTGGAAGGATTGCAGATGATCACAGCTGGCAAGGTTACATACCTGCTGGGTACATACGTGCTGCTCTGCCTTGCAGGTTCTTGTTCTGAGGACGCCCTCCCTCCCCTCTCCCCCTTTCCTCTCTCCTCCCCTTCCGCTCTCTCTTTCTCTTCCCCCCCCCCACCTCCTCCACCCCACACACACCTCCCCAACTGATTGTGATCCTTTTCTGTTCCCACACCCAGGACCGCTAAATGGGAAGTCTCTAAGATCTTTTTTGTCCCTAAAATTATATCATTTATAATGGTAATTTGTGGCATTCTACCAAGTCTGAGCCTGTATAACTTATGCCATTACTTCATTAATGAGAACTGTGAAATTTGAGGTTCTTCAGCCTTATAAGCAGGAGTATGCGATATGTTACAGCGACTGCAGTTTTACACCAGAATTCCAAGCTCGAATATTTTCCCCTCATATATTCTCTATACTTATATATGTAGGCATAAAAATGTTCATGTTTGCGTATTTCACATGTTTTACATGCTATCCTTTTATACTTAAACTCCTAATAAATGCTCTTTGCTTCTATTTGTATTCTCGTCGTGCCTAAAGGTGGTCTCAGTTTTTCTGTTTGTTTTTTTTTATTACCTTAACATTTAGTCGGTCAGTTATTGATCAATTGTGCTGTATTCCAAACACAGCTAGATGATGGAAATACAAAGAGGACACAAATTGTCCGGCCCTCAAGGTAATTGCATTTTAGTAGGGAGACAGACATGCAAACGATTACATGTTATGGGATACATACCACAATAGACGTATGTAGAAGGTAAAGAAGTCCTAATGAGGAAGGCAGAGTCATTCCATCAGGGGAAGTCAAGGAGAGTTGTCACAGAAGAGTGATGCCAAAGCAAGGATGACAGGAACAGAAGGGCATTCCAGGCAGAGATGGCCACGTGCAAAGGCCCCGAGGCCTGTCAGCGATGGACTGTGTTGGGGAAATCAAATCACTCACTGTTGAGTGGGCCATGAGTGTGGTGAGAAGGAAAAGCCAGGTCATAGGGGTTCTCATATGACGCCAGCAGTGGCTTAGGTCTTATTCTGAAGGAGGTGAGGGGTGTCATGTAAATATTTTAAGCCAGAATTGTGTTTTGAAAAGGGCGCATGGTGCCATGGAAGACTGATTCAAAGGGACAAAGCACAGGCAAGGAGACCAGTGAGGAAGCCGCTGTGATAAAGAGCACAGGCTGGGCATGTGAATGAGGAGTAGACGTGATGGATCCTTAAAGGCCGTGTTAGCAGGATGGAACGGATTGGATGTGAAGGGTGAGGGAGGAAAGGTCTAGAGTGATGTAGACAGAGGGATGTAGATGGTGTGGGGTTATTGATTGAGCTTTCAGGAAAATAATCAGCGTGTAGGATTGTGCAGAGGAGAAGTGAGTTCGGTTTTGGAAAAGCCAGATGGGAGAGGAGGACAGGGCAAGGGATTCAGAAGCATAAATATTTGAAACCAGTTGAGTAGGTGAGAGTACTCAGCACCGTGTGGCGTGAAGAAAAGAGGAATGGAGATGTTAACATACATTAAAGGAAGTGGGAGGAAAGAACGCATATTTGTAACCGGGGGAGGAAAATTTCCCCCAGGTTGAGAATCTCTGGATTAGAGAAATGAGGTGGGTTTTCTGCTGTGACAGAGTCATGAATTAAAGACCACAGTAGGAACATTTCAGAATAGTTGTAGGTAATAAAAGGAGGGAGTGCTTGAGAATGGTGTCCCACGGTGGGGAGATCTAGGAGGACAAAGACTTGCAAGAGACCAGGGTCTAATGATTAGATTTGAAAGAAATATTAATGTTTGTTACGCTTTTTATAGTAGCAATGAATGAAAAAAAGAGTCCAAATATCGAACATTAAAAGTAATATTGTGGGAGAAACTTAAATGACATGGAGGAGCGTTTATAACATTAAGTAAAAAAAAAATCAGGAGACAAATCAAAATGTACGTGTGGTGAGGGAGGGACTTTTCACAGGCACAGAAAAAAGCATTCACTGAAATGGTCTCTGGCTCATTGGGAGACAGTTGATTTTAATTTTCTTCTTTGGGTTTTTCTGTATCTCCTCAATTTTTATAATGAACATGTATCACTTTGGTAATTAAAAAATTATATTAAGAAATTAGGGAATATAAAGGTGACGGTGCAGCCACTAAAGTATTTTAAAACAATATTTAATATAGGGAAGTATTCAGAATACAGTTGATAAGGCAAGATAAACTATATTTGGTAGGGTCCATGTTTTAAATTTAAAAATATGTATTTTTGTATCTATGAATGAAAAAAATAAGGGAACTAGTAAGTGTTAAGAGTAGTTATTCCCAGGGTGTAACATTGTGGGCAGTTTATCTTTGCTTGTATGTCTCCACGTTTCCAAATCTTCCATAATTAGCATGCTGAGTAGTATAGGGTAGTGGTTAGGAAAAGGGTCTGTGAAGCGATAAGGCTTCAGCTTGAATCATGTCTCTGCCCTCTGAGAGCTGTGGGACCTTGGCTGAGTTATTTCGCTTCTCTGTGCCTTGATCTCCCCATTGTGAAACGTGGTAGTGGTGACAACTACCTCATAGGTTTGTTGTGAGAATTGATTGCCCCTTCATACAGGTAACGTTCTCAGGATACTGCCTGACACCTAGGAAGCAACGACGCGTGTTAGCTGTACTTATTATTACTGCTATTACTTTTATCATCAGGAAAACAAACTTTTAAGAATTAACAATTCAGCAGTCGTTGGTAGCCTAATAACGAGCAGTTTCAGGGGCTGGTTGGATAGAAGCTGAATTGCAGTGGGTTGAAAGGAGAAAAGAAAGTAACACAGCAAAATACAGACTGCTCCACAGTAGCTTATATGGGAGCACGTTTGTCTTGGGTTTGCAGCCATGTAGTTTTATTTGATTTGACATAATCTTGACTCTCTGATGTACGCTTTAATTTTTAAAACTAAGTGAGAGAGGCAGACAAAACAAGTTTATTGGTGTGATTGACGAAACCTGTAAAGTTGATCAGATTACTCTAGAGCCTAATGTCCCACCTTTGCTATGTTTGTTAACTTTCATAAAGGGGCACTGGCTTTATAAAGATAGCAATCAGAAATATGATAATAAAATATTATAATTCAATAGCATCAATTCATTGATCCTAATAATAGCTACATTTCTTTTTCTTTTTGGTAATTTTATTCTTTTTTTTATTTTTATTTTTGGCTGCGTTGGGTCTTCGTTGCTGCACACGGGCTTTCTCTAGTTGCGGCGAGCGGGGGCTCCTCTTCGTTGCAGTGTGCGGGCTTCTCATTGCGGTGGCTTCTCTTGTTGTGGAGCATGGGCTCTAGGGCGCAGGCTTCAGTAGTTGTGGCACGAGGGCTCAGTAGTTGTGCCTCGCGGGCTCTAGAGCGCAGGCTCAGTAGCTGTGGCACGTGGGCTTAGCTGCTCCGCGGCATGTGGGATCCTCCCGGACCAGGGCTCGAACCCGTGTCCCCTGCACTGGCAGATGGGTTCTCAACCACCGGGGAAGTCCAATAGCTACATTTCTTTTTCTTACTGTATGAAAACCTAACATCAGAACACTCTGCTCTGACTCTGTGTCACAGAATAAGAATTTGGGCTACGATGAAACCTTACCCACGCAGTTTTACAGCATGTGCATCACTTTCTTTCATTTGCCTTACCCACAGAAGGAGCTCAAAAAGTGGGATGAGTTTGAAGATGTTTTGGAGGAGAGGAGGCATGTCAGCGACCTGAAATTTGCCATGAAATGCTACACACCTCTTGTCTACAAGGGAATTACTCCTTGCAAGCCAAGTGAGATTAAATGTAGCATTCTCAACTCTGAAGAGATTCATTATGTCATTAAACAGGTAAGTGATTCCCCCTTCAGCCATAGCCAGAATTGTTCATTGTCAGCATGTTCTATCTCTTCTTGATTCTGTGAATTTATTTTGCTATTTTTAATGTATCTTTTTAGATTTTGCTATATTCAGCACATTCATCAAATGTTTATTGTACCCATTAATGCGTCTTAGCCTCTTTGCTAGACTTTGTGTCTAATAGCTAGTTGAGCAGTGTTCTTGACCTCTTAAGTGTATAGTCTAATAGGGAGTGATGACAGTTGTGCAGTCAATTACAGTGAAATATGATACAAGACATTGCTACTGGGAGGCCAGTGTACAGGGGCATTAATTAGTTATAAGAGCAACTAATTTTGTGTAGGGAGTTAGAGAAGTGATTTTATAAATGAGGCCTGAAAGATGTTTGGGGGTTTTCCAGGTGAAGTGGTGAAGAAGAGTGTTCCTAGCAGACCAAATAACTTTATCCCTGTGGTTTTCAAACCTCATGGCACATTAAAATTATTCAGGGAGGGGCTTCCCTGGTGGCACAGTGGCTAAGAATCCGCCTGCCAATGCAGGGGACACAGGTTTGAGCCCTGGTCCCGGAAGATCCCACATGCCGCGGAGCAGCTAAGCCCGTGCGCCACAGCTAGTGAGCCTGCGCTCTAGAGCCTGCGAGCCACAACTACTGAGCCCGCGTGCCACAACTACTGAGCCCGCGTGCCACAACTACTGAGCCCACGTGCCACAACTACTGAAGCCCACACGCCTAGAGCCCGTGCTCCACAACAAGAGACACCACCGCAATGAGAAGCCCATGCACCGCAGCAAAGAGTAGCCCCCACTCTCCGCAACTACAGAAAGCCTGCGCACAGCAATGAAGACCCAACACAGCCAAAAATAAATAAATAAATAAATAAATAAATAAATTTTTTTAAAAAAAGGAATGTTTAAAAAAAAATTATTCAGGGAGCTTTTAAAAATCCCTGTGCCTACGTCTCACCCTCACACCAATTAAATCAGAATGTCAGGAGTGAGGAGCCAGGCGTCCAAAGTTTTTTAAAAGCCCAGTCAATTCCCAAGTATAGTGAAGTTTGGGAACCACCAGCTTATTTTAAGGAGAAGCGCGCGTGTATGTTCATGATGTTGAGAGGTGTTCGATGGAACCAGACTGAAGAGAGCAAAGGAAGGGCAGTGACAAGAGTTGGACTGGAGGGGAAAGCCAGGGCCGTGTCGTGAAGGGCTTTGTAAACCGTCCAAAGGAATTAGATTTATCCTACATACAGTGCAAAGCCGTGGAAGGGTTTCCGGTTGCAGTGCGGCACGATCAGTTTATGTTTTAGAGGCGCCGTTCTGCCGAAAAAGGAGACGGGAAGGCTGTGTGTGCTGCTCCTGCAGTAATCCCTTGGTAGGATCGTAGCTGCCTGGACTGGCAAGTGGTTATAGAAACAGAGAAGTGGACAGACTTAAGAAATGACCAGTCGGGTGAATGAAGTGAAGGAAAGAAGAATCAAGGCTGTTAGAGCCATTCACTGAGATAGGGACGTAGAAGAGGGCTTGGGAGAGAAGCTGTGCTCTGTTTTGCACCAGGGTTGGAACCCGGGCCCAGACCGTGACAGCGCAGAGCCCTACCCACTGGACCGCCGGGGAGCTCCCAGGAAAATTATTTATTATCTTTATTATTTGCTGTCTCTTTTATTCTGATTCGGACATATGACCTATGCTCTTAATCATATTGTTGTGATCTATCTTGGGGTATCTATTAATCTTGTCTGACTGAACTTATTTCATAAGTGAAGTCAAGTTTCTCTCTCTCTCTTTTAAATTGCTGTATTCCTGGTGTCTAGCACGTAGTACACATTCAATAAATATTTCTTGAATTAATGAATGAAAAAAAAATACTTTGGTCCTATCCACAGAGATTCTGGTTTAATTGGTCTAGGTTAGGACCCAGGCATTTCTCTTTTCTTCTTCTTCTTTTTTTTTTTTAAGTTTCCCCATGTAATTCTAATGCACAGCCAGGTTAAGTGTGACTGTTTTAAGCCAGTGTTTTTCGGACTTGAATGTACTGCTGAGAAGAATCATATAATCGAGGTAGATTGGAAATATTTTAAATTCTCGGTTACGCAGCACCCTTGGGCCCTCTGTGTTACCCAGTCATTGATTGTCTCCCTAGTAAACTCTCTCCCTGTCTCCAAAACGGCAGTTTCAGTTGCCCCATTCTCCTTGAACCTCCAACCCTACCTTCTCTGCTTACTCTGGACAGATGACTTCTCTTCCTACTTCACAAAGAAAATGTAAGCCATTATATAAGTGAGGGCTGTTTCAGCTCCCTGAGATCCGGCTCCTAACTTACCTGCATCTAACACCCATCATTTTCTTCCTCCCTCCTACTAGAATGGAACAGGGGTCCCCTTCTGTTCGAGTTTAATCCCCACCCTGCTCCTTTGCTCCGAATTCCACCTCCCCCCTCCTCCTCGGGGACTCTGCTCTGTCCTCTGTCCCCTCAGTTGTCTCAACTTCTTCCTTGTTACCGGCTCTTTACCATCAGCATTTAACATGCTCACTTCCAACTTAATTAGACTTCCTTTGACCACATTCCTTCTCTACTTACTACCCATCTCTTCCTTTCCCACTTCTGCTCTGCTCTTTGAAGAAGTTGGCTGTGTTTTCTATGCTCGTTGCCCTACTTTCTCACCCTTCGTGTACCACTCAACTCACTGGAATCTGTCTTCCAGCGCCCTGTAGGAGCTCTTCCCAAGATGATGAATGACCTCCTTCCTCGTGGCTAAAATCAACCTCATTCAAATCCTGGATAGCTTTTGGTACACACTCTCTCCTTTCCCTGACACCGTACTCTCCCGCTTGCCCACCTCATCTTTTTGATTATTTCCCAGTTGTCTTTATGGGCTTCTCTTCCTTTGCCTGTCTCTTTAAATGCTGCTGTTCCTCAAGATTTTGTTCTCGCCCCTTCTTATCTACCCACTCGCTGGGCAGTTTTATTTATTGCCAGAATTTTAAGTACCTTCCTTATGCTAATGTCTCCGTATCATAATATTACTATACAAAAATAATATATTATTGTAAGTAATATAGATAATTAGTATCTGTTGCTTCAGCCCAGATCTCTTTTGAGTTTCATACATATATTTTTATAGTTTATTGGGTATCCACTTGGAAATTCCAAAAGCACTCCAAAAGCATTCAAGATGTCTAAATCAAAGTCTTGGATCCACCCCACCCCTGTACTGTGTATATTCCCCCCTCCCACCCAGATTGTCCTGTCTCTAAGAATGCCCCCCCCTCATATGCTAGTTGCTCGAACCAAAACTCTGGATGCCATCTTCAGCTTCTTACTCTCCTCTCACACACTCTCAGGCACTAAGAGCTGCTGATGTGCTCTGCTAAAAATGACGTACCCTTCTAAAAATAGCACTTGTCTACCTCTTCCCATCCCTGCTGCTGCTTCTCCAGCTCAGGCTGCCTTTATCTTGCACAGTGCAGTAGCAGCCATTGAAGGGGCTTTAGCCAAGGAAGGATGTGATGACTTCTGCGTTGAAGAGACTGCTCAGGTTTGTGACGTGGAGAAGAGACTGAAGAGGGACATCACTGGGGACAAGGACTTGTAAGACCGTTGCTTCTCTCAGGTTTCCAGGGAGAGGGATCTGTAGGGACAGCATATCAGTTGGGCAGATGAGAAGCCCAGGTGCACAGGTTAAGAGGCCGGGTCATTCTCTTCTTCTCTGCTTTCCTCCAGTGCCTTCTGAACAAACCGGCCTTTTCACCTGTGTTCTTCACCTATCCAGGTCCTTCCTGTCCCCAGGGGTCTTGTCTTTCCTACTCCCCAGCCTTCTCAACTGGCTCAGACGGGCATGAGCATTTTCTGTCTCGAGGAAGGTCCTCTCCTGGCAATGCTCCAGTGCTCTCTTTCCCTTCTGATCCTGATTCCTCAGATGTGTAGGCTGTGGGACTTCCCTGGTGGTGCAGTGGTGAAGAATCTGCCTGCCAATGCAGGAGACGCAGGTTTGATCCCTGCTCAGGGAAGATCCCACATGCCACGGAGCAACTAAGCCTGTGCGCCACAACTACTGAGCCTGTGCTCTAGAGCCCGTGGCCACAACTACTGAGCCTGCGTGCCTAGAGCCCGTGCTCCGCAACAAGAGAAGCCACCGCAGTGAGAAGCCCGTGCACCGCAAGAAAGAGCAGCCCCCGCTCGCCGCAACTAGAGGAAGCCTGTGCGCAGCAACGAAGACCCAACACAGCCAAAAATAAATAAATAAAATAAATTTTTTAAAAAATCAGCTGCAAAAATCTACTGAAAGTAACTACTAAGTGTATGCTCTCGGACACTAGATCTTGAGCAACAACTTATTTTAGAGAATTTGGATGTAAGCTTAAATTATATCAATTTAAATTAAGAAGAAAACATACCATTTTGAGTTATAGAATAACATTGGTCCATTTGGAACTGGTCCTACTGATTTGAGCAAAAAGAATTTTGACTTCTTTTTTTTTTTTCCAGAAATTTATCCTTGCTTTCCCTTTTCTTGTAGCTTTCCAGGGAATCCCTTCAATCTGCCGAGGTCCTGCGAGAGGAAGCCTGTGAGATCCTGGATGAAATGAACCACAAACTGCGTCTGGGAGCCATTCGGTTCTGTGCCTTTGCCCTGAGCAAAGTATTTAAACAAATTTTCTCGAAAGTGTGTGTAAATGAAGAAGGTATTCAGAAAGTGAGTATTGCTTGTAAAAAAGCAACCTCTTCTTCAATCCCTGACAATTTATTCAACTCAAAGGCATCCCGCTTTGCACTAGATGAGCAGGCCCTGGTTAGCAGGTGGCATCCAGCCTGAGCAGAAAAGACTCCGCCTCTCTGCAGGGTGTTTTCTCCTCGTACCTTCAGATCTACAGGCTTCAGACAAACTAACTTAGTCACTTAGCTACAGACTTTACAGACTAACCTAATGTCAGATGTTCACAGAGTTACAGAAGTAGTACAAAGAAGTTCTGTATATTCTTCACCAAGATGCCCCTACAACATGTTCTTTTTCCTTTCCTCACACACGTTTCTGGTGTGTTTTCCCTATAAACAAGGACATTCTCTTACGATGTAATTATCAAAATAAGCAAATTAACATTGACACAGTGCTGGTAGTACAGATCTTATTCATGTTTCACCAGCTGTCCCAGCTGTGTCCTGTCTAGGCAAAAGAAAGTCCTGCGTCGTGTGTTACAGTCAGCTTCTGTATCTCTTTAGACTCTTTTAATCTAGAACAATTACTGAGTCTTTGTTTGTGTTTCATGATACTACTTTTGAAGACATCAGGCCAGTTATATTCTAGTGTCCCTAGATTTGGGTTTGGGATGTCTTCTCGATTAGGCTCAGGCCGTGTCCTTCTCAGTGTATCAGCCCAGAAGCACGTGGCCTCTGTCTACCTGTTCCTGGTGATGTTCACGTTCATCAGTTGGCTGCAGTGCTCTTTGCCACTGTAGAGTTACCCTTTGTCCCCCTGTAATTAATAAGTATCTTGGGACAAGAGGCTTTAAGGATGCTTCAGTGTCCTGTTTTTTATCATACTTTCCTCCACTCGTTTTTACAGCCACTGATGTTTTTTGCTTGAATCAGTTATTACTCTTACGATTGCCAAATGGTGATTTTTCTAATTCTATCACTCCTGTCATTTAATTGTTTACTTTTTTCTGAAAGTCAGAGCTTTCCCTATGAAGATTATTTCTATTCATTTGTTTTTAATACCTTTTTTCTCTTACTAGGAAGCGCTTACCTTCACCGGCCTTCCTCCTCATGCCTTTTAATGCTTTGTTTTTATTCAGTCATTTGCTTTGCTTCCAAGTATTTCTTCCTGCCGTGACTGATTTCTAGATTGCTGACTTACCGTCTGCATCTCTGTCGGAGAACGTTTGCTACAGTGTTGGGAGCGGGGGATATTGCTGGCTACGTCTTAACTGATCGCAGACTACCTTGCCTCAGTGGGTTACGTATTTAGATTTCAGGAAGACAGACACACCTTGACACAGTGGGTATTTTGGGGATTGGCAGCCCGAGGAGTGGATCGGGGAGCTCGGATGCATTCCCTCCCTGCTACGAGGCACCCACTCTCCCTGGCAGTGAGCCCGGTGCATAGATAGAGAAATACCAGTCCTTTCCTTGGTCCTAACAATTGGTAATTGTTTTTAATCTCCCTGAGAGGAGTTTTGTTTTCTCTTCCTACAAACTAGCAGTCAGTCTAGCGCAGTGGCTGACAGTTGACTTTTTAATTCAGACTGACAGATCCAGGCCTAGCTCCACCATGTGTTAGAGGCGTGGCCACGTCACAGATGAGGAAGCTGAGGCTTAGGCCTTATGTACAAATACGTGGCATTAAACAGCGCCTGTAAAGTGCTTAGTCTGCTCCTCAACTACTACGTGTTAGTGATCATCACCATCATTGTTACGATCCGTAAAATTTATCTTTTTGCTGTTCTTGCGTTATGGGAGATTATTTAACTAGAACTCTGAAGTAAGTTCTGCGTACGTGGTAGGGAGACAGAAAAACGTTACTCGTATTCCCTCTGTACATACGCACGTTCTTCCATTTTCTGATTTAAGATACGATTTTAATAATATGAAAGCTGAAATTATTCAAAGTGTAACATTTGTTTTAAAGCTACAGCGAGCCATCCAGGAGCATCCTGTTGTTCTGTTGCCCAGTCATCGAAGTTACATTGACTTTCTGATGCTGTCTTTTCTTTTATACAACTACGACTTACCTGTGCCGGTCATAGCAGCAGGAATGGGTATGCATTGGTTTTCTCCCTTTTTTTAATTATAAAAATTAAGGCATTCACGGGAATGATTTTAACAGTGCCGAGGTTATTTGAAGAAAATGATGAAAATAACCTCTCCCTTCTTTCTTTTTTTTTTTTAATTAATTTATTTATTTTTGGCTGTGTTGGGTCTTCATTGCTGTGCGTGGGCTTTCTCTAGTTGCGGCGACCGGGGGCTACTCTTTGTTGCGGTGCGCGGGCTTCTCATGGCGGTGGCTTCTCTTGTTGCGGAGCACGGGCTCTAGGCACGCGAGCTTCAGTAGTTGTGGCTCACGGGCTCTAGAACTCAGGCTCAGTAGTTGTGGCTCACGGGCCTAGTTGCTCCGCGGCACGTGGGATCTTCCCGGACCAGGCCTCCAACCCATGTCCCCTGCATTGGCAGGCGGATTCTTAACCACTGCGCCACCAGGGAATCCCTCTCCCTTCTTTCTACCAGTCCCAGTGTTTAATAGTTTGGATTCTGTCCTCTGCACTGCGCTTTACTGCGCCCACCCAGACGTCAGCAAGCATATATGCACATAGGGTTTTTGGTTCAGGTTGAAAAATGAGATTATACGACCTGGATGTATTACTTGCTGTTGTTATTTTTATTTGATAATATATCAGTGGCTATCTCTGTAGGTCAATAAATAGATCTAAATTCTTTTACCATGTTTTTCAATTGTGGTAAAATGCACAAAACATAAAATTTACCATCTTCAGCATTTTTAAGTGCACATTCAGTAGCATTAAGTTCACATTGTTGTCCTGTCATCCATCCACAGAAGTCTTTTCACCTTGCACAACTGAAATTCTGTCTCCATTAAACACTTAACCCCCCATTCTGTTCTCCCTCCAGCCCCTGGCACCCAGCATTCGCCTTTCTATTTCGATGAATCTGTCGGCTCCAGATACCTCCTGTACATGGAGTCAAACAGGATTTGTCCTTCTGTTGCTGTCCTATTTCACTCAGCATAGCGTCCTCAGGGTTCATCCGTATTGTAGTGTCTGTCAGAATTCTCCTTTTTTAAGGCTGCATAATATTCCACTCTATGTATATACCATATTTTGTTTATGCATTGATCCGTCCCTGGACACTTGGGTTGCTTCCACTTTTTGGCTCTTGTGATTAGTGCTGCAGTGAGCATAGGTGAACAAATACCTGTTTGAGTCTCTGCTTTCAATTCTTCCAGGTATACACCCAGAAGTAGAATTGCTGGGTTAGATGGTAATTTTATTTTTAATTTTTTGAGGAACTGCCATACTGTTTTCCACAGTCACTGCACCATGTTACAATCACACCAACAGTGCACAAGGTTCAGTTTCTCCACAACCTCACCAACACTTGTTATTTTCTGTTTTTTTAGGGGTTTTTTTTGTTGTTTTTAATAATAGCCATCCTAATGGGTGTGAAGTAGTATCTCATCATGAGTTTGATTTGCATTTCCCTGGTGATTAGTGATATTGAGCATCTTTTCATGTTCTTGTTGGCCAATTCTATATCTTCTTCAGAGGAGTATTCAAGTCCTTTTGGTTGTTTGTTTTCTTTGTTGTTTAATTGAAGGAGTTCTTTATATGTTCTGGATATTAACCCCTTATCAGATATGTGATTTGTAAATATTTTCTCCCATTTCACTCTGTTGATTGTATCGTTTGATGAGCAGAAGTTTTTAATTTTGGTGTACAGTCGGCCCTCTGTATCCACGGGTTCCGCATCCATGGATTCAACCAACCATTGATCAAAAATATTCAGGAAAAAAAACTCCAGAAAGTTCCAAAAAGCAATACTTGAATTTACCATTCACAGGAAACTATTTACATAGCAGTTACATGGTATTTACAACTGTTTACATAGCAATTGTATTAGGAATTATAAGTAATCTGGAGATGATTTAAAGTGTATGAGGACGTGCTAGGTGATATACAAATACTCTTCCCTTTTATATAAAGGACTTAAACATCCAAGTGTTTTGGTATCCGTGGAGAGTCCTGGAATTAATGCCCCACAGACTCCCCCCAACCCCAGGGACAGCTGTAGTCCAGTTTATCTGTTGTTTATCTTCTGTGCTTTTGGTGTCATATCCAAGAAATCATTGCGAAGTCCAATGTCATGAAGCTTTTCCCCTATATTTTCTTCTAAGAGTTTTATCGTCTTGGGTATTATATTTAGGTCCTTGATCCATTTTGAGTTAATCTTTGTATGTGGTGTGATTTTTTTTGGTAAGGTTCCAACTTCATGTCTAACATTTTCATTGCTATATAATATTCAGCAGTGTATATGTATCATAATGTGGTAGTTTTGCTGTTACAAACAAGCTTTCAATACATTTTCATATTAATGCTTTTATTTCTGTAGGATTGATTCCAAAAAGTAGGATTGCTAAGGCAAATAAATTGTTTATCATCTCCCTTATAAGCTAGCCAGGAAAGCTGGGGTTCAAGCCTACACCTTTGCTAATAAACACAGTAAACAGTAAGGTAAAAACTGCCAGGACCTTAAGCACTTTGAAAGCATTTCCATCTATATAGACACGTGAGGAAGTTATTTGAAAATTAGGGAAAAATGAAAAGAACTGTTTTAAAACTGGTGGTAGAACTCTTTCTCTCATTCTGGACTTGCTTTTCTTTTTTAATCTGTGCCACTAAAAGAAGATTGATATTTTTACCTGATGGTTAAACAGGAAAGGTGAGAGCTAGTTTGCCCTGACTGTCCAGAGCATGGAGGATATATGTTGGTCTGTCACTGAGGTCAGCAGCAGTGCTGACTAAGGAAATTGGCATGAAGGCGTAGTTAAGCCTGTCCCATTGCCTGCTCTTCCCCCATCTCTAGCTGGTCTGGTTGTAAATGCAGAGGTGCATGGAGAGTGGGGTGCACAAG